>NC_080393.1:45020476-45768366 GCF_028751815.1 Salvia miltiorrhiza | reverse complement strand
CCATTTTTTTTTTTTTTTTTTTGAGGGATTCGCCATGTGGCGAATCCCGTGCGTATCCCACGCGAATCGCACGCGAATCGCACCCTTGAGCGAATCGGATACTGCAATGTGGTGATTTCCGGCGAATCCGTGCATTATAGATTGTGAGTGGAGTAATGTCCAAAAATAAAAAGTGAATTTTTGAAAGATATTCCAAAATAACAAACTGCGCATATTTTTTAGACACAGAGTGAGTATATACTAACTTTTTAAGAGATGTCCCAAATGATAAATTGTGTATATTTTTTGGAGAGAGGGAACATATACTATTTTTAAAGAGTCTCATCCCCCAATTTGTTGATTAAATCGTGGTGTACATTGCATGTAATCTAACATTGAATTGCTACAAGAAATGGAAAATCAAGTGAAATGATTAAATACATTTCAAGACAATGAGGAGTAGGCTTTTTAGTTCGTGCTAGGGATGGAAAAATTAGTTCTACACACTCTTTTCTTAGTTCCTTTTTGTGTTCTTAATTTTACCATTTCCTCCAAAGACTACGATTTTTTTTTGGTAGGTATATGAAATAATTCCGGCAACATTTGATTAAATTATCACGGAAGGATTAAAACTCCTTGGAATCATGGTATTTTGCCAAAAGAGTTAAAATATCAAAATATCCATTTTATTATGGTAAAGATAAAAAGTAGTCATAAAGATTAAAAAAAAATACTCACTCCTTCCATGATAAAACTTCCTACTTTTCGCATTCAAAAAAAAAAAAAAACTTCCTACTTTTCCTTCTCCGAATGTCCACAAAAAAACTTCTTATTCTATTTTTGAACTATACCCCATCACTTATAATATCTTATTTACTCTTATTTTTGACATTTTCACCACTCTTAATATACTCAACAACTTTGTCTTAAATCTATGTCACTCCCTTTTATGAAGTTTTATTATAGACGGAGAGAATAGAAAATACTCCCTCCGTCCCCGTTAAAAGCGGCCACGTTCTATTCGGCACGGAGATTAAGAAGGGAATTGTTATGTTTTAATTTAATGTGGTCCACCAAAATTAAAGGGTTTAATTAAGTGTGGTCCACATTCTCACTGCATCTGTTCCGGCCGCTGACGCCGGCGACACCAGCGACGGTCGCCCCATACCCCTCTATCAAACCGCAAATCAGACACCCAAATCAGATTCGTCAAATTGCATAGCCAAAAATTCTTCAAACCCAAACCTATTCTCCGAGAAATTCTTCCGAAAATTCTTCAAACCCATAAATTCTTCAAACACATAAATCGCATAATCAGACACCCAATCTTCTTCAGACCCAGAAATTCTTCAAACCCAGAAATTATTCTTACCGTCAAATCCTCGCTGCCGCTCCTGCTATCGACGGCAGCGGCGTCCTTAGCGGCCCATCTCAGTGTGGCTAGGGTCCGAGCAAAGGTCGACGGCCAGATCTCCCATGGTAATGTGTATGTGCGTGTGCAACGAGAGAGACAGAGGGAGAGAGCAGAGGCGACGGAGAGTGAGAGGAAGGTGAGGGGACGGACAGAGTGGCATAGCCAGAAGCTCCAGCCCTCTGTCTCCGTCACCAGAAGCCAGAAGCCAGAAGGCCCAGCCCTGGCCCCCAAAATCAGACACCCAAATTAGAGATTGCAGGAACGTCGCTGGAGGTTGCAGGGGGCGTCGGTGACGCTGCCGGTTTTGGGGTGACGCCGACAAGTGCCTATCTTAGAAGAGAGAGAACTCAGAGAAAGAGGTGAGAGCGAGAGAGGTGAGTGAAAAGAGGATTTAATTAGAGACCCTAATTTTAATTAAGTGGACTTAATTAAATAATAAATATTTCTACTTTTTTAGAAAGTGACCATTTTTAATGGGACAAACCAAGAAGGAAATGTGATTAGTTTTAATGGGACGGATGGAGTAACTATTTTTAGTTTTAAAGTATTTTACGTAAATTAAGAATCATTATGGTTGTGAATAGTAAACAAAATATAATCAATTCACAGCTAAGAAACTTTAAGTTATAAAACATTTTAGGCAATAAATGATCAACTTACAACAAAGAACTTCGTAGTTATAAATTAATTATTGGCAAACTAGAGTCAATTTTACGACTAAAAGCATCTTGGTAGTGAATTATAGGTAATATATCATTAATACACGACTAAAATGTTTCATGGTAGTGAATTGTAGGTAAAATATTCTCAACGATTAAGAAGTTTCGCGATTGTAAATTTGTATAATTATTAAGTGAAATTGTAAGAATGATCATATTTTATCTTTTTTATTTTAACGACTAATTGTAGTCTTTAGAATAATAAAATAGATATATATTTTACTAAAGTCCCAAATATTGTCTTCTTCTCACTTAAAACATAAAATTAGAATAAAGCACTGAAATTCAGTTTAAGAAAAAAATGAGAACAAAGCACAAAATTGAATTACACGAATTTGAAACGAATTGTGTGCGTGTCAACTAAAAAATTTATCCCTAACAGCATCCATATCCTTAATTTGAGTCATTTAGTGACTTGTTTAAGCACGGACCATTTATAAGTCAGTAGTCTGTATTAAAAAGATTCATCCAATTGATTCATATTTATTAATTTTAATTTTTGTATTTTTCATTTAATTTAAATTACATCAATTTAAATAATACAATTACTTGAACTTAAAATTACATTAATTTAAATTACCTAAAATTAAAAAAAAAAAAAACATAGCTTAAAATAAACATCTAAATAACTATTCCGACCCTAGAGGTCTAAAACATGCCCAAACATGCTCGATCAAATCCACTTGGAGCTTGGCATGCATTGTCCTATCTCTGATAATTATATTTCTTTGCATGTATTCCTCGAAGCTAGGCGGGGTCGATCAAGCTGCTTCCGACGAGTCACTACTAGACGCCATGTGTCCCAAGTCGTCATCTCTCCAGTGGATAGCTCATTCCCCTTCGTTCTCCACAATCATGTTGTGAAGAATAATACAAGCCAACATGATGTCTTTGAGATGATCAATGTACCAAGGTCAGGCCGGACTTCTAATGATTCCCCATTGAGCTGAAGCACTCCAAAGGCATGTTCGACATCTTTTCGTGCCGATTCTTGCATCTTTTTGAACCTCGCCTCTTTCGGTTTGGCTGCCAACGGTGGGATCTTGACGAACGTTGGCCACTCAGGATAGATGTCATCGCACAAGTAGTAGCCATCTGGTAGAAGTGTCGGTTGACTTCAAAGATCACTGGCGATGACGTTCCTCCTAAGACGTCGGCGAACAAAGGCGACTGGTTCAGAACGTTGATGTCGTTGTTCGAGCCAGCGACACAGAAGAAGACATGCCAAATTCACAAATTGTGGGATGCAACGGCCTCCAAAATCAAGGTGGACTTCCCTTGATCATTGCGTGTGAATGCACCATGCCACGCCTTTGGACAATTCTTCCATGCCCAATGTATACAATCAAGACTCCCGAGCATCCTGGAAAATCCGTGCCGCACCTCGTGCATCTGAAGCAGTCGTTGGACGTTCTCCGGTGTAGGACGCCGAAGATACTCGGCACTGTATGCCCAGGCAGCCCAGATGACAACTTTGCAAAACTTCTTCAAGCATAGCCGCCGGGTCGTGTCAGCAACCTATAGTTACTCGTCAAAAGTATCTGCAGAAACATTGGTGGCTAGTTGTCAAATAGCCACTGTGCACTTTTTGCAACGGCATGAGGGAGCCCCGACCACAAGCATCCACCCCCATCCGGAGGTAACCATCTACACCTTGCATACCATCGGCAATGCGCAAGAATAGCTCATTCTGCATCCGAAAATGACGTCGAAAGAATGTTGGTCGTACGTCGGATTGTCATTAAAGTAATCTTGAAGAAGCCGTTGATGGGCAGCCTCACGATCACGATAAACGAATCCTCTATTGGAAATAACACGTCGTTGGGGTTGGGGTTGTGGTTGAGGAGTGAAAATTTGAGCAACCGTGTTTTGCGATTGGACGATGATGTCCATGATTTCCTTTGTTTTCCCCTCAGACGAAGACGAAGTATCATTGAACCACGAAGCCATTTTGTGATAAAGAAACAAAAATTAAGAAGAGATGAAAGGGAAATAGTGAAATGGATGAATAAATGAAAGGAAAAGAGGGGTTTATATAGGAGTGAAAAAAAAAATCAAATTTGATCATTTATGGCCGTTGCCAAATTTTTTTTTTTAAAAATCGGCTGAAATAGTCGTTAGATTAAAAAAATACCATTTTTTTTTTAAATACGGTGCATACATTGCACGCGCCTTTCATAATGGACGGATGAGTCGAGCTCCTCCGGATGAGTCAGTCTCAAATCAAAGAAAACTTACATCAGTCGACTCATTTAAAAATCGACTCGAGCTCTCCACAGATGAGTGGATCGATGTGGATGCTCTAACTAGAAGTAAAATTCCGATTTGAAATAGTGGACTATCTGAGTGCATTTAATCCAATGATATTGGATAAAACAAGTTATTGAGTGGAATTGATATGTGAGAGGGTGACAACAGCAGTGTTGCAAAATGCTGAGCCATTTGGATTTTGTCCTTCCCATTATGTTTTCCATCATTAAATCTCAGCCTTCCATTCCTCTATATATACCCCTCCTTATTTCTTGCTTCCATATATTCCCGACTCCTCCTCCCAACATTCATATATACATACAACTATTCACATCAAATTCACTCACCACAATTCCTCTCATCTTCTTCTTCAAATGGGATCCTTACAATTATCCAAGGTGCATGCTTAATTCCACTCATCACATTCAACCTCTCTCTCTCTCTCCTTCATTCTTCCATTTTTCTTGTATTATTAATTTCATATAAGAAAAAGTATAGTTGTGGAGGATGTCTCTCGATCTCTAGCTCTCATGCAAATGAAACAAGAAGACTGGAAATAGATATTCATCACATTCTAATGTTATATATGAATTTATTTGTAGGATCAAAAGTTGAAGGAAGAAGAGTACACCGGTGATGGAAGTGTAGGTTTTGATGGAGAAGCAGCTTCCAGAAACCGAACTGGAAAATGGGCTGCTGGGAGCATCATATTATGTAAGCTTCTTCTAACATTATATATATATATATATATAACGTCAATCTTAATCAACTTTAACATCAAATAACTATAAGAGTCTAGTCAATTTACATTTGCACTAGAGATGTCTACGAGAGTTTGAATAGATGGCATTCAAATTGTCACTCTTGAAAATGACAAATATTTTGGTTGTGGATGAAATTAAATCCATAAAAGTGCGAAAGAGAGATAGCAACTGTCCAAGTGTTGTTGCATACAACCACATCAGAAAATTAAGTTCATAGTTATGCTCTAAATAACTCATTTGTTTTGGTCCACTTAAATTTTACTCATCGTTTACATTCTTGTTGCAATTATATATATATATAAAGATGATGAATAGGCATATATATGTTGCGTGTATTAATAATTTTAATTTATATAAGAGATGAACTAAATGCAATAAAGTTTGACACGTAATCCAAGGCTAAGTGTTTGCATGAAGAGGGAGGGCGCCACTTGTTCTTCTCTCTTCGATAAGGTAAATTTTGGATTTATAAAGGAGTTCACATATATAGATAGCTAGAGAGAATAATCTCTCTTTTTTTTTTTTTTTGCGAGGCAAGCTAGAGACAATATTTAATTTGGCTCATTCATTAATCCCTATATATGCATTGTATATGACCCCCTCTCTCTCTATATATATATATGTATATATGGGGTTATATCTTTTTATGCTTTTTCTTGGTGTTTTTCATAACCACTAGAAATGGAAAATGATCGAGAACTAAACAAAACATACATCGTCTAAGAATTGATGGGTAGGAAATGATCGGCCAAGTAGTATGTTCATTTTTATTATGATTGGAGCTTTTTTGCACAACATGAGTGCATTGGTGACAGCACTAACCATTATTTTGCGAATCACATGAGTTTTCTATTTTCTCTAAATTAATTAGTCTCTTTCAAAAGATTTCTATAGAGCTATCTTAAATAAATACCCTCATCACTAACGGACCTCTACAATTGATCACTATTCCAAACTTTCATTAATTTTTAACCAATAATAGTCTTGAGTGCAATAATTGGGTTACTTGATGAGTTTATTTCGAGAGAAGTTGTATTTTTATAACGTCTCCATTAAAGATAAAAATTTCCCATAAATGCTTATTCAACTAATTTGTTAGTTTTTCGCATTTAATTATGCTCGTGATGGACTGAGGTGTTCCTTTATTAAAACAAAAGTTGGATTTTTGTCAATTTCATGAGAGTTAGTTATACCACACTTCCAAATGCCCATCCATGTTTAATTATCCTAATACTTATATGTCAATTGGGAAAGCCTCTATATCATAGTCGTTTCATGTTAGGTTCTTTTTCCCTCCATCCTATATTGCTCTTTCTCTCTCCTATACATCATGTTCACTTCTACCATCCTTAATTTCTTGAAAAACACAAAAACCCAAAAAAGAAACTAAAGTGACACACAAATTAAGGAGAATGTGTAAATTGGTTAAAAGTGATAAGAGTTTACACTTTTTTAAGAGTTAAATTTTGTTATTTATAAAACAGATCACTTATTGTGGGACAACCTAAAATGAAATACATGTCACTTTTAGTGGGACGAAGGGAGTTTTTCCTTGTACGGGTGATGATGCCTAAATCCCAGCTTCCCCCTCTTGCAATCCTAAAATACAAAATACATAAACAATTACAACTATATGGATGGTAATCAGTAATTGAAATAAAGTTGCAAGTAGTAAAAACTAAAACAATTATTTAGTGAGAGAGGAAATGGTTTAGACAAGAAATTTCCATGGATAGCAAAGGAATGGGACCTTTCAAGAGTCACTTGTAATGCCTGTATTTTTGAGGAAAGACTAAAGCAAAGGGTTCACGTCTAATATTATTTGCAGCAAGTGGAAATTAAATCAAGCATATCATAGGAAACTCATTTCTCTAGACGAATCTAGGCAAAATATGTTCCATGAGGAATATTTCTCCCTCATCAGATATAATTGCACGTGAACATTAAATGTCAAACAACAATAATCCCACGTTTCTTTTCATGTAGCCATGCGCCTAAATCTTTCCCAGCAAAGAACATGTTTAGTTTCCAAATTATTTGCCTTTGAGAATCTCCAAACTAACATAATCTGCTTCACACGAATAATAATGAGAAAGAAGGAAAAAGGGAATAACAAATTAAGCAACAATGTTTTTATGTGGACTCATTTATATATATGCAGTGAATCAAGGTCTAGCAACGCTAGCATTTTTCGGCGTGGGCGTGAATCTGGTGCTGTTTCTAACGAGAGTGCTGCAGCAAGACAACGCGGAAGCCGCCAACAGCGTGAGCAAATGGACTGGGACTGTCTACATATTCTCTCTAGTTGGTGCTTTCCTTAGTGACTCTTATTGGGGAAGATACAAAACTTGTGCCATCTTTCAGACCATCTTTGTCATAGTAAGTCTCTCTCTCTCTCTCTCTCTCTCGAGACGTCACATGACAACCTTAACTAACTTACCATTTTGTGCACAGGGTCTAGTACTCTTGTCACTATCAACACAGCTCTTCTTGCTGAAACCGGGAGGGTGTGGAGACGAGACGAAGAAATGCAGCACGCATTCGAGTTGGGAGTTGGGGCTCTTCTACATCTCTATATACATGATTGCTCTTGGCAACGGCGGCTACCAACCTAATATAGCTACATTTGGTGCTGATCAATTCGACGTAGAGGATCCCAAGGAGGGCTATTCCAAAGTGGCTTTCTTCAGCTACTTTTACCTTGCACTAAACCTTGGCTCACTCTTCTCCAACACTATATTGGGATACTTTGAAGACGAAGGGCTGTGGGCGCTCGGATTCTGGGCCTCCACCACCTCTGCTACACTCGCCCTGCTCCTCTTCCTCGGGGGCACCAAGCGCTACCGCCATTTCAAGCCCAGCGGCAATCCCCTCTCCCGCATTTCCCAAGTCTTGGTCGCTGCCTCCAAGAAGTGCAGCATCAGGATCCCACCGGGTGACGAGGCCAACCTTTACGAGGCCGAGGACTCCAAGAACGCTGCCAGGAAGATGCTGCACACGCAGGGGATCAAGTGAGTGTCATACATTACACCTTGACCTTAACTCAACTCCACTGAAATATATTGCAAACTAACTCTCTATTCTATTTGTATTGCAGATTCTTGGACAGAGCAGCATTCGTGACACCGCAAGATCTGGACGAGTTGAAGCAGAACGAGTACTACAACCCGTGGCGCCTCTGCCCCGTCTCCCAAGTGGAGGAGGTGAAGTGCATATTGAGACTGCTCCCTATCTGGCTCTGCACCATCATCTACTCTGTCGTCTTCACCCAGATGGCATCCCTCTTCGTGGAGCAGGGCGATGCCATGAACACGCGGATCTCCAACTTCCGGATCCCTGCAGCAAGTATGTCGAGCTTCGACATCCTCAGCGTCGCCCTCTTCATATTCTTGTACAGGAGAGTGGTCGACCCCATCGTGCGCGGGGTGAGGAGGGACTCCAATGGGCTCACCGAGCTCCAGAGGATGGGGATCGGCCTCGTGATCGCAGTGATGGCGATGGTCTCGGCCGGGATCGTCGAGTGCTACAGGCTGAAATACGCGAGGAAGGACTGCAAGCACTGCCAAGGGTCAAGCTCGCTCAGCATATTCTGGCAGGTCCCGCAATACGCGCTGATCGGGGCATCCGAGGTGTTCATGTACGTCGGGCAGCTCGAGTTCTTCAACGCTCAGGCGCCTGACGGGCTCAAGAGCTTTGGGAGCGCGCTCTGCATGACGTCCATCTCGCTGGGGAACTACGTCAGTAGCTTGCTGGTGTCGATAGTGATGAAGATATCGACGGTGGACAACATGCCGGGCTGGATACCGGGGAACCTCAACAAGGGCCATCTTGATAGGTTCTACTTCCTCCTCGCAGGCCTCACCGCCGTCGATCTCGTCATATACATGGCCTGCGCATCGTGGTACAAGAGCATGAAGTTCAGAGGGAAGGCTGCGGAAGAGGATGATGAGGATTATGAGGTCTAAATTATTTTATCCTTTGTACAGAGTTGGAGAGAAAGGGAGGAGGACATTCTTCAAGGCTCTTTGGTTCCACAACTCATGTGTTTTCATGAAATAATTACTTTCACAAATGTCTTGTGTTTTTCAATGCTAATTCACAAGTTTCTTACATCTTCATCTTCACAAACTCATATCTCATCAAGGCTATAACTCAAACTAACTTAGCGTCTATCTCTTAGTTCAACAGCCATCTACTAACTAGAAAATAGAATCAAGGAATTAAAATCGAGTTCCCTGAAGATATAATAGTCTAGATAAATAAAAAGAAAGTAGTATATGTTAATCTATTGTTTCTTTAGATGTATTACAACTTTAGTATGGTATAATACTAAAGGTTTTGATCATTTATATAATATGAGCTAACTTGCTTGATTCATATCCTTAGAAAGAGATAAGGTTGAAGAAATCCTAGTAGTAAACATATAAACGCTTAATCATGTATATTGTCAATTTTGAATATAAAAGCCCTTAAAGATGCAAAAGTTTGGATAAACTACAGTTGGATTGGAAGTTAAATGAAATGAGAAAGCATGATACATAAAAACATATAACCATTCATTATTGAATTTCACTAGTAGCACCTTTAATTTGAGGGACCTCTTATGATATATAAAAAAAAAGAAAGGTAATCCACATTTGGCATAGGAAAAAAAAATCATCTTGGCTCACTAAGAACCATTGTGACTTGCCATAAGATAATCTTTCCATTCTATCATATTTTGTCAGAGAATAAATGATGAATACTGAAACTCTAATTTCTCAACTTGCATTCTCCACTGTTGAAAAAACATAAGAAGCAAGCAACGACATTAACATTACAGAATACTAGATTTAAATGCAAACTCCATCCCTTTAAGTTTCAATGCTTTATATATACCCCAGGCGTAAACGTTCATCTATAATTGACAGGGTCCTTGTCGAACAAGGTGCAGATATGGTTTTATTACGACAACAAAGTATAAAATGCAAACAAGTTTACCCCGATTTTTGCATGACTGAAGATTGATTATCTAGCGATATCTCTACACAGCAGAAGCTACCAACTTATATCAATGCATCAGTTCTGCACTTTGCGGACTTGAATGTGATGTGTGGATTCTCGTCGCCAAATGGGTTGTGCTCCACTTTGGACCAGAGTTACATACTGCCCTTCAGACACAAGCCCCTTTAACTGTAGATAAAATACGAAAACAAGTAACTTTCAGTATACATCAGTAAACAAATCAAGTAGTATGCCAAAAAGAAAGACCATATAATGATCGTTTTGTCACCAATAAAAGCTTCAGAGCTTGGGAGAAGGTCTCCTCAACATCGTCAGTAAACTCCATATATATGGGCATTGCACCATGATAAAGGGCCAGACGCTGCTTCACCCTTTCACTGCGAGAAAACCAGGTTCAGGTATCGACAAATAAATATCTACACACATGTCAGCAGAAATGCAAATGCGTATGTTAAGGCCCAGTTGAGTCATTCTGAATGCATTTGTCATCTTTGACATAAACATAAATTGAAAATAGTCCACCCCTACCTAAACTCTACAAAATAATGAATACACCCTGCATAATCTTGTCAGATACACATCAGCTCTTCAGTTATAACTTATAAGAACTGTGTAGCTATTCATAACACATTAAGCAAATTGTGTGATCTGAACTTTAAATGGAACAAAAGAACATTGATTCGCTTGGTTCAATTCGAATAAGGTGCAACTGTTCTTGTTTTCTAATCCATGTGTCTCTCTCTCCTCACAGTTTCTGTACTCAAGGCTGCTCGTACCACAACCACTACTATTGCCCCTATAGCTAGTAGTTATGGCATGCAGTTTATTGTATCATTACTCTGAAATATGTATGCTATGGTGATAGTACTGATAGTATGAAAACTTACACGTTTGTAAAAGCAAATATTGTTGAGGATGGTCGATAATGACTCAACGCAATAGCCATGGAACCTGTTCTTGTGAAAACTATGACGGGAGTCGCCAGAGTGTTGGCTATTTCGGTGGCATGAAGGGCAAATCTATCACTCATATGGTTCTGCTAAATCAAACAGCAATAACTCCAAACTCAAACAGTAATTGGAAGTAACACAAGAAAAATCCAAGTTAAATCAGAACTCCTTTACAAATATTTACTGTTAATTCTGATTGGAAATGCTGACAGCAAAAACTATACGCACCTTGTGAGCAGCAGATTGACCTAGTGAGCTGCTAATAAGCGGCAGGCTTGATTCAGTCCTCAGTGCCACAGTATGCATCACTTTAACTGCCTTCAATGGAAATCTAATATGGACGTACAAAATAATGTAATGAAGAATACATCTTATTTAAAGCATTAATAAACCATTTCCTCAACCAGTTTAAACAGATGAAAATAACATATTCATGTATTAATTCACCTTGCTATGGTAGTTCAAGGTCAATCATTAACTGAACTGAGAATTTTCAAGTTGTGCTTAAGATAATGGTTCGGTTGTAAGGAAAGTAAGATATAAGAAAAAAGAAGTTAAATCATAGTATTTAAATATCCAGCTAAGAAGTATCAGCATCCAGTATACACGACCATTTAGAATAAAGTAATAATTAAACTAGCCAAAACTAGCAGTTTCAGCTGGCAGTTTAGTAAATGGTGACAAAATAACAAAAGGAAATTTGAAGTAAGAACTTGGGCAATGATTTTCAAGCATGTGTACTAAAGATCAAGATAACTCACTTTCCATGAGCTGTTTCTCCTGAAAGCATTACCGCATCAGCACCTTCCCGTACTGCAATTGCAATGTCAGAAACCTCAGCTCTTGTCGGAGTCGGGTGATCAATCATACTCTCTAGCATATTTGTAGCTACTATAACTGGTTTTTGCATGCTTCTACACCTTCTTATGATTTCTTCCTGTATGCAAATATAACAACTTTCTTTGAACCCTTTATTTTGATTTTGGCTAGCATATTGTATATACATTAGCACCAATAATAGTTTCTCAAACAAATTTAACAAAAACTTGGGGCAAGAAGGCAGGTGCCCCAATTAAACACCAGGCCCAATCATAAAACTGTAGTGTATTCACAATACAACAAGCAAACTGTACAAGGAACTATACTAATAACATCCATCTTTTAGCATTAAGTACCTGTAACAAGGGAACTTCCTCGATAGGGAGTTCAGCTCCAAGATCACCACGAGCTACCATTGCCTATCACCATCAATTATTGAAGAATTATAAACACGCTGTTCAAGACAATACATAAACATGTTATGCTGAGGTCACATACAAACTAAGAGAAGAAAAACATTAAGAATTTAACTTCACAACGACTCCAAGTGATCACAAAGAATTGTTGGGCTGGTGGGCTAGGGTTTGAGGATATGGGAGTCTGCATGAAATTAGGTGTGTTGATACTATTAGTGATTGGGTTAGACTTCAGCGTTGTTATGATCTTACAGAGTACTGACTGACACAGCCTGAAGGCTTAAGATCAGGATCTATTAGTTTCTGGGTTGACTCAACTATTTCAAAAAGTATAAGCTGAGTTTAAGACCTTATTCTGGCTTTCCAAATTTCTTCTGCCAAACTTACATACCCTCGAACATTTAACAAATATCTGCCAAACTTACATACCCTCGAACATTTAACAAATATCTTACAGATGTACTTTTTGGCATTAATTAATCTACAAAATACTTTTAGAAATTGCTCCTACATCATGTAATTATGACACATCACACATAGATGCTTAATCTAGTCAATCAACCCAGTAATCGGCAAGTAAATAGACATGAGCTGAATTACTTTCAGGTTGTGACAATTCGAATGTTTACTTTCCAAGATATAAATAATAATGAAAAATCTACATAATTTCGTGAACTGTACAAAGTCCATGCCAGTCTTTTAGCACTTCTTTTTCCTCTTCCTGTTGATCTCTCTACTTTCCTTTATAGGATCTACTAATTACCAGCAGTGTCCATTGAGGTTAGTACATTGTCTTTTTTTATTATGTATATTTGTTATCAAATAGAGGTTCTATTTCACAAACAGTAACAACGACCGCATTCAGAATCAGAAGTAAGTAACTGGCTCATCTAGCTCTTGAGAGTCTCCAATTATTATGAAGATCCAGTATAATTCTTGTAAAGTAGAATGAGACTCTTATTAGTCTCCAATTCTTGTAAAGTAACAGGCTCATCTAGCACATGGATTACACTAACCCCATCAGATGCAGAAATGATAGAGTGAAGATTTGGTATAGAATCAGCACTTTCAATCTTTACTATTGCACTAATATCTGCACTGCAACCTGCAGACAAGGTCTTCAAAGTCCAGTTAAGAAATCCAATCAAAACACCAAAAGAATGCCTACGTTGAAGGATAGATGGTGACAGGACTTACGTTTGAGATAATCTTTTAGTTCAAGGACAACCTTGGCATCTTTGACAAAAGAAACAGCATAGAAATCAACTTGGTTATCCACACCGAACTTAATGTCTTCCCAGTCTTTGTCTGTGATAATTGCACATGCCACACAATTGAAGAGTTAAAGCATTCTGATCAGTATAACTAGAAGAATAGAAAATGATAAAATCAGAGTATTGGAAAAACTCAACCAACCTGTTATTGAAGGCAATGTCGCACTTTTCCCACGCACATTCAGATGCCGCCTTGACTTCAGTTCTCCACCATCAACTACTTCACATTTTACTGAATCCTCTGTCTTTGATTTCACAGCAAACGACATCATTCCACCTATAAGTGATGGTCACCCATAATACGTTGACTCAGTAACATAGGTAGCCAAAACATATTGCAATGGAACTGTTTGCATAAAAAATTACTCTTGAAATATATAATTACTAAAAGTTCAACAGCAGAATATTCAAATTATAAAAGGTATCCTCATTTATCCTATTGTTGGCATGTATAGAGGACGACTTACAAGGTTCTAGTGTGATTGATCACAAGGAACTTTCAAGGGTAGATAGAAATCAATATAAAAAACAGAAAAACTTGTGTCTAACCCGTCTGATGGGTCAAGATCCCTCAGACAGTGCCCATATTTGGATACAAACTCATATTTAAAGACATATTTGTAGCATAGTATTTTTTTTCTTCTTTTTTTTTTTTTCCTTTTTTTTTTCTTTTTGGTGTTTTGGTAGTGACTGGATCAAGATCTTGGCCCATCAAACAATATCATATGATACAAGCCCCCTCCTGTAAAACACCATCTGTGCTAGGCGAAGAAAAAAATATGGGCAAATGACTGGAAAACACACCAGTTGAGTTTACTATATAACGGATATTACTCACCATCAACCAGTATAATATCTCCAACAGCAACATCATTTATGAAGTCATCATAATTAACACTAACAGTATCAGCTGTACTAACACCTCTTTTGATGGTAAAATTGAACTCTTGTCCCTCCTTGAGAAGGATCGGCTTTGGAACATCCCCACTTCTAACCTCGGGACCCTAAATGAAGATCATTGAGGTCATAGTTCATCAGGATGTTTTGTATCAGAACTGATTTGCATTTAGCGTCAAAACGAACAGTTTTATGTTTGCAGTATTATAGGTGTACAGGAAAGTACAAAGGCAAAGAAAAAGAGGAAAAGATTAAGTAGACAACTCAAGACGAGCTTATGGTGATTCACAAGTGTAAAAGAATCAAATTATCATGCACAATCAAAACAAAAATTGGGTCATAGTAAATTTCTCTTGTAAAAAACAAAATAATTCATGCAGTGACATTGGCACAGCAGAACAATATTTATAGGGTTATCTCTTATTATGTGCAAGTAACTATGCTGAACCTTTGTATATGTGGATAGTTTCAGATGTATCATGTTAACTGTTAAGCCATTCGGCGGTTACCTTGGTATCTAACATTATGGCAACAACTTTTTCCTCAAATTGTGCATTGTATTCTTTGACCAGATCAATAGTCTTTTGGTGTGACGCGTGATCACCATGAGACATATTTAAACGAGCCACATTCATTCCAGCTTCAGCCATTTTCCAGATCATATCGCGCGAGCTAGTTGAAGGGCCAATAGTGCAGACAATCTTCGTTTTCCTTTGTGAATTTAAAGTAACCTGAGTCAGCTGTAGATAGCTATCAATAGACTGAAACATGAAACAACTTCAATTTTACCTTTCAAAATACACAATTACAAGCACATATTTCTGTACAAAATTCAGGATAAAATACATATGGTTGGTAGACAAATTAAAGAGATGCCAGTAATACAATGACAGTGTGACATCACTTGGATATTTGCCATAGTAAGAAGGCGAATTTCTATGATAAATGATAATTGAAACATAAAAGTAAATTAAGGAGCATGCAATTTGGGTAATCCTAATTTGCAGTCGAAACTTCTAAACCAATACGCCCATTAATCAGTAATTGTCTTAAACATTCAGCTATGCATTTAAGAAACAAGATGGAATGTACTTTACAGGTCCAATCTGCATGATCACAAATGGATATCGACTTTCTTCAGAAGATCATGAATCAAAAGAGCTAGAGATTAAAATTGATTCACTGCATCAACTGAACATTTTTTCTTATTCCTTAATGGAGACACATCAGCAACAAATATTCAAACCCACATGCGTCATTCCTCCAATTTCGAAAATAAACCGATTTATTTCCTTCAAATCACGCAAGCGAAACAATCCTGCCATAGCCGGCATTCGTTTGTTTCCATTGGTAGCTAACTAAATTAGCCACAGAGAGCGAGAGAGACAAAGAGAGACCAAATTCGAAATGTAATCACACGCCCAAATACAGAGATGAAACCGAATACTTACGGAGAGTGCAGAACCGTTGGGTGGGAAGGCAGTAGCGATGGCATCAGAATCCGTAGCGTTGTTGCGATAACTGCAGCGGGTAGGGGTGGAAGAGCGAAGAATGCGGAGTGGTGTAGAGAATTGGCGGTGGAAGAAAAACTCGGCGATCTTGTTGCCGGCAGAGGGCAAGCAATCGGTGGTTGAGGGCATGAAAGCAGAAGGAGGCACCACGCTGGCCGTTGCCGCCATCGGAAAATTGAAAACGGTTATGAGTAAGCTTTAAAACAGTATAAGAGCAATAAATAACGGCGGCAGCAATGAGAGAGAGAGAGAGGAAGAAAATAGTGCGTCGACTCGACACCACTTCGGTCTACATTTGGGTTGGGACTATCTACAAACTACCCACATACATCATACATCATCTCTCTCTATTTCTTTTTCTCTTGTTTAAAATATATAACACACAAATATAATCAATTTTGTTTATACTGCTATTTAGAAATGAGGTTTATTCTTTATTCTTATTCCAAAGGAGATCCAAAAAGCTCGTTTAGTTGCTTTTTCTTATGGGCGTTTTTTTGTTTAATTGATAAATTTATTATAAAAAATAAAAAATAAAAAAAATTCTCTCATTAAATATATATTTTTTTAATTTATAAAAAGAATTTCACTATTTCTCATTCATTTTTTCCACTCTGAAAATAAATAATATTATTTTTTTTATTTTTAGGGTAATAAGGGCATCCACTATAGGGAGTGCGCAAGGTGGTGCGCGCCAGGTCCGAGCGCACCACTAACGCATCCTCTCATCCCGTACCAACCTCTTCCCCGCATACCTGGTGCAAACGAATTTTTGGTTGGGCGCGTGTATAACACGGCTCAATCAAAATTTCCAGGCAATTAAAAACAATAATATATATATATATATATATATATATGTGTGTGTGTGTGTGTGTTAAATTCAAAAACTTATCGTTTCGGCCAGCAGCAGTGCACAGTTTTTTTTTTTTTTTTTTGAGAAATAGTCGTTCAACGGTTATTTCTAACTTTTACCCTTTTTCCCTCTATAAATACTACATTTTCTCCCATTTTCATTCACTCCTATTCTATTCTCTCATTTCTATTCACAAGTTTAAAAAATATGTCATCTTCCAAAAATTCTTCTAGCAATTATTCGTCGAATTCGTCATCCGACGAAGAAGTTCCCAATCAAGATCATTGTCGAATTCGTCATCCAACGAAGAAGTTTCCAACCAAGATCATCTTCTATTCCACCACACTAGATGCTACTACTTAATTGATGGCATCTACCCGGAGTGGCCCGTATTCGTCAAAAGCTTTGCTTTTTCAAGCGACGCAAAGAATCGGAGGTTTAAAGTGATGCAAGAAGTTGCGAGAAAGGATGTGGAACGAGCTTTTGGTGTTCATCAAGCTCGTTGGGCAATTATCAAAGGTTCGACTCGATTATGGAACCAGGAGCATATGAGCAGTATCTTGTTTACGTGCGTCATATTGCACAACATGATAATTGAGGATGAAGGGGCGGGCGCAGCCGATTGGGAACTCGAGGCCGGCGGTGAGGGATCAAGCAGCGGTCCTCAAACATAGTTCAATACCGGACCACCACTGAAATTGTCTGAAGCTCAAACCTCAAGGAGAGCCGTTTGCACGCTCGCATCCGCGACGATTTAGTTGAACATATATGGTCATGCTTTGGTCCCGTCGAACCATAGGTCGTAGATTTAATTTTTTCAAAATTATTGTAATGTTTATTTTTATTTTTTTAATTAATGTTGGTGGGAAAATTATAGAAATATTCTATCCTCATTTTAATGATCCCAAAACACTTAGTTTATTCTTCTCTAGACTAGAGTATTTCTGAACTCAAGTGTTATAGTTCATTTTATTAACTAGACTAAAGACTGAAGAGGCAAAGACTGAATACTGAAGTTGTTAAAGACTGAAGACTAAACACTAAAGAGTGAAGTACTGAAGACTAAGAATCACAAGACTGCTGACTCATACTGAAGGGCGTATTGTCACGCCCCAATTCCCGAAGGAAGGCACGAATGCCGAAACGTGACTAGGGGTTTGATTTAAGAAGCGGGAAAGAAAGGGGATAATAATAATCATAATGATCATAATAATAATAATAATAATACTAATAATAATAATAATCATAATAATAATTGTAAATATTTAATAATAATATAATATCCTATATGTCATCTCTTTTTGTTAATATTATTAAAGAATAATAATGTATAGTAATCATTGTTAGATATTAAAACTAAGTATTATAACATATTTAATATTCAAGTCGGAAGCTTGGCTCAGCACGGTGGTTTAGAACCAGTCTACAAATACGTGCGACTAAGCAGTCGGACATTTAATTACAATTTTAATAAAGCGGTAAATGATGGGGTAACCGAGTCTAGCTCGCCAAAAGGAGTTGACCGACCAGCTCACTCGTGAAATTGGCATAGCACAACATGATCATGAGGGCTTTGGTCAAGCGTTCAAGAGGGGCCGACTACATGCACTCTCCATCGAGCGATAAATAAATTATTGGATATAATAATATCATATATATAATCTTTAACTAGCATTTTACATACTCAAAATATGACATATTTTTTTAATATAATAGCTAGCTATTTCAACATATTGCAGCCAACCCGCCACAGCTGCTTCCGTCTCCACCATCTTACTAACCTGAAAAGATTGAAAAGGTTTGTGGGCTGAGTACTAGTGTACCCAGTGGGTCATGCATTTTTGAAATAACCATTTTCATATGATAGTCCATGCATATACGTGAATTATAGAAGATTTTAAAATAAAACATTTAACTTCTATAATCACAAAACATTTTCATTCATTTGCACGCGCTATACCGTAGCACCACTGTTACCCTTATCATTTTCATTCGTAGTCCCTGGGCGACCCCTGGGAAGTAATCATTCATTCATTCATCATTAACTAGATGGGACCCCGGGACGAACCCATGTCAGCTACACCATCTAGTCGGATTAAGGGTGAACCCAAAATCCTCATTTCGTCTATAAGGCTCGTGGGGATCAATCCACTACCTTAAAATAGTGCGCATAACTTTAATAAGTATGTTAAACCCATTAAAAGCCACAATTGTTAACATAAGAGCATTAAACAGTGGGAGAACGTGAAATATTTCATGAACATACCACATTGAATCTAACAACATCAGAACTTAATAACTCAAATATACTTGAAAAATATAACCCACCTTTCAATTGTTGCAAGCTCAACTTCACTGTATTTCTATAGTATAATAGTTGGTCGTCCACCCTTATGCCTTTAATAAGTTTACCCTTTTTTCTATGTCTTTAACTTAATTATGCTGAGCCCTATTTATACTAATGTTTTCGTAGGAATGATGAGTCAATACTAGCTTCCTTAATAGGTTTATAGGTTTGAATAGTCAGCTCCTAGAATTACTACACATATACCAAACTTTATACTTATTATATCTATGTGCATGGTTTAGGTAATAGTTACGTAAGTAACTTATCCTCCATGCACTATATATGTTATATAAATATACTACTCCCTCCGTCCACGAAATGAGTATCCATATTTCCTTTTTCGTCCGTCCACGAAATGAGTACCCATTTCCCTTTTTGGCAAGTGTGCCCCACACATCTCTTTAATTAATACACTCAAAAAGTGGGACCCTTAAACTATTCACACTACACTCCATACATTTCTTAAAACTCGTGCCGTCCACAAATGGGTACTCATTTCGTGGACGGAGGGAGTAATAAATTCTTGAGTTTATATATATATTATATATATATATATATATATATTATATAATATATATAGGGTAGTGCTATTCAATGGTCTTCCCTTAGTCTATATATATAAGACTAAATCATGACCATTGATCATTCATTATCGACGGCTGGATTGTATTTTTAAGGGATTGTAAAGTTCATTTAATAAGTTAAATTATGCAGATGCGTGGCTGACGTAAGGGTATAATTGCCCATATGAATTTGACTTTCTAAATCATCTATTTTTTCGTTTTCGAATTTCAAGCATCAATTAAATAGGAAACTGAAGATTTGCAATGATTACTTCTGGGTATATTTAAGGGAGAGAAGAAATTATAGTAATAAATGATTCCCTACCTAAATTTTCACCGAATTTTTCTGATGATATCAATAAAACTTTGATTTTTTTTTCATTGTGTACATATAAATGGTATTTTGTTATGAATAATACATGGGAATGTATGAATTATTTCATAATAGTTAATGAATTATTAGTTGTGTACTATTTACATGAATAAATAGGCGTGTGGTGTAATTTTTTCCTGAAGACTAATTATGTATATACATGTGTTTGTATTAATTTTTTTATAATTAATATTGATGTTGGCAGAATGAATATTTTAGTTCAGATGAATGAACCATCTTAAACATCTTTATTATATATTATTATTTTGAGGTAAATTTGTTGTATAATTGTGTTTTAGGCTCTTCTGTTTTTTTTGGTTTTTTTTTGATTGTGACTACGCAGTGCAAGAGTATAATTTGTTCATACATTTATAATAAAAATATTCATACAGAAAATATGCAAAACTCACTGACTCAAAGGGTCATATAGAACAAAAATTCGTACATAAAAATTCATATAGGTATAATTTAAAATAGAGTGGATTTTTAAAATGGCCACTTTCATATTGTAAAGATAAAAAATGTCCACTAAAATAAAAAACTTAAAAATGTCCACTGTTACCAAAATACCCTTCACATTAAAAATTAAAAAAATGTCCACTTTACATCACCCCTTTAAAAAATCCCGCAATTCACAACCAGTGTGATTCAACACAACCAAAATTTTTTGGTAGTGAATTCACACTGGTTGTGAATTGAGAATTCACAACCAGTCGAATTCACAACCAGAATTTTTTGTTTGTGAATTCACAACTAGTCGAATTCACAGCCAAAATTTAATTCACAATCAGTCGAATTCACGACCAAAATTTAATTCACAACTAGAATTTTTTGGTTGTGAATTCACAACAAACGAATTCACAACCAAAATTTAATTCACAACCAGATTTATGTTGGTTGTGAATTTACACCCAGTGTGAATTCACAACCTGAATTTAATTCACAACTAGAATTTATTTTGGTTGTGAATTCAAGTAGTTGTGAATTTGAGTTTTTAAAGTTTGATCTCACAACTAAAAACTAGAATTTATTTTGATTGTGAATTCGATTTTTAGTTGGTGAATTAATAGATCTGATTGTGAATTCAAAAATATTAAGTTGTGAATTCATAAATGTGATCGTGAATTCAAAAACATTAAGGTGCTGTGAATTCATAAATTTAGTTGTGAATTTAAGAACATTAAAAACAATAATTATTCAGCTCAATCAAATTGTTTGTACAACACCCAAAATACAACAACTCAATCTACCATCAAAAATACATCAATTCCTCTAAATTAACAATCAAAATACAACAAAATATTATCCGAATCAATTCACCTACAATCAAAATACAACAATTCCTTCGAATCAACAATCTTCAACATTCAATCTCCAAATCAACAATCTCAACAGAACTTAAAACGAAAATCATTCACATGTAAGATGGAAGGAATAAGACCCATTATATTACTTATTCCATAAAATTTGATATCATGGCCAAAAACCCATTTCGATCTTCACAAAAAAAAGGGAAGTCCTAAATTTAAATGAATTCTGGACATGCTCATGTCCTTACAATCAATTCATTCAATGTTTCTATTTACTCCAAATGAAGATGAAGCAATGCCTGAAAACGTTAGAAAACCATCGCTGAAGGAAATAACAGAGCAACTACAACACCCTTGTCGTAGTTGCCACACCATCGCCGGCGTCGCGCCATCACCATTGCCGCTGCCTCTCTGCCGCCCTATTTCTCCCCTCTCTCGTTTCTCTCGTTCATCAGCTTAGCGCGTTCGATTGCACTTCGTTCCGCCGCCTATAGCAGCGCCGTTCGTCACAACATCGCCGTCGAGACTCGAACCACCACCGCCTGATGAAATCTGCTTCAAACGTGCCGTCGATTCCAATCTGCTACTCTCAGGATTTCCCTCGGCGACCAGAGCCTCCTCGCCGCCAACACCACCGTCGCCGCTTCGATTCAGCGGATCTGCATCCGGTAATTTTCCTCCGCGCTCCGACATCGTCGCGGATGTTTCCACGATCTCCTGCGATTTAGATTGGTTGGCAGAGAGCCGCGCCGTCATCATCGATTCCAATCTGCTACTTCAGCGATGCCCTCGGCGACAGAGCCTCCTCGCCGCCGCTCGATTTCAGCGGATCTGCATCCGTAATTTTCCTCGGCGCTCCGACATCGTCGCGGATGTTTCACCGATCTCCTGCGATTTAGATTGGCTGGCAGAGAGCCGCGCCGTCGTCGTCGATTCCAATCTGACCGCGGCGATCTGAGCTCGAATGGAGGAGGGAGAGAGAGAGAGAGGGGGAAGGGAGTACCGTGGAAGAGAGAGAAAGAGAGTGGAGAGAAGAGAGAAGAGAACGAGAGAGGCGAAAGACGATCGAGAGAAAGAGAGAGTAGATATATTTATAGAAGGGTATTTCTGTCTTTTCAATCAAAGTGGACAGTTTTTATTATTTTTATCTTAGTGGACAATTTTTATCTTTACAATATGAAAGTGGATAGTTTTATATATTAACTCTTTAAAATATTCATACATATATACTTAAAATATTGATATATGTATGTTAAAATATTCGCGCATAAAATGTGAAAAATTCATGGACTTAAAGTATCAATAGAAATAAAATTGTTACAGAAACTATGTAAAGAATCAAAACATTCATATAGGTATACTTAAATATTCATATAAAAAGGCATAAATAAATGCATAAATAAATTTTCATACAGCGCAAATGACTTGGTTAATTAAGATATGGAATATGTGTTCCCATAAATAGTGGGATACATATTAATTAATGGAAATGTAATTACATTATTAACCCCTTTAACAATTCGGATAACCCATTTAAAACAACATTTGTCCGTTGATCTAATTGAGATGAAGAGTTGATATTGAGTCTTATTTTATAGTATAAGATTGAGTCTTATTTTAGCGCAACCCTATATATATATATATTATATTATATATATATTTTACGTTAACATATATACATATGTAATAGTTTAACTTTTTAGCTGTCTATCCAAGTTATATATTTACGTGTGTGTATATATCTATATATATTACTATTATTATATTATATATAATGTAAATATCTATGTATACAATTTTATGTATATTTTAAAATAGCAATTAAATAAATATAATTTTAAGTCTAAGGACCATATTATAGTACAATGTAGTTGAGCTCGTTTTTATGAAATGCTTAATGAAATGTCAATGCAAATTTTAAGTATAATGGAAAATGAATAATAACATATTTATTCTAAAATTTAATTTATTCTATGCTCAAATAAATCCTAATTTTTTTTTTAGATTTCATCAAATATTCTAGAAAATAATTTAATATTTTTCTATGAAAAAAAAATTGGGGTGTTACACGTATATACTGAAGTATCAGTGTAAGGAAAACATTGATACATTCCACGTCGGATAAAGCAAGACTGACACTGAAGTAAAAGTATCAGATCGAAACCTCAGACTAATTCTATGTCCCAAACTGATTCTCACAGGTTGTCTCATTCATTTCAAATGATGCCACGTGGAAAGTCAACAAGGACAACTGCATTTAATGCGCAGATCTACAGAATCGCCCTTCAGAATACGAAGTTTAATTCCTTTTACGTGTTGTTTTAACCCTACGGCACCCTCTCCCATGAAAGAAAGAACGGTACCATATTCCTGTTGGAGAAAACGAAGACTGAGGACCTTAGCCCAAATTTAAATATGAGTCACAACGACAGAAAATTGAAGACTGATCTCTTCCAACAGATTTTCTCAAGACGCTGCCTATAAATATAGCTCAAGGATCAACCTCATTCTTCACCGATTCAACGCACAAGCTGAAATTTGTCGAACTAAAGAGCCAGTATTTTTCAAACCGCACACAGTTTGAATCGAAAAGAGAATATCTATCGTTGTAAACTATCAGTCTACACTGATAACATAAGTTCTCTTAGTTGTTCTAGGCATATGCTTCTCATCCTAAGCCTAGAAACTGATTACTGAGATCTTGTTCTCAGTAATCCTAGTTGGAATTCGAACCTTTTTCAAAAGAACGAAAAGAGAGTTTGAGAGAGTGTTCGACACAGTTGTCTGAACACTAGGTTGTTTAGTATCCGCAAACTAAACATGTGGTTTACTTAGCACCAGTAAGCTAAGGAAGAGAAGTCCAACAGGTGTTGGGCACTGAAACGAGTGTTTCAGTTTAAGGTTTGGTGTGCACCCGTAAGCACGACCCTAATCGATTGTCAGCGTGATTTACTGACCGTGGATGTAGGAATTAGTATTCTGAACCACGTAAAAATCCTTATGTGCTTTGCTGCTTTCATATTTCAATTTTTATCTGTGCACTTTATCTAACATACACTGAATACTGATAACCTAAAGGATAAACCCTAAAACTGATAATCGTTTCACTAAAGGCTATATCTTAAATCGCTTTCCGCCTAATTGTTACAGTCCAACTGACAAGTCTAAGGACAGTCAGTAGGATTTCTAACACTACTTTGATTTAAATTGAAAAGGCTGCACCCCTAACTGAACTTCAGTTTGATGACCAGTTCCTCACACTGAAGTTAAAACAGACTTACTCCTTATCAGTCTCAGCCTTGAACCCCCTTTCATAAACTGATTCTAATCACTCACTGACCATCAGTTTTGGTTTCTGTTTTCACTAAATCACTTCAGTTTCAGTTTTCGAAAATAGCTTACTGGTGTATTTTCCTCCCCCCCCCCCTCCATACACCAGTTCAGTACGCCACCGAGACCCAAAACAATGTATCAGAAGCAGGTTGTTCTGTGCCCGTTCACTTGAACTAGATCCTTTGAAAATTCTTTAAGTTTCCTCTGTGCTAATTGCGTTTTTAAGTTTATATAAACTGCTATTATGGAAACTAACTTCAGCAGGTCATCACTCGTTGCCGACGTTCTCCGTCGACAACTATGAGATCTAGAAGTTCAGGATTACAAGCTTCCTCGTCACCCAGCACTGCAGGTGTCACAGTTTGCTTGTAAAGTTTCATTTTGATCTCTATCTTGAGGTCCCTCTGTTTAGAGGAGAAAAATAGCCCATAGGTGTATTCCCCCCCCCATACACCTATTCGAGACCCTCCAGACCTAACAAGAATGACTAGGGATAAGGATTTTACATTGAACTTTTTAGTTGAACTTGTTAAGTCTTAGTTTATCGTTTTATTTTTATTTCATTTATGTTACTACTTTAGTTTTGGCAAATTGATTTTTAAATTAGTTTAAATTTTGATAGTCAAGAAGTTTTATTTTATCTATTAGTTCTTAGGATTTTAGATTGTAAAGTTTATGAAAATTGGGGGGCGTTACAGCAATGGCGCGCGATTGATGATAACAAGACTTGGTCATCATGTTTTGGAAGCGCAATTCTACAGGAGATAATACAGGTAAAAAAAAATTGATTCCAAGAATATCACTGACTCCAATTGATCCGAAATTGCCTTTTAAGTTTGAGCGACCCTCTAATCGTCTCTTATGTTATGACAATCAACAAAAGTCAAGGTCAATCGCTTTATCATGTTGGTTTATTCTTGCCAAAACCAGGTTTCACACATGACCAATTGTATGTTGTAGTATCAAGAGTACGAAGTCGAGAAGGATTTAAAATTTGACTTTCTGAAGATGGTAGAATGATGATACTACTACTACAAACGTTGTATATAGGGAAGTTTTTTATTTCTTGTATATAAGGGAAGTTTTTCAAAATATGTAGTATTATGTGTATTTATTTGGGCATTTAATTATAATTGGGTTAAAGTACCAAATACCCCCCCCCAACGTGGGGCCCCCATCGCGTATAGGACCCTATAGTCAGGGTAAGCGCTGTTTACTACTACCTCAAACGTGGCTAAACCTAAGCAAATCCCCCCCTGCGTTTTAACGGTGCTTAACACCGTTAGTTTTTTAATGTTTTATTTTATTTTTAAACGGTGCAAATCCCCCCCCCCCCCCCCCGCCTCCATCGTCGCCTCCACCGCCACCTTCACCTTCGCGATAGGGGCCCCAACGTTGGGGGGGTATTTGGTACTTAACCCATTATAATTTGATTTGATTTGCATGCATACATACAATATCTTATATTTATTTCATTTAAAAATAACGCTCGTCGTGCAAGGCACGGGCGTACTAGTTACATAAATTAAAACTACTCCCTCCGTCCCTGAAATGGCTTCCTCTTTGGGGGACGGCACGAGTTTTAATAAAAAGTTGTAAAGTGTATTGATAATGGAGAAAAAGTGATACAATTATTATTGGAAGTTGTGAAAAGTGTTATAATTAGTATTGGGAGTGGTGAAAAGTGAAAAGTAAGAATAAATAAGTATTATTAATGGTGGGGTAGGTTTCCAAAAATGGAAAGAAAGAAAGAGGAAGTTATTTGGAGGACGTCCCAAAATGGAAAAAGATGAAGTTATTTTAGGGACGGAGGGAGTATTATTTTCTATTATTAAAAGTGTCATTAGTAATGTATCATTTATCGTTTCATTCGAAAGTATCATTAGCATATGTCATTGGTCGAAAAGGGCTTGGAATTTGTTTTTATATATATAAATCAATAATTATTAAAAAAAATAGTGTTGGACTGAGTGAATCGCATGCATCATTTTCATGTATTAAAAGTATCGTTGGCCGAAATAGCCTGAATTATTTTTTTCCCCTAAAAATCGATAATTTTATATATATATAATATATATATATATATATATATATATAAAATTATCAATTTTTAGGGGAAAAAAAATAATTCAGGCTATACTTTTAATACATGATAATACATCTATATTCAATTTTTTGTGTTATATGTTATAATTCTCATGTTTCATGAGATTGAGTAGTTTTTCTCTCATCTCATATAACGATTGGTAAAGAAAACTATTTTTCTTGAAAGATTCATGGATGTGTAAATTATTCCTCTTCGTTATTTTATATTTTTTTTTGATTTAATGCTTCATAATGTACAATACATTTAAATTGCGTTGTGAATTTCATGAACTTTTGTGTTGGTATGAATTATTATGACATATGCGAATGAAACATATAATTCGGCATGAGCACACCTATAATTCAATCTTCATTGATTTACATTTTATGAATGAACCATCATGAACCAGTACGCATTAAATCATATTCTGTACATGTGTACGAATTATTCAGTACATGTGTACAAATTATATTCATTAAAGTAATTGGTGGATAATCTATTTTTTTTTCCATGTAATGCTTCATAGAATTATAACCCTTCATGAATTCATGAATTCGTAGGTATTATGAATTTACGTGGATGTACGCATTAAATCACTTTTTAGATGAACTATTACGAATTATTTATTTCATTTGTGAAATAGTATGAACAAGCACGAATTAAATATTCATTAATTATGAATTATATGCGCCAGTGAATTATATGTGTATGAATTATTAGGCAAGTATATTTGAATGTACTGTATGAATTATTAACTGTACGAATTATATGTGTATAAATTATCTGTACGAATTATATGTATATGAATTATTAGCCAAGTATATCATTTACTTTTCCAAAAGATTTGGCATTAATTTTGGAATCGGGTTATTAATGTAGAGAGAGATTAAATTGCACTTACCAACCATACCCTTCTGCGATAATTAGCTATGAATTATATGTATATCAATTTCGAATGTAACGTCCCAAAATTATTTAATCTCATCCGTCCAAGATTGGATATAAATGGTCAAGATTTGTTCTTATATTATAGTCTAAGAGGAGTTTTCTGTATAGTCCTCCCCTATATATATATATATATATATATATATATATATATATATATATATAATAGTGTTGGATCAAGCAAACTGCAGGCACTGAAGAAAATTGTATGCGCATGAGGTGGGATTCAAACTCCCGACCTCCGCCTCATTGAGGCACCACTTAACCAACTGAGTAGCTCAATTTTATTTTTTTTGTCTATTTCATTGATAATGAGTTGTTCTAAAAAAAACTATTTTGTATATTCATTGATAATAGACTAATCAGAAAAAGGAAATTATCTTATCTCATAAAAAATTGTGATCTCCATTACATTCTAACATTTACATCCTTTAATCACTTATTTATCTATACTATATTAAAACGGGAGTTTTCAATTTCAAATTGATTTCAAATCAATTTCAAAATTGAGTGGCAATTTTGTAGTTAGAATAAAATTAAAGGTTTATTTATAAGCTATACATCTTTTTTTTTCTTTTTCTTTAACTTCTTCTTTTCTATTTTATTTCTTTTTTAAAATTGTGAAATTCGACTAATTATAACATATTTGATATACATATCAAATTAAAGGTCATGACAAGAGCTTTAATTTGATATATGTTATGTAAATATTGTATTTAAAATATAAAAATTATATTTATTTAAAGATTAAAGCTTTGAAAAATTCTCTCTCCTCTCTCCTCTTTTTTGAATAAATCTATTTTTTTTCAATTATCTTTTAACTTATATTGTTTTCTTTTTTTACAATATCAATTTTTATTAATATGAATGATTCTTTATTATTTTTATATTAAACTAAAATATATTTATCTTAAATTATAGTATTTTTAATTATATTTAGAATTTTTTATATAATAATCAAATTAATATCAATTTTATATATAATAAAATATAAATTTTTCATGCGTTGCACGAGTGCAAATGCTAGTTTTTATAATAATTATGTAGAATAATAATAAGTCATTATTAATAAAATGGAAAAAATATAAATTAATTAATCTATATATTATATAAAGAATCAGTTTAACGACATTCAATTTACCGTTATTTTTCTAACAGAATATTCCTTATACTTAACGGCAGTGATTGCATCTTCACCCACTAACCCACATTCACCCATTAATGTATAAAAACACAGCGAGTCGTCTTTTGACGGAGATTCGGCATCATTTGTTAATCAAACTGTGATGAAGACGCAACAATATTGCCTTTGCCGCGGCGCCGCCTTGAACAAACGTTGCCCAAAATTCGGGCTGGCCTATGGCCTCACGCCGCCCTCCAAACACAAGAGCGAACCCAACAAGTTTCCTTTTCCCTGTATTCCTATATTCCTATATTTTTTTTCTATTTCTTATTAAGCATACTTGAATTTTACTTATATTTTCTTTTCTATTTTATTGATTACCAGGCTCGAGCAATTCTATGATCTTTTTTTTCCGAAAAGGTCTTGAGCTATTACACATAATCATCGATCATATAATTGGGATGGAGGTAATATGCATCTGGATGTTTATCTATTCTTTTGCACTTTTTGTGATATTTTTATTTTGATGAATAAAAATAATAATACTTACCTTTTCTCTTGCTTAAAGTCTATAACAGGCTGGTTGAGGAGTTGGTTATGGCTGGCAGGGTTGATGTGGCGAAGTCGTTCTTTGACTTGATGGTGAACGATGATGCATACAAGTTCATCATGAATGCACTGTCTGGGATCGGGAATCACACGATGAAGTGGTGAAGATTGTTGATGGAATGTTGAGGGAGAATCCAGAGGATTTCACCGAGGAGTTGGAGGACTTTGTTAGGGAATTGTTGAGGAAGGAAGGGATGGAGGATGAGGTGACGATTCTTCAGTTGCAGTTGGAGAAGGAGAAAGTGAGGCTGCTGCTAAAGCTGCTGAAGAAGTTGCGAAAGCTAAGGCCAGTACTAGCATCACTATGGCTGATCTGTTGTCTTCAAAGTCGTTTGGAAAGAAGCCAGTTGTGGAAGAACTGTCAGCTGAAGGTGAAGATCAAGAGGATTCTATTTCCATGGCCGCTGAAGTGGAGAAGGAAATAGGGGATGATGCCGCAGAAAATGAGGTTATTGGAGAAGAATCAGCACAACACTGTAAATGAGAAAGTAGCTTGACTTGGAGGTATACTAGACAGCAAATAATTGTTTTATTTCTCCGTTGTAGTTTTTGAGCATCACTCGAATATTTGCACCTCAATCACTCCATATACTATGTCATTGAATTTGAGATTCAAGGACGAATTAGAGCTTTGATTAATATGGTTGGTGATGTGCAGTCATTTTGATGTAATTTGGGTTCCATTTAGTATTAATGTGGTTTTCACTTTTGACACCTTTTCTCTTGCTTAAGGATTTAGTACATGTATGCTTTATTCTTCCTCGAATGATTGTGAGTGCATGATGAAACTATTTGTATTGCTTCTTTTGATTACATGTGTGGTTTTGGTTTATGTCAAGTGTCAACTGTCTTTATATTGATGATATAAATATTTTGTTTAATACTATTTTGGCTAGAAAGTGTTAGCTATAGAATTCAAACAATTGTTGGAGTATGTGCTTGATGGTCTCGAGATGTGAATATTGTGTATGTGAAATGTGTTATTTATACTTGCTTGATAGTCTCGAGATGTGAATATTGTGTATGTGAAATGTGTTATTTATATTGTCGGTGTTGCATAAGCTAGAACCAAGTCATGTGAAAGGAACAATCTGATCTACAGGTGGATCTTGTGATAACAATGATTTCAAGTTTAAGGTGGTTGCTCCTTTCAATAGTGGTATCTCAATACTTCTTATGTTTGTGGAATCTATAGAGGCACTGGAAGTTTGTGGAAGAGCTCATTATTGAAATAGTTCAACTTGATTTTGAATATATATAAACTTAAATGTTAAATGATGATGGGATTTCATGTATTTCTTGCAATAGGATTTTTGGACTTTTATTTTAAAATGTTAAGCCAATAATAAGATTTATTGGCTTCACTTTCTCCTAATCGCTTCTGTTGGGTCTCGGAAGGTCTCAAATAGGTGTATGGGGGGGAATACACCTATAGGCTATTTTAAACGAAACTGAAGAAAAAAAAAGCCAACACAACCTTTACAGTTAAAAGAGTTTAGCAAAACTACGGTTGGCGACTGATACTGAATATCTATTCAGTAAAGAGTTATCAGTTAAGTCAAAGACTTTAACTGATACACGTTAAGCTTCAGTCGGGTTTGTAAAATAGAGGAGTATTATGAGTCTTACTGACTATCCGAAGATTTATCAGTTAGACTTATAACACTGGCAGCGGAAAACTTTACTTTGAAATAGCATTAGTGATTAATCACGTTGTCAAGACTTATGTTTCACTTTGCAGTTAATCAACTTCAGTTAACGAAAGGTTTGAGCACAAATAAGAAAGTAAATACTGAAAGCGATAAACAACAAAGAGACTTTTACGTGGTTCGGAATTCAATTCGTACATCCACGGTCAGTTGATCATACTGACAAACTTCACTGGGCTTGTGCTTACGGGTGCATAGCAAACCTAAACAACCAAAGATCCAATCTTTGGTACCAACACACTGGGTTGGATTTCTCACTCTTAGCTTCACTGAGACAAAACTATGCCTTTCCGCAAAGACTAAGATCTCACGGAGTCAGAACACTAGTCTGAACTCCTCTCAGCTCAAACTCTCGATTCGGTCGGTTGAAAAGAGGTTTGAAAACTTGCCAACTAGATTACAAAGAGCAGGCTCTCTGTAATAAGTTATAACTAGGCTTAGGATATACAATATTTGCCTAAGTTCTAAGAGAATGTGTGTAATCAGTAGAGACTGATTTTTGGCTTTGTGATTCTCTTCTTCGATTCAAACTTTGGAATGACTTTGATTTGCTGAGTGACGAATTCGGCAGCGTTTCAAATTATGTATTTGAATCGGTGAAGATTGAAGTGTTCCTCGAGCTCTATTTATAGGAGAGGTCTTGAATAGATCTGTTGGCGGAGAAGGTCATCAAGAATTCATCCGTCGGAGATAGATTTGAACTTTGCTGAGGCTTCAATCTTCGAGGTTCTTTGTTTGGTGAGAACGGCTACTTGGTACAGGAGATACGACGTCTTTGAAAAAGGTAATCACCAAAAATGAAGGCTCTACAGAGAAAGGACGATCCTTTAAATCTCTGCATTTAATGTGGCTGTACTCTGGGAGTGTGTGGCTTCCTTTTAGCTTTGGAGGTTCAGTCCGAGGAAGAATGTTAATTGATACTTGATTTTAGTATCAGTCCGCTAAATCCACGTGGCCTGCATTAAGTAATCAGTCGCAACTGATTCTTGGACTCATCAGTCAAATATCAATATTTGACTCTGCCTTAATTCGTTACATCAGTCGGCATCTCTAGTCTTCAGTCTTTAGTCTTTAGAACAACATCTAAACTAGAAAAAGAACTCTAACACTTGAGTTCGAACAGTTCTTGTCTATTATAAGGAAAACCTAAGGATTTTGGTATCATCAAAACTAGGATTAAGATATTTCGTTAAGTTCTCAACAGCTTCTTTTTTCAGAAGATATTGTTTGATAAGAGTAGTATTTTTTTATATATTGACTTCTTTTCTCCTTACTGTTATTCTCTTTATATTGGCTTCATTTTCCTTCTAATATTATTATTTTTTTATATTGGCTCATAGTTGAATCAGTTTGTGATCTTGTGACTTTGTTTATGGTCCTTTTTTTTCTTTTTCTTTTTCTACTAATGTTTTCTAACAAAACTTTTATGTAGGTATGATATATACAAAAAGATGAATGTAAATTAATACAGAGGGAGATGATGAGGAGGAAAACATATTACAAAAACTTGAAGAGTTGAAATACATGAAGAAGAGATAAAGCCATTATTTACTACAAATTGAGTACCTTAAGAGATGACGAGCTACATAAGAATATTAATTTTAGTTCAGATTAATCTTCTTGTAATAGTCTCACTTTACATAGAGGATTTGGGCTCAACTTAACTTTTAACTAATATATTGCCTTTATATTACTATTAAGCTAAGACTATATATGTATACTTTTAAGTAATTCAATTGAATATATACTTTAAATGAATATATTGCCTTTATATATACCCATTTGCAAGCACTGAATAGATAAAAATCACCCAACTTTTAATCCATTTCCGTATATATATAGTTAATACAATTATTTTGTATTTAAAAAAAATAAGATATAAGTATTTATTTAGATATTACATTCATAGTTTTAATAGTTACGTATTTATAAAAAATAGATGATAGACTTTCATATGATCAGATTATTTCACGGGGAAAAGAAGATATATTATCATTCATAAACAAAATTTCCTTTTGATAGTGTTGTATATTAAATTAGACGGATAATAGTTTTTTCAGCTATTATAAATAACTACATATATAAAAATATATATTATCATTCATACACAAATTTCTATTTTAAATGATATAGTAGAATAATACTCCCTCTGTCCCATTATTTATGGCCTGTATTCCTTTTTGGGTTGTCCCCAGTAACATGGCCTATTTCCCTATTGAGCCATAATTAGGGCTTAATTAAAATTCTTAATCCCCCTCTTACTAGCCGCTACCCACCTCATTTCCTTCCCTACCAAAACGCTCCCCACCACATTTCAAATCACCACCGTTACCTCATTCTCCCCTTCCTCTCCCTCCCCTCCCACCACCGTCTTCTGCCGGTCCCTCCCGCCGCCTCCTTCGCCTCAAACCTTACTCTGCCTCAACCCCCAATTGCTCCCTCTCACCGCCATCCAACGCTGTCACACCCCAATTCTTGAAACAATAACTATAACTGGGGTACGACTCATCATTTAAAATGAACAAGGGAAAAACCTTGTTAAATCCGAATAAAAGGGATAACAATCGGGCTTAGCCCCTTTGGATGAAGAAAGACAGGTATTCAAGTTATACAAATCAATCAACAAGCATAATAACTTCAGGATCACAAGTTTAGTGTCATGCTTCACATAACCAACATTTATGGAATGAAATACTTGCGAATTAAAAGTCTCGACTCAACAAAAGATATTGTTTAGAGTCACAACATAAAGGCCTTAAGTTAAGGAAAACAAAAGACATATACTGGCTAGTTCTACAGCGGAAGTCAAAATAAGGAGTTGAACTCTAGCCTCAGCTCATCCCGTCAGCACCAGCCATTAACCTGAAAAATATTTGAAGATTTTTGGGCTAAGTACTAATGTACTTAGTGGGCTGCAACTTTTGAAACATTTCATAATCTGAAGAACAGTTTATCCAATCATACTGACATGACTTAGAAGGTTTTGAAGTGAAATAACTTCTAAGCATGTTAAAACATTTCATATAATACTTAATTATTTTGTGCGCGTTTGCACACTCCATTCTGTTACTCGCTGTGATCCCGGACTATTTAGTCACCGACGGATCTCTGTCTCCCACTGACTTGAACTGAGGGTGTAACCCAGCCAAGTAAAATAAACCTCGAAAATTAATCCACATAGGCCTATCATAACTATGCTTCGGAACACATCCCGTCGAGCACCCTTATAACGCCTCTGGTTAGTACCCGATGGAGATCTACCCACCGAGTCAGCTAACAAGTGTACACAATTCTCAAATAACGTGTTAGGCTATAAGAGAACCTCAATTGATTTGTTGTGGCGAGCCTTAAACATGGTAGAGTGCACAAAAATATTTTATTGGATAAACAGTTTATATTTCACGAACATTTAAGCTCATTAGCTCAATCATACATTTGGAAAACAAGCCCACCTGTTTAGGCAAAGCCTGTCGTTTAGCTTATCTCTGAATCGGAATACCAGTGCTAATCCTCCTGACGTTCAAAGCCTACAAGAAATCTATTCTCAATAGGTCTCTTAAATCTAAACTCAAGTCACGGTAAAGTGCTTAACATTCTATGATTCACTTAGCTGGGTTTTCAAAATTTAATGAATAAATAATTGAAAACATTTCTCTTGAGTTAAGAACACCAACAATATTCTTACTCATCTTTATTTTGTTATTAGAATTATAAAACCAATTAAAACATGATGCAATGCATGACTCATTTCATACTTAAGCATATAAGTGTTTACTTAAAATGCACAAGTCCAAAATAACAACAAAGGCAGCCCACGGCTTCGCCTCTCCCCCCATTTCTCTACCAGCTCTGGCATTCAGCTCTGATCTTTCAGCTCTATCATTCCAGCTCTGGCAGTCAGCTCTGCTCTTTAGCTCTGCCGGTTAGCTCTGCTCTTCAGCTCTGCCGATTAGCTCTGCTCTTCAGCTCTGCCGGTTAGCTCTGCCGGTCAGCTCTGCCAATCAGCTCTGCTATTCAGCTCTGCCGATCAGCTCTGCTCTTCAGCTCTGCACTCTCGCTACTCTGCTCTGCAAATCAGCTCTGCACTCTCGCTACTCTGCTCTACACTCTCTCTCATCTGCTCTGCACTCGTCTCCCTACTCATCTCTTCACCCCTAACCTCTGAACATCCGCCGACTCTCTCTTTCTCAGCCTACCAGTACAGCTCACGCCGATCACCTCCTTGGCAACGGCGAAGCGCCGTCACCTCCCTCTATTTTCGGCGACCGCAGCAAGCCACGGCCGCGCCCTCAACTCTTATCTATTCTCGACTGATCCACCTATACAGCCAACACCACAAAACAAACACGTACAAGGCACGACTCTAAAGCAACATAAAATCAAGACTCTACCTTTATCTATTCTTTCAAAAGTTATGCTGCTAATAAACATATAAACACACAGATACATGAACAAGAATTTAGATTCTTGAACGAAAAGTGAAGTAAAGAAGCACGGGAGTTTTAGGTGAAACCTTGGCTTGAATTTGTTGGGCTGCTGTGTGAATCGAGAATGAGCTATGGTTGTTGCGTTTGAAGCTCAGTCTGGGTGGAAACGAGAGAGATGAAGTGAGTGAATGAGAGGAGATGATTTTTGTGAACTTTGCGGAGGAGATATATTTGAAGAGAGAGAGAACAGTGAGGCGGTGGAGGTGGACGAAAATATCAAGGATCAAAGGTGGGTTGGGCTTGATGGATCAAGATAGTGAATGGGCCGGTTCTATTTCCTTTAAAAGCAATTAAAAGCTTGAGGCCCAAATAAAAAAAATTCACATACTCACATAAAAGTTTGAATGCTTAATTAAATAAATATGCAATGCATATAAATTTAATAACTAAATTTACAAATGCTTTTGTAAATCATTTTTGTTGGAATTAAAATAAATTGTTTTTCTCAATCCGGCGTGAATCATCTTAAATCTAAGTTCAAAAATTATTCTAAACTTAGCTCGAGGAAACGGGGTATTACATCCCTCCCTCCTTAAAAAAAATTCATCCCCGAAATTACATATCTGGTATTCTAGCTTGTGCTACTAGTCGTTCGTTTCATTCATCTCTTTTGTGGCCTTTTCCATCCTGTGATGGTTCCACTTCACTACGAGAACAATATTATTGTCTCATAAAACGTGAACCTTGGGATCAAGTATCTGGGCTGATTTCTCTTCATAACTTAGGTCCTGGCTATGACTACTTTATCTGCTTAATCACATGCTTTCTTAATTGCGAGATGCAATACGTATTGTATACATCCACAATGCTTGGTGGCAGAGCCAACTTATAGGCTACAAAGGCCTAACTTATCTAGGATCTCAAGAGGTCCTATATAACGAGGTCGTAACTTGCCCCTCTTTCCGAAACGTATAACTCCTTTTAAGGGAGAAACTTTGAGGAAAACTCGATCCCCAACATTGAATTCTAACTCCGATCGGCGTTTATCGGCGTAAGACTTTTGTCTATCCTGAGCTTCTTTGATTCTTTGCTTGATGTGGTCGACCTTCTCAACCATCTGTTGGACCAGTTCAGGACCTAACAGCTTTCTTTCACCCACTTCATCCTAGTAAAGTGGTGAACTACATTTTCGGCCATACAAGGCCTCATATGGACCATTCCAACTTGTTGCTTGATAACTGTTGTTATAAGCAAATTCTACGAGAGGTAACAAATCCTCCCAACTTCCACCTTTGTCTGCGACAATCGTTCGCAACGTATCTTCTAGAATCTGAATCGTTCTTTCTGACTGCCCGTCAGTCTGAGGGTGGTATGCTGTGCTGAAGTTCAGCTGAGTGCCCATTGCTTCTTGTAAACTTTTCCAGAAACGCGATGTGAATCTGGTGTCACGATCTGTCGTGATAGATACAGGTACACCGTGAAGGCGTACTATCTCTTTGACATATAACTTTGCAAGTTTCTCCAATCCAAATGTCATTTGAATTGGCAGAAAGTGCGCTGACTTTGATAATCGGTCCACTATGACCCAAAAAGCAGTATTTCCACGTGCTGACTTCGGTAGGCTCCTTACGAAGTCCATGTTGATGTGCTCCCACTTCCACTCGGGGATGGGTTTAACTTGTTGACATGCGAGACATCGCTCCACAACAACGTTATATCTCTTTTCATTCCTTTCCACCAGAAAATTTTCTTTAAATTCTGGTGCATCTTTATACTGCCTGGATGTGCAGTGTATGGAGTATCATGAGCCTCGCTCATAATCTTGTTCTTTAACTCTTCATTGTGCGGTACACACAATCTTTCACCAACCATAAGTGCATTATTCTTTGCTTCAGTGAATCCTTTCGTTTCATTCGTTCTTGCAGCAAGACGCATCTTCTCCAAGAACCAATCTTCTCTTTGTGCTTGCACAATTCTTTCTCTCAAATCAGGTTTAGTTGTCAGTGCAGCTACACAACTCGATACTGAATCTGGGGGATAAACAATCTCTAAACTGAGTAAGGTGAAGTCACGAATCAGTTCCTTTTGCTGGGTGATGAAATACCCTAGCTTAGCCTTCGTCTTTCGACTCTGGGCGTCAGCTACTACATTCGCTTTTCCCCGATGGTAACTAATGGTGTTATCGTAATCCTTTACTAATTCGAGCCATCTTCGTTGTCTCATGTTCAAATCCTTTTGCTCGAAGAAGTACTTTAAACTCTTATGATCTGTAAAGATCTCATACTTAACTCCATAGAGGTAGTGTCTCCAAATCTTCAGAGCGTGCACGACGGCTGCTAGTTCTAAATCATGAGTCAGGTAGTTCAGCTCATGGGGCTTCAATTGACGAGACGTGTATGCTATCACTTTCTGATTTTGCATCAACACGCAACCTAATCCTAGTTTCGAGGCATAAGTGTACATCACGAATTCTTCATTCTCTTCTGGTATTGCTAACACTGGTGCAGTAGTTAGCCTTGTCTCGAGCTCCTTAAAACTTTGTTCGCACGCTTCAGACCAAACGTATTTAGTCCATTTTCTCAAAAGTTGAGTCATTGGCCTAGCCAATTTCGAGAATCCTTCTATGAACCTTATGTAGTAACCTGCTAGATCGAGGAAACTTCTGATCTCATTGACGTTTGATGGTGCCTTTCATTCCTTGACAGCTTCGACCTTGGCGGGGTCTACTTTGATTCCTTCAGTCGACACTATGTGACCGAGAAACATAACTTCCTTTAACCAAAATTCACACTTGTTGAATTTGGTAAACCATCTCTCATTGCGCAGGATTTTGAGTACGATGCGTAAGTGCTCTTCATATTGTTCTTCGGTCTTAGAGTATACGAGGATATCGTCGATAAACACTTAGACGAACTATCGAGATATTGATGGAACACTCTGTCCATCAAATCCATGGAAACGGCTGGGGCATTCGTTAAATCGAAAGGCATCACTGTGAACTCGTAATGTTCGTAACGCATTCGAAACGCTGTCTTTGGGATGTCTTCTCTTTTCATCCTTAGTTGGTGGTAACCAGATCTTAGGTCAATCTTGGAAAACACACCGGCTCCTCTCAACTGATCGAACAGGTTCGTCTATCCTCAGGAAGAGGATATCTATTCTTTATCGTGAGCTTGTTCAGTTCCCTATAATCGATACACATCCTTAGTGAACCATCTTTCTTCTTGACGAATAGGACTGGTGCTCCCAACGGTGATACGCTAGGCTGTAAGAAACCTAGGTCCAGCAATTCTTGTAGTCGGACTTTCAATTCTTGTAACTCCGGCGGGGCCATTCTGTATGGTGCCTTGGGCACTGGTGCTGCTCCAGGTTCTAGATCTATCGTGAATTCTAGTTGTTGGTCTGGTGGCAAACCGGGCAATTCTTCAGAAAAGACATCTTTGAAAACTCGCACCACTGGGACTTCTTCAATCATTTTCTCTACTTCATGTTCTCCTGTCAAACTGACTAGGAAAGCCTGACACTCTTTCTTCCTCATTATCTTTGTGGCCTTCATTGCTGAAATCACTGGTACCATTCCCCCCATTCTTATGCCATGAAAATTTGCCTTCTCTTTTCCATTGGATTGGGTTTCCTCCAGTCCCCTCGTTTCACTTTCTTTTTCCTTTACAACCATCTTGAGGTGGTACGAATCCAGACTATCTCGGAGCTTTTCCTTTCTCCTTTGGTAGTAATGACTCAATGGTGAGAGTTCTGCTCAAAGTTTGTGCATAAGTGAGACCTCCCTGGCTTGCTAGGGAGATCGAGATCTCGAGGCGCAGTCTGTTCCTGAATTTCTTGGCGCGTTTCTCATTAGTATCCACTAAGAGTGGAGCATATCGCGACAGTTGGTGGAAAGCCATGTCGTACTAAGTCACTGTTCCAGCCCTTTGCCTAAGGTTCTAGAACTCGTTTTGTTTCTTCTGTCTATAGTAGCCTGGTATGTACTTCTATACCACTAATTCTTAAAATCTTCCCACTGATCCTCAGTCATTGTGCGCCTCACCGACTCCCACCAGAAGTCTGCTTCGTCTACCAGTTGGTAGGCTGCGCAAGTCACTTTATCTTCGTCATCGCAACGGATGTAGCTGAAAATTCGCTCTACTGCTCTAACCCATATCTCGGCGTCCGTGGGATCGCCCAGACCATTAAACGTTGGAGGTTTTTCCTTACGAAACTTTTCCTCAGCAGTACGCTCTGGTGCTACTTGAGGGATAGGCTGTTCAGGGATGAATCCTATGCCGCGTCCGCGAGCGCGTCCTCTCGGAGCGCCTTCCATTCATTGACTTAACGGATGAAATCAACACAAAAGTGAGATTCATTCCGCATGCATGCATACAAGTATACATACATAGATATACACAAGGTATATCGCTTCTATAGTGTAACCATGAGAAATGTTAACTCTATGTGGAAATTGATCTATCTTGGTGGAATACTCAAGTGAATCCTTAATCTCATCTCATTGCTTCTACGTTATAACATATCTATATTAAAATGTTTCTATCTTACCAGTCCTTACTTAAATCGATCAAGCGGAGCTATCACGACTAACATTCCCAAGGCATTCTTGGGAGGTACTCAAACAGTATGTAAGAGTTCCCATCATTCTGATCGTATATGCAGTGAACCTAAAACGATAACATAAACTTTCTCATTCGTTCATTCTCTTTGAAACCTGAAACATGTTGACGATAAATGCCACATGAAACTTTTCTATTGCCGGAAAGATTCAAAGAATCTAACTCGACCATACATCTAGTATTCGTGAAAGGCTCGCTATTCCTAAACACGACTTTAACTCATCTTATCGTTAAGGGCTCGGGTAGTCCCAAACACGATACTTACTTATCTTATAGTTAAGGGCTCGGGTAGTTCCAAACACGACATTAACTTATCTTATCGTTAAGGGCTCGGGTAGTCCCAAACACGATACTAACTTATCTTATCGTTAAGGGCTCGGGTTGTCCCAAACACGATACTTACTTATCTTATCGTTAAGGGCTCGGGTTGTCCCAAACACGATACTTACTTATCTTATCGTTAAGGGCTCGAGTTGTCCCAAACACGATACTTACTTATCTTATCGTTAAGGGCTCGAGTTGTCCCAAACACGATACTTACTGGTTATATGAGTCGGAGACTCAAAATAACAATATGAAAGCGATTAGCAAATCATAACTTATAGCATATGGAAAGCGGTAAGCAATTCACATAGCATCATTTACTGAAAGCGTGCACTTCTTGAAAACTCTCAAACATTTAAATATCTTTGAAACTTTTAAATCGTACCTTTTCTTGCGGCAGTGTGACGGCAAGCTGAGGTTCAACAACTTTCTTAGAAGTCTAGAAGCACTAATCTAGACTCAACATTAGAAGCTTTTGGTTATCAGAGACATGAAAGCAAACTTATGCTCTGATACCACTCTGTCACACCCCAATTCTTGAAACAATAACTATAACTGGGGTACGACTCATCATTTAAAATGAACAAGGGAAAAACCTTGTTAAATCCGAATAAAAGGGATAACAATCGGGCTTAGCCCCTTTGGATGAAGAAAGACAGGTATTCAAGTGATACAAATCAATCAACAAGCATAATAACTCCAGGATCACAAGTTTAGTGTCATGCTTCCGATAACCAACATTTATGGAATGAAATACTTGCGAATTAAAAGTCTCGACTCAATAAAAGATATTATTTAAAGTCACAACATAAAGGTCTTAAGTTAAGGAAAACAAAAGATATATACTGGCTAGTTCTACAGCGGAAGTCAAAATAAGGAGTTGAACTCTAGCCTCAGCTCATCCCGTCAGCACCAGCCATTAACCTGAAAAACATTTGAAGATTTTTGGGCTAAGTACTAATGTACTTAGTGGGCTGCAACTTTTGAAATATTTCATAATCTGAAGAACAGTTTATCCAATCATACTGACATGACTTAGAAGGTTTTGAAGTGAAATAACTTCTAAGCATGTTAAAACATTTCATATAATACTTAATTATTTTGCGCGCGTTTGCACACTCCATTCTGTTACTCGCTGTGATCCCGGACTATTTAGTCACCGACAGATCTCTGTCTCCCACTGACTTGAACTGAGGGCGTAACCCAGCCAAGTAAAATAAACCTCGAAAATTAATCCAGATAGGCCTATCATAACTATGCTTCGGAACACATCTCGTCGAGCACCCTTATAACGCCTCTGGTTAGTGCCCGATGGAGATCAACCCACCGAGTCAGCTAACAAGTGTACACAGTTCTCAAATAACGTGTTAGGCTATAAGAGAACCTCAATTGATTCGTTGTGGCGAGCCTTAAACATGGTAGAGTGCACAAAAATATTTTATTGGATAAACAGTTTATATTTCACGAACATTTAAGCTCATTAGCTCAATCATACATTTGGAAAACAAGCCCACCTGTTTAGGCAAAGCCTGTCGTTTAGCTTATCTCTGAATCGGAATACCAGTGCTAATCCTCCTAACGTTCAAAGCCTACAAGAAATCTATTCTCAATAGGTCTCTTAAATCTAAACTCAAGTCACGGTAAAGTGCTTAACATTCTATGATTCACTTAGCCGGGTTTTCAAAATTTAATGAATAAATAATTAAAAACATTTCTCTTGAGTTAAGAACACCAACAATATTCTTACTCATCTTTCTTTTGTAATTGGAATTATAAAACCAATTAAATCATGATGCAATGCATGACTCATTTCATACTTAAGCATATAAGTGTTTACTTAAAATGCACAAGTCCAAAATAACAACAAGGGCAGCCTACGTCTTCACCTCTCCCCCCCTTTCTCTACTCTGCTCTGCTCTACTATACTCTACTCTGCTCTGCTTCAACCAGCGTTGCTCTCTAGCTCTAGCATTCTGCTCTGGTCTCCCAGCTCTGGCATTCAGCTCTGATCTTTCAGCTCTATCATTCCTGCTCTGATCTTTTCAGCTCTGGCAGTCAACTCTGCTCTTTAGCTTTGCCGGTTAGCTCTGCTCTTCAGCTCTGCAGGTCAGCTCTGCCGATTAGCTCTGCTCTTCAGCTCTGCCAGTTAGCTCTGCTCTTCAGTTCTGCCGGTTAGCTCTGCCGGTCAGCTCTGCTCTTCAGCTCTGTCGATCAGCTCTGCTCTTCAGCTCTGCTATTCAGCTCTGCCAGTCAGCTCTGCTCTTCAGCCCTGCAAATCAGCTCTGCACTCTCGCTACTCTGCCCTGCAAATCTGCTCTGCACTTTCGCTACTCTGCTCTGCACTCTCTCTCATCTGCTCTGCACTCATGTCCCTACTCATCTCTTCACCCCTAACCTCTGAACATCCGCCGACTCTCTCTTTCTCAGCCTACCAGTACAGTTCACGCCGATCACCTCATTGGCAACGACGAAGCGCCGTCACCTCCCTCTGTTTTTGGCGACCGCAGCAAGCCACGGCCGCCACCCTCAACTCTCATCTACCCACACAGCCAACTCCACAAAACAAACACGTACAAGGCACGACTCTAAAGCAACATAAAATCTTGGCTTGAATTTGCTGGGCTGCTGTGTGAATCGAGAATGAGCTATGGTTGCTGCGTTTGAAGCTCAGTCCGATTGGAAACGAGAGAGATGGAGTGAGTGAATGAGAGGAGATGATTTTTGTGAACTTTGCGGAGGAGATATATTTGAAGAGAGAGAGAACAGTGAGGCGGTGGAGGTGGACGAAAATATCAAGGATCAAAGGTGGGTTGGGCTTGATGGATCAAGATAGTGAATGGGCCGGTTCTATTTCCTTTAAAAGCAATTAAAAGCTTGAGGCCCAAATAAAAAAAATTCACATACTCACATAAAAGCTTGAATGCTTAATTAAATAAATATGCAATGCAGATAAATTTAATAACTAAATTTACAAATGCTTTTGTAAATTATTTTTGTTGGAATTAAAATAAATTCTTTTTCTCAATCCGCGTGAATCATCTTAAATCTAAGTTCAAAAATTATTCTAAACTTAGCTCGAGGAAACGGGGTATTACAAACGCCGCCTCATTCGCCTTGTCAAACCCTGTGCCGCCTCGACCCCCACCTCTCCCTCTCGCCGCCATCAAGCCGTCGCCGCCTTCGAGTGAAACCCTAGCACCGGTGCGGCACCAGATCCGTCCGCCGTCCACCGAAACCCTAGTAGCGGCTCGACGCCAAATTCGTCTGCCGTCCACAGATCCATCCGCCGTTCATCCGAATGAATAATGGGACGGAGTAAGTATTAAATTAGACGGATAATAATTTTCTCATACTGGAATGAGGTATTGATATATAACTACACATATAAAAATAACTACAAATTTCCCTTTGAATTCATGCTTAAATAAAGATTATAATTAATGTTAGTTTTTCAATTGTTATACACATTAGTTTGAAAATATTACTACTCTCAAATTCACATATACTAATAATAGACTTGGAACAAATCTTAAAAGAAAAAAAAGAAAAATAGGCTTGAAACAAATAAATTATAGTTATTTAAAATATTTTTAGTTTTTAATTTCGATGAATTAATATAGAGCGGTCCCCCTCGAGAGCAACAAAGTTTTTGTGTGTAGAGTGTCCCGTGTGTATTTACATGAAAAAACAATTGATTTTCCTTCTTTTCCCAAACAAATTATAGCCTTACGAAATCAAAATCCAATAACCCATAGCCATAGCCATAGCCATAGCCATAGCCATAGCGGAGAAACAAAAGAAGCAGGAAATTATTGGCCATTGAAAAAGATGAAGCTTTCACTCAAACTTCAAGACAATCACCACCACGAGCGCCACCACCAGCCTCCGCCGCCGCCGCCGCCGCTCCTAATCCGTGCCAAAATACCCATAACAATATTCAACCTCCCATTCCTTTCCCACTTCTCCACCACCACCACTCAACCCTCCGACCTCTCCCTCTCTCTCTCCACCAACTTCCCCTCTTTCCCCTCTCTCAAACTCTCCTACGCCAGCGCCAGCGCCGCCGCCGCCCCACCCCTCACTCTCACCCTAAAATCCGGCACGGGCCTCTTCGGCTCTCCCAACAACTCTCCTCTCGTCATCTCCGCTCACTTCTCCTTCGACCCCTCCAACCCCGCCCACCCTAACCCTACTTTCTCTCTCCTCCTCAAACCCCAGCTCGGATCTTTCTCTCTCCGGAAATCCACCTTCTCTCACCCGGAGCCCGCCGTCAGCGCCGAATCAATCATTCCGGATGCCGTATGCGATTCCAACTCCTTCGGATTTGTGCCGTTGGAGACGCCCGCCGCAGTGAAGGAGCTTCCGCCGCAGAAGAAATCTAGGGCTTCGATTTTTAAGGGGACGCAGCTGGCGGCGACGACGCAGATGCCCGTGGCCAAGGGGGTGGCACTGAACTTGAGATGGCGGGTGAATTTCGCGGAGGATCAGATGCCGATTTTGAGGATTAACAAAATTGGGATTCACAGGGTTGATGATGCGGTGAAGGGTGATGAGAAGAGTGAGAAGAATGAGGCGAAATTGGGGGAAATGGAGGTGATGAAGAGCATGTGTTTTTGGATGAAGAGGGAGGTGGATGCTCTAACAAGAGCTAACAGAGAGATGAAGATTGAGTTTGACGAATTGAGACGGCGGAGCAGCGGCGGCGCTGGCGGTGGAAATGTCAATGAGGGTGCTAGGAGCGGCGGCGGCGGTTTTGGTGGTGGGAATGTTAAGGAGGGGGGCATTAGGAAGAAGAAGGCGGTGGCGGCGGCTCCGATGAAGCAGTGGAAAGGAGAAGAGAATGGGAAAAGGGAAGAAAAGAAGAATGGTAATGTTGCGATTGATGTGGAGAGTGAGTTGCAGAGAGCGATAATGGCTGCTGCTGCTTCTCCTTCTACATAAGGTTTTGTTTGTTTGCATTCAATGTATATACGAAATAGAATGTGTTTTGTTTCTTCCCTACCAAATTTGCAAATGATGATGTAGCTTTTGATAGCTTAGTTTGCAATGAAATTTTCATTTCAGGTTTGAGGGTTTATATGTGTGTGCAATGAAATTTCATTTCAGCTTTGTGCAATAGAAAAACTTGGTCTTGAATGGGATGTATGTGTTCCCCTACAAGATGTATAGGTTGGCTTGGGCTATTATTCATGGGATTCAAGCATCGTTTGCAGGATTGGCCCGATTCATAATTTTGAGGCGATTTAAGAGAATTTATATTGAATTTTAGAAATTTAGAAAGTATTTAAAGTGTTTGTGGCATATTATAAGTTGGGCAAATTGCATGAAAATACCTCACTTTATACCAAATTCTGGTTTTTTGACAAATCTTTTAATTGTAGCAAGAAATTGAACGACCTTTCAATTTATTGCAATTGGCATCCCCGGTGTTTTTCCGGCCAAATTAAATCTGAGTTGGCAGTCGGAATGCCAACGTGGCATCAGAAATGCCAAATCACACCCATCATCCCCTCCCACGTCACCCTCTCTCCCACGTCACCCTCTCTCCCATAGCCGGAATGCCAACCGTGCATCCGCCGTCGTCGTTTCATGGTTCCCAACTGCTCACGCACTGCCGATACTCAGCCATCGTCGCTTCCCTAAACAACTGTGCCGTCAAATTCGAGCTCTCTCCCTCCGTCGTCGAAGAAGCATCATAAACGGCTGAGCAAAAAAAAAGGGGGCTGAGCAGAAAAAGATTTCGAGCTCCTCTGCAAAAATCAGCGACGCCAATTTCACAATTCGGCGAGCTTTCAAGCCGCACCAGCAGCTCCTCCCTATCTCAAAATTTTCGCCGCCTACCTCTGTTCTCGGCTGACGCCACCGTCCAGCCATCACCACATCTAGTCAGAGCAAGGGATGGTTCATTTCAGCCCCCGATTCACCACGAATCACCGTCGCCTAAAACTCTTCTCTTTCGGAGATCCGCCATTGTCGCCTTAAAACAGAAGCCGGCGAAAATTTCTGCAAAAAAGAAACCCTTTTGCTGCATCAAAGCTCTGATTCACATTCGAGGCCTTCTCAAGATGCTCGTAGAGCTCCTCCGCCTTGGGGAATAACGCGGCCCCTAAGGGGGTCCGCCTTCGCCGCCGAATCCACTCAGAAGCGATGAGAATCGCGGTGAAGAATACCACCACCGCCGCCTCCGAACGAAAACCGACGAGTGTCAACACCAGGGTACACGGCCGCGGGTCATCGCCGCTTCCTCTGGAACCTCAAAGAACTGCAATCTTACCTTCTTCGAGCATCCGTCGTCGCCGTGAAACGGCTCAAGGATTCGAATCCTTGCACCAGGGTGGAGAGAGAGAGGGTGACGTGGGAGGGGATGATGGGTGTGATTTGGCATTTCTGATGCCACGTTGGCATTCCGACTGCCAACTCAGATTTAATTTGGCCGGAAAAACACCGGGGATGCCAATTGCAATAAATTGAAAGGTCGTTCAATTTCTTGCTACAATTAAAAGGTTTGTCAAAAAACCGAAATATGGTATAAAGTGAGGTATTTTCATGCAATTTGCCCTTATAAGTTTAATGTTTGTTTCTTGAAGCCACCTCAGTTTAAATTGATTAGAAATTTTGACTCGAATTATTAGATTAATATGATGATAAGTATATAATAATCCCTCTGTCTTATTACAAAAGTCTCATTTTTCATAATGAGATGTTTCATTACAAATGTGTCATTCTTTTTTTGGCAATATATTATCTCTCTATACTTAATATTCAAAAAATTTCCACCAACTCACTTTATCTAATTTCTACACATTTTTTAATTTTTGTGCTAAAAAATAATGAGACATTTGTAATGGGGGAGTAATATATTGGGACGATAATTGACATAGTCAATATAGTTATATAGATAATAGATAGAAATAGTTGTTTATCAACTTAATTTCAATAAATTATAGCCAACATTTAGAATTTTGGACAAAACTTATTTCTTTACAGCTTCATATTTTTCTCACCGCCAAATTGTCCTACCTTTTGTTTAATAGTTTTGACATGGTGATCCTCGTTTAACTTATGCTCAGCTAAATCTCTGTCTGCGGTGCTAAAGGAAAAAAAACAAATATCACTGTTGCTTTCGTCAAGCTTTAGTTGTAAAACCCACTTTTCCTGGTAGGGGTGGGAAGATAGGGTTCGGGTATAGGGTATCCGATTACCCGACCAGAAAAAAACGGGTATCGGGTACCCTATACCCGAAAAATTAGGGGTCGGGTTCGGGATCGAATATTTAGGGTATAAAAAAATCGGGTATCAGGTATACCCGAAATACCCGAATGTTTAATTAAATGTATTTTAAACTATATAATTAAATTTAATTTTAAAAAATCTAAAATTAAAGTTTCAAATTGAAATCAACTCGTCTGATAGTCTCCTTCCTTTCCCTAATTCCCTATTTCCCTTTGTGAGTCTCCCACCTCCCGCCCTGCTGTTCCAGAATCCCTCTGGCCTCCCACCCAGCGCCCTTTGCCCGCCCGTCGTCGCCGTTTTCGCGACGGTGCGACCCTCGCCAGTCGGCCCCAGGTCCGAGACGGCGAGACCCTTGCTCAGTCGCCCAGCCGTTTTCGAGACCCTCGACCCTCGCCAGTTGTTCCCGTCGTTCCGCCACCGCCTAGGACTTCGCCCGCAGCTAGGGGTGAGCAAAAAATCCGAAACCGAATAACCGAACCGATCCAAACCGAAATTTTAAAATATGGTTCGGTTTTTTCGGTTTTTCGGTTCGGTTCGATTTTTTTTCATAAAATTTCGGTTTTTCAGTTCGGTTCGGTTCGGACTTTTTAAAACCGAACAAAACCGAAAAACCGAATTATATTTATAATATATAAATATATATATATATATATGTGTATATATATAATATTTTAATTATAATTTTATAAAATCTAGCTTCTAATATTTTTTTAATTTTATAGTTTTTTTTTGGAATTTTCGGTTTTTTTTTTCGAAAATTTCGGTTTTTTCGGTTTTTTTTTTCGAAAATTTCGGTTTTCTTCGGATTAATTCGGCTTTTCGGTTCGGTTCGGTTTTAATTATAAAAATTTCGGTTAATTCGGTTCGATTTGTTCGGTTAATTCGGTTCGGTTCGGTTTTTTTTTAAACCGAACTAAAATATGGTTTGGTTTGGTTTGGTTTGGTTTTAGCAAAAACCGAACCATATAACCGAATGCTCACCCCTACCCGCAGCAGCCGCGCCGCCTCCGAGCTCCAACAGGCATTTTTTTTTATTAAACAGATATGCTTCTTTTTTATCTTGGTTTGAGAATTGAGCAAAAAAAAACGAAATTATGTACAGATTTGAAAATTTCCATTTTGACTGGGTAATTTAGGGTACCCGAATACCCGACTCGGGTATTAGGGTATCCGATTAAAAATCGGGTTCGGGTTCGGGATTCAGTTTTTTGCCTTATTCGGGACCAGGTACCCGATTTTTTCGGGTAGGGCACCCGATCCCGACCCGATTCCCAGCCCTATTTCCTGGGATCATGCAATGATCATTTGTGGTAATCTAGGTTGCTTCCCAAGATTACGGTGCAACTCTGTAAGTTCTTCTACTTTTGGTTGCTCACCCGCCATGTGGTGAAGCTCAACATTTTAACCTAGATCTAAACATGCCGGAAAGAGAAATTGGAGTAACCTGTATCACAATATGAGAACTTGCTTGAAAACTTGCAGATAAATCTTTAGAGTAATTTGTTGCGTGCCTATTACAATGAACTACATGGAGTATTTATAAGACTACATTAGGGCGAAGGGTAAAATGGTCTATACAAGTCATTCACGCGCTCCACATGCGGTGTACGCGCACCACAATCTCCTTCTTGAGAGCAGCCAGTTTCTCTGTCCAATCTTGAGTAACGGCCGCGAGCTCTTTCTTTTTCTCCTGGTTTACGCGTGCCAACTCTTCCCGAACTCGGGCCAACTCCGTATCAACAGACAATCTCTCAGCCTTTTACCCTTCGTACACCGCATGTGGAGCGCATGAATGACTTGTATAGACCCTTTTACCCTTCGCCCTAATGTAGTCTTATAAATACTCCCTGTAGTTCATTGTAATAGGCACGCAACAAATTACTCTAAAGATTTATCTGCAAGTTTTCAAGTGAGTTCTCATATTGTGATACAGGTTACTCCGATTTCTCTTTCCGGCATGTTTAGATCTAGGTTAAAATGTTGAGCTTCACCAACATGGTTCCAGATTTATGCCTCTTTCCCGTTAGATTCCCAGCCTTGTCGCTAGGCTGTTACAACATTGACGTAACATTCCTTAGAAGCGATTTGATTATTGTAGACTTCTCCAATGCCTCCATCAATAGGGAATTTCATTTCAAGTAATGGGTTGACACGACAGCCTTGAAAGAGTTTCAACGTGGGCCTTCTCAAAATGACATTGTAGGCAGGCTTGGGGAGGTCTATCACCACAAACTCCACAATCTTTTTTTCCTGGGCGCTGGAATTGCCCAAGGTTAATGGTAGCTCTAAAGTGTCCAAAGAAACTATAGACTCATCCATATAGTTGCTCTGTGGACGGCTTCAACTATGCTTCACTATTTATAGCCCCCAAGAAATCTTAAAGACATTCAATGAGCTTTTCGTATCAACAAAGACTCTATGCACCAAGCAATTGGTGATGTCAGCTGTGCACATCAATGAATCATTATGAGGGTACGTCATCGTTATGAGCTAAGATTGGAAGGCAGTCTGTGGCGTTCTTTCTATTTCAGTCAAGGTGGAGAATTGTGATGATAAAGATGACTTCATAATTTAAATAATAGTTAAGATGATTGTTCAACATTTTGTTGGTTTAACAGCCAGGTGCATGTGAGGGAGTACACAACGAATTATATGTTCCATAAGTTAGTTTTAACTAACTCAATAGCGTTATGATCAACTACTTCTCACACATCTTCTAGATGGATCTGGAGTTGAGTTAGTTACTCTTTTGCTTGCGTGCATTTGAGTTTGTTATCTCATTCATTCAGTGAGTGATGAGGAGTAATATATGCAGAGGAATGGGCTTTGGTAAAGGAATCACTCCGGGCAGAGGAATGGGCTTTGGTAGATGAATCACTCTGGGCAGAGGAATGGGCTTTGGTAGAGGAATCACTCCGGGCAGAGGAATGGGCTTTGGTAGAGGAATCACTCCGGGCAGAGGAATGTGCTTTGGTAGAGGAATCACTCCGGGCAGAGGAATGGGCTTTGGTAGAGGAATCACTCCGGGCAGAGGAATGGGCTTTGGTAGAGGAATCACTCCGTGCATAGGAATGAGCTTTGGTAAAGGAATCACTCAGAGTTAACTTTACCACCGAGTTGGGCTTCATTTCTCTGTTTCGTGGGCTTTAGGCTTAGGCCCAATTAGGTATCTATAAATAGAAGGTTCAGCATTAGCATTAGGGGATTAATTCATTCTACCACTCCACTTGTAATATGTAAAATACTCTTAAAATAGTGAAAACAACGAAAACCCTCCCAGTGTGTAATATTCATCTCGTTGTAGTTGAGAGAGAGAAAAAAGAATATACATCAAAAGAAAAGTGAGAGTTGTGTGATTGTCTTCTCATTGATGTAGGTCTATAAGGTCGAACCACGTTAAAAGCTTTCTGTCATTCTTCAATTATGCATTCTTAGTTTTTATTTGAGATTATGTGTTTGTTTCGATTGTTGGATTTGTTAAGTTCGTTGTTCTTTCAATTGTGGAGATCATACGGTTTACCGAATCATAACAATTTCCAAGTTATCTTTCTGCATAAAGTCACTCACAAAGAAAGCATCGGCAACAATGATATAATAATAATGCTTAGTAATTGACGTAGAGGGCATAAAATCATTATCAAGTTCACTACCATATAGTGCGTTGGTTGGAACCATGAGAATCCCAATGACTCTGTAAGTCCTTTTTCTTTGTCATACGTTTAACTTCTTTCGATGTAAATGACTTCATGTGCTTTCTCCAACGAAATATGCAGCTTATCATCTACATGTTGCTCATGCTCGCATGCAACATCTTCCTTGGCCCATATTATCTCTACCTCTTCATCATCACTCTCAGTGTCTCCATGGAGAGCAGTTGCAGCTAGTGCTTGCAATGGTTGTCTCATTGACTCCTCCTCGAACCACGTTGGCTCTTTCTCCTTATCTTGTAGTCATATTTCTCTCACTTTAGCAGCTATCTGTGTAAGTAGACAATCGACATGGTCTGCAACCTTAGCTCTTTGTTGGCCTTTCTCCACTGCCTCTACAGACTCAAAATTATGTGTGAATGCCTGAAGGGTATCTTCCAACGTTGGCTCGTTAGATGGAACTAGTTGTGGATGATGGTACTGAATGCTTTGTCTGGACTGATTGAAGTCCTGATCCCATGCGAAGTCGGGTTCTCCATCCATCCAAGATTATATGATTGTGCTTCAGTAGTGTCACACATCTCTCAAGCCAAATTTGAGTAACAATTCCAGCCTTGATTGTATGTGCCAGCGAGCATACCCTATTATTGTTCCTCTTTGAATCTGCGCATGCACTTGGTGGATTTCTTGTGTTAGGTCTGCTATCTGCCTCGTGATCTCGTGATCTCATTACAGTTTTATTGAGACTTTGATTTTAGTTCATATGTCTATGTGTGGCTAGGATTCCTTTTTCCAGGGTTTAGGGAGTAAACATGATTTGAATTTCTGACTGTTTGATTCAATCAATCGAGATTGTTATTCCTTTTTATGTTCTTATTTATATTATTTGCTTTATTGCTTGATCACCAATTTAGCATAATCATAGGTTTTAATTTGATATCGAGAGATGATAATTATTACCTGAAGTAAGAACATATAACACATTTATTTTAATTCTAAAGGGAATTGATATTTGTGAGAGCGTTAATTCTAAGAGCTTTTAGGAGTTGCATGTTAGAAGTGTGATCAGGAGACGGTAGCCTTGCATGTAATCAACGGTTTTTATGCCATGAGAGTGGGTATAGACTAGTTTTGAGATTGCCTTAGGAATCATCTTGATGATTGAATTGAACTTGTTAGTTATGAGAATCTGTTGAAACCTTTGCCTTGGGAAATTCTTCTCATTTCTGTTTCTCCATATTTCTCAGCTTGATTTATTTCTTTCTTGTGTTTATTTATTTTGTTCTTTAAAACAGAAACTCTTAATTTCAGTTTTCTAGATAGAAGATTATAGTCTAGGATAGGAATTGGTACTAATCAGTCTCTGTGGATTCGACCTTGTTTGCCACTATACACAATTGCACCCGTGCACTTGCGGCGTGTAAAGAAATTAGCGAACAATAGGCCTTGTTTTGGACAAATTTTGGGAGCACTATTCATCAATACAATTGTGAGTTTTTATTCTCTCTTTAGAGTCTTCGAATTTCTTTCGGTTTTGCCAAATAATTCTTATCGACTTATTAAACGGATTTCCATCTTTGTTTGTGGCGCCATTCATCCGTCTCGCGTTGTTGAGACGAGTTGCTCTTTGGGTCACATGGGTTAATTCTTGCCTACGAAACTTGGAGGTTCAATTTTAAAGGTGTTGGATTCTCATCCGTTTATCCTTTTGTTCGTTTCTGCGTGCGAGTATCATACAAAGTCAAGGTTAGATTGTCGACTTGTGGCTAAGTTCGTATCATTATATGTGTTTGAATTTATGTCTCATATCGATTCTAAACTTTTCACTCAGAATGTCATAGGATATGCTTTAGCACTAACTACTTATTGCCCCACTTTGGGAATTCTGACTATTGATATTCCCGATATATCTGATATGACAAAGAACAATGCCTAACTGTTGAAATCTTATATGTCTTAGGAGCTATAATTACTTGCTCTGGGATCAACTTTCAACCAACATTCTCTTTTACGGGAACTACTATTCGTGAAGTAAAAGCTATTCTAGATAAAATTTTCAAAAAGGGAGTGAAAATGAACTACCAAAATGCATGTTTTTTGGAAAAAGAAAGGCAAAAATGAGAATGAGAAAGAAATGAAAGAAAAAAATAAAGAAAATTCTATCGTTTGTAGCATGGAAAATTTTCATTTTAAAAAAGAGAATTATTATTGAAAATATAAAATAAAATAAATGTAGGATTACAGAAAAATAAAATAAAAAAATTTCATTAATCCATGTAGATCATGAATTAGATAGAGTCGAACTCTCACATCGTATTATATAGTGATTAGTGAAGTTGAAAGTATATCCCTAAATAAGAAGATTTGGAATTCGAAAAGAGACTGTAATAATGTTTTGAATAAAAAAATTATAAATAGTTGCTAAAAGTATGCACAAAAGATTTGGAATTCAAACGGAGATTATATGAAATGTATAATAAATGTTTAGCATCTGATTGCGATTAGGGGTGGTAATCGGTACGGTTCGGTTATAATCGAACCGATTTTTCAATTAACCGGAACCGGCTAACAATGAAAATGCTAACCGAATCGGTTCGATTAATTGATTAACCGGTCCGGTTAATCGAATTAACCTGTTAATTGAGGAATACGAAACTGAGAAAGTAGAACAGACTGCAATTCAAATTGTGGAATTTAAAAAGTAGTCCTAACAATACCGACCTAATAATTCAAGTTTTCACATCAACTCCATCTCAGTGAAGAAACCAAACAGATGCAATGTTATAAGAACTTGGTATTGATTCCATATTACTATCCTTTATATCCAACAACACCTCATTCTATCCGAAGCTAGACACTGATACATAAACAAGAAACTCATTATCTAAATTACTAGCTACAAACCAAAATTCATCCCATTTAAGCATATTTAGATCCAACACACTTTCACGCAAAAACAATACAATATTTCCACAGTTGAAATCATTTACAAAAGTTATCAAACACAATTAATAACCAATAAAAACAGAAAAAAGAAAAGAAAAGAAAAGAAAAGAGAGATCATCTTTCAATCTCCATCTCGACACATAATCCTAAAACCTAATTTTGAATTACCTATGTGCTATGTTGTGCCGAATTGCCAGAGGAGAATGGAGGAGTTGCTTGTTGCTGAAGGGGGAAGGCCGGCTACCGGCAGGTCGCGCCGGTGAAGAGGATAGGCCTTTTGAGGGGCCAAGGGCGAAGGGGTGACGAAACCGAAAGGGTGACGCCGCGCCGGTGGAGGACGGTGGGAAGAGGTGCTAGTGACATGGCCGTGGTGGGAGTGGGAGGGATGGGTAAGACGCTGCCTTCAATTTCTCTCAAGCTGTAGAGTCGTAGGTCGCATGGAAAAGGCTGTTCTCGTTGGAAGGTTACCAGTTAAACCGATTAACCGGCTAATAGACAATTCCAACACCGATAACCGAATCAAACTGAAAAATTTTGGCTATCGGTTAACCGATTAATCGATTTTCTAGTTCGGTACGGTTATAACTTGATAACCGGAACTATTTTACCACCCCTAATTGCGATTTCTGGAATCCAAAATATGTCAAACTGAAATTATTTAATTTGTTATATATTACATTGCATCCCTCTCAAAAAAGAAAAAAGAAAAATTACTTGCACATACTTAACAAATCTACTTTAAATGGATGAATCTACTCATTTTGATTAGATAAATATGAAGTCTAATTTGAGCAAATCGATATAAACTAATGTAGATTTGTTATTGATTACGTTAGTATTATTGAACTTTAATGAAATCACTTAACTTTGAGCAAATCGACCCAAATTGCAATCATGTAGTACTTTTTAATTTTCTCTTCTAAAAGATAAAGAAAATAAATCAATTTAGTTTTCCTAAAAAAATATAAATAAATAAATTTACTAGTTTTTTTTTTTTTTGAGAGAAAAAATTTACTAGTTGGTTATGCAGAAGCATGTAGAAAAACAACTAAAAAACGAAAAGAAAAGTAAAAAAGAAAAAGAAAAAGGAGTGTTTTATTAATGAGAAGTTTAGTGGGAATTTGAGGAGCGGTGGTGAGTCGTCACCCACCGCAACGAAATCCGCAAGAGCTTCCCTCTACCAAAAATAAATAAAGAGGCGCCATACAAACATTTCACAAATACACACACCTCCTCTCCCCTCCTTTCATGGCGTCTTTGCTCTTGCCTCCGCCAACCTCTTCTTCCGCCGCTTCTTCTCTTTTCTCGCGCTTCGCCTTTCCCACCCCCACCGCACGCTTCTCTGCGTCCAATGCCGTCGTAACATTCTCTCCCTTCCCTTGCTTTCTCTTTTTCATTTGCTTACTGTCTCTGTGTGTGTTTTCTGTATTTTCTTCTCGATATCTCTCTCTCTGTTCCATGCCAACTGATTGTTTGAGCTTGTTCAGATTGGACTGAACAGGCATCCAGTTTTGATTTTTTTTTTTTTTTTCCTTTCATTGTTTTGGAGTACATAACGTTCACGAATTTGAGACTTTGTAGCGCCGCTATTGATTTTTGTGCGAATTGGTGTGTGTGTATTTTGTCTGATTATGCGTGCACTTTTTTGCCTTTGCGTTGATAGAGATGTGAGTTGATAGAGCCGGTGAACGGGAAGCCTTGTGTTCCTGTTCTCAACGATCAGTTACTGCCCAAGTACTTGCAATCGAGACGATTGGAGAATGTGGTGAACAAAAATAGTAATAACAGGATCAAGATATTCTCCGGTACCGCCAATTTTACGCTTTCTCAGGTGAATCCCCTCTCGTTTGGCTCATTTAAATGATTTTGATGTTTTACAATTCTTTAATTTATGGACTTGTGGTCTTGTTTGCCTATGTTTAAATTTCAATTGTGTAAATAGGAGAACCTGTCGCATGTTTTGAAAGATGGAAAGTAATGCATTGGTTGATTAGATATACTCTCTGTTCTATTGTATTTAACTGGTGAAGCAACTGTGTTTGATTGCAAACATACTTGTTGAAACATTTGCATTTAGTTACTGTGGGGTGTGGAGAGTTGCATTTTAAACTTGTCTACAATGGCAATAAGTTTTGCATGAGTCGATCATGGTGTGTGGGGAGGCATGACTTGAATGTAGGGACACGACATGTAGGAAAGTGAAATTGTATGAGTGAGCATCACAAGGGCCTAGTTATTTATTACTCCCTCCGTCCCGCTTCAAATGTCTCCTTTCTTTTGGGCACGGAGATTAAGAAATGTGTAAAAAGTAGATAAAGTGGGTATAAAGTAGATAAAGTGGGTTGGTGGAAATTATTTAAATATTAGGTATAGAGAGAGAGTGTTTTGCCAAAAAGGGAATGGGTCATTTGGAGTGGGACAGCCCAAAATGGCAAATGGGACATTTAGAGTGGGACGGAGGGAGTATATATTTTCCTTTTTTCCTTTTCAGTGGCCTAGTTATACATTGCAGCTCTATCTTTTTATTTTTTGCTTTTGTGAGTGAGTTATTTTAGTTGCCTGGTTTCTATTAATTCTCTGACCTTTGCAATTCTAACTCATTTCATATTATTTCTTGTACTTATCTGTGCAAAGCGTCTTTTTTCTATATGATCAAAGAGTTTAAATGGCGTATTGCCGAAAAATTTAGCTTGTTAATAGACGTGAATTGAACTTGTTGTGCTTACATGTGTGTGTATGGGCTTATTTATCTCATATTTTGAACTTTTTACTCTTTTGGATTCAACATTGTATGGGATTTTTAACTCCTTCCATTTTCTGGTGTACTCCCAGTACAAGGGATACCTCGATTTTAGTTTCAGTAAACACTAATACTTGATTCCTTGAGATTTTAACACTGTCAATTCTCTTAATAGTTTGAATGCATAGAAAGATTTTCTTGGGTTTGCTACTACTATCATATATCGTCAAGTAGGAAGGGAGAGAGGAAATGAACCTGAGGAAGAGTGTCACACTACATTTGATAGTGCTTGATTATGATGCAACTGTTGTAGTTTCTCTTTTATTATGCTCTGCCTTCTCTATTCCTTATTCTACTTCTTAACTAAATTTGATGAATTGGTTCTCACTTAGGAAATTGCTAGGTATATGGGCCTCAACCTTGGAAATATCCTCATTAAGAGATTTGCCGATGGAGAGATTTATGTTCAGTTGCAAGAGAGTGTCCGTGGCTGTGATGTGTACCTGGTCCAGCCCACCTGTCCTCCAGCTAATGAAAATCTTATGGAGCTTCTAATAATGATAGATGCTTGCCGAAGAGCTTCAGCCAAAAATATCACTGCAGTGATCCCATACTTTGGATATGCTCGAGCTGATAGAAAGGTGGAATTTTCAAATATATACCACATTTTAATGAGTTTCTTACACTTTGATGGTTTGATGAATACTTACATGTCACATGTTCACCAAATAAATTCTTAAGAGACGTATGGATGAAGACAACTAGAGGAAATGTTACTAAATATTTGCACTGCTAATTTACTTTTTCTCATGATGTCAATAGACCCAAGGGCGTGAATCTATTGCTGCAAAATTAGTAGCCAATCTTATCACAGAAGCAGGTGCAGATCGTGTTCTTGCCTGTGATATCCACTCTGGGCAGTCCATGGGTTACTTCGATATTCCAGTGGATCACGTATACTGCCAGGTATTTAATTAAAGATATCCCGTTTAGTGCTTGTTTTCTATTTGTACTCACATTGTTTTGTTTTTGGCTATGGGTTATTATGCAAAAGCCTGTCATACTTGATTATCTTGCCAGCAAGAAGATATGCTCTGGTGACTTAGTAGTGGTATCTCCTGATGTTGGAGGAGTTGCACGAGCACGAGCTTTTGCCAAGAAGTTATCTGATGCACCTTTGGCTATTGTGGACAAAAGGCGTCAGGGGCATAATGTTGCTGAGGTATTAACCTTTTGTTGCTTAGCTGTCTTTTCACATTTTCTCAAATTCATATTTCTGTACAAGATAAACCCGATGGGTTTCTACATCTTATCTTGTTTGTTCTCTTTAAATTAAATTGAGGACATAAGGCTACTCTATGTGGCACAACCTAAATAAAATAGATCTATTAACAGTTCTGACTTAAGGTTTAACTACCAATTTTATTTATTTATTATTTTTTTAAGATGAACTACCAGTTTTTTAGGCAGAAGGATTTTGAGTAACTTTATGTAGGAGCATGTTACATATCATCCATGCTTGATGAAAATGTACTATGCATGTTGTCGTCTTTAATCTAACACCTTGGCTATGCATCTTGCCATTTTGATATATTTGACTCTACAAAAATTCCAATGTTCTATGTTGTCAGATGGGTCATTTTCATTCATTTTTCATTTTCTGGGCTAATGCTTATTGAACAACATTGATCATTGACATATATTAATCTCTGACAGTTTGGAGTGTCCACTGATTTTTTCATCCCTAGTAATTCTCTCTCTCTCTCTCTCTCTATATATATATATATATATATATATATAGGGTTAGGTTATAGTGAGAATGATTATTTTCGTGAGAAATGAGAAGAACAAATAAGCTAGTATAAAGTGTTGAGTAAGCTACTAGAAATGCATGAATAACCGCAATTCAATTAATTGGTGAAATTTTCGCCCCCTCTAGGATTCAAACCCAGGTTTGAATGAGTATTCATGCATTACCAGCAGCTTAATTCATATCGTTAATCTAATTCGGTATTCAAATATGATGTCCTTGGATAGTTCCTTGAATTTCCTTTCATGTTTAGTGCAATTACAAGTCATTGGTTTCCAGGATACCCTCTATGGTGTAAAATCCCAAAATCCTACCTTTTTCTCGTATAAGGTATGTTTAAATAAGAATTTTGCAGTCAATCTTAAATGGGTCTTTTTTCAGATGTTTTGGCGGCAATTTGAGCATTAATTTCTTTAGGATGATTCCTCAAACCCAAACTGCCTTTTGGAGGGGGGGGGGGGGGGTTGTTGGTTAAAATATGCCATTGTTCTTTTCTCACACGACACACTTCTCGTTTTCAGAACTGTTCTTTGTCTAATAGCTGACACTTCATGAAAGGATGTTGCATTTGCAAACATGCCATGATGATTAATTGACCAAGTGTCTTCATGATCTTCGACTACCAACAGAATTTTCATCTATTGTCATGGCTTACATTCATTAGATTTTGGTCTTCTACTTCCATTAGAAGAGTGTGACATCACAAGTTATTTACAGAAAACCGTACACTTTTGATGATTCCATTGAAGGTGGAAGAACCAACTGTTCATGAACTACCTGTCTAATATACTTTGACCCATAGATTATCTTTTTCTCATAATTGCAAAAGATTTCTTTCAATTACTCTTTTCTTTATTGTAATTTGTTTTCTGTTTCTTGGTTCCGTTACATTTTATTTACAGGTAATGAATCTGATAGGTGATGTTAAAGGAAAAGTTGCAGTGATGGTAGATGACATGATAGATACAGCAGGTAAATAGGTTAATATGGATACTTTATATCTATCCTCTAAAATATTGCATAACATATAGGCTTTTAAAACCTACGAATGTAATCAAGTTTATAATTAGTTAAAATCATTAAGCACCATGCTAATATATGGAAATGGTAAGGATCAACATGTTTTACTCTCAGATGCTATATGAGCTTTACAAACGCTGTCATTTAGATTTGTTGTTGTTCTATGCTGGAATGCTGTTCCCAACTCTTTATCCTTGATCCATGATTATATAATAAGTCGCCCTTTTTGTTTTGTTCTTTTTAAAATAGTGAAATTCTTTCTGAATTTGAAGATAAACTGAAAATGATCATTTTACAGTATATACTATTTAACATGCCATGACGTAATATGAAATCGAAATAAATCTGAGCTGAAATTATAATCAAACCTTTCACTGGTAAATGTGAACTCATTCTGAAGTTAGATTCTTAGGGGATCTATAGAACCACTTTTGAATGGGATATTTAATAATTAACAACTGCACAACCAACTTTTGTATCATGACCCTCATTCTGTATAATTTCAAACTATGAGGTGATCCATTGAGGCAAGCGTAGGGGAATGTTGGTTAAACAAGATGATGCATTATAAACATGTTCTCCTAATGACACTGGTAACATCGGAAGCTCACAAAGGTTGGGCAAAAGTAATGTGGCGCACGTCATCACCTTTTCGAAATGGTTAACCCAACTTAGGAGAGTTAATCGTATAATTCTCTTTCTCAACGAATGTGGGACAATACAACCACTCACATTGAAGATGCGACAAATTGCACTCTTTTCTCTGTAGGACCACTTCGGCAGATAGAACTCTCAGAGTGGCTTAAGCTCATAGAGTTGTGATACAGTAGCAACAAGCTGTGCTAGCAGTTAATTGAAAACAGTTCATCGGAGTCCCTAGGATAATGGTGCCCACTGAACCCACTTATAACTATCATTTTCTTTTTTCAACTAATGTAGTACATTATGGAACACTTGAGTACTAGACTGGTTTGGGAAGAGAGAAAGCAAATGAGCTTTAATTTTATCGGTGTTTTGGTTTTCCAACAACATTCTTTGGTTCAAACTTGCTTTGAAGAAAATTTGAGTGGACAGAAGGTTGATGCTTTTATTGTTCTTTGCACATTATCTTGGTCCTAATTCCTAAAGAGTAAGAATTGAGCTGAATCAAAGCGGAGCTAGACTAGTATTATTGGGTGGCTATTAAAGTTTTGGGAGTCTAAACCATTTAAAACAATCTTTAAATACTAAAAATGATTGAGCACAATTAAGGTCTTGTTGAACCCTGGTCTTGCCTACTTTGGGAGACTTGGTTTGAAGTGTATCCCTTGACATCATTTTGCTTGACCCTTCTTGTTTAGGACTAGGATTCAAACACTGTAAATTCTCAAACAAACTTTGTCAATTGTTATGGATACCGTTCATTATTTGATGTTTTTATTCTTAGTTATCTTTTAATTCCTTATATTTTGGGTTAGAATAAAGAGATGGATGAAGCTTTTGCGTTTGCTCCGAGTTATTTACTTGAGCTTCAATTTTTAGGTCTTTAATAGGGTTTTGTGAGTTAGGGTTTATTCATTTAGGGTATTACGTTGTTTTGGGGACATCTTCTACTATAGGGCCTCGTTTGAGGATTTATTCAATTACGTTATTCCGTTCTGCTCAAGCACTTGGGGCCAGAGACTAAAGTAGCAGAAAACAATTACAAGAATTGCAGGCAAACCTAACCCCAGCACTTGGGCTGTTAATGTAATTGAATAAATCCTCAAATGAGGCCCTACAACAGAAATTTTCCCCAAAACAACGTAAAATCCTCAATGAATAAACCCTATCTCAAAAATATAATTGAAGACCTAAAATTTGAAGCCAAGTAAATAACTTGGAGCCCGATCCATCTATTTATTCCAATGTAAATAACTTAACCCTAAATAACTAAATGAATGAGGAATTAAAAGATAACTAAGAATAAAAACATCAACTAAATGAATGAGGAAATAAAAGATAACTACGAATAAAAACATCAAATGATGATGGTATTCGATATCAAGCCACACCTGTCGACGAAACTTCTCTTTTATTGAAACAATGATAATGGATCTGCGTCAACCCTGATAAATATTAACTAAGTGATACTGGAGGCATTCATTCCATCATAATTTATCATGAAACGTAACAAGACCATTTAGAACTTCAATCCTGAGCAGACCATGAATTGTTCAAGCGAAAAGGATATCATATATCTTGTCGGTGACCTCTTGTCTTCACATTGCTGACTGATTGCTGCGTTGCCTACAATTCATAACTGAAATAAGTTTAAAAAGTTGGGTGACCTAGTTCTATCTTACAAGTGTCTGTCTTCTTTTAGTTAGCACTCTCTTTGTTAAGTAATTTTGTTTGCTGATGCAGCTGGACTTGTAATATTCAGCTTCTGATACTCTCTCTCTCTCTCTCTCTCTTCAATACACAAAAGCTAATTTTTTAATTTTCTTTGTATTCTGTGGCTCTTAAGGAACTATTGCCAAAGGTGCAGAGTTGCTGCATGAGGTAGGTGCTCGGGAAGTCTATGCATGTAGCACTCATGCGGTTTTCAGGTATAAGCATTTGTTCTCTGTGCCTCTCTTTTCACCATTTTATGTAATATCGTGGATCCTTTGATGACACAAAAGAAATTTGCTTGTACTGCTCTAGTATATAAATTAATAATTTCCTTATAATGGAGCAACTTGTGTCAATAATTAATAATGGTGATTTTTAATCATCTTAGTAGAGAGTGCTGTGTAGATTTGATAATCTGGTATATAGTTGTTTATTTAGCAAATTAAACAAAACATAGTTCATTCTAGAAAGTAGTTTATTTGTTCTTAGTGTAAACAAATTCATGCAGGGTAATGAACCCTTTGATACTCCAGCTGCAGCTATTATAGTGCTGTTTATCCTTCAACCCTGAAGTCCTTTTTCCTTTGAGGAGCAGGCAACCCCACTTTTAAATGCATACCTTTAAACAATGTAGCAACAGTACAATCAGAAAACTATCAACTAATCGAAGTTTTTGCATGCTTTCACATGAAAAAAGATTTTTGTCATTATGTTATGGGTGGTAAATAGACCCTGTTTTTCCAAATCTGCATAACCTTTTATTTTTTGAACTATCACAAGAATTAAAACTTTGTATGTATTAACCTATAACGAAGTCACTTTATATAGTTATGGGCTTTCAATCCCGTTTCTCAAGCTAAAAAATATTTCGAAAATGTATTCTCGCGTCATATCATTGGGAGGAAAAGTACATGAGGGAAAAATTGCTCACACTTAAACAGACTTGACAGGTTTTCAGAAAATTATGAGGTTTCTTTTTGTGAAAATTTTGAGGTTTCTTTTCCTTACCTTAGTACTCCTTTGAACTGAACACTTTCTGAATCAGAAACAGTAAAACAACTTTTAGTTGTTTGAACAAAAATTATCTCGATCTAGAGTTCATAAACTGTATTGGAAGAAATTGCCTCTTTTAGTATGCAATTTGTACTCTTAAATCTGTCATACATGATGTGTTTAGTACATCCTGCCAATGTCACTGTATGATGGTGACATCCAATAATACGTTGGGATCTTCATGCAGTGATACAATCTAGAAATTGTAACCCCTCCTTAATCTGTAACGTAATTTTGAATTGTTCACAACTTTCATCTTAGAAGTGAGAAATAATGCTTCGTAATACTTCATTTTTTCTATATTGCCTAATAATAAGTATTGGTGTAACTTGACTCAAAATGTGATGCTGTGTCACTGTGTGTCCTAAAGAAGATGGAATTTCTCAAAAACACATTTCTGGATTTCAAAGTGTGACTTCTAAGGTTCAAGGTTTCGTTATAAGGAAATGTTGTCTCTATGATGATAATGTTTAAACGGTTATCAGAGTTTTGTTTCGATAACAGGAGGCATTTCCAGTTCATGTGTCATTTGCTGCCTTCTTTCCATGTACGGATTTGATTAAACTCTTTAACCATATATTTACTGATGTTCTCTTACAGCCCCCCTGCAATTGAGAGGTTGTCGAGTGGCCTGTTCCAAGAGGTTATTATTACAAATACGGTTCCAGTGTTGGAAAAAAACTATTTCCCTCAATTGACAGTTCTTTCAGTTGCTAACCTCTTGGGTGAAACAATATGGCGAGTTCATGACGATTGCTCTGTGAGTAGCATTTTCCAGTGATAAAATATCTATTTACTTCCTGATGGTGACGAACCCTTTCCATTGAACAAACATTCTTTACCAGTTCGCCCGCACCTTAACTCCACAAGACGACATTTAACATTCATAGAAGTTTAAGCAATAATGCCAGTCTTAGATGTCTCTCAGAATAGCTTATGATTCATGCGATAGCAAAATTGAAATTCGTGTAGGCTTATGCTCCTCATCTACAGGTCTTTGCATTTCTTTATTTAATTTTCTGATACAAAATCAGTTGTTAGTAACATGCAGACTGATTTTTTCCTTTTTTTGTTTCTTTTTTCTTAGCTGTCTACAGGTTTAGGAACATCAATATTTGATTGATGAATCTCGAATTTATGAGTAATTTTTTATCGTGGAGTTGCTCTTTATATTATTCGAAATTTGGTAAAAATATTCAGCAACTTGTTGGTATTTATACTTGTAAATTCATAAATGGAAAAATGAGTTTGAGTGACATTTTTTGTGGCTAGAGTAAATTCCATTTTTAGTGTTCAGACTTTTGGTAGTAAATTACAGCTCAAGCCTTTATTATGGGGCTGGTTTAGTTAATGGAGTGATTGTTTAATGAGGAGGTTTTGACTTTTAGGCTCAACCAACTTCTAAGTCGGAATGGATAACATTCCAAAATATTTAGAAGAATAATTTTATCTTTAAATGATGAAAACCCTACATGCTATGTCGAAAATTGATCTAGATTTTAGTAAGGCTTAATTGCATCAAAATGCCTTATCTTATTCCAAAATTTGGTTTTTTGACAATCTTTTTAATTGTTGCAAAAATTTCATTGAGCTTTCAGTTTGTTGTAATGTCCGTCCGGAGTAATTTTTTGGTCAAATTAAATCTGAGTTGGCAGTCGGAATGCAAACGTCGCATCAGTAATGCCAAATCACACCCCTCCCTCCCCCTCCCACGCCACCCTCTCGAATACACACACTGGACCCACACCCTCGATCTCTGAACCTCTGCGGCACCAGGACTCCCTCCGGCGACCGCATCAACCGCCAAGGTCAACCGCCGCCCTCTGCTTCGATTTACAGCGGCGAAGCCACTGCTTACAACCTTCCCCATCTCTATCTCATTTACCGGCGATGGCGGAGCTGGTAGCAGCAGCCCCCCCTCCCCTATCTTTCTCTACTCCACTCGATTCCCCCTTTCTCTTTCTCTCTCTCTCACCAAATTTTAGGTAGTGGCGCTCTAGTTCTCTTGGCTGAGGCGAACTCGCCGCCGCCGCCTGAAATTCCAGCTGCAAATCTAGACGGGGCGTTTGGTGTAATTGGAGAAGATTTCCAACCCTAGCGGCTCGATCTCTGCCGCGGTGGCGCACAACCACTCGAAGGGGAATCACAGAGACGCAGAAGGGGCAGGAGGTGGGGAATCCGGGGAGGGCGAAGCTGATGGCGCTGTTGGCGGGTCTGGAGGACAGCCGGCGGCCGTTCCTCTGGGCGGATTTCTTTATGGGGAGAGGGAAAGGGGGAGGGGAAAATGGGGTAGATTTTGGGGAGAGTGAGGAATCTCGACCACTCGTTGGGGAAATCTCAGAGACGCGAAAGGGGCGGGAGTTGGGGAATCCAGGGACGGCGAAGATGATGGCGCTGATAGCGGAGCTGGAGGACAACCGGCGGCTGTTCATCTGGTCGGTCAGGCGGTCGTTCATTTGGGAGGGGAAGAGGGGGAAGAGAGAGAGGGTGACGTGGGAGGGGAAGGGGGGTGTGATTTGGCATTTTTGATGCCACGTTGGCATTCCGGCTGCCAACTCGGATTTAATTAATTTGGCTGAAAATTACTCCGGACGGACATTGCAATAAATTGAAAGCTCGTTGAAATTTTTGCAACAATTAAAAAGATTGTCAAAAAATTAAATTTTGGAATAAGGTCAGGTATTTTGATGCAATTAACCCTTATGGTAGATCCGTAGGATCAATTCTTGACCACACGATTTGGATAAGAGGTGCATTGAGAATGTGACACGTGGCAAGAAGCTTCCAAGGCAATTCAAGACAAAAATCTGGGCAAGGGTAAAATCGAAAAATATTTTCGTATATTAAAAAAATATATATTTTTTATATTATCAAAATATTCATATTTTAGATGCAAAAATGTTCAAATTAAGATGCATACGGTTTCATATAAAAAAGCATAAGATTTCACCACACCCCCAACCCCACCCCACCCCACCCCTGAACCCAACCCCACCCCCTCCCCCCCAATTTTTTTTATTTTTAATTTTTTCAAAAACTGATTTTCTGACCACTAACCCACCCCCACCCCCACCCACCCTCCCCTACCCCAAAATTTTTTTTATTTTTAATTTTTTAAAAAACTAATTTTCTGACCACTGACCCACCCCCCACCCACCCACCCCGCCCCCCCAATTTTTTTTTTCAAAAGCTGAATTTTTGAAATGCATATACTTTCACACAAAAATGGCATATACTTTCACACAAAAATGCATTACATTTTTTGAAAAAAAAATAATTTTTTTTGGCTGGAGAATGGGTGGGGGGGGTGGGGTCAGCGTCAGAAAATCAGTTTTTGAAAAAATTAAAAAAAAATGGGGGGGAGAGGGTGTGGGTGGGTTAGCAGCTCAGCAATCAGAAAATCAGTTTTTAAAAAAATTAAAAAAAAAATTGGGGGAGGGCATGTGTGGGTGGGGGTTGGGGGTGCGGAGGGGGGGTCAGCGGTCAGAAAATCAGTTTTTGAAAAAAAAAATTGGCTTGGGTAGGGTGGGTCAACAGTCAGAAAATCAGTTTTTGAAAAAAAAAATTGGGGGTGGGGGTGGGGGTGTGGGGGTGGGGCAGGGCTGGGGTGGCAAAAATACCAGATTTATTAAAATGAAATGCATTTTTTGTATAATTTAATGCATTTTTATGTGAAAACTTTATGCATTTTTGTTTGATTTTATATGCATGTGAAACATGCCTATTTTTGAGGGGTGGTAATGGGGAGGGTTGGGGGGTGGTTGAGGGGTTGGTATGGGGTGGGGTGGTGAAAATCCCAAAACTGTAAAAATCAAATGCATTTTTCTGTTCAAAGTTATGCATTTCATGTGAAAATTTTATGCATCTTTGTGTAAGACTTTATATATAAAAAATATATCTATTTTGAGAAAATCTAAAAAAATATACTCCCACCGTCCACAATTTAATGCCCTACTTGCCACTACCCTATATTTACTACCCTTTGCCACTAATGGACCCACTTTAAAACACCTTTATCATTTACATATTCTATATTTACTACACTTTATCACTAGTGGACCCACTCACAACAACTTTATCACTTTAGTCAATTATCTTTATCACTTTAGTTAATTACCTTTATATTTCAACCACGCCATCTTTTTCAGCTTTCTTAGTCTCCGTGTCCACACCAAAGTGGGGCATTAAATCGTGGACGGAGGGAGTATATTTTTTTAATTTTTAATTCCAAAAATTATATTCCAATTTTACCCCTTTTCAGATTTTGCCTTGGAATGCTTGGAAGCTCCTTGCCACGTGTCACCATCTTGACGCGCCACATGTCATAAATGTGTGATCAAGAATTGATCCTACGGTACTACCATAAGCTTGGATACTATATATATATATATATATATATATATATATATATATATATATATATATATATATATATATATATATATATATAATTTACCGAAATAAACTCAAATAATTCAAACAAAATTTTCAATTAAACTCTGAATTTAGAAGACTTGGAACTTTCAATCACGTGAAATGACGCGATATTACATAACAAAATTCTTTTTTTGATGAACATTATTGATAAACAGATTCATTGATAAACAAATCTTTGCATTATTGATAAACAAACCAACTACTACAATTTAGTGAAATAGAATTGCAGGGTTATTCGTAGCAGCTAAAATCTTATGTAACTATCAACTAAATTGGATTATAATTTAAAATCTATCGACTATCAAGTTAGGTAATTTCATTGTTTTGCTGCAGCCTATATATTTTACGTAGACGATTCGAGGTCCGTGAGTAAAAAAAACTGGAAACTTATTTAATACTCCCTTCGTCCCACTTCAATATTTTCCTTTTTGGGATGTCCCACTTTAATAGGCTCATTTTTCTTTTTGGGTAAAAAAATTGTACTTAATTGGTGTGGAGTAAATTTTCTTAATCTCCGTGCTCAAAAGAAGTGAGCCTATTGGAGTGAGACGGAGAGAGTACTATAACAAATCAATCAACAATCGGACTTTTCAACATAATTGCAATCGAACTTCAATTAGAATTTAAGTTTCAAGAATTCGAATTCTTTTCTAAATTTCATAGAAACATGATGTAAGATTACCTTGCAAGAAAAACACAATTTTTTCTTATGGTCCATTTCCGTGTTCATTCAATTGGGATGGAGACTCGTGTTGATAACGTGTTATAATATCTCATTGATTAAGCAATACCAAAAGTACAGAGAATAGAAGATTCAGAACATCTACTATATATACAAATTAATGCATTTGCTATTAAATTTACTGCAAAATGCATTCACCGTAGATCTTGATGATCAAATGACTTAAAATAGTTCTCATCCTTAATTTATTTAGTGGTTCTTATTTGAACAATACATACATTCTTATTTGAACAATACATACATACATATATATATATAGGGTCAAGTTAAACAAAGAATGACCCTATGTATAGAGAATAAATCATGTCCCTCCATTTTATCAAATCTAACGGTTCCTATTTGAGAAGTTTTAAATTGTTTAATAATTGAATTTATTGCTCCCTTGTTTTTTCAATCACGAAAGGGTAATATGGGATTGAGTAAAACTTATCTTTCCTAACTTTCCTCCTAATTTATCGCTCACCAATAACCCATTTCTTCCATTATTCTCCAATTTCTCCCATTTCTCAATTTGCTCCAATTTCTTCCTCCGAATCATGCATCTGTAGGGGCGCAGCGTCTCCGATCTCTCTCTCTATTTCAACGGCGAGCGGCGAGAATCGTCGCTGCCCCCTTCTCCTTCGGTCTGGCAGTAGCGACCATCAACTATCATCGCCGCCGCGATGAACCACCATCACCACCGCCTCTGATTCTCCCTGAGACGCTCTCTCTTCTCCTCCTGAATAGACCAAACGACCCAGATCTTGAAGCATCGCCGCTGTCCCAGACGTCCTGCCCGACTACTCGCCAGAGCCCCCAACCAGCCACACCATCGCCGCCTCCTTCTTCGAGCCTAATCCGCCGAGCAGCATCAATTAGAACCGCCGCCCTCAATCCCTGACTCCCTCGATTCTTCCCCATCAACTCAAGCCTTAAACTTTCAGATCTGGAATTTGGGAATTTTGGGAGAATCCTTTTGGTGTGCATTTTTTCGTCTGGGGAATTTTGCTGTTTATAGTTGTTGTGTTCTTTGTATAAATGTGTCTGTTCAAATAGTTGTGATTTCTGTTCGAAATGTACTAATGCTGTTATCAAATGGAGTTTCATTTCACAGGTGTTGTTGTGTTCTTTAAGCTAGTTAGTCTGTTCAAATATTTGTAAGGTCTGTTCGAAATGTATTAATAATATTATGTTACACATTTACAGATTAGTGCGGCGCTGGCTAAATAAACTGTTTGAACATGCTTTAAAAATTTACGAACATCTAAATAAACTATTTGAATTTCTCTTACTAACATAAAATATTTAACATAAAGCATTTCGAACAAGCTTAATAAAATTACGAACATCTAAACAAAAATATTCGAATATTTTTTACTGATATAAAATATTTAACATTTGAACTTTTTGAACAGGCCGAAAACAATTACGAACACATTAATAATATATTCGAATGGGGGAGGGGGCTGAATAAATTGGAGAGAGAAAGAAATGTGAAAGTTTCATATAATTTGCAGAGATTAGCGTGAATGGTATATTGAAAATATCAGATATGGACGAAATTAAAATAAAAATAAGAAGATATGGCAGTATAAGATATTACCAAAAATTAAAGAGATAATTTAGGATATGTTAATCTTAATTCATGATATTAATATAATTGTCCAATTACAAATATATCCTTTTCGCTATAATTATGGAATAAAATCAGCATAAAATTTGAACCCTTGGATTGACAGATTTGGATGCTCCAGATTAATTCTCTATTCTCTACATATTTATCATTCTCTGTTTAACCTTTCTCTCTCTCTCTCTCTCTCTATATATATATATATATATATATATATATATATATATATATATATATATAGGGGAGGGCTACAGTAAAAACACTTCTTAAAATATAAATATAAACGTTTTTTAATGTACGAATTTTATCCAACAGGGTTACGAATTCATCCAACATGGTTACGAATTGTGAAAAATAAATTTTTGCTACCTTTGGGATTCGAACCCAGGACCACGAATTCATCCAAAAGGGTTACGAATCAACCGTAGATCTTGATGATCTAAAGGCTGAAAATCATTTATATTTTATACACTTAAGAGTGTTTTTATTCTAGCCCTCCCCTATATATATATATATATATATATATATATATATATATATATATATAAGTGAGGGATCCATGGAGAATCCCCCCTTAAGAAAGAATAGAGAATTATTCTAAGACGCTAGATCTAAGACATCCGACGGTCAGCAAAAATTCGAACCAAACAAAAATAAATAAATAGAAAAACACTTTAAATATACAAATTGGCCAATTCAGATTACGGAGGGGTTTTTGGGAAAATCATGAATAAGGTGAATCGGGTTGTTCCGATTTTTACTCCACCTTGTAGACGATTACAGAAATATCGAATAGGGTTTTCGAATCAAACTCACAAATCTTCCATCTTCCTCTCCGCCGCGGTTCAATAGGTTCAAAGACGACATTATAAAAAATCTTGCAGTTTCCGATAAGAAATTCAAAGCGATTTGAAGAATTGAGGGCGACAACTGGATAGGTGAGTTCGAAACTTTTTTTTTTTTTTCGAACTGTAAATCTTAGGGTTCTAATGTAATTACATATCTTATTAATAGAGATTGTTGATTGTTCATTTTTTTGCAGATAGTTCGATTTGCACTTTCGGATAAACTGCTGCATCTCTCGGTCCTTTGAAGGTCGATTTTTTTGAACAACAAATATTCGGGTGAAGCTTTAGAACAAGTAAGAACTTTCATTCGTTTCATTAATTTTGGGTTTTGAATTTTGTGAAAATTTTGTTATTTTTTTTATGGTCCCCGAGTTTTTTTTTATAAATAATACATTAATTTTTTTATGGTTCCCGAGTTTTTGGTATTAAATCCATGCTTTTTCGGTGTTTCTTTGCTTTCTAATGATCCCCTACCCACCTATATACCATATTGTTTGATGAATACTTTATTAGATTTCTGTTGCTGAGATTTCTAATAATCCCCACGAAAAACTCAAACTTCGAAACATGACATATATGGTAAGCTAAAAAAAGGTCAAGCCATGATGCACTAAAATTAAATTTCTATGTATTCATTGTTTTGTTTTTTGTTTGGGTTTAAATATTGGAGCTCTGTACTGATTTCTGAAAATTGGTGCTTATTTGAAAATTTTAGTGATCATCATGAATTGATTATAGCTTTTTTTTTTAGGAAATGAATTGATTATAGTTTACTCATTGAATTATTGACTATGTTCATTACATTGAATTAAATGTGATGAAGCGTTTGTCGTGTTTGAGAATGAGCCATTTAATCTGTTCCTTTTGCATCTTGTTAGGGTGAGATAGTTCTATGTTAACTGAGCACTGCTGCTGGTCCGAGCGTGAGCCCCACGCCTGCTGCCCATCTCGCTGCTCAAGGCTAGAATCTCAGTTTACAAATTTGTTGAACTTTTGGATGCTAAGATTCAAATATTTTATTTTTTGTATGGTTTTTGTTCATTAAAGAATTGTGTTTGTTCATCAAAATATTGTGTTATGTTCATTAAAAACCACCGCCGCCGCCCTTTCGCCTCGCCTCAGCGCCGCCAGTCGCACAATTATTGGGTTCGGGCCGCCGCTGCTACTCTCTCGGTCGAGGACTGAGAGCTGACGCTGTCTGCCACGGCGAGCCGCTCTGTTGCCAGTCCTCTTTCTTTTGAATAAAGATCTTCTTTATTTAATCACAATTTGCATAAAGATATATGTGTGTTAATGCTTTAGTTTCAATTTCTAGTTATTCTTTTGTATGAATATTGAAGTCCTTGTCTTGGTGTTAATTTGTATATAAAATCTGTATTTGTTCCTTGAAGTCATTTTTTAGTTTCGGTAATAAGTTCTTGAAGGAATTAAGGGTGGTGTTGTTGGTGTTGAAGGAATTGAAATTGAAGAAGATGAGTGATTTGAGATTATGTTCATCTAAAATTATGACCTATTCATTTAAAAATTGAGATTATTCGTTTCATATTATATTTCTTAATAATACAATTATCTGATTGAGAATCATAAAAATATTTAACATTAAAAATTTTCGAATAAGCTACATAAAAATTCCGAACATCTGAATAAAATATTAGAATCTTTCTTACTGATATAAAGTAGAATAATTAACATGAAATATTTTGAATAAAACCAAAATTTTTCGAATAGACTACATAAAAATTCCGAACATCTAAATAAATCTTTGTTACTAACTACGATGCACGGATTCATGCAAAAACAACACCGTGCAGTATCCGATTCGCGCGGGGGACGGGTGCGGGCGTGATTCGTGTGGGATTCGCACGGGATTCGCCACCTGTTGAATCCCCCCAAAATTTAAAAAAAAAAATCGGATTCGCGAATCGGGATTCTCTCTCTCTCTTCACATAGCAGACATGGCGGTGGTGGCCGGTGGCTATGGCGGCTCTGCCGTCCTGTTTCCATCGGCGAGGACGAAGGCATTAACGGCGTATCGCGGTGGTGGCTGATGTGCCATGTTTCCGAGAGAGAGAGAGAGAGGTTTAGAGAAGAGACAAGAGAGGGTCAGAGAGTAGGAGACTTCAGGGAGGGAGAGAGAGAAGGAGTCGCCGCTCGCCGGCGGCGAAAGCGACGCCGTTGAACGGCGGCGGCGGAGACAGAGGGAGGCCGAGAGAGGGATGAGATGAGAGGGTGCCGCGGGTATGTGTGTTGAGTGTGTGTGTGATGGAATGTGTTTAAGTGTGTGTTATTTTAGGTTAAGTATTAAAATGGGCTTTGGGCCCCTTCTTTTATTGAAATGGGCTGGGTTTTCATAGTGTTGAATTCTTTATGATGGGCTGCAAAATTGTGTTTTTAGTGTTGAATCTTTTATGATGGACTAATACATTATACTCTATAATTTAACTATCCTAAATTTCCACCCTATAAATTTGATTGGTTATATATACTAAAATATATAAATATATATGGTATTTGATTAGTTATATATAATAAAATATATAAATATAATAGACGTATCCTTCACGAATCGCACCCTATAATTTTTAAAAATCCGTATCCCCGCGCCGGAATCGTATCGCTCCCACACCCGCCCCCTCGCACCTGTGCAACATAGGTTACTAATATATAAAGTAAAATAATTAATATGAAACATTTTGAATAAATATACAAAAATAACGAAGTAAATGATTTTTTTAATGAATGTCATTTGAAAGATATGTTAATTTTATGAAATTAATTCCGTAAAAAAATAAATAGAAGAATTATAAATTAATTCAGAAAATTAATTCATTTAATACTCTTTAATTCAAATTTCAAAAGTGAAGTAGTTTAATGAAAAAAATATTATATTGTGAAAATCATAATATGAAACATATCTTTCAAATACCATAATCAATTTCTGTCGAATAAAAAATAAAAATAAATAAATAAACACAATAACAAACCAAATAAAATAAACTGTGAATATGAGAATCTACCCACTCTTATAATCTATCTTACAAAACTACCCACACTACCCAAAAGCAAAAAGTGATGGTGATAGGCATGATAGACATGCTTGGTTTTTTGTAAAAGTTCTTACACAAGTACAATTGTGTAAGAAAATGTGTAAGATAGGTAGTTAAAAATGCACAAAATTTAATAAAACAGTAATACAAAAATTCCAATTTAAACATATATGTAATAACAAAACAATTCTGAACCTAATGGGTCAACTAGCCGCCAGTAAACCCTAGCCGCTAGCACTAAACATATCTTTCAAATACCATAATCAATTTCTGTCGAATAAAAAATAAAAATAAATAAATAAACACAATAACAAACCAAATAAAATAAACTGTGAATATGGGAATCTACCAAAACGAGAAAACAGAAACAAACACTGCAACTCGTTAAACACATACAATAAAATCATATAAAAAAATTCAATTCGAAACATACTACAAGTTCAAAAAAAATCAATAAATATATCAAAAACAGAAAAAAAATTTAATATATATAATTAATAAATAATACTATAAAATTAATGATGAATATCTTCATAATTAAATCCAAAAAACAATGAGATTCGGTCAACCTAAAACTATGAGAGACGGTGAATTAAAAAAAATAAAATTACACAAATAGCCTTAATAAAAAAAACGGATGACATTAAAAGGAATTGATATTGACCGTATGATCTAATAAATCTAATGGATCACATGGAAATCGAGTATTGTTAGGGTTGAGTGACGGCGTCATCACAAATGCAATGCAGCCGCTTTTCAATGCCTCTAGGGTTTCTCCTCTTCAACCCCAAAACACTATAAATATATCTTCCCCCATTCCTTCTGCACTCCATCTTTTACCTCCCACTTTCTACTTTTAATTTTTTCTTATATTCATGTTTTGTTTTTCAATTTCAACCAATTTTGTTTTCGTAGCAGTGATGAATCCAAAATTTGTGACCGGAGGCGCTTGTCGTCAGTGACGGTGCACAACCCTCTAAGAAGTTCTGAGCTCTCCTCCCATTTTTCTATTCTTGACTTATATATTTGTTTATTGTTTTAAATCTTCTTCTCAAATTTACGGTGATTTTAGCGAGATGACGATGAAATTCATGTCTGTCAATCCACTGATTTTTGTGATGTTAGAAGTGAATCCCGACAGGTTCTGATCGCTTCTAAAAATTTGTTTAGATTTCAAATTCTATTATTGTAATTGTAATTTATAATTTTTTTTTTGTTATTTGCGGGGCAGAGGATGAATTTATTGTCAAATGGGTAATTTGCGACTGATACTTCGTTGTGATGCTAAACTCACCTTGGAGAACTGATGCCCATCAGAAATTTTGAAATTATTTTAAATTACTTTTTTTCATTTATATGTATATGGATTATTGCTTCCTTTTTTACGTTATGAAGATATTTTTCACTTTTTACATTATCTTTAAATTGTAATTTTAGAACTTAGTGCGAAACAACTTGCATGCTCTGATCTTTATTAGAGAGATTTTATCTCTAATAAATAAAAAGTTGTTTCGAATAAAATTTCAAGAACAAATGTGAAGATTTCGTGCCCCTCAAAAACTAATTACAATTAATTCTAGTGTTGTGGTAAATATCCTTTGTTGGTGCGGTGCGGTATGTGAATTTGTAATATTACGCCTGTTTAGTTATGAACTTAATAGTTAACAAAATATTACGCCTGTTTAGTTATGAACTTAATAGTTAACAAACGCTAGGCATTGATTCATCAGTCATAGGAAATGAGGCAGCAAGCAGAGTATTAGAGGTGGCCGTTGCTAATCTCCAAGAATTTTGCAACTGTGTGATATCTTATCTAATTGGGTCAACATTAGCATCTAGATATATGATTATAGGCTTGAACTGGAATACAAAAAGCATTTATTTATGCTTGTAATACAAAATAAAACCAGTTTTTTGAAAGTTTGATGCAAAGCAATAGTAGTTGGTATACTGGAAGGTTCTACCACTATATTTATGAATATGTGTATTTTCTGCTTTGTATTGTTGCAAGAATTATGAGGTGACAACCTATTAACTTGTTTAAACCAAAGTGTGCTTAATCATCTAGTCACTCTATTTCAATCTGATTCTTTTGTCTATTCACATGACATTTCTTTTAAAAATGGACTCTCAGTAAAATCATTATCTGTATGCTAGAATTTCTTTTGGATTGCCTGGATTGTGAACAAGATTCTTTTGAAGAGACATTTTCTTTTAACAAGTCATAGTATATTCTTCAGATTTTCTGCATGGTGTATTGGAAACTATTCGTATAAGCTTTGGCAGCTTATTTTGAACAGTGACCATTTGCTATGGGTTTAGAGTTTAATTTTTTTTCAAAGCGTTTTAATTTTTTTTAAATTTTTTTTCCAATTAACATTTATGCAGCTTTACAGATTAAAAATCTATCTAGGGTTTGAAACAACTCTCCCTCTGTCCCTCTCATTATACCCTCATCTTCTTCGTTGCTTCCAGCTGCCGCCTAATATTTGATTTTTTTCATTGTCAAAATCATATGATGAGCAAAATAACTGCAACAATATGATCGGAATGTTTCCCATGATTCCTAGTATTTAAGTCTCTGATGATTTCTCTTACCCTAATTCACTTGGATATATTTCCCTATTTTTCTACTTTGTTCTTTTTCTTCCCTTTTTTCGAAATTGTGGAGGAGATATGATGAATATATTATTTGGTCCGTGTTTCTGAACTAACCCTGACTGATACCCTTTCCAAACCTCTGATCTCCTCTTTTATCTTATCGTTACAGATCTTATTGTTACATAAAATTTTTATTTTTATTTTTACAAAATTGTTGATTTTTTCACTGGCTCTGTGATTATCTGCCTAATTATTAGGCGATATACGCTATTCTGATAATTATCATGTGGATAATCTTTTTCTATTATGAGAGCTGCTCCTTTTTTACATGGTTTTCTTATTTTTGTATTTTTCAATTCTTTCATTTTGCTGTGATGATTTATGAAATAAATTCACATGTCAGACTTCAGAGATTATTTATAATCTATGAGAAGAGTATTTCATGATTCCTGAGCAGAATTTAGTAATTAGCCAGTCAAGTCAAGAGTAAATTTGATAATGCCACTTGCATCTGCTATCCAAGTTAAAAATTAGGAGGAAGAGAGTTCGGCTTGAACCTGCTGCCATCCCCACAAACTAGATTTGATCTCTGCCACTAACTTCTCTTTAACCCACCCATGGCTAAACTTGATTTCATTCCTACCTTTCCGAATGCACCAAGTAGCACAAGTCCACACGCCAGAGAGGAAGTTAACCTCCTTCTTACCCCCAAGATTTGTGAAGGCAAAAAGGTGGTCTTTTGCATTGGCTGGGATTGCTTGTTGATCCAAAGAAGTAACTTGTACCAGATTTTGGTGGCCTTTTGACAAGAGAAGTAATTGATGTGTTTGATTTTCAATCTGCAAAGGGTGCAGTTTCTCTCTGTGATCGGGATTGGAACCTGTCTCTTCAAAAGGTTTTCCCACGTAGCAAATCTTCCATTCATGATTCTCCAAGCGGTAGTTTTTGACTTATGCGTTGCTGGGGCTTTCCAAATAATGGAGTACTCCCAATTGTTTGCTTTGATAGACACTTGTAGCACTGTTAATGGCTTTGTACGCTGCTTTGACTGTGAACTTTCCATCCGGCATTGATTTCCATCTCCATCCGTCCGGTTTCCCTTCCACTAAATTGTGATTATTGATAAGGGACATGAGGCTAGCCACCTGATCCTTCGCCCCTCCTCCTTCAAACAACGATGGTGCCAGAAAGAAAAATAATCTCCCTTGCCAATCTGAGCTTGGATATTATCTTTAACCATGTCCCATTCTCCCCTCGACTCAACCCTAACACCTTATTCCACCAGCTCGGTTCCTGACCCCTTCCCCCTTTTAAACAAAAACCATCATCGCCCCAAACAATGTCTCTTTTAACAGCCCAAACCATGGGCCCAGAAGCTTTCTTTCTCTGTAAGATAACGCCATATCCACTTTGCCATTAACGCCTTATTAAACTTTTGTAGATCTTTGAAGCCGAGTCCCCCGGCACTCTGATCGGCACACAACTTTCCCACTTTAGCCAATGGATTTTTCTTGCCTCTGCCCCTCTTCCCCAAAGAAAATTACACATCACCTTTCGAACTTTGGAAAGAGTACTCTTGGGTAAGAAGATGGAGTAGGAAAGTTGGCAGATTGGAATTGAAGTAAGGACTGATCGAATTAACGTGACCCTCCCGACAAAAGACATTTTCTTATTTTTCCACGAATCTATTTTTCTTGTAATTTTTTCCACAATGTAATTCCAGTCTGCCACCCTGGACAAGCGTGTGCCGTTTTTAATCCCAATTATTTGGTAGTTCGCTGGCTTGGCAATTAAGAAGCAACGCCCAATTATCAACATCAGTTCTTGCGATCCCCATACCAAATAAAATGCTTTTATCGAAATTTACCTTTAGTCCTGATAACAACTCAAAAAGTTTGAGGATGCATTTGAATGCCCAAACATTTTCTTTCTTTTCCGAGGTCACAAGCATAGATGCTCTTCCAATTGTAGGTGAGATTTTTGGATAGATGCCCTTCCAATTGTAGCCGGTTCGAGGAGATTCTTAAGGATTGCTCTTTCGATCAGCAGGTTCAAGCCCTCAGCCACAATGAGGAAAAGGAAGGGCGACATGGGATTCACCAAAACGTTGGCAGTACCTGAACTAACATAAGTTTTTGCAAAGTCTTGATTTTGGGCTGAAGTTCATATTCTCTAACATAAGCTTTTGCAAAATCAACTTTAAACAGGGTGATTCCCTTCTTTCTTTTTTTTGGCATCCTCGATAATCTCATTCATCGCGATAACACCATCAAGAATATACATACCCTCCACAAACGCGCTTTGACATTCGGAAATGATGAGATGCATCACTTGTTTAAGTCTCGAGGCAAGGACTTTGGCAATCACTTTATAGAGACAATTGATAAGAGATATTGGTCTGTAATCTTTCATCTCCGAAGCCGTCTCTTTCTTACACAATAAATGAGGGATTGCAACCTCTCGCCATCTTACTATTGGCATGGAAATCTTTCAAAACTTCACACAACCCTTGATGATATTCCAACACTTCTTCATAAAGAGAAAATTAAACCACCTGGTAAACTGATTTCATTCTAAACAGCAGCCTTGATTTCATCCCGAACTGAGAGTCAAGTTGAACTCGCAATTCCTGGGGTATTTTTTCGGAGAGAAGTCTTCCAGGAGGCTTGGTCTTTCTCGAAGTCTGCTAGAGAATTGTGCAATAAAGTGTGCTCTGACAGCTCTTTTCACTTCAACAGGCTCTTCGATCCATCTCTCATTAACTAATAAATCGGAGATATTTTTGAGCCTTCGACCTTTGATCACCTTGTGGAAAAAACCGCTATTTAGATCTCCATCCTTCAACTAGTTGTTTCTTGCTTTCTAAGACAAAAGGCAATCTCTGTTCTTTAGTTGGAGAAACAAATTTGACGCTGCCTCATTCCTCTTCACCACTTCTTCTTCATCCAGACCCAACGTATCATCAACGGCGTCCCATTTATTAATTTCTTCAGATTTCAGATTGTTGATATTCTCCTCGATCACCCCAAAATTGGATTTGTTCCACCTTTTAAGATCTTCCGTCAATCTTTTCAAATTTTCCTTCATCCCGACAGCCCGCTCTTGTACCAAGAGTTTTCTACAACTTTCTCAAACTCATGGTGGTTTGTCCAAGTATTGATGAAGCGGAATGGTTTTGGACCGCAGTCCACTTCTTTTGTTTCCATCATAATCGAACAATTCGATTATGATGGAAACCATTCCTCGTTCACCAAAAATCTGATCAATTTGGTTTTGCATTGCCCCTGAGGTTGTTGGTACCAAGTAAACTTTCGACCTTGCCTCTAAATGAAGTTATATCGAAATTCTGAATATCCCTTGCTGAGTAAAAGCTGCCCCTTCCCTCCCTTTCCGAGCTCATTCTCATCGAATTGGAATCCCCCACGACACAAATGCACACATCTCTATTTTGATTCAGAACCAAGCTAAGAAACAATTATTTCCAAATGTTGAAATTCGGTCCGTTTGTTAATAATGATTTTTTTTTCAAAACACAAAAGTAAGTGATTTAGATTCATTTTAAAAATTTAAAGCTACCGTGCAACTTATTGTGTTTGTTTTTCTGAATTAGTTTTGATCTGTGCACGAAATTATAAATGCTCGTTGATAATTTAATTATGTTGGTCAATACAACTAATTGTGTCACTCGTTATATTTCTCTCGATTCAATGGGAACATAGGTGAACCAAATGCAATCTAGCACTGTTAGAATTTCTAGTTTATTTTTGTACTCATCAAGAATGATGTTAAATATCAAAAATAAATGAGAGTAAACAAAAATTATTTTTGATAATTTAAATAATCATAGCTTATTCATTTTAAATATATATATTTTTATTATTATTATATCGAATTAAAGATATTTTCATAGTTTTTAATTGAATATTGAATATTTTTTCATGAATTAATAATTTTTTGAAAAATAATTAAAATAGAAAAATGAAAAAAAGAGAGAAATTTTCAAGGGAAAATTTGAGAGGAGAGAAAAATTGTAGGTAGATAAACGCCTCTTTTATATAACACTAGTATACGCCTATTAGTGCGATGCACGATGAATATTGAAATAAATAGAAAAAAAATAAATTGAAATAAATAGATATAAATAATAAAAAAATCAAAATATAAATAAACACAAAATATGTTTTAATAATAATTTAAATAAACACAAAATATGTATACAATTTAAATTTAAATATAATTATAATGATAATTATAATTATTAAATAAATTTAAAAATTAGTCGATAATGAAAATTTGCACCAATTCATCATAATAAATATTTTTAACATAAATTAAAAGTTATATATTTTTAATGAAGAGAAAGAAAATATATTTAAAACTTTTCATAATTTATCCATTTTAAATTTATTTTTGATTATTTTTATACTATATTGATGCACATCAATTATTTTTTTATGATCAAATTTGGTGACATTTAGAAAAAAGTTACGATATAAAAAAGTAAAAAGAAAAAAATAGTGAAAATTTTGGTGGAAGAAGAGAGAAAAAGAGAGGGAATAAACTCTTTTTTTTTTTTTACTTTTTATATAGATTTCTGATAAATTGCTACAAAAAAGATTTTTATGAGTTTCTGTCGAGTTATGTTAGAATCTACGACCACCAGAAGGCCCAATATCAGTTTTGCAGTACTATCAATCAATTTATGTTTGTGATCGAACGTGTTATTGTTGGAAGAGCAAGATTGTATGATTCAACATCAATGTTCCATCTTGATTGGATGGATTTTGGATTGGCATTTCTGGAAAGATTACGACGGTGTTCTGAGGAAGATGGGTTTCGAGTTCCATTGTATTTCTGGTGCAAATGCTTTTTTCGAAGTGAGATTGGATGTTGTCTGGATAAGAATTGGAACATCTTGATTTAAAATGGGTTTCGAACATCTTGATATTGTCTGGATGTGTGTGCTACTATCAGTACAGATGCTCGAAAATTGGCTTGAGCCCTTTGAATCTGCGCCCTCTCCCGTTGCCGCACCAGGGGCTCGTGAGCCCTCTCAGCTGCAGCGCTCCGGGCTCAAACAAGAGAGATTGGAGAAATATTGGAATCAACACCCCTAAAATCCATTCCATCTCCCGGTGAATCAAATGCATTCTCGTCATTCACTCAAGAATCAAATGCATTTTCAAACGATGGACATTGAACAAATCAATTTGAATACCTAATTTGCGGCGGAGGACGAGCCTGAGGTGGAGGAGATAACATCTATCTATGTCAATGACCACCAAACAAAGAGGCATATTACTCTGGCAGAAATGATACTCATATATCGTTTGTATATCGAGTACACAAAACGTCCGTAATAAGGGTCGATCAGAGAGGAGCTGTATTAAGGTGCCATTCTCAAAAAAATAAAATTCTCAATGGCGCAAAGGCACCATCATTTCACGCGACATCAAGTAAATCAAGTCACACTTTCAACGCGTCCTAAAGGACATGAAGTGATGAGCAAATCATCATGAGTAATGAGCAAATCATCGATCAAGCAGAAAAAATGTTCATTGCCGAGCATCGTCAATCATTTAATCCATATATACTGCGACAAACGCTCCAAGGGCTCGGACGGTCGTGGTACAACGACTTTTAGCCACATCCACAAGGCCCCAAGGCCAAAAGGCGGCGAAGAGAGAGAAAGTCAAAAGTCATGGGACCAAACTCAACGCAACATCGTCGACAACATCTTGATGAGTAGGAATTCGAGTTGATGTTTCCTTGAGGAAGGTGGAAGAAATCAGGAAATGCAATAATCTCCCATAGATTCTAGGTTTATTTTATGTTTTTTTTAATAAAAAAAATTAAATAATCTAAGAGTTTATTTAATTGTATTGCAATTTTAATTGTCAATCAATGTAGGGTTAATTTTTAAATTTAATGAAATTCGAGTTGTTAGATTTAATGTTAATTTTAATTAAAAACAACATTAAAATTAAATACAAAATAAAAATACAATTTTAAGAGCCAAAGGTTGTGGAGGGTCACATTTAAGAGTCCACGTTTAACTCTTCATTTTGGATGCTCTTAGATCTCTTATAAATCAAACTGTGCTATTCAACTTTTGGGCCCCTTGAAAATGGACTCAGCAGGCCGCATTGAAGAGGATGAACTATTTGAAGTGGATCTAATCAACAGTCTTGCTGGAATTTACCAATTTGTTCTCAAGCTTAATTTACCAATTTGTTTTAGGATCTAATCAATATAGTCTTGCTCTACCAGAAGATGGACATCCTTATCACGTCTAACACCCTGTGGCCGAGGTCGGTTCAAACCTCCGTTAGCTATTTTAATTTTTTTTATTTTGTTGGTAGTGAGACCCACGCCTTCTTCTTCGCCAAGCTTGTCGGAAACTCGCTGGAAACAAGCTTGGCGACGGATTGAGGCATCTCCAGCCCTCCCTCTCTCTCTCTCTCTCTCACTCTTTCCAGCCCCCCCTCGCCGCTGGAGTTGTTGCTAGTGCTGCGTCGACTACCAGAGTTTCTGTTGCGGGCTTTGAGATTGTGGAAAACGATCTCTAGTGGCGGAGGACGTTCCAAATCGATGATTTTTTGGCAGAATTCTTGTGATCGGCAGCGGTTGCTGCGGAAATGCAAGCGCGACGAGGGGCTAGGGTGGGAAGTGGAACTGGATGCACGACGACAATTAGGGCTTATATCTGGCGGAGGAGGATGTGGCGGTGCTGGTGTTGCTGATGCTGTTGCTTCTGCTTGAATAATAATGATCCATGGAATCCGAGCGATAAATCGAGCAGCTCCGTCGACGGCCGCCAAGCGTGTTTTTGATGAGCTTGGTGAAGAAGAAGTCGTGGGTCCCATCACCAACGAAAAAAAATTAAAATAATTAACAGTGTTAAATGACCGTTAAGTCGGAGGGGCTAATTGCACAAAATTAAGGAGTTCGGGGGTTTAGTTGAACCGATCTCGACCATAAGGTGCTAGACGTGATAAGAGCCTCTATGTTATGGGCGTATTTGATATTTAAAACTCAAAGAAGATTGATCTACTGAATCATTGAAGAACAAGAAAAAACGACCTTCACCCAAAAAAGGTGGTAAGGGATGAGATAATAAGTTTATTTAAATAAGTGTCATTAGGGGACTGCGTAAACCCCATAAACATGCAGCTGTTCTAGAGTTGATATGCAACCAAAAAATTGACATTTTAGGAATTTTGGAAACTAAAGTGAATTCTACCAAACTTGATAAATTAATGAATTATGAGCATAATTTTGTGAATAGGGGTCATTTGAAACCCTTTAGTTGTTATTGCATCATCAAATGGCTATGAAATTCACTTGCATGAAAACAAAACAAGAATTCTGCATTGCATTTTGTATATTGGAAGTCGTGGAAAACTGTCACTTTAAGTTTGTAGGGAAATCCTCTCTTAGTTGCAGAAGATTTCAATAGCATCAAAGAGCCTTCGGAAATGGCTGGCAGAGAACAATACCAACCAAAAGAGAATACCATGACTTTGCTATCAGCTTGTGCACCCGGGGGGCCTTAGTGACACTCCTTCGACAGGGTGCTTCTACCAACACAAAATGCTACTAAAAAATTAAGCAGAAGGACTATTAAGCAGAATAAACTTCCTCACAAGGGAACTCAGATCATTCAACCGCCATAATTTATATATTTAATCAAACTCAAAACTTCCCCCGTCTATTTAAATTCTTTAATTTTTGGATGTATCACCCTAACTTTCATCAATTGGTGCAAGAAAACTGGCAGCCTATTAAACGTGGCAAAGCTCAATTGGAAATTTGCATAAAACTGAAATACTTATAAAAGAAATTGAAGCATGCGCCGAGCGATGGGCGTACACGGCAAGCGCGCGAGTTCCTACCCGACACGTCAGTTTGGTGCGAAGCGCCACCTAACAGCCACGTGATGAGTTGAGTTCCGAGCGGTTGTGCACGTTGCTAGTGGGCTGTGGCTAAGTTAGTGGACGGTTTTGGCTGGGATAGCCGCCCACGTCTTGGATGCTCCTGATTAGCTCGTTGTCCATGTCTGACAGTTTATTCGGTTATCCTAGTGATGGAGGATTGTCCACCACATAGAATAATTTTGGCTGAGATTCACACAAGAGATTCGTGTGTGCAAGCTAAGTTATTCCTTTGTACGAATTGTGATTAACACGAAGGTTGGGAGTGAATTATGATTATTACTTTGATTTTTCGCCGTGAATGTTTGTGATCTTATTGGTTTGTACGAATTCACTGATACTCACCGAAATTCAATGATTGTGCGATATTTGGTATCACAGTCAAGTTACATTGGTTCGATGCCATTCTTGCTGCGAAAGATGGTTCAAACTCTTGAATATTTGGCTCTAGAAGAACGGATAGCAAGGCTGGAAAGCTTGTTGGGGTCGTCCCCAGAGATATCATCCCAAGTGGTCATGTATAAATGCATACGTGATGCTGAGATGGTGATTGAAACCGTTCACAATGGAAAAGGTCCGAAAGTCCACTGAGGGAACTTCTTCCTTTGTAGATTCTCGTATTGTTTCATGTAAGGAAGAAATCTCTAATTTGACGGATGTTATTGACATAAAGATTGAGAACCTTCTTGATAAATTGATGGTTGTGAAGTGGGCACTGCGGTCCGTGGATGAAAGACATGCATCCAAGGTTAAAGTGCCTAACCCGAAGCCGTTTGATGGTGCCCAGAGTGCCAAGGAACTCGAAAACTTTTTATGGGACATGGAGACACATTTCAAGGCGGCCCATGTCTCCGATGTTGAAGGTCCCGATTGTCCGATGATGCGAGTTCAAATCGTAATGCTATTGAAAAGTAGGATGCCTTGAAGAAGGAGTTGAAGGATCAAAGTCTGCCTTGCAATACTTCATAGATTACAAGGGATGCTTTACGAAAACTCAAGCATAATGGGACAATTCATATATGATTATTTGAAGGAATTTAGTTCCTTGATGTCGGACGTGCGTGATATGTTTGAGGAAGACAAGTTATTCAACTTCCTTGGTTTACAATCTTGGGCTCAAGCGCAGTTGATTTACAAATCGAGATTGCAACGACTGATACTTTGGTGGACTATAAGACCGTTGGATCTACCAAGTCCGGATAATAAAAAAAGGATGTCAGTAAGGAAAAAGCAAGGAAAAGAAGGGCAAACCCGACTAATAAGGGAAGAAGAAGTTCGAGGATACGCTATGGTGGCTCGAAAGATTCTAACCAACAAGTGGGTAGAGAGAAGAAGCACAGTTTCTTTCTTTGCAACAACGACTACCAGATGCGAAATTGCCCAAATAAAGGAAAGTTGAATACTTTTGTTGTTGAGAACTAGAAAGAGAGCGAGTCTAGCGCCCACAATTCAAGGTATGTTAGATGTGGATTTACAAATTAACACTTAGAAGGGATCGTACTCGTTGATGGCAGTTTCTTTAGACGATTTCGATATTATCCTTGTGATTCCACTTAGAAGGGATCGTACTCGTTGATGACAACGGTTGTTGTGATCCTTGGCGAACATTGTCCTATGTTTGTGAAAGGCGAGTACTTAGCCGAAAGAAAGTCCTTTGGGTTGATCTTAGCCCTTCTTACCTTGAAGCATGGTATGCCTACTTACCTTGCCGCGGTGGTCGAGAATCGTGATCAAGCCCAGAGTGATAGAGTGAAGGGATTCAGATAAACAGGGAATAAGAGAATTGAATAAATATTGAACAAGGAAAAAACAGAGAGTACTTGTGAGGCCTACAACAGAAGCTATCTAGAATAATACTACAACAATAATCCTAACTAACCCTAACTCACTATTAACTTATTTAAAGACCTACAGAAACTTGAGGCCCAAGAAATATCTTGGAGCCCACACAAAAGCCTGACTCATTACTTTATTCTAGCCCTAAATAACTTAAGCATACATAACGAAATAAATTAAGGACTTCTTAAAAAAAATAAAATTAAAGAAATAATATATAATTATAACTAAATAATGATCTGTATCAATTCGTTCGCTCTTCAAAACAACATTGTGCTCAAGGCTGTAAGTACTTCAAAAGACATCCCAAATTTGTCCTATCTTCAAGCTATTGTGATTAGGAAATTCGTAATCCCATTGTTGCACTGTGATCCCTAGAGAGGCTGTATATATTCTGTATAAGTTTTTGGTATTGAGAAACTCCTTAATCAAGTGACTCAATTCCTTCCAATCTCGATGAGCAAAGTTGGGCCATGCGGCTTTCGAAAACAACAATGGGATCCTTCAGATATCCTGCTTGACGTAATGAAAACAAGGCCTCCTAGGTGTTGAGTGTGGAGGCATTGCCGAAACGCGCCAATAATGCTTGGGTGAATTGTGGCCACGCCGGGTTGTGGTTACAACGCAAGAGTAGTTGTAACCAGGATATAACTACTCCAGACATGCCGATAATAGGCAAGTTGTAGCTTCGTGGCCGGAGGAATGCGATGGACGAGAAAAATATTGGTTGGCTTGAGCGATCCAGCCCACCGGATCAGATCCATCGAACATGGGTAAGTCAGATTTTTGAAGCGGAATAGTGTGCTTTGTGAACCAGTAAGGGGTAGGTGCGTCTTCGACAACGGTGTCGGGGTTGGTGTTGTTGGCAACGAATGACTTTTTTCCAGAGAAGAGTCGCTGGTTTCATATGCAACGAGGGGTTATTTTCTAGTGGAAGAGACGATGTCCAAGATGGCTGCAAGTTGGGCTTCCACGACAGAACAATTAGTGTTGACGGACTTTGGTGAGGGAGTTCAGCGATGTCTGCAACTCTACCACCACCTTCTCTAAATATTCCAGTCGAGACTCGGTGCAGCACATTGTAGTAACCATGGCATGTCAGACCAATTAATAGAGTGAAGGGATTGAGATAAACAAGGAACAAGAGAATTGGAAGAAATAAATTGAAATAAATATTGAACAGGGAAAAACAGAGAGTAACCCTTGTCCTGCAAGGCCTATAGTGAGAACGCTGTCCTAAATTCCTCTTGCGAGGTCTTCAGTAGAAGCTGTCCAGAATAATACTGCAACGATAATCCTAACCATAACTCACTATTAACTTATTTAAAGACCTGAGGCCCAAGAAATATCTTGGAGCCCACACAAAAGCATGACCCATCACTTTATTCTAGCCCTAAATAACTTAAGCATAAATAACTAAATAAATTAAAGAAACTAATATATAATTGTAACTAAATAACGATATGTGATGCAGAGTGTCCAATGAAGTCTATGATGTTGTTGCAGATTTGTTGCAAGAATTCAATGACGTGATGCCCCTGAATTACCTAAAAAAGTGCCACCGGAGAGGGCAACATATCACCAGATTGAGTTGTAGACGGGCACGAGATCGGTCCCGCAGAAGCCCCATACTGTATGCCGCTCTTTGAGTTGGCAGAGTTGAGGAATTAGTTGGATGATTTGTTGCTAGCGGGTCTCGTCCAAAGCATCGTACTGGGTCGCTAGTGTTATTTCCAATGAAAGCAGGATGAGTCATTGAGATTTTGCATAGATTATCGAGCATTGAATAAGGTTACTATAAAAAACAAGTACCCTATTCCAAATGTCTTTGATCTATTTGACAAGTTGTCCAGGGCGAGTCTATACATCGAGATTGACTTGAAATTTGGATATTGGCAAGTTCGCATTGCGGCGAGAGAGGTATGGTTCATTTGAATTTTTGGTGATGCCATTTGCAAGGAAGAAAATAATTTCAGATAGAAAGCTTTATGGATTTGTGTTGTTTGGAATATTTGAAATCACAGAATTGAGTTTTGTTGGCAAGTGATGGAAATTTAGTGGAGATAATCAAAGCAAGTTTTGATTTTTGAATTCCAAATTTATTTCACTTCTTACTCTTGTTTGGGAGATTGAATTTGTAATTCATCTCATTGTCATGATTTGTTGTGAAAATGTTTCTTTGTGTCTTATTTTATTTAATTTTTTAATTTATTTATATGAAACCTGATAATGTTTGTTTTATAACTTTTGAATCTTGCATCTTGTTTTTGAGTTGCACCCCTCATATATCTTTTGAAAAAAAGAAAATTACTCAAAAAGAAAAGAAAAAAAAGATAGACATAATAAACTGATCAAATACCTATTTCTAGTACGTGTTATCACTTATCACTTAAAATTAGTTATCTACCAAAATAGAATAAAACTGCCAAAATAATAAAAGAAAATGTTCAAGTCATAGAAGAAGTTAAATACATAGTGCATGTTGTAATTGGTCAGGGAAAATTGGTATATGATATAATGTCTTTAAACAAGGCATAGATGCTCAAGTAGAGCCAAATCAGAACAACTGAAAAACATCACAAACACTTGTAGAGCTAGCTATGAATCTCAAGGTTAATATTCTTGAGCTTGGCTGAGGAAAAACTCTGGATGTACCACTGCACTTGAATAGTTGAGTGCCTTTTTGAGCTTCCGCTGATCAAATATCTCAACTTCGACCAAGAACGAAGAACTCACAGCTCGGATGATCTGATAGCCTCATCTCTGATCGCTCGTAACACAGCTGCTTAATGCCTTTACCAAACCAAAGTATACGGTCGCACCTGCAAATTACATATCAACTTTCTTGTTAACATGTTACATGCTGCATATAACTTTTCTGTCTGAATAAAATAGCCCGATCGGTCCAAACCAAATAGCTCGCCAACACATTAGTGTTGGTCCGGATATCCGCAAGAAAAGGAAGGTTAGGACTGAAAAATTCTAGCCTAGAATCGAGTAGGTTGGCGTAACTATCATCTCCTAAACGTTTGGTCATATAGAGAGCTGAATCTAACCACATTCTTTTATGATTCCTGCAAGGTTCCATGCTTTGTAGATTTCTTGTACCTTAGACAATTTTCTTTCATTAAAGGAAATGATTCAACCTTCAAAGCAAATCTGAATACTGACTGATTAATTATTTAGATTTCATTAATATTATCTTGAGTTTCAAAGTTTCAAAAATGTTTGGCTTGAAGAAAGCATCACTTACCATGCTGGAGATCTCTTCTTTTCTGCTTTAGGATTTTGACCAACATATCTATCAGAGTTGATCTCATACTTGTAAGTTGGGGCAAAGTTGATGATCCCCTCTTTCCACCCATCAAACACATGTCCATTTCGAAGTTCCTTGCTTAACTGCAAACATATTAAGATTATTACTGTGCTTAATTTCCATTTATTATTACCAGTTGAAACATAAAGTTCTAATAATAATGATAGTGTAGGCCTACTATCTATACCTGATCGTGGTTGAGAAGCACAGCCCACTGCTTTTTTTCGACAAGCTTTCTCACTTCTGAATCCGACATATTGATCCGATAATTCAAGTCCCCAAACCAGAATATCTTGCTGTTCATTGAGGGATTGGGTAATTAGTCACTAATTCATAATGAAGAGCACATAAAATACAAGGATCATTTTATGGAAGCAATGTTGAGCTTTCTATTGACCAAAAGTATCAACATAAACATATTCCAATATATGAAACGAATTTGCATGAGTATAAATATACAGAAGAAGATTATAAACCTAAAAAACTGCAACAGAATCTCTAAGTAGACAATGCTCTTACTCATGAGACGGGATTGTCTGTGGCTGATCAATGTCGAAGAGGGTTGAGAAATGAGTCCGCCTTATGATTTCAAGAACATCAGAGTTACGCCTTTGCTCAGCGCCATACTTTTCACCAGAGGTTAGATGAGAGCAGACGAAGCATAGACGACTATGGAAGAGTGACATACTTATCGAAACGGATCCCTGTGAAAGGCGAAAAGGAAACAGTGCGGTCAGAATTCTCCATATAACAATAACTGATATGTTATATCTGAGGTATAATTTTCACATTTTAGGGGATGGAGTTGTTTAAACAATGCAGACAGTTCTGCATCGTGCTTATTTTGTGAGACAAAACTTAAAAAAAAAAAAAAAAACGAGGGAAGAAAAGATATAAGAAGTTAAAACAGAGGAATGAGCAAACCTTGTTGCCCATGTAGCCCATAAGCCCCACTCCAACTGGGGAGACCTTCAAGTGGTTTATGTGTCGCCTTAGCCTTCTCCGCACCCACACTGACACATATATTCCAACCATCTGTTTACTCACGATCCGTACATACACTGACTGTGACTTTCTTGGAGTGCTTGACATTGCATTCTCATTTCTGAAATCTGACATTTCTGCAAAACAATCTTCTTCCTCTCCAGGAATTTCATCCAACTCTTCTGACAGATAATCCACAACTTCATCGAACTCATCTTGTTGATCCATGTGGATCGTCTGTAGATTTCCAAAGCTCCGGTGCATTCTCTTTAATCTTTGAGGGCTGGAGGTAAGACCATTATTCATCCATCCTATTCTTGCTGAACTACTGAGCACCCTTCGTAAATGAGAGCTAGAAGATAAAGCTTGATGAGATGTAGCATCAAGTGATTGTTCTGGCCAGTCCAATCTGTTGTCCCAGATAATATCAGAGATTCTCTTCGACTGAATGTTCTTCCCGCTGACCTTCGAGTCACTGTCCATGGTGGCGCCTCCAGAATTATCCACAAATATGTCAAGTGTAGGAGCATCTTCCTCCTCAGCCAATGTATCAGAAGCAGAGGAAGTCCTGAAAACAGGAGAGGGCGGTGCGCTGTAGCTTTTATGCTTGGTTTCGGGTTCCACTGACCTGTTCAATGTTCTGCGGATGATAGCCTCCCATTTGGAGATCGGCCTTCTACTTTCGGCAACAAGTACATTGCCTGCACTTAAGGGAACCACTTCCTGGAAGCTGTGATGCATGATAATTAGGAACTATCATAAGAAAATCTTATCCTAAATTCAGAAGAGATACAAAAGCAATTGGCACATGTAAACGCAAATTCTTGATGATCCATAACCATAACAGGAGAAAAGGATTATTGAGTGATACATAAACACTCCATTTAGAAAAAGAAGAAAAGCTTCAGAATTTGGGCTCTGTAACTGGAAACTCAATTTCCTTAAATCACAACATAAAGCTGTGTCTTTATTGATTTCTAGAATAGAAACATAGGAGAAAGTCACAGTTTCCTTCGTATATATTACTGGGAATCTTAAGTATTTTGGTCAAGTCACAGAGTGAAATTCAGAGAAGATTTTCTCCAGATGAAGGAATATTGCAGTTGAATTGTACGCCTTAAAGTCTGGAAAATGGAGAGCAATAACAAACATGGCACGGCTATCCATATGACAAATTTCCTCAGAAAATATAAAAGTTTAGGAATCAGAAGCAATTAAGTTACTTTGCAAACAAATCTAAACTTGATATATATTATCACCAGAATGTCTAAATCATTTAAAGTTTAGTTTTATGTGTATGAAGTTATAACATGGTGAAAAATATTAACTGCTTCGAGTAATTTCTATAGTACTTGTTTCAAACTTTGCACCAATCTTCCTTTCTGAAACAAAGTATAGTTCAAAATTGATGCACTAACTCAACAAGTTCCATTAGCAGTTTATACGAACACGATGCACGTATAGCTATCAATCTTCCAAAAGATTTCAAAACTTTGCTGCTAGGCTTACCCGAAAATGTACATGTCAGCTGGCTCTTGCATACAAAGCCATTCATCAATATCAAGATCATCATCTGGAATTCTTCCAGCAACATTCCAAGTACCTATATTTACCCTGCACATGTGGAATCATTTTCTTACCACAGAGATGGAACAAATAAAACAGTGGAGTTGTAGATGGAGAAGTAAATTGCCACAGGCAAAGCTAGAAATTTATGATTTCTTACTGAGCCAAACCTCACATCTTTTGTATTTATATACTGAAGCCGCAGAGTTTCTGATTTTCCTCTCCGGTGTTTCATTGAGAATCCTGTTGGTGGTTTACCTGGATTATATCAAGAAGGCAGGATATTCTTTGAGAAATTTTCACATCCCAGAAATTGGAATGGTTGGTAACAGAAATAAGATATTAGTCCAATACTTGATCAAGCAAATGCTATACTTTTGAAAACGATAAGTTTCCCAGTGTTTTCAAGACCTAACACGATGAATAACTAAGATCATACTTCGAAACAACATATAGTCTTCAAAAATTATCTCAAACTCAGCTATGTCCACCGTAAACTGACCCTGGGAAACACAAAGGGGGGGCGTTTACTTTCAGTGATAAGATGGATAGATAAAAATGATCCGAGCTAATCTACCATTTACTTTGATGGATTCATTAATTTTGAGCTTGTTTGACCATCTTATTCTTCAAATACTCAATCTTATGTTTTATCAATCAATCCATCCTAGCACACAAAGTAAACGCTCGGATTAAATTTATGACTACTCTTTAAGCAGAAACAGAACCAGGTAGCTCCAATCACCATGATGGATAACCAGAGCATAAAAGATTCACTTATACCTCCTGTAGTTTTGGTTGAGCAAGCAGATTGACATCCCCTCGTCGTATCGACATGATCATCGAGCATAATAGCTTCATCTTTACACGAGCAAGCTGGCAAAACAACAGCCATACATATTAGATACCAAAAGGAGTCTGACGAAGCAAGAAACATGATTGATAGATATGAAGGTGATCCCATACCATCATCTTCGCTCTCTGTGTCAACTTCATCTTCACTGAAATCATAAACCTTCGGCTTTATATTCAGCCATTTTTTCATCATAATGGAGGGCCAAAACGGCTGAGATAAAAAAAAAGAAAAAGTTCATCATCAAACAACAGCTGCATTCATTTCTATTAGACAATCCCACAAACACGTTGAAGGCTTCTCATCTCTTACCTCAGACCGCTTTCCTCTTCTACTCTTCATGCTGGGATCAAAAGGAATCCACAAATGCTGCAACGAATCCAATGACTTGGCAGATATATATACGCCCACATTTGTTAGGCCACCTCCTCGTTTGATGCCAAATTCAAGGAAGATTCGTGCTTTATAGCTTGTACCAAACGAGTGATGACAGATGAGAAAGGGAAAACAATAAAGTAATGGTCAAGCTCAAGAGGCATCCACTGCCACAACTTGCATAATAATTTCTTCTTTTTTTTTTTTCTTTTTCTTTGATGGTCCAGAGATATATGGGGTCGTTTTCATGTTGAAATTCAAAAGGCATGATTTCCATTGAAAACTCAAGAGAACACCAACCCCATTACAAATTGGGGCCCCAAAAATATAAGAATGTCTTTGTCAATTTGAAATCCGACTGGTTTAGTACAAAATTTAATGCATTGACATCTACAGTGATAATCCCATTTGTTTATGATTAATAAGTCCACCCGATTACAGCGCCCCATGCAAGATTTGTCTGTTTCTTGCGTGATGATTGAAGTTTATATATTTGTTTATGCAGTAATAGTCATGATTACATGTTGATGTTGTTTGCAAATCACAGATCCGTTGAAGCTAGTTGGAAGTGGTCTGGATAATTCTATTTTTTTTAATCCCATACAACTAGTCTATACTTTCTCGATGCTTTATTTTGATTAAACAATCGAATTCCCCTGTTTCTGCCAATTTTGGGTTGAGCCTTCAATGGTCGCCCAGGAACCCATGTTCTTAGTTCGCCCACCGGTCCACGACCAAGGGCGGATTCCTGAATTTGAAAATCGGATAGGGTGAAAAATAAATATTTTGATAGACGACGCTGTCAGTGTTACAGTAGTGATTGAACGAACTAGGAGAATTGTATGAGGTATTTTGCTTGACTCCTTCACTCGTGTCCTACACTTTGAACATGTTTGGTAGCTATATTGTGATAAGCTAAGAAAAATAAAATTCAAGATATGTATCATATATAGGTGAGATTAGGAACATAACATAGTGTTTGGTAGATAAGATGTAAAATATAGAATACTGCGAATTAGTTATTTGGTAGCTATTTTTTTTCACTCAAGCTAAAATTAAAATTTAGATTAAGTAAATTGTCGTTCTAACCTTTTATATTAAATTAATTAGAACACTTATATTCTAACCTAAGTGCTTGAACAATTGATTAATCTTTTACTGGAGAAAGTGGTTGTATAATTGAGTAATCTTAGGAAATTAGTGGGGTTTTTCTTCTTCCGATCCTTATTTTTGATTGACCAATCGATTAATCTTTTATTGGAGAGAGTGAAAGTACCCGAACCCCCCTCTCTCGGGGACCTGCACGACCAAAGACGCAATCTAGATGGCCCACTCCTCCCGACCAAAGCCGCAACCCGCATGCCCCCTCCATATGACGCGATGTTGCACCGCCACCACCACCCCCTCCCCTCGTGCCCACGCGCACTTTTTCCCTACGCCGCAACCTAGATCCCTCCAATCGTGGTGCCGCACGCCTAGATAAAAACCCAACATCGTTTTCTCCTTTCACTGAATCAAAACCCAACCATTTTCCCACTTTTTTTTCCCCCTACACTGAATTAACACCCGACCCCATTCCCTCACCTAATACACAAACAATCGCAAAATAGAGACGCACACAAAAATAAAAAATGTCGAATTCACGATGAAGAAAAAGAAGTAAGAGGGTAAAATGGTCATCAAATTCTCTATTTGAGTTACTGTTCAAACACTTGTTAGCTATTGGACCCCTTACGTCTGATTTCTTATGTGTTGAGAAAAATAATTTTACCTTGGGCGGAACACTTCTCTTGGCCATCTTATTACCCATCTAGGATATCAAACACTTGGTTAAGCATTGATGTGTTCCCTATCATGGCCTTATCTTGCTTACTAAACAAATCCTTTACATGCATAATAACTATATTTTAATTTTTAAATCATTTCGAATTTGACTAATTTTGAATGGGCTTAATATAATACGTAGGTGTAATAAAAAAATGAATGAACATTAAGAATGCTCGTTTTCATTAAATTTATATGAAACATGCCCATTTTTCATAAACCCATGCATTCTATGCTCAAGTAACTAGCAATAGGACAAACTATATTGAAAATGAACTTATCTAATTATTCATTTTTTTCTATACTCGCAAGAGATGGTTGCAGGTAACGTACTTCTCCTTCAACCATTGTTGGTCCTAGGCTAGTATGTACAAGTGTAGGGGAAGGAGAATAGACCAGTTGCAAACATTTTCTTTGAAATGGATCGTTTGCAAACTTTTGCTTGCTTGTAAACTTAACTACGTACAACTGAACTTACTGCTGAAGAAGTATGCTTTTAGATGACTAGATCAACACACATGAAAGTGAGATAACTTTGTCCAGATAGGTATTCTACATAGTGTGATGAGTTAGCAAACCTATTGATAACTTGGGAGCTTATCTGTTGGACTGATCAATGATGCACGTGCGAAAATTTATGGTCTTAAGTTACTCGCATTTTAAGAAGCTAATTAAGATCATATCTGTCAGCTTGTAATTAGTCAGGTTAATTCAAATCAACTGATAAAGTTATGCTGAATGTGATTCACGTGTCAGTTGATGTGTCGTGTGCTTGGTGATGACAGTTCAAAAAAATGTAACTGAAAGAACACATGAAGTTTTACACATTTTGAAGAAACCCTTCTACGTCCACGACTTAATAAAAATGTGAATCTACTTAACCTTAGGATTCCTTTTTTGCACCTTACTTGCTTATATTTCTTACAGCAACTCCAAATGTCTAGGGTAAAGGGAGCTATACAAGATTGGTTCCAACTATGAGTAGCCTGTTATAATGAAGAACATAGTCTGGAGATCAGGCTATTCGATTTCTAAGTTTGAGAATTTTTTCAATGAAGAACACGTAGAATCTATGAGAAATCGTCCACCAGTCGACGACCAAGGGCGGATTTCGAATTTAAAAATTGGCTAGGGTGAAAAATAAATATTTTGATAGACGACGTTGGCGGTGTCACAATAGTGATCGAACAAACCAGGAGAACTGTATGAGGTATTTTGTTTGAGTCCTTCACTCGTGTAGACTCTAACTACTGCTCATTTATCAACTAATATCCTATAAAGAAAAGATTCACACTCCCTTACATGTTAGTTGCTTTCTACAAGGTTACATTAGTAGACCATCATCATTAGGGGGTTATGGTATGTAATCAAAATATGAAAAATCTTCAATATTTTCCCACTTTTGGATGATGTCAAAACGACTATGCAAACTATTCAAAGTACCAGAGCAATTTAAACAAACTGAAAAATAAGAGATACTAAGTATTAGAGTAAAAATGTTGACAGATACAAATGTTGGGGTCCCAGAGGGTTGCCTGACAGGTGTATGGATGGGGAGGGGGGGGGAATTCACCTGTGGGCTATTTTTCGCAAACAAAACAAACTTAACCAAATTTCAGTTCGAAAATAGGTTGTAGACTGATATTGAAAATACTTCAGTAAAGTGACATCAATCGAGCACTGGACTTAACTGATATCCAAGTAAGACTTCAGTCTAGTTTGTAAAACAGAGTAGAGTTATTAATCTCTCTGACTATCTGATGAGTCGTCAGTAGGATTAATAACTCAGCAACGGAATTCAAACTTAATGCGAATAGCCTTTAGAAAGGTTCGTCACTTATAAAATCCTTAGTTACACTATTCAGTTAATCCAGTTCAGTTGAAAATAGTTTAGTACAAACAAAGGAATAACTGAAAGCAGATAAAGAACACAAGGATTTTAACGTGGTTTGGAAACATCTTTCCTACATCCACATCCAGATTATTTGTCTGACAAACACTCTGGGCTTATGCTTAATGGTGCACAGCAAACCTACCAATCCACTCTGAATTGGATTTAACACTTAGCACGCCCTGACACTGTCGTGTCCTATCAGCTAATGCTAAGGTAATTGAAAACATAACTTTTAATCTGAACTCCTTCTTGGCTTAACTGGTGCCAAGGTAACCGTCTTGTTTAGTTTTCTGATACTAAACAACAACCACTTGGCTTACCGGGTGCCAAGGGACCTAATTGTTTAGTTTACTGGCACTAAACAACAACCACTAAAACTCACTTTTCTCTCGGTTGAAAAGGGGTTTGGACTCTTCCAACTAAGACTACTGAGAACAGGCTCTCAAGTAATCCATTCTAAGGCTTATGATAAAACAGGAAGTGCCTAGTCTATTATGAGAGTTTAGGTAATCAGCTAGACTGATTTTACAACGATGATTACTCTCTTCTTCGATTTGAAATATATTTATCTAAGGAAATGTTGGCTCTCTAATTCGACAGAGCTTCAGCGTATGTCTTCGAATTGGTGAATATTGCAGTTGTTCCTCGAGCTCTATATATAGGCGAAGTCTTGAATAGATCTGTTGGAGAGATGGTCTTCAGGATTTCTGCCGTTGTGAGAGGATGTCGCTTCTTGGGCTGAGGTGACAATCTTCGGATACTCTATTTGACAGATAGTTGAATTTTCTTATCCTCGGAGTATGATGTTTCTGCATCTTTACACGCAAAGGGAAGTTCTGGCACTTGCAAGGACGATCTTCAAATCTTCGGCATTTAGTGCTGTTGTACTTGAGCATTTAATGCGGCATGTCTGGTACTCTTTTCTTCAGTCAGATACAGAATGTTGACTGGTACTTGACTTAGTCTTCAGTTCAATGCTGATGTTGCTTTACATGAATATCTTCGATTGGTGACTGATGACTTTAGTCAGGATGCCTCCTTTTGTTTGCCAGCAAAGTATGCTTCAGTTGTGCTATCTTCGACCTTCAGTCTTTTGTTCTTTGTCCTGCTGATCTTCAGTCTTTGCAGTTTCAGTCAAGGCTTGTGAGGACTGAAAGACTTTAGTCCAAGAGAATTGTAAACAAGATAAGCTTTTGAAATGATTTTGGTATCATCAAAACTAGGACAAGGATATTTCATTTATTTCCCAACAACAAACGTATCAAAGCATTATAACTAAGCACAATATGTACTAAGATATTAGAACATGCTATCAGTACCGACATTATCTAATCACTCTATTACAAAGACGTACTATGGATAAGTTGGCTTTCACAGAAGCCGGCATCCCCATTTGCTGGATACTTTTTTCAAGTTAAACAAGTTAGCTCGACCAATAAAGTGGTTAGTGCGATCACCTGGAAAGATAAATTGAAAAAGATAGATCTTGGATAAAAAAAGTGAATATCTTCAGGGTGAATAAAAAAATGACTTAATACTTTTTATACTACAATATACAAACCAACAAAATATATATAAGTGTATTACAAAAACAAAAGAAATGAAAAGCTTCAATTATTGAGCCCAAAGTTTTTTTAGGCCATAACTTTGACTGTTTTGCAAATGTAGGACAAATTTTCAAAAATTGAGCATAAGTAGGACAAATTGAGCACGAAAAATCAATTTGTCCTGCAATTGCAAGTCCAAAAATTTTTCTCCTACATTTGCAAAATGACCAAAGTTACGGTCCTAAAAAAAAAGGAGAGAAGAAAGAATTTTTTAAAAATTTTAATCTTTAAACAAATATAACTTTTACATTTCAAATCAAATATTTACGTAAAATATATCAAATTAAAGCTCTTATTGTGATATTTAATTTGATATGCATATTAAATATTTTGAGCGGCAATTTTAAAGTGGCAAGATATTAAATTTTTTGCCACGCAAGAAAAGAAAATATAGTGGAACAAAATAGGAAATAAAATAACCCTTAAAAAGACAAGATTTCAATTTGAGTGGGAAATTTGGACTTATAATAAAATTTAAGGTTTATTTATAAACTATATTTTTTACTCCCTCCGTCCCATAAATAATGGTTTGTTTCTTTTGGGCACGGAGATTAAGAAGTGTTGAATTAAGGAGATAAAGGCGATTCCGACCTATGCCTCCCTCTGTCGCCGAGAAATAGTGGAGGAGCGGTGAGTAATTTTTGGGAGAACCCAAAAAAGAAAACAAACCATTATTCTTGGGATGGAGGGAGTAATTTTTTTTATCTTTTAATTATTTTATTTTATTTCTTTCTAAAATTGTAAAATTCGACTAATTATAAAATATGTAATATGCATATCAAATTAATGATCATAATAAGAACTTTAATTTGACATATTTTATGTAAATATTTGATTTGAATTGTAAAACTTATATTTATTTAAAGATAAAAATTTAAAAATAAAATTCTATCTTCTCTTTCATTTTTTTAGGCCTGTTGGTCATTTTGCAAATGTAGGACAAAAATTTTTGGGCTTGCAATTACAGGACAAATTGATTTTTCGGGCTCAATTTGTCCTACTTATGCTCAATGTTTGAAAATTTGTCTTATAATTGCAAGCCCGAAAAAATTTGTCCTACATTTGCAAAACAGTAAAAGTTATGGGCCTAAAAAATTTTTGGGCTCTCAATTATTTGCCTTCATCAGTCTCTCTTGTCGTTGGGAAGCATTCTTAACTTCTCTTTGTTCATCAGTCAGTTGACCATATTTACTAAAATACCACTCAATGAGAGTTTTGTATTCCTTAAGATTGTGCACATGGTTCAACTTCCTAAAATTTATGGTTTGGATTGCTTCTGCCTAATCGACTGTATTATTTATAATTATAAGTACATATATGCTCTCAGAATACGTAATTTCTGTGATAGATGAGCGGCACTTGTTGAGTGGGACTTTTCTCCGAGGAATCTTTGAAGATCTTCGTCCATCCAATGTTGGAGATTGAGCGGGATAACAGTCCAGAAGATCAGAGCTAGAGTCTGATTTTTCGCAGGAAATTAATTTCTGGCAGTCTCCATAGAATGAACATAACTTCTTCTATAGAACTCTGATTGAAGCAACACAAACAACAACATAAAGCTCTTTTAAAAAAAAAGGAAGTTATATTTATGGGCAGAATACGATAAGAGATCGTTTGTGCCATCAAATAGAGCGCCAAAGTTTGATGCCCTGTTCAGTGATTAATTAATGAATTCCTGCAAATTCTTTAAGCATTTCTAAATCCCTTCTGTGTAGTATTTAAATTAATAAAAGCATGCTATGATTTTATCAATGATTGGTGAATTTACATAGTTCAAGACACAATCCTTGGGCAAATTGAATGTTAATTAACTTAAATATTCCTATATCTGTTGGATATTTTCTTCTACTGAATCTTCTTCTTCAATTGGATATCTTGAATTAGTTGGTTCTCCTCTTAAGCTAGGGCTCAGCATTAGCTGAGACTTTCTCTTCAGCTGGGACTTCTTCTTCAGCTTAGACTTCTTCTTTAAGCATGGACTTCTTCTTCAGCTGAGATTACCTCTCAAGACTTTTGGCTGCTTCGATCTTCATAGCATTTCTTCTTCTTTCACTTTGAGTTGAGTGATTATTTCTACTTTGGAGATCACAGAAGATTTTTTTTTTCAAAATTTGACTCAACTCAAAACACTTAATGAATTGACTCGTAATCGTACGAGGTCAATTACAGGTGGAATAAGCTAGCCCAAGTCGTACTCTCAAGAAAGGCTAAGCAGGGCGTTCGCTCGTGTTGCACATTGATAACAAGAAATTAAACCTAAACACTCTAAACAATTATTGGGTCTGACACTCGTGAGATCAAACCTTTTGGAGGTAATCCAAAGTCTTCTCATGTGGTTTCTCATGCTCATAGTAATACTAGAGGAGCAGAGACTCAGAGCTGTCAAACGTTTCAACAATAACAACAACTTCATAACATCGAGATAAGATCGTAGGCAATCACACTGAAAATACTCCCTCTAGCATTTACCGGACAAATCACATCTCAATTGCTTACAAATGTGTTGCAATAAAAACTTATAATCCATCACACCAAACAAGAGATATGCATAAGAGAAAAACAAGAATGACCACCAACGGCACAAACCCGAATATCACATTGAGAAACCACATCTTCAAAAGATTAATACAGAAAAGCTCAATTTCAAGCATTGACCTAGTGCAAGGGGATTATTCGTCCTACCAAATAAGCATACAAATAACTCGCCCATAGTGCTCACAAAAGTAAGAGCGTAAGATAAGGACTTCCCTGAAATATCAATCAAGGTGGTGAGCCCGTGGAGTCCCACAATGCCATGCATGCCTTATATCCACACAAAATGTTAATTCCAAAAGCACAGAACCTGCACCAAACACCAAGGGCACAACCAAAACAAACTCAAACAAAGCAAAAGGAACACAGAAACAAAATGAAACTAATAAGAACATGGGTTGCGTCCCATGCAGCGCTAGTTTTAGTGTCTCCTGCCCGACTAAAAGAAATCCTTAACCAAAGTCCGATTGAAGCTTCAGCTGCCTTAGAGCTTGTGTAAACACATCTTCTCGAGTTACAGCTGTAGGTCTTCTTGATAAGCATCCAATGCTCATAGCATTAAATGATCTCCCTTCAACATATCGCTGGAGATCATGTTCAAAACTTCTATCTTCTTTCTTCTCTATATGTAGTGCACACTGCAAATCTTGCATTAAATCATCCTCATGTTGCAGCATGTTCAGAAACTCTTGTTCAATTTCCTTCTCATCTTGCAAGTTAGCAATGAATTCTTGCACAATGTCGTCCTCATCTTACAACTTATTAAGAAATTCCTTCACAATACGATCCTCATCCACAACATCAAAATCTCAACATGGGAACAATTCTACAATGAAAGATTATGAGTAGTAGATTTATCATCAAAAACTGAGAATGTTACCGATCATACTCAATGTTCCAGTTCCCACGTCAATGCGAGTATGTGTGGTGGCCATAGAAGGTCGGCCAAGCAAAACGAGATGTCCATTCTCTCCTCTAATCCCTTTGCCCGCATCAAGCACCACAAAGTCCACTAATACTCTAATTCCTCTCACTGTGACTTCAACATCCTCCACAAGTCCTTGTGGGCTGCTAATAGAGCTGTCAACTAGCTCTATTTTCATATCAGTGCAGTTCAACTCTTTTTTCTTTCCTGCCCAACTTCTCAAAAATACCTAGCGGCATCAAATTGACAGCCGCACCCAAATCAAGTTAACCTGAGACATCTTCAAGCCCACCCAAACCAATACAAAAAATAAAGCTACCTGGATCTTCTTGCTTCAGTGATGGTTGGGTTGGATCAACAATGACGGGTGGCAGATGTTCGCTATTTTATTTTAACACGTCGCAATTGTACGGGTGCAATTGTGTACAGTAGCAAGCAAGGTCGTATTCCACAGAGACTAATTATTATCAATTCCTATCCTAAATTATTCTACTCTATCTGGACAAACGAAATTGAGAATTTTGTTTTTAAACTAAATAAATAAATAAACACTGGAAAGAAAATAAATCAAGCTGTGAAACAGAGAAACAAATAAGACAAGATTTCCCAAGGCAAAGGTTTCAACAGATTCTCCTAACTAACATGTTCAATTCAATTAATAAGACGATTCCTAAGGCAATCTCTAAGCTAGTCCATACCCACTCCCGTGGCATACAAACCGTTGATTACATGCAAGGCTACCATCCCTGGATCGCACTTCTAACATGTAACTCCTAAAAGTTCATAGGATTAACGCCCTCACAGTTATCAATTCCCTTTAGAATTAAAATAAATGTGTTCTATGTTCTTAGTTCAGGTAATAATTATCATCTCCCGATCTCAAATTAAAACCTATGATTATGCTAAATTGGTGGCCAATCAATAAATCAAACAATTAAAACAAGAACATAGAAAAGAATAACAATCCAATTAATTGAATCAAACAGTCAGAAATTCAAACCATGTTTACTCCCTAAACCCTGGGAAAGAAAGGGATTCTAGCCACACATAGACATATGAACTAGAATACAATTCTCAATAAAACAAATAAACATCCACAAGAAAAACCGCAGTAGAATTGAGAATCTTCAGTTCTTGCTCTCGCTCCGTTCTACGTCTCTCTCAGCTCTCAGGAAAAGTAAAATATGATAAAAGATCATTGGGGAATAAGTTATTGGATGGTATTTATATGCCCTAGGTCTTCCAGCTCCAAAAATACTCCAAAATTGCGCTTTAAGTGAAAAATTCGGAAACTGGGCGAGAAAATGGCGTCTCGCGCGGCCGCGCGCCGAGACCGCATGACCTAGCGCAGCCTGCTCGCGCGCCCGCGCGCGCTGTCCAGAGTTTCTGCCTTCGTCGCGCGGCTGGGTCGCGCGGCCGCGCGCTGGACCGCGCGACCTCGCGCGGCCTTGCGCAGTGATTTTGTTTTGGCTCGTTCTCCCTCGTCCGAACTCTGATTTACGAACCGTTTGCGCTCACGAACATCTCTCGAGATGAACTACAACTTGTATTTCAGCCAAATCTTCCATGTTCTTCTTCTTTATTTCTGAAAATACGTTCAAACACAAGCGAGTGACAAGTTCTTGACCAAAAACCAATATAAGTTCAAAATAAACCATCAAACACACAAAAACCTCATAACTAACCATCAAATATGACATACCAAGAGGTAAAAAATGCATGTTCATCAGCAGAGGCTCACTGGAGCATTGGAGAGCCTTGATTGCATCCACAATTTTTCTTTTCCATTTTCTAATGGTGTCTTTCCTTGAGTTCCTCTACTTAAAACCTTCTCTGATCCTACTACGAAAGGAAATAAGCTTGTCGACTTCACGCTCCACTCTGTGAGGTAGAGCATCAACTGCTTTGGTTCCTGGGGCATCTTCTTTGATAATTTCTACAACATGAGCTTGATGTAGCTATTGACCCTGAGCGGGGGACTTCCCAGTGGGTTGCTGTTGTTGCAGCTGATTTAAAGCCCCCGATAGTTGACAGATTGTGGTCTCGAGGTGCTTGATGATAGCACTTTGAGCCTCCATCGCCTGGTTGCTAGCTTGCATAAATGTCTGCATTGTATCATCCAATGAGGGTCCCGAGTGTTGGTACTGCTGCTGTTGAGGCTCAAATTTATTCTGCTGCATGAAGCCCTGATTGTACAGCTGAGGAGATATGGGGAGCTGCTGCTGGTTCTGAAATCCCATCAGCTGCTAGAATTAGCGGAAATGAGAATTCTGCCCATATCCTTGCCTATGATTTTGGTGCTGCCACCCTGATTAACCTTGTGCAACACAAACTTTTACTCCTCTTTCATAAGTACGCTCTCCCATCTTATGACTTTTGTTGGCTCCATGGCCAAAATCACCACAGATCCCACAACTTACTGTATTCTGCTCTCGGATAGGAGAAGTTTCCACCTTGCTCATCTTGAGCTGCTGCAGCTCTCTCATCATCTCGACCATCTACTTTTATAGCTCATAATTAGGTGCTACTACACTTGCCTCTACCCGTCGTACACCGGTAGACTTCTGTTGGGAACTCTCAGCTAGAGCCCGAAAAATCTGGTTAAGCTCTACAGCTGTCTTCTTGGCTATGTTTCCGCCTGCAGTGGTGTCCACCATAAATTGAGCTGTCTGAACTAGTCCGTCATAGAACAACTGGCTCAACATGACAGGAGGCAGCTGATACTGTGGGCATTGTTGGAGCAGCTCTTGAAATCTTTCCCACGCATCAAGGAAAGACTCATCAGCTCCTTAGATGAAATTCATATTCTGTGCACGAATCTGCCGCGTCTTATGAATGTGATAATACTTCAACATAAATTTCTCACATGCCTCTCCCCAAGTAGTGATGGAGTTTGGCAGCAGATATAAAAACCATGTCCTTGCCCTATCCTTCAGTCCATACTGGAAGCACTTAAGCTTTAGCTGATCTTCTGTGATCTCCAAAAGCGGAAATGTCTGTACCTGGGTGCAAAAATCCTAGATGAACTTCAGGGCATCTTCATTAGGCAGCCCGTTCTACGACGGGCAGACAACTCAATTTATGGTGTCCACCATAAATTGAGCTGTCTGAACTAGTCCGTCATAGAACAACTGGCTCAACATGACAGGAGGCAGCTGATACTGTGGGCATTGTTGGAGCAGCTCTTGAAATATTTCCCACGCACCATGGAAAGGCTCATCAGCTCCTTGGATGAAATTCATATTCTGTGCACGAATCTCCTGCGTCTTATGAATGTGATAATACTTCAACATAAATTTCTCACATGCCTCTCCCCAAGTAGTGATGGAGTTTGGCAGCAGAGATAAAAACCATGTCCTTGCCCTATTCTTCAGTCCATACTGGAAGCACTTAAGCTTCAGCTGATCTTCTGTGATCTCCAAAAGCGGAAATGTCTGTACCTGGGTGCAGAAATCCTAGATGAACTTCAGGGCATCTTCATTAGGCAGCCCATAAAAGCTGGGAAGTTGCTTGAATCATTGGCTTCAAGTTATAGTTCCTGATTGCAGTAGGAAGAACTATAGTTGAACTCGTGGCCTCAATGACAGGTCGGGCCAAATCTTCCATGTACTGCATGATTGATGTTGTGGACGTAGGCACCAATTTTCTTTTCAGACTTCGATGATCCTGCATACACAACACTAACAAACAGATCAAATGCACCAGAGGGACAAAAATAGCCGAATCAAAAGAAATAAATAAAAGAAACACAGAAAATAACGCAACACAATTAAACGATTAAAGCCTTCCCCGGCAACGACACCAAAATTTGACTCAACTCAAAACACCTAATGAATTGACTCGCAATCGTACGAGGTCAACTGCAGTGGAATAAGCTAACCTAAGTCGTACTCTCAATTGCAGGGCGTTCGCTCATGTTGTATACAGATAACAAGAAATTAAACCTAAACACTCTAAACAATGATTGGGTCTGACACTCGCTCTCTCATTAACTAGCTCATAATTGAAATAAAACATATAAAATTATCTAGGCAAAAATCAAATGTAAATAAGTAATAATGAAATAGCATGTAATTCTACGCTAGGGTTCTTGAAGAAAAACAGTAATTCAATATAATAAACCAGCAACAATAACATCAGTTATCTAGGTAGTAATCTAAATCGTAAATAGAAATTAATCAAAAAGAGCGTATGAAAGGAATAATCAGATACTGCAATGAAATCATGAATCAGGAGTTTTATCTAAGCAATAAACAGTAACTTATAGTAAATAATGATAACTCCAACATTAATTTATGACTACTGAATTATTCTAGGCTTAAGGATAAAATATCAAAGCAAATAAACCCTAACTAAAGGAAATGATGTCTGGGAGCTATGACTAGAACTGCGTTTGTGGAAATGTGCCATAGGAAACGAGAAGTTGGCCCTTTTATATCTCAAATGTGAAGTAGACCTTCTCTTTAAACCTGAATTGGAACACGTGGCCCATGCTGATTGGAGCTAATAAGCGAGCGAGTGAAATGACAAACAACGGCTGCTGGGTTTGGTGCGCGAGCGTAGAGAGGGCCTTAGGTGAGCGCGGGCACTAGGAAGAAAGCTCGGCCACTGGGTGTGCGGCAAGAGGAAGCGCCGACGCTAGAAGATGGCGCGACCGCGGGGATTGGTTGCTGGGCAAGGGCGCGCTCGCGGAGAATTGGAGCGCGGCCACTGGGGCATGCTCGCGGAGGATTGGGGCGCGGCAGCTGAAATTTGAGGTGCGCTCGCGGGGAAAAATGGAGGGCGTGTCTGCTGGGGCTTGGGCGCGGGCGTGCACTGTTTTTATTTTAGTCTGTTCTCCCTCATTACAAGTTTGATTTTAGATCTGTTTTCGCCTACGAACTTGTATCGAGACGAACTACAATTATTCTTAAGATCAACCAACTGAATTCGAACTCTATATTTGTCCATTTATTAATCAATTAGAGCATCAAATCTTGAGACAACAAAATTAACACATAAGCTCAACACAATCAACTATTGAGTGAACGAGACCAAAATATAAACCTATAGCACACCTAAACACCCATAAAATCATCACAAAATAGGACTGGACAATAATATTATTAATATATAAAGAATTGAACTAATAAAAGTAAAAATAATACTGCATTCGTCCTAACTTTTAGTATCCATTTGAGAGTGACACGAGTTTTAGTAAAGTGGTTGGTTGTGTTGTGAGTGGAATAATGGTCTCACCTTTTATGTGAGTGTTAAAATAATTACAGTGGAACAGTGGTCTCACCTACTTTTATTAAAAATAGAAATGAATAGAGTATCAAAATTTGGGATGACCAAAAAAGGAAAAATGGATACTAAAAGTTAGGACGGAGGGAGTAATATAAATAATAAAATAAATAAATAAATAAAATATATTAATAATAAAATAATAAAAAATGATAATAATAATAATAATAATAATAATAATAATATATTATTATTATTATTATTATTATTATTATTATTATTATTATTATTAGTGGGGTGATAAAATTGATGCAACAAAAGTGGGGATGGTTCAGTAGAATTGATAAAAGAGTGAATAATGGATTATCACCACTTTGATAATGCAACGACAAACTATAACGTTAAAAAAAAAATACTAATATTACATATTTTTATGTACCCTTGCCCTTAAAGGAAAACAAATTAAATATCTCTCTCTAATTCAAGATTGCACGATTCGTGCAAATGAACATTCGTGTTTGTGCGTTCGGGCATTCGTGTTCGAGGATGGCTGTGGGGCTAAGGGAAGCAACTATTGTGATGTTTATGATTCTAATTTTGGAATGTAGTAGTGAGGATGTAAATAAATCGAATCGAATTGAATATTACTAAATTCGATTCATATTTATAAAAATAATTATATATTTGAATATCTGAATCTTATTATTATTTATTTATTATTCGTATTCAAATATCATAAATTCGAATCAAATATCGAATCGAACCAAATTTATTTAATTCATTTTCATCTCTACGGAAAAAGGAAGTGAGAGGTGGTAGCTCTTGATAAATTGCTAAATATCAGAATATATTCGATCTTTTCTTCTAATGTAAATTGTTGTAATAGAGTTTTGGTATATTCCGTCACACATACAATGATATAAATAAAAGAATCGACAATAAGTACGCAAAACATCTTGTACGGGATCTTCCTCTTTTTTTTTTTTTTTTTTTTCATACATATTAAGGTGCGTTTATTTTAATGGATAATAAAGGATAACAAAAATTTATGCCTTTAAATGACTTCTTTTTTTCCAAAAAATTTATCATCAAAAAATGCACCCTTAGCATGCAAAAAATGCAGTTAAAAAAGTTTCACCAATATAATCTCTACAAAATCTCGTGTACACGCACATTAGAATTGACGCGTACTCAAATCCTTACCTGCATGCTAATCTAAACTCGCATCATGACCCAAATCGTGTAAATGACAATATTCAGTTATACAAATGACACTACTTATAATTGACACTATTTAATTATATAAATGACACTGTAACATTTTAAAATGTTATAGTGTCATTTTCAATCTTATAGTGTTATTTAAAATATTATAGTATCATTTACAATCTTATAGTGTTAATAATATGAAGTGTCATTTATATTTTTGGATAGTATCAATTATACACAGTGTCATTTACAATGTTATAGAGTTATTTATACGCAATGTGATTTGTATAATAGAATAATGGTAATTATAGACAGTGTTATTCATATAATCGAATAGTGTCATTTACGCGATTTGAATCAGGATGCAAGTTTGAATCAGAATAGAGTTGAAATTTAGGTACGGGTCAACTCGAATGTACGGTACATCTGAGTGTACCGAAGACCACTAGTATAATCTAATCTCTCCTCTCCGCTTCTCTTCTCTCTCTCCACTCTTGTATCAGTGTATGGTTTATCTCATGAGTTTACAGTTCGATTCCTAATTTTCAATATAAAAGTGAAAGTAGTGGATCGGAAAATGTGATGGTGATTGCATATACGTACACGAGCCATGAGAATGGAAGACTATAGAGAGGTACAGCCTGTACCACATTGTGCACCATCATGGAAAGACGGCCACCGACTTCAAACGTTAATATATATATATACTTTTAATTAGGGAGTGTAGGAACATATCCTTTATTCCATTCAGATATTGAATTAACATAAAATTAGGTACAAATGCACACTTCAAACACGACAACTCCTTCTAAGCAACTAATTTTCAACATTTTATGTGGAGCGGAAATTATTATGACTGAAATAAAGATTTATTTAAAAAGAGAAAGAGAAAAAGCACAAAGAACTTAAACCAATGTCCTAGAAGATTAATAGTGGATTTTTTAAAAGTCTGAGTCTTATTAAAATATTTTAAATTTTTCATAAAAATATGATGAGGAAAGAGTATCCTTTTATTACAATTAGGGATATTAACACAAAATCTTGGGTACACCTGATGTACCGTACAATCGGGTTGACCCGTATCCCAAAATAATATTATTTATATGGGTTGGGTTAGGATATGAGTTCAAATTAGGGTGTGGATCAAAGTTTAAGTGAATGTATAACCCGATTGTACGGTACACCCGGATGTACCCAAGACCACCTCGGATATTAATCGAACCAACTCATCGAATTTTGGGCCAATCTTATTGAATTGCGATTATTCGAATTGAAACTTTTTCAGCCTATAAATTCTTGATCATAATTCTAAACTTTTAGGTTACGGGCTATTCGAGTCTCATTAAATGAAGAAAATGAGTACTCATTAAAACTGAAAGAAAAAGACACAAAGAACTTAAACCAATATCCCTAGTCCTAGATTTATCAAAAGAAAAAAATATCCTAGTCCTAGAAGCTTACACACCGGATTTCTCAAAGGTCGAATGTCATTAAAATGTTCTAAAAATTTCATAAAAAGATCATTAAATGAATAAAAAATCTCCTATTACAATTAGGGATGTTAATTGGGTCAATTCATTGGATTTCAGCACAGTCCTATCGGGTTGCGGGCTATTCGAATTGAAATTTTATCGAGCTATAAATTCTCGATCCTAACTCTGAACTTTCAGGTTACTGGCTATTCGAGTTGAAACTTTTTCGGGCTATATATGCTCGAGCCTAATCAGATTAGTCAGGTTCAAAATTTTATAGAAAAAAATTAATAATATATTTATCTTGACAATTCTATATTTGTTACAAATAAATATATACATAAATAAATGATATATCAATATTGATTTACATAATAATTAATATGCAACTGTTAGATAGATATGGAACTTAGATGATTATCAATTTCTAATTTTTATATTTAAACATTTGATGTTAACTATTAAATTTAAAATACATAAAAATAAAATGATTAGTATTATTTTTCAATACTAGATTAAAAGACATTCCACAAATCTTTGGGAATTTTGTTTTATTATTATACTCTCTCCGTCCCACTAGAATTGACACTTTTGAGTTGGGCGCGGAGATTAAGAATAAAGGATTAAGAGTGTAAAGTAGGTTGAGTCCATTTATTTTATGTGTGTAGAGAATGTAGGGACCACATACCATTTTAGCAAAGTGTCAATTCTAGTGGAACAAACAAAAAAGGCAAGTGTGCTAATTCTATTGGGACAGAGGGAGTACTAACTTTCAGAAGTAACATAATAAGGGTTAATTGCATGTAAATCCATAATGTATACACAGAATTGGTTTTTGCACATAATTTAAAAAATTCGCTTTTAAATACATAACCTTTCGTTTTTGTCTCGAATTTGTCCGGTGACCGTTTTTTCCTTACGCCGGCGCCGAAAATGACAAGGTGACAACCGAAATTGATGAGATGGTAGCCGGAAATTAACATGATGACACTTTTGTGACATGTGGGAAAAATATCTGAAAAAAATTAAAATAAAATATACATGTGGATTTTTTTTTAAAAGGAAAATGCCCCCCCTTCCCAACGTCTTTTCCCCTTCCCCCCACCCCAAACCCTAACTCACCCTTGTTGGATTTGTACACTGAAAGAAAGAACGTTTTATGCTTGTATAAAATGATTCATGCGTTCACTATTTTATCTCCTATCTGATTGTGTTCATGATTGCATATGCATGTCATTTATTTCTATATAAGTAGATTATATGGTGATTAATGGATCACAGAAGGTCATATAATTGAAATAAACTTACGAGATATAAATAGATCACAGCCGAGATGACTCTAGGACGAGTCATTGGTCTAGGCTGCAGCATAGATGGAAATAGTTTGTCTTGACTATTTGTCTATATTGGTACGTCATAACGTATTGATAGGATCACAATGAAATGTATTCTTCTATCTGACATAAGTGAAGAATCAAGATCTCGGTGACTTAAAATCTTAATACTAATAAGATTTCAGATATATATGTTGATTCGTGTATCACTTTGATTTACTATGGGAGAGAGTTATGTATTAACTTGAGTACTCTATATCTTGGGTGATAGCGGTTAATATATGACATTTGGTTATCTGTATTAGTACCCGTATTCGGTATAGGATAATGACATCCCCTTAAGGAGCTCAAAAGGTTCATTGCGTTAAACCCTGCAGGTTGATTAAGTTCAGGCGCAATAATAAGGTTTGAGTGGTACTACTTAAGGATTACAAAGAGATTAATTAATATAAGCTGTCAGAACTTTAATTAATTAATGGATGTCAGATATTTTAAATACGGAGATTTAATAAGTCTAAATACAAGCCCCGACTCATCATCGGTAATAAAGGGGTAAGTTAGTATTGATTCTCTAGTGGAATGAATTAATACTTATGAATTAATTGTGATCTGGGCTGATCATAAGAATTAATTCATTAGAGGCCCATCTTTATTCCTTGTATTTGATCCCTGGACTGGCCCAAAGTCTCCTGAGCCCAGTAGGAGTAAAATTCGCCCACTACGGTTCTAGGGGCCCTAGGTCTGTGTTTTGTCTTTAAATACAGATATCTGCTCTCAGAATAAGACACACAAAAAATAGGGTTTTAGAGAGAGCATAGGGGGCGTCGTTTTTGTAGTTGGTCGAATTCTCCAAGGGAGTTCTCATAGTTCGTTGTCCATCCAACGTTGAGAATTGAGCGGGATACAGTTCAAAAGGTCAGAACTAGAGTTATTCGATTCAGCTGTCAACAGCCTCCACATCCAATTCACAAGTAAGTGATTCTAACTCCAAGGTGCATCATTTAAATTCATAGGAGCATGTTAGGAATTAATCGTTGTATGGTGAATTATGATATCCGAGAAACGATCCATGTAGGGGCTACATCCTTCAATTGGTATCAGAGCCTGGATTATTTTTCTTGGCTCTATCAATTAATTCGCGTACGATTAATAATATGCGTTATTTTTTCTCTACTGCTGTTCTTCGTGGTCTGTTGTTTCGTGGGATACGTCGTTTTGACGTTGTAATCATTTTTCCACCACGAGCATGTTTCGTGGTCTGTTTTTCCACCACGATCAGACGAAGAACGGAGAAAAGGTTTTTGGAGTGGATGGCAGGTCAGGGCTGCGCTGCGCAGTCGAGCGCTTCCGGGCAAGGCTGCGCTGTTGCGCGTGCCTCAGGGCTGCGTTGTGCAGTCGACCGCTTCCAAGCAGGGTTGCGCTGGACAGTCGAGCGCTTCCGGGTAGGGCTGCGCTGGGTAGTCGAGCGCTTCCCGGCAGGGCTGCGCTGGGCAATCGAGCGCGTCCGAGTTGTGCTGCTCTAGCCTTGGAGCTGCTCTGCTCTGGCTTCTGAGCTGTGCTGCTCTGGCCTCTGAGCTCTTGCTGCTCTGTCTGCCGAGACGAGTTGGGCGCCTGGGGCTGCGCGGATCTGTCGGGGCTGCCGTGGAGGTGGCGCATGAATATCGAAGCAAACCCTAGGGGTTCCCAAACCCTAGTTTCAAAGATGGGCCTGATGGAGCTGTTTTGGGCCGAGTTTTCATTTTTGAGTTTTTCTTTTCTGTTTTAAATGCAATAGATTAGAATTGTGATTCCACGAATGGGTCACGAAGAACTTTATTTCTTTTATTATGTTCTTTGCATGTCGTGGGGTTAATCCATTATGCTCTTTGCATGTTGTTTTTGTCTTAGCTTGTTAATATGTGTTTTTTTAAGTGCACTTAGACAAGCATGCTAGGTTTATCATTTTCCTAAGCATGTTTTAGAATTCTGCGAGAATATTTTACGTGTTGCGTTCTAGAAGAGCATGTTTAGGATTATGTGTTGAGCATAATCAAACCTTTTGAAAGAAAAAGACTAAGCTGTTTTTAATAATTTTTATGGTGCTTAAAAATTATTTTAGACCTCCACAAGCGGTCTCAAGACAAAGCGATTGAGAATGTGAGTAAACGTCCACACGATCGTGGCTTACTTCAGGTTTGATTTCATGAGTTTGTCGAGTTGAGATTTCTATTAAAAATATTTAAATTCATTTAAGAAGGGGGAGTTATGCGGTAAACGTCCACACGATCGTGGCTTGCTCATATGATTTTCATAAGTACTTTAGAAGATGGATTTAAATAAGATAACCAAGAGATTAAATTGAAAGCGACATGGTCCTAGTGAGTATGTCAATTTCGAGAATTTAATTGTCAAGGTTAAATTATGGTCGCTGCTTAGATATCATTTCAAGTACAATGTACAACTCCCCATCGGAGTCCCTTCTTGAATATGATATGGTCTAGTTAAGGTCCAACTATTAATTTCTTTTGTCAAAAGGTTAAGTTGACATGGATGGAAATTAAATGACTAGGTGAATAGTCTGGTTGAGGGGTTCATGTGTAAACGTCCACACGATCGTGGCTTACTCGTGAGATTCCTTGGGCGGTTGGAGGTTCCATTAATATTATTTTTATCAAAAGGTTACAATATTATTGTCAAGAATTATGTGCTTCATGTTCTTACATGTTTAATTTGTTTACCTTCAGGTATGTCTATGTTTCCTATCATCTCTATTCTTGCAAACAATCCTCTCACCAATCCGAATTATGTTGAGTGGAAACGCCATCTTATGTATATTCTTGACGCTGAGGAGCATAGTTTTGTGCTCACTACTCCACGTCCCGTGGCCCTTACTGATGAGTCGACTGATGTGGAACGAGAGACGCATAAGAGGTGGCACAAGTCGAATAATATGACCAAGTGCTATATTATGACGACTATGTCACAAACCTTGCAACTCCAACATCAGGTCATGAATGACGCGGCTGACATCATGTTGAACCTCACTGAGGTATTTGGGGAGTCCGAGAGATCTGCTCGCTTTAACATACTGAAAGAAATCTTAGCATGTAAGATGAGCGAGGGCAGTTCTGTACACGAGCATGTCATGCATATGACAAATCTTTTTGATAGGCTCGAGTTACTCGGAGGAGGTATCGAAGGGGAAGTCAAAGTCGATATCATCCTGAACACTCTCCCCAAGTCTTTTGAGAACTTCCGTCTCAATGTCATTATGAGCAAGGTCAACTATTCTCTTAATGAGTTGTTGAATGCTCTAGTTATGGCAGAGGGAGTCATAGGCAAAGGGAAAGAGGTACTTGTCGCTGCTAATGGATCTGCTTCTTCGTCGAAAGGTGGGAAAAGAAGTGGAAAGATCCGAAGGGCAAGAGAGACAAGCAAGCTAGTGGGAGTAGCGGAGTGGGCGGCCCTACCGGCAGCGTGAAGAAGCCAACGGAGAAGGGAAAGTGCTTCAAATGCGGCAAGATTAGGCACTGGAAGAAAGATTGTCCGATGCTAAAGGCAAAGGGACAAGGTACGTCACAAGTTCTAGTAACTGAGACATGTTTAGCTTTGTTTTCTACTCATTCTTGGGTAGTGGACACGGGGGCAACTGACCATGTTTGTTACACCTTGCAGGGCTTCAAGCCGACAAGGGAACTGTCAAGTGATGAGATCACCATCTCCATGGGCAATGCGGCGAAAATTGTAGCTGTTGCAGTTGGAGATTTATCTTTATGTTTTGGTGATGACTTTTTAGTTTTGAGAGATATTTTGTATGTGCCGGAGTTTCGGCGGAACATTATTTCTGCTTCAAAATTGTTTTTGGATGGATACTCTGTTACTTTTGATAGAGGTGTTTCTATCATGAAAAATAACATGATTATTTATTCTGGAATTTTGAACAACTCTCTCTATACTATTACATGTCCAAGTTATAGTTCTATCCATGTTGCATCTACATCACAAATTTGTCCAAATCCAAATAAGAGGAAATGTTTTTCTCATGAACAATATACACACGCTTGACACCTAAGGTTAGGCCACATCAATCTAAACAAGATCCAAAGGCTCGTGTCGAATGGAATTTTGAAAGATTTCCAAGTTGTTCCATTTAGAACCTGCGAATCCTGTATAGAAGGAAAGATGACGACAAGGCCTTTTAAGGCAAAGGGGAATAGGGCCTCGCATGTGTTAGAATTGATTCACTCTGACTTGTGTGGACCGATGTCCACAAAAGCTCGTGAAGGGTATGAGTATTTCGTCACTTTCATTGACGATTATTCAAGATATGGATATATTTACTTACTTCACCACAAGTCTGAATGCTTTGAGAAATTCAAAGAATTCAAGGCGGAAGTGGAGAGGAGATTGGGTAAATCTATCAAGTCATTGCGGTCTGATCGCGGTGGTGAATACCTCAGAAATGAGTTCAAGAAATACCTGTCAGATTCTAGGATTACATCCCAATTGACTACACCGGGTACTCCCTAACAGAATGGTGTAGCGGATAGAAGAAACAAAACTCTTTTGGAAATGGTACGATCAATGATGAGTTATGCATCGTTGCCTATTTCATTTTGGGGATATGCCTTGGAAACAACGGCTTACTTGCTGAATCTAGTGCCGTCCAAATCTGTGCCTAAAACTCCTACCGAATTATGGTCAGGGCGAAAGCCCAGCTTGCATCATATAAAGGTATGGGGTTGTCCTGCATACGTGCTCGACAAGGAGGCAAAGAAATTGGAGCTTAAATGTGAAGTAATGCTGTTTGTAGGATATTCAAGGGAAACGAAATGTGGTTATTTCTATAATCCTAAGGATCAGAAAGTGGTTGTTAGCACCAACGTACGATTCTTGGAACATGATTATATAGATAAACACAAGTCTAAGTCCGAGATTGTCCTTCAAGAAATCGAAGGCAATGGACAGGCGATTCCATCACCCTAGCCAAGTGTGCGAGTGAATGCACCACATGACACTGCACAAACCATTGTCACAGCTGTACCACCACCGCTTCGTCGTAGTGGGAGGGTTATCGTCCAACCCGATCGATTTATGTTCTTGGGAGAATCTTCGAATTTTGTCCCTGTTAATGAACAAAAGGATATCGACCCTGACAACTTTAGACAAGCGATGGAAGATTTAGATGTAGTTTCTTGGTACGATGCCATGGTTTCTGAAATAGAATCCATGACTTCTATGGAGGTATACGAGAAAACTGAATTACCAGATGGCTTTTTGGCCATAGGTAGTAGGTGGGTGTACAAGAGAAAGAGAGATTCGAATGACGAAGTCGCAGCTTTTAAAGCTAGACTGGTGGCGAAAGGTTATACCCATGAACATGGTATAGATTATGATGAGACCTTTTCGCCGGTTGCCATGCTTAAGTCCATCCGAATACTCCTTGCCATAGCCACATGAACCTTGAGGTTTGGTAAATGGATGTCAAGACCGCTTTCTTAAATGGTTTGCTTGAAGAAGGAAGGGACATCTATATGCAGCAACCCGAAGGGTTTGTGAAGAAGGGTGAAGAGCATCTTGTGTGGAAGCTAAAGAAATCCATTTATGGACTTAAGCAAGCTTCGAGGTCATCGAACAAACATTTTGACGAGGTCATTAAATCCTATGGATTTACTCGTTGTGAGAACGAAAGTTGCGTGTACCGCTTAGATACCAATGGTGATGTGGTTTTCCTTGCACTTTATGTAGATGATATCCTCCTCATTGGCAACAATGTGGCGCTATTATCGGACATAAAGAAGTGGTTATCCGAATAGTTTCAAATGAAGGACTTAGGAGATGCAGCGTACATCCTGGGGATCAAGGATGTTCGTGATCGCCAGAAAAGGATGTTGAGCTTATCTCAAGCGTCCTACATTAATACTGTGATTGCTCGTTTTAGGATGCAAACTGCCAAAGAAGGATTGCTACCTTTCAGACATGGCATTCCTATGTCTAAGGATATATGTCCTAAAACGCCTAGTGAGGTTGAGAAAATGAGGAAGGTACCAATGCTTCCGCTGTAGGTAGCCTCATGTATGCGATGCTTTGCACGAGACCTGATATTTGCTATGTCGTTGGCATGGTTGCGAGATATTAATCAAACCCTGGACCAGGACACTGGACTGCGGTAAAGCATATTCTCAAGTACCTGAAAAGGACTCGAGACTATAGGCTAGTTTACCAGTCAGACAGTCTAACTCCTTTAGGTTATACCGATTTAGATTTCCAGGCTGACCGGGATGAGAAGAGATCTACCTCTGGTTATGTGTTTACCTTGGGAGGTGGAGCCGTATCATGGCGGAGTGCAAAGCAGAAGTGCATTGCAGACTCCACCATGGAAGCCGAGTATGTAGCTGCTTCCGAAGCAGCTAAAGAGGCTGTATGGTTCAGGAACTACCTCTTGGATCTAGGAGTGGTACCTAATTTTCCTAAGAGTATCATAATTTATTATGATAACTCAGGTGCAGTGGCAAATTCTGAGGAACCCAGGACCCACAAGGCGACTAAATACATAGAGAGAAAGTACCACATTATACTAGAAATCGTACAAAGAGGAGATGTGCTGGTTGAGAAGATCAATACCTTGGAGAACTTAGCTGATCCTTTCACAAAGGGCTTACCGCAGAAGACCTACGAGAAGCATGCTCGAGGGATGGGGTTGCAGTTGATGCCACCCACTTAGGAAACTTTCAATATAAGTGGGAGAAGTGATAGTTTTTGTAATAGCTAGTATTTAGACACATTGTATACTAAAAGTTTTCTTTAGCATAAGTGGGAGATTGTTGGATTTGTATACTGAAAGCAAGAACGCTTTATGCTTGTATACAATGATTCTTGTGTTCACTATTTTATCTCCTATCTGATTGTGTTCATGATTGCATATGCATGTCCTTTATCTCTATATAAGTAGATTATATGGTGATTAACGGATCACAGAAGGTCATATAATTGGAATAAACTTAAGAGATATAAATAGATCACAGCCGAGATGACTCTAGGACGAGTCATTGGTCTAGGCTGCAGCATAGATGGAAATAGTTTGTCTTGACTATTTGTCTATACTGGTACGTCATAACGTATTGATAGGATCACAGTGAGATGTATTATTCTATCTGACATAAGTGAAGAATCAAGATCTCGGGGACTTAATAAAATCTTAATACTAATAAGATTTCAGATATATATGTTGATTCGTGTATCACTTTGATTTACTATGGGTGAGAGTTATATATTAATTTGAGTACTCTGTATCTTGGGTGATAGCGGTTAATATATGACATTTGATTATCTGTATTAGTACCTATATTCGGTATAGGATAATGACATCCCCTTAAGGAGCTCAAAAGGTTCATTGCGTTAAACCCTGCAGGTTGATTAAGTTCAGGCGCAATAATAAGGTTTGAGTGGTACTACTTAAGGATTACAAAGAGATTAATTAATATAAGCTGTCAGAACTTTAATTAATTAATGGATGTCAGATATTTTAAATACGAATATTTAATAAGTCTAAATACAAGCCCCGACTCATCATCGGTAATAAAGAGGTACGTCAGTATTGATTCTCTAGTGGAATGAATTAATACTTATGGATTAATTGTGATCTGGGCTGATCATAAGAATTAATTCATTAGAGGCCCATCTTTATTCCTTGTATTTGATCCCTAGACTGGCCCAAAGTCTCCTGAGCCCAGTAGGAGTAAAATTCGCCTACTACGTTTGTAGGGGCCCTAGGTCTGTGTTTTGTCTTTAAATACAGATATCTGCTCTCAAAATAAGACACAAAAAACAGGGTTTTAGAGAGAGCATAGGGGGCGACGTTTTTGTAGTTGGTCGAATTCTCCACGGGAGTTTTCATAGTTCGTTGTCTATCCAACGTTGAGAATTGAGCGGGATACAGTTCAAAAGGTCAGAACTAGAGTCATTCGATTCAGCTGCCAACAGCCTCCGCATCCAATTCACAAGTGATTCTAACTCCAAGGTGTAGCACTTAAATTCATAGGAGCATGTTAGGAATTAATCATTGTATGGTGAATTATGATATCCGAGAAACGGTCCACGTAGGGCTACATCCTTCAGGATGCGGAGTAGGGATTCACATGTCATCTCCCTCGCAAGATGACTTGCAATTCGCTATAAAGTATGAGCGCAGATTGTCTAACAATGAGGCAGAGTACGAGGTAGTGGTTAAGACCCTGGTCTTCCTAACAGAGTTGGGAGCCGAGCAGGTCATTATCAGATCGGATTCCCAGCTGGTGGTGCAGCAATTACTAGGAGAGTATGATGTCAGAGAAGAAAGAATGGCATCCTATCACGTTTAAATTAAAGAGCTTATGTCAAAATTTCACAAATGCCAGCTTGGAGCAAATTCCAAGAGCGCAAAATAGCAGAGTTGACCTACTCGCCCGGATGGCCAACGCAGTAGAACAGAGCTGGAATGATAAAATAACGCTTTTATATGAACCGCACCAAAGCGAGGGACTGGGGGTTTTTACTTTGGAAACACAAGATGATTGGCGAACACCCATCATCCACTTCCTCAAGACAGGGGAAAGACTTAACCCAGAAATCTCCCAGCGCTGCTTGTACCAGAGATATTGCTTACTTAATGATCACCTATATAAGAGATCTTTTACCCATCCACTACTAAAATGCCTGTCACCGGCAGAGGCACAACATGCCTTGGAGGAAGTACACCAGGGTTGTTGTGGAAACCACGCTGGATACAGAGATCTCATGAGAAAGATTGTCAGGGCTGGATTTTATTGGCCAAAAATGGGAGACCAGGCGAAAGATTACGTCAAAAATGCTTAGTTTGCCAGAAATTTGCACCGAAGATTAACTCCCTGGCGAAACTATGGGGGTAATGTATGCTGCATGCCCTTTTGACAAGTGGGTATAGATATTGTGGGCAAGTTACCCACCGCACCCAGTGGCAAGTGTTTTCTTATTGTGGCTGTGAACTATTTCTCCAAGTGGGTAGAGGTCGAAGCAGTAACCAGAGTCGACGACTGTGCCATACAAAAGCTCATATGGCGAAACATTTGTTGTAGGTATGGGTCCCCCCGCATACTCATTTCTGACAATGGGCTCCAATTCACTAGCAAGAGCACAAAAGAATTTTGTCGACATATGGATATCATTCAACGCTTCGTGTCGGTAGCACATCCACAAGCCAACGGCCAAGTAGAGTTGGCCAACCGCACTATTTGTGACGGACTAAAAAAGAAACTTGAAAAGAGCAAGGGAAGATGGGTGGAAGAGTTGGATGTGGTCTTATGGGCCTGTAGAACCAGCCCCAAAACAACCACAGGAGAAGGCCTCATATAGAATGATGAGTTACGATCCCATACAGAATGATGATTTACCACGCCTGGATCTAGACCTCATTGAGCTAAGTAGGGACATGGCTATCCTCCGAGCTGCCAAGTATAAGAGCATCATCAAAGCCGGTTTTGACAAAAAGGTGAAAGTCCGAAAATTCGACAAAGGAGATCTAATCTTAAAAAGAGCATGCGCGTTAAAGAACACCGGTAAATTCCAGGCCAAGTGGGAGGGGCCTTTCGTTGTTACTGAAGTATTAGGAAGAGGAGCTTACCGCTTATCAGATAGTGAAGGAAGATGATAACACTCATATTTCCATGGTTTTTAATATTCATATAATGTTAATTTTATAGGAAATTGAGTGTTGGATGATTGTTTTGTGCTTAATTTGCTTTATCTTGTGAAACATGATTCTTACTCGAACTTTGAAGGAATTTGCAGATTTATTGAGTTCGAATTTGGAACAATTTCCTGAAATAGAAGTTGTAGATCATCTCGATACGAGTTCGTGAGCGCAAACGGATCGCAAATCCGAGTTCGGAAGAGAAAGTTATGGCCGAAACGAAAATATCGCGCGCAGCGGTCAAACACCGTTGACCACCGCCCGAAGAAGGATTTCCGGCGACCTGACCGGCGACCGCCGCCTGGGTCGCCGGATCTTCTGGAACGTTGGAAAAGACGCGGCGATCGCCGCCAGATGAAGGATTTTTGTGCTTGAGCCAATGATCGCCGGATGGGTCGCCGGGCAGGTCGCCGGCTACCCGGATTTTTCAGTTTTGCGCGTTTTTGGAGTTCTTCTGGGTTTCAAACTCTGTATTTTACCCTGGTACTATAAATAGGTCTTCTTTTGACCTATCTAGGGTTCCTAGCTTTAGTTTTTCAGTTCCCAACTTTCATATTTCAGTTTTATAGCTTTAGAACTTTTTAGCTTTCCAGTTTTCAAGGCTTGGATCAAGATTGAAGATTCAAGTCGCTACAATCGTTTCAATTCGGTTTTTATACAATTCGTTTTTACAATTGCGTTCAATTTAATTATGTTTATGTTTGATTATATTATGTCTGGCTAGTCTTTTAATCTGAACCTAGGGTTTGTATATAGCTAATTAATTATGTGTTTTTGATTTATTGATATCAATTTGCCTTCCAACTTATGATTCATGATTCCTGGTGCCTGTTCTCTTGTGAATTATCTGATCAATGATTTACATGTCTAGCTGTTCAGTTTGAGTCTTGAATGCGATAATTGTTCAGTCGATTCAGGAATGCATGATATAGTGTTAGCCTTGAGTCTTGAATGTGATAGGTGAAGCTATAGGAAGCTATTCTTTATGTGCTATTGGGAGTTAATTAATTCCTTGGAGTCTTGAATGTGAAAAGGGATTAATTAATCTACGTTCATAGGTGGTCGTTAGAGACGCTTGTGGATAATATAGTGATCTTTCATCAGGGTTGGATTAAAATTGGTAATTGAATCAATAGGTTGAATGCATGTAGTTGATTGGTGAAAATACATCCCTAGGGTCAGAGTTTTCCATATTTGAATTTATCTACGTATTTTTATTAGTTTCTATTTGCGTTTTAATTTACGTCAATCAATCTCTACCTTTCGTTGCCTGAATATTACTATAGTTTAATTAGGATTACTTAGAGTAATTCGTTATAATAGTCCCTGTGGATACGATACTCGGTTACTGATTTTGTGCTGCAATTGCACCGTGTTAGTTGCGGTAATTTGTTGCTAATAATTTAGTGATCAACTTTTTGGCGCCGTTGCCGGGGACTATTTAGAATTAACTTTAATATTTCTGATTAGACTTAAGCATTATTTCAGGCGTTATAAGTTTTAATTTTATTTATTTTTTAGTTTTTAAATTTCTGTTTTTGTTTGTTGTCTCAGGCGTGCATGATCACGAGATCCAAAGGAAAGGAACATCTAGTACCTTTGAACTTGGAAATCAAAAAACAGTACAAAAGAGACAACCGCGAAAAGAAAAAGCAAGCAATGGCAGAGAATAACATGGACCTTCAAACTCTTGTGCAAGTCGTGACAAACCTTCAGAGGCAACTAGATGAAGAAAGAGAGCGCAATCGGGCTCCTCCAACAGAGCCACCACTGAATCACATGTATCAGCCTAGGATTGATCAATTTCAAGGAGGCAGATGGGGACCAACTGTGCAGGCTACCACGTTCGAACTGAAGCCGGGATTGATAAACATGGTGCAAGCTGAACAGTTTAGTGGAATGGCTGATAAAAATCCGCATGTCCACATCACTCAGTTTCTAGATATCTGCGACACTATTAAGCAGAATGGAGTGCCACCAGATGCCATCAGAATGAAGATGTTTGGATTCTCTCTCAGAGATAGAGCAAAGGAATGGTTCAAGTGTTTGGACAGAGGTGCTATTACTGGATGTGAGGATTTGTGTAGAGCTTTCTTGGCAAAATACTTTCCTGCCTCTAAAGCTCAGAAAATCATTGCAGAGATTTCTCATTTTTCCCAGCTAGGAGATGAGACCATTCATGATGCCTGGGAAAGATTTCGTGAGCTGCTCAGGAAATGCCCACAACATGGTTTCACAGAGGATCAGCAAATCATTCACTTTTATAATGGTTTGACTGGTCTAACAAAGAGTATGGTGGATGCTACTGCAGGTGGATGTCTTCTCCATAGAAATGCAAAGGAGGCGTATCGTGTGATAGAAGAGATGGCCTCCAACAGTTACCAATGGCCGAATGACAGAAATTCCACGAGAAGAATTGCAGCTGTGAATGAGGAGAGAGATGATTTTAAGGAGAAATATGAAGCTCTTCAAAAGCAGTATGAGTTGGAGAGAAAGACACTGCTAGCTAAAATTCCTCAGCAGCCGAGTTTACCTGATGTGTCGCAGTTGGAAGATGCTAATTACGTCCAGCGGCAGTACCAATTCAATAGACCAAACTATCAAGGACATCAGGGCGGAAATCCACCGTATCATCCAAATAATAGGAATCATCAAAATTTTTCCTATTCAAATCCCAACAATGCTTTGCAGCCTCCACCTGGATTTTCTGTTTCTAGTGGGGGAGTCATCAATGAGCCAAAGAAAGATTCAATAGAGGAAATGATGAAGCAAGTTTTGGTGAAGGTCACTGGGATGGAGACAAATTCGGCAAACATGGGGACCAAAATCTCCAACATGGAGCAAAACTTTTCAGCGTTGTCTAAGCAGGTGCAGATGTTGGAGATTCAAGTTGGTCAGATGGCTAACCAAGCAGCTGCACAGCACAAGCCAGGCCAATTTCCTAGCAACACTCAGTTCAATCCGAAGAGCCAACATCAACAACCTCAGCAAAATCAGCAATGTCATTCCATCCGGGTGGTTGATAATTCAGTTGAGGATGAAGAGCAGCGGAATGACAAGGGAAAAGGCAAAGTAGTGGAGGAAGACGATGATGATTTGGAGGAGCTTGCAGCGAAACAGACGCCTCCCCCTAAGAAGGATTCGAGCTCTTCTGCTGTTAAAGGGCCTATTCCTACTCCTACGTTTCCCAGGCCAGAGTACAAGCCTGTAGCACCCTTCCCGAATAGCCTGGCAAAGTCGAAGATGGATGAAAAGTTTTTGGAGACATTTAAGAAGTTGGCTGTGAATATTCCTTCCGTGGAGATCTTGAGAAACAAGCCAAGTGAGGTGCAAATTGTGAAGGCTGTGATGGAAAAGAAGAGAGCATTCAATGAATTTGAGGAGGTGCTCGCAGTGAAGGAGTATCAGTTGGCTCCAAAGAGAGAAGATCCGGGCAGCTTCAATATTCCTGTGAAGATTGGAAAGTCATTGTTTGAGAAAGTGATGTGTGACACCGGAGCAAGCATAAATGTCACTGCCTCTCAAAGTTTATAGGAAGTTGAATCTGGGGGATTTGAAGCCAACCAACAAGACAATTCAGCTTATTGATAAGTCTTGCTCTAAACCTCTAGGAGTTGCGGAAGATGTGCTTGTGAAGGTGAGTGATTTTTTCTTCCCAGTCGACTTTGTAGTGTTGGATATTCCGGAGGATCCAAAGATGCCTTTGCTATTAGGGAGACCTTTCCTTGCCACGTGTGGAGCAAAGCTAGATATGCAAAGGGGGACGATGACATTGGGAGCCTATGGGGAAACTGTGATTTTCAAGAAACCTCCACCAAAGGAAGTTCCCCAGAATGAAGTGATAAATTTGGCTGACAGTTTTCTAGCAAATTCGGAGAATGAAGAGGTTGAGAAGAATGAGCTGCCCAAGTATGAAGCCAAGAAAAAAACTCCAAAACCAAAAGAAGTTCTGACTTTTGAGATGTGTTTGTTTTTGGAGTATGATGGGGGGTCTTTGAAAACCCATACCCCCAAGAAGAAGAAAGTGAAATTCCGGATTTTTCGGAATAAGAATGAAAAGGGGGCAATGCTTGTGGAGGATGTCCGAGCCAAGAAAAGTGTTTTGGTGGAGAGGGCACCTAAGAGTAGAAAAGCTTTCCAATGGTTAGAGTGCTGTTTCCGACCTCCATGAGTTTTTGAGGTATCGTCGAGCTCTAGACGTTAAATTAAGCACTTGTTGGGAGGTAACCCAACCTTTTTCTTTGTTTTGTTTTCCTTTCGTTTAGTTTCTTTTTGTTTCTTTGTTTTGTTTGGGAGTTTAGTGCAGTTGAGCTTGGAAGATGCGGGAACTCGCGCTTGGTTCATACCACCACCATGGAGCATGTTTTTTCTGTGAGTAGTGACACACATATCATCATCCCTCCAAACTTATTTTCGAACTTATGTTCAGTAATAAGTTTGAGGGAGGGGGGTGAGAGTAGATATGTGTATCACTTTTATCTTTTTGTTAGCTTTATTGTTTTATCCTGCTTGGTTGGTGGTGTGTGATTGTTTTTTTTAGATGATTATTGCTCCATTAGATTTCTGGTGAGATGCCAATGATGATTTCTGTGAAAAAAAAAATTGGAATTTGATTTTCTTTGATGATTTAAGTATAATTGGAACTAATTTGCATAATTCTAGAGTGATTTTAACCTTGATTTTTGGACGTTGAATAAACCTGTGAGATTTTGAGCCATAACTGTTTATAATACACAGTTTATTCTTTGTTGTGAGTTTTGTCATGCATGTGGTGATCTTCTAGAACTTGCCATGGTTTCTGTGTCGAGGTTGCTGTTGTGCCCAGGATTAGGAGATGATTTTAGGCCATCTTTTGTTAGCCACTTTATTATCCCAAACACTGTCTTTAACGAAAAATTATCCTTTGTTATCCACTTTGAGCCTATTTAGCTTTTATTCTTTAGCCGGATGATAGGGGGTGATGAAGTATATGGGGATCTTTGTGTGGTGAATATTCATAGTGGGTTGTGAAAAAAGAAGGGATGATTTTGTGTTACTATTTACTCTTATGAGCTCTAGAAAAGTTGTGGAAAGAAAAGAGAAAAAAAAGTTGTTGAAAAAAAAAGAGAAAAAAAAAGAAGAAAAAAAGAAGAAAAAAAAAGTGTAAAGTCGAGTGTTTATTGAGAAATTTGTTGGAAAATCGACTTTGTTTGTTGGAAATAAATGGAGAGCATAAAAGAGTGTTTAGTTTTGTATGGTGATGATTAAATCCCTTGAGTAGTGTTGATTATGGTGATATAGTTGGGTGGAAGATGGAATTTATTCCATACTTGATTAGTGAAGTCATATGGTGTTCTTGATTTATTTGAGTCACTTAGCCTATATTTCCCTACCTTAACCAATGTCCCTACATTATAACCCAAAGAAAAAGACCTTTTTGATCTTAGTCCTGGCACACTTTTAGCGATGGAGATTGTAGACGATTGGCAAGCTAATGGTAAGTGATCTATATTGCATTGAATTCGATGAGAGTATACATGTCCCGTTCCATCAAATTGAGAGTTGAGTGATACACATACCTTGTGAGATTCAATTGTTTGGAATGTCAAGGTTGATTTTGTTATAGGTTGTGTTTATTGGTGAATTTTGTGCTTAATTGTTGAGGATTTGAGAATTCTATCATTCTTTATCTTTCGGAGGCATTGATGAGCTAGATTTCTTACTCATTCGTGTTATTGATTTTATTCTTCCCATTATTCGAGGACGAACAATGGCTTAAGTTTGGGGGAGTTGATAACACTCATATTTCCATGGTTTTTAATATTCATATAATGTTAATTTTATAGGAAATTGAGTGTTGGATGATTGTTTTGTGCTTAATTTGCTTTATCTTGTGAAACATGATTCTTACTCGAACTTTGAAGGAATTTGCAGATTTATTGAGTTCGAATTTGGAACAATTTCCTGAAATAGAAGTTGTAGATCATCTCGATACGAGTTCGTGAGCGCAAACGGATCGCAAATCCGAGTTCGGAAGAGAAAGTTATGGCCGAAACGAAAATATCGCGCGCAGCCGGCGGTCAAACACCGTTGACCACCGCCCGAAGAAGGATTTCCGGCGACCTGACCGGCGACCGCCGCCTGGGTCGCCGGATCTTCTGGAACGTTGGAAAAGACGCGGCTGATCGCCGCCAGATGAAGGATTTTTGTGCTTGAGCCAATGATCGCCGGATGGGTCGCCGGGCAGGTCGCCGGCTACCCGGATTTTTCAGTTTTGCGCGTTTTTGGAGTTCTTCTGGGTTTCAAACTCTGTATTTTACCCTGGTACTATAAATAGGTCTTCTTTTGACCTATCTAGGGTTCCTAGCTTTAGTTTTTCAGTTCCCAACTTTCATATTTCAGTTTTATAGCTTTAGAACTTTTTAGCTTTCCAGTTTTCAAGGCTTGGATCAAGATTGAAGATTCAAGTCGCTACAATCGTTTCAATTCGGTTTTTATACAATTCGTTTTTACAATTGCGTTCAATTTAATTATGTTTATGTTTGATTATATTATGTCTGGCTAGTCTTTTAATCTGAACCTAGGGTTTGTATATAGCTAATTAATTATGTGTTTTTGATTTATTGATATCAATTTGCCTTCCAACTTATGATTCATGATTCCTGGTGCCTGTTCTCTTGTGAATTATCTGATCAATGATTTACATGTCTAGCTGTTCAGTTTGAGTCTTGAATGCGATAATTGTTCAGCCGATTCAGGAATGCATGATATAGTGTTAGCCTTGAGTCTTGAATGCGATAGGTGAAGCTATAGGAAGCTATTCTTTATGTGCTATTGGGAGTTAATTAATTCCTTGGAGTCTTGAATGTGAAAAGGGATTAATTAATCTACGTTCATAGGTGGTCGTTAGAGACGCTTGTGGATAATATAGTGATCTTTCATCAGGGTTGGATTAAAATTGGTAATTGAATCAATAGGTTGAATGCATGTAGTTGATTGGTGAAAATACATCCCTAGGGTCAGAGTTTTCCATATTTGAATTTATCTACGTATTTTTATTAGTTTCTATTTGCGTTTTAATTTACGTCAATCAATCTCTACCTTTCGTTGCCTGAATATTACTATAGTTTAATTAGGATTACTTAGAGTAATTCGTTATAATAGTCCCTGTGGATACGATACTCGGTTACTGATTTTGTGCTGCAATTGCACCGTGTTAGTTGCGGTAATTTGTTGCTAATAATTTAGTGATCAGAAGACCAGTTACACGCCCTTGGAACGTCAACACTCTGAAGAGGTTTTACGCCTGATCTCTGATACAACGTATAGATAGACCAAATACTTTTTTTCCCCACAGGGGTTTTAACGAGGTTTGGGACCAAGGAATCCATCAATAAAAGGATATTCTTGGTTTTAGGGAAACACATGTGTCCTCTCTTTTACACAAACACAAGCACACAAACATCAGAACAAGAGCATACGCTTACAGAGCAAACAGCTAAAGCTAAGACAACTATGGTTGTCAGAGCATCAGAACAAGAGCATACGCTTACAGAGCAAATAGCTAAAGCTAAGACAACTATGGTTGACAGAGCATCAGAACAAGAGCATACGCTTACAGAGCAAATAGCTAAAGCTAAGACAACTATGGTTGTTAGAGCATCAGAACAAGAGCATACGCTAACAGAGCAAACAGCTAAAGCTAAGACAGCTCTGGTTGTCAAAGCATCAGAACAAAAACATATGTTTATAAGAGCAAACAGCTAAAGCTAAAACAACTCTGGTTGTCAGAGCATCAGAACAAAAACATATGCTTATAAGAGCAAACAGCTAAAGCTAAAATAGCTCTGGTTGTCAGAGTATCAGAACAAAAAAACATATGCTTACAGTGCAAACTAGCTAACGGCTAAGACAGTTCTGGTTGTCAGAGCACCAGCGTAAGAACACATGCTTACACAATAAACCTCGACAATCGTGCTTGACTTCTAAAGTACGCGCACGACACTGAGGGGGGACTAGGGGTGGATACCCCTCCTTACTTTTTTCCATTCTCATAACCCAACAAATAATAATAATAATAATAATAATAATAATAATAATAATAATAATAATAATAATAATAATAATAATAATAATAATAATAATAATAATAATAATAATAATAATAACATCAAAGCGTAATCAATCAAGCTATAAGTCGAAATTTACAAATATCAGCAAAAATATCAAACTTGAGTATCAAACAGCCATAATTACAAAGAGTACATATTAGGGAAGCGGGATCAACTTGGAGGATTGGGAGGAATAGAGGGACCAGCAGTATCGGGGCCAGAGGAGGCAGAAGTAGGACCGACTTGAAGGATGAGCAATTCATCTTGGTCCCCTCTCACAGAATAGACAACAGGACCAGGGATCATGCTCCGAACAATCTGCTGAGAGACCGCAGTCTCATCTTGATAAAAGGCCGCGAATTGTTGGAGCAGAGCATCTTTAGAAAGAGTCACCCCAGAATCGTCACTAGTGGTAAGACGAGAAGGGTTCAGTCCATACTCCTCAAAGCGACGAGGATCAGTATTTGGATCTGTGCTGGGTCCCTTCAATTTATCCACAAACTCCTGAAGAGTTCGGAGGAAGAGAGAACGATAGATAGGCTCAGTAGGGAGGGGATCAGAGCAAACACCAAAGGCAAACTGTTCCGCCGCCTTGTCTAGAACAGGAAACCACCAGCCAGGAGTAGGGGCAGCGGAGCCCTCGATACCCAGAATAGCAAAGATCTCCTCATCGTCAATTAGCCCCCATCAAAGCCTCCGGGTCTAGGCCTTCAATCTGCTCTGGGCTAGCCCCCACCATCTCCGCGGCCTTGCGGCTGATCACTGAAATAATATGAACAATGAGAGGAGCAAACCAGCGCAGAAATTCCGGAGTAAAACGGAAGGCCTGTAGAGTCTCGTCGAACAAAATCTTAAGAAACTGCTGACCATGTGGAGACAGGAGGAACTCTAGCCTCTGATCCCTAGCCCCAAAAAGAAATCCTTCTCTGTAGGTAGAGTCCCGGGCTGTCTGCCATCGCTGTCGGGCTTCCCGGTACTGCTTGGAATAAGAATTCTTGAAACGAACCACCTGCTCATGGCTCTCTCTCTTTGTCCTGATCAGTTCTGATTCCAGAGAAGCTTTTTCCACCTCCAGCTCAGCCAACCGAGATTTCAACTTAGACAGCTATGTGTCTGTAGTGATGTACTTCTCAGTAATGGTAGTGAGCTCATTTTCTCTTTGCTCTAGAGTCTCACGAGCTTCCTTCAGATCGTTCTCAAGGCCATCATAATCTTCTACCCTCTGTAGGGCCTCGTCCCAACGCGCCTCTCCCTAACAAAGGGGAAATAGAAGAAAGAAAGGTAAAGAACGAATCAGAACAAGCCCACAATCATTAAAAACGAAATTATCATTAAAAGGGAAAATATCACCATCATCCAAACCCGACCTAAAATCTCGGCTAAACTCTTCCCCCTTAGTTTCCGAGCAGCTGCACGGTCATCAGGGTGAATGCGGACGAGGAACGTTAGAACGCCTGACTGGTGCCAGATGATGTCGCCCAATTGGCAATAGGTACCCCAGTCGCTATCCACAGTATACACCCAACAGTATTTCGACAAGAATCTCTTGTCGTTGGAATTCAAACTGGACAAAAAATGAACAGGGTACTTTTAATGGCTGGAAAAGCTATAATGGGTGTTAACCTTCTTCAATATTTGAGTCTAAAAGAAAAGATTCGCTGTATCACGAACACCATGGTGGCTTAACAAGATGTGGAAGGCAAAAGCTCGACCCAAAGCAGAAGGGAAAATCTGATAAAGGGGAATCCCAAAATAATTACAGACGTCCCTTATAAAGGTAGGGGAAGGGAAACGAAGCCCGGCGTCCACTTGCCCCTGCCAAAGGATTATTTTGGTTTTGGAGAGATCACTAAAAAATTCGACAGGGGTACCAGGAAGTTCAAAGCGAAGGTTGGGAGGATTCCTAAACCTCCTTTGCAGTTTGCTTATCTGATCTTGAGTCATGACGGAGGGAGGAATCGTATCGGAGGCCATGATTACACGAGTTCTAAAAATTCGAAATAAACTACATCAGAATCGGAAACAACAGAGGGGAAAATCGAAGGTTCAAGATTATACCTAAACCGGAATTTGGGAGAAAACTCAGATAAGAAACGAAGGAACAACGGACGAGCACCGATGAAATGGTGATACTGATTTCAATAGCCAACTGACAAAAGAGCAAAAGATTTTGTTAAAACCAGGGGTTTTGGAAATCCAAAGAAGAATGAGAAGAAAAATCGGGCGGTTGATTACCTTAGACGTGGAGGGAAAGTTAGGCGTTTCGAATTCTTCTTATATTATCTTGCAGGAAACCGAAGAGGTTTTATGGAAACGAGGAAAATGATTACCTGGAAAAAGCTGCCGATGTGTCAAAAAAGTGGATGTGTACGACGAGGGAAAAATGGCCCGACCAAAGAGCGCTGATCTATGGTCAAACTCTGGATGGTCTCGTTTGACCACACCAGAGGGGGAGTAGCTATTAGCTTTAAGAGCAGAGCTGGTCTATGGTCAAACTCTGGATGGTCTCGTTTGACCACACCAGGGGGGGAGTAGCTATTAGCTTTAAGAGCAGAGCTGATCTATGGTCAAACTCTAAATGGTCTCGTTTGACCATACCAAGGGATGTAGCTATTAGCTTTAAGAGCAGAGTTAGTTCATGGTCAAACTCTGGATGGTCTCATTTGACTATACTAGGGGGAGAGTAGCTGATGAGGAGTAAAGTATGTAGGCCTTTAGGATAAGGACATGTGGCGTGACTAAGCAGACCATATTAAGGCTGAATAAGTCGTTCCCAGCATAAATAAGTAGAGTTCGAGAGGACTGGAGAAATCCGAAGCAACCTTCTAGAGCAGACTAACTGAGGTGCCCGTCTAAAGCTGGAACTGGGCAGACCTAGAGTAATATGGAAGAGCATCCGCAGGCTTCCAGAGGAGAGAACCAGAGGAGGGCTTGGGAAGTTGGCTCTGCATTTGGGAGACAAGGCATATGTCAATGATAGGCTTAGTCAACTAGGCGGTTAACGCACGAAATATGTGACTTTGTAAAATTACTATCTTGTCCTCAGTTGTAATGCCTATAAATACTCGTGACCTTGAAATAAACGATACTCTCACCTTTTTTCCAATAGAACTCTCTTTTAGCTTCCTGAAAATCAGATAATCATGGGAACACAGGTAGATCATAGGAGAATTACTACCTTACATCCGATGCGTTTAATTATAGTTTCACCAATTATATTAGTCAAAAATGTAAATTCAAAATACACAAAGCACAAACAAAGGTGGTGGTTGAATTTTTGAATTTTTAAAATTAAAAAAAATCAATCTGAAAGGTAAAATAAAAATAAATAAATTCAATAACAAAAGTTAATGAACTACATTAATAATGTGGGCCACAATACTTTATCACCTAAACTACTTCTACTTAATCTCTGTGCCCAAATGAAGTGTGTCTTCATTATTGGGACGGAGTGAGTAATGTTTGTCAATCAACTCTAGAAAGAGAAAAACTCCAAGTTCCATGAATAAAACCTATCTGTGGCACCTAAATCTTGGACATATAAACCTTAAGGGTGTGTTTGCTTTTTATCCCTCTAAATGGAGGGATAACAAAAATTTATGCCTTTAAATATTTGCTTTCTCATCCCACATTTTGCACAAACACCATTTTTCCTTCCTTATTTTCACTTCATAAAAATAAGGAAGGAAAAATGGTGTTTATGCAAAATGTGGGATGAGAAAGCAAACATTTAAAGGCATAAATTTTTGTTATCCCTCCATTTAGAGGGATAAAAAGCAAACACACCCTAAGAGGATTCAAAAGTTGGTTGCACAAGATCAATTGGAAGAACTCCAGATTGAACCATATCCAACTTGCAAATTGTGCTTAGAAGGAAAATGACCAAGAGACCTTACAAGTTCAATGGGAATATTCATTCTGATGTTTGTGGTCCTATGTCAGTATAAGCTATAGGTGGATTTCAGTACTTCAGCACCTTCATTGATGACCACTCGAAATACAAATACATCTAGCTACTTGATGCATCACAAGTCAGAATCCTTTGAGAAATTTAAGGAATTCAAGATACTTGCAGAGACGAGTTTTGCAAAGCGTATCAAGTGTCTATGATCTAATCATAGAGGCGAATACCTAAGTGCAAAGTTTTTGGACTACTTGGAAACAGAGAAAATAGCATCCTAATTGACTATGTCGAGCGCACCCCAACGTATAGTGTAGCGAAAAGAAAAATTAGAACACCCTTAGAGATGGTTATGCAACTTTACCAACCATGTTTTCGGGCTATGCCTTGGGTATAACAATATACACTTTAAATTTAGTAATATCAAAATTAATTCCCAAACCCTCATATGAGTTGTGGACTAATAGACAACTGAGTCTAAAGACATCTCAGAATATGAGATTGTCTGGCACACATGCTAGTAAACGACGTTGATAAATTGGAGAAACGTACAAAAATGTGCTTGTTTGTAGGCTATCCAAAAGTAACGAAGGGTGAGAGTTTCTACAATATTAAAGATCGTAAAATATTTGATAGTTTGAATGCAAGATTCATGAAAGATATGTAGGAAACCATAAGCCTAGCAGTGAGATCGTTCTCGAGGAAATGAGACATATGACAAAATTGTCAAAAAATTAAACGACCTATTAAATTCATGAAAATTCAAAAAATGTTTAACATTCATGGAAAGAATAAAAATCAGTGCAATGTTCACGAGCTTTAATATAATGAACCCTTTCACTTTTTTATGAAAATATGAAATTTGTTTGATGAAGCCTGCAGACGAACATTTCAGGTATTTCGTCTTAGTCATCATACCTAAATGAATGTAAGTTATATTACATATACAATTTCTGAACTTTATAATGTAATCCATGAATTTTGAATCCTACCAATTCTATTCATAAATCAAACTGATCCCAGTGAAAATTTGCATGGAATGTAAATCATTCTGAGAAACAACACAAATGATTATATTAGTCAAAAATGTAAATTCAAAATACACAAAGCACAAACAACAGAACCAGAGATAACAAAAACACAGCTCCTACAGTTCCAACTTCCAATCATGACATGAATACAATAGTACCTAATTATGTTGCCTACACTATACAAGAAAGTTTTGCAAACAAATTTCAAATGAACAAGTGTGTGTCTGTACGTGTACAGTCAGCCGCTGTAAACAAACATCGACTCAATCCGAACTACCTTTATATTTTCTTGTTTCACCGAATAACCTTTACCTTAGAGAATACATAGTGCAGGTACAGAACTTCATTGGGCCATGTATATCAAGGATAGTTCCTTCTGTGTCCTCTCCCAAAACATGCCATTAGAACTCTTCTATTTGCTTTAGCATCTAACTTCATATGAACCCGCTTTTGTAATGTAACGAACCCATTCCACGGTGTTGTAGCCACTCTTTTCCCATACCTGCAGAAAAGTGTAGGATAAAGTAATAGCAATCCTAGATTTGATTAGATATATCATATGAAGACTAGCAACTACCTTCAGGAAACGAACACGCAATCCAGATGCTGTAAACATAGGAACCTGCGATGTATATGGTTGATTTGTAAGATATGTGAAAAGTACTGAGAATCTACATTATAAATAGAGTAAAATTTTGGAATAGCAAAAATAGGATCATAAAACACAAATTATGGCCACTCATTGAAAAAACATAAATTTTGGCCATTTTTATAGCTTTGGGACATTTTTGCCCTTAATTGGGCGGACTGGGTAGGGTCAGGAGCGCGGGTCGCGTGCCGGGTAGGATCAGGCACGCGGGTCGAGTTAGGCACTTATGGCACTATTAGTGCCATAAGTGCCAACGAAATTTTTTTTTTACTCCCCCTGCCCTGTCTACCCCCCAGACCCCCGACCCCACCCACCCCCAAGCCAAAAACAAAAAAAAAATTTACTCCCCCTAGATAAAAATAAATCAAATTTTACTTTTGTTATTTTATTTTATGGCACTAATAATGTCATAAGTGCCAACGAAAATCCAAAATAAAATAAAGTAAAATGGTTTTTTTAGCACTTATGGCACTATTAGTGCCATAAGTGCCAAACATGCAGAACAAATATAGAAACAACAGCATCATCTAAGCATCATCTAAACCCTAAATGGAACATTTAAACCCTAAATGGATAATCTAAACCCTAAATGAAATATCTAAACCCTAGGGGAAGTGTTTAAAAAGTTCCTTTTGGCTTGGGGGTGGGTAGGGGTCGGGGGTCTGGGGGGTAGACAGGGCAGGGGGAGTAAAAAAAAAAATTTCGTTGGCACTTATGGCACTAATAGTGCCATAAGTGCCTAACCCGACCCGCGTGCCTGATCCTACCTGGCACGCGACCCGCGCTCCTGGCCCTACCCAGTCCGCCCAGTTAGGGGTATATTAGGCATATTGCCTAATTAATGGCCATAATTTGTGTTTTTTCAATTAGTGGCCAAATATTGTGTTTGCATGTTCAATGTGGCCATTTGACACCATTGTTTCTTATAAAAATCATCTCAGTGGAACAAAAACAGAAAGCCTCCATAATATAAGAACAGGGCTCCTGAGAAGAGTAGAATAGAAACAGGAAATAACGTCCGTCTTCTTTCCCTTTTCTTGTATAGTTTGGGTAAAAGCTCATAAGTGTACTTTAGCATGATTCCGAAATCTCAAATTTGAGATTAAGGGCACAAATAGCCGAACAAAAAGAAACAAAAAAGCATGTATAAAAACACAAGCAGAAAAGAAGACATCTATATCTCAAATATTATGCAATCCAAGGGCGAGCAAGGAAATTAAGAATTAAAAGATAGCCAAAAACCACAAGGGAGCAAGGCTTGAATCTAAACTATATAGCTATGATATCTTCTAGTTGGTGAGACCACCAATATATCATTTATGTAATCAAACATATATTTATGTTAATGAATTGGCTGTCAGGTACCCTTTAGCAATTACATAAGGTTAAGTTACTCCCACTTGTATCTTATATATAGTAAAATTTACCTCTCCTGCTGAAAGTTTATTTGTATAGTCCTTTTGTAGCTAATTTTGACTTTCAATTATTTTTTAACTTCTATAAATCCAAACCTCGAGATATTCCTTAAAGTCAAATTCAACTACATTTTAGCCTTCTTTACCTTGAAAAAGAAGCTCCAAACACAATCAAAATGCCCTGATCTCCTTGCACAAAATAAAGAGACTTTGCCCACCACTAAACCCTACAATCTTTAAAACCTTTCTGTAAGTCTAAAAAGAATTAATCTGTTTCAGCAAATCAAATGAAAATTTTGATAACAGAACCTTGATCTTCCCCCAGAATATAAAGCTAATCTACCAAACCACCAAACCAACTATGAATATTTTAGCAGTCTTTGCAAATAAACTATAGTCTAAAGTTAATAGCAAAAAAAACTTATGAAAAAAAATAACACTAAATGTCTTGTACACGGTCCAATGTTTTAAAGTACGTTTTGTGAGGCGAAACGTTTTTCGTCTGCCTCACGAGGCGTAAGTTTCGAAACGGGGTGAGGCGGAAAAAAAAAACGGAATTCATAAACACACATAAATCATACCTAATATCATAAAACACATAAAAACATAACAAATATTCCAAAACACTTAAAAACATAACAATTATTCCAAAACACAAAAGTTCTTAACTACTAATAAGTTTTTTAAATCTTAAATTAAAGTCGAAAATCTTAACTGCTGCTCTCAGCTTTGTTCTGCTATCTTAACTACTAATAAGTTCTGCTATTAAAGTTGAAAGTCTTTGTTCTGCTATCTTAACTACTAATAAATCTTTAAAATCTTAACTGCTGCTATATGCTTTGTTCTGTTGTTGCCATCTGTCTGCTCCTCAACTGAGAATCTGAGATGGCGAAGGGCAAGGCCAAGAGATGGAGAGGACAGGAGAGGAGGAGATGGAGAGCTTGGGTGGGTGCGTGCGTGCGTGAGCGTAGAGAATCCTAGGTTTTTTTTTATTTTTATAACTTTTTTCTCTAATTAAAATACTAATTACTCCTAAATTGTAAAAGCCCATTCAATTTAGGGCTAAATTTCATGAAGCCCATGAATTTTCGCAGCCCATACATACTCAATTAGGTAAGAAAACTCATAAATTTGACAAAGTGTAGAGGCGCACGCCTCGCGGTGTGAGGCGCCGCCTCACCGCCTCGGACCGCCTCGGCGAGATGGAGGCGCACGTTCAGGGGGGAGGGGGATAAACGGCGCTTGAGGAACGGGATTCTGCCGAACCGCTTTGAAACGGCGTTTAAGCGGCGTTTTTTTTCGTTTTTTAAAACATTGACACGGTCAACTATATAATATTATGCAAATTTCTGCTGATCTGATCATTAATAAGTATGCATTGCTAAATTTAAGCTACTAGGACCTGAAATTCCATCTGAATTGGAGGCCGTGTCCAGGACTTCTTTTCAGTTATTGTGGATATTAGCTCTACTTCAGCACTCAATGTCGGCTCAGTTTGCCCTGGAAATTTTCTTATCCTGAAAAGAATCCATTACACCCATATGATCAAGCCTAATAAATAACATGAAAAAGCATATTACAGAACTTTCTATGTTGTTTCACAATAAACAAAGTTACTATACCATCAAAAACAAACTCAGCAGCACAGCATTCCTTAAGGGGAGAACAGGAGAAGGTAAAGTAAAACGTCAAATAAATCATTTAAATACGCTTGTGCAGGAGATAGGTCAAAGCTGAACTGCACAACGCATTTAGAAGGTGCTTGGTATGATGAAATGGAATGGATGTAGGAAAGGAACGGCTAATGCCATGGGTTGAGGAAGGAATAGTGATTCCTAAGGAAAAGTTATACCAAGCAAAGGAATGGAATGGAGGTAGGAATGACCATTCCATTCCTTCATATAACATGTATTTTAACCATGATTTCCCTTTGAGATGGGTGATTCTGCAGATAAATATGGCAACAGTAGCCAGTGCCTCGATCAACAAACAGTCGAAAAGCAAGACATGCATAGGATCACCCTGATTCTTAAGTCTCGAAAGAAAGGAGTAGAGGAAGACAACAGTATCTGGCAAAAGCAAGATATATAGCATGTCAACCATCATCACATTTCCAATTTCCAATTCATGCTTTAGACATAACAAAATAAATTCGGTAAGAGACTGCAACTCAGTTTTCATAAACATGAACTTAGTTGTCTGAATCAAAAGCCAGGAAATTTTCCAGCGAAGGAGTTCCCACACTGCTTGTGGATTTAGAACAGTGTTTTTTACATTATTTTGCCTGGCTCTCTTTAGTTTTTAATAGCATATGTTGCATTTCCTTACAAACCATTATTTAAGTGACACAGTGAATTAACTGGTATAAGAGAATGGGAACTGGAAAGGTTTTCCCGTAATAAAACTCAAAGGTGTTCGCATGAAGATGCAAAGACAAGAGACAACTTACTTCCAGACCAAACAGTCAATAGAAGGACTGTACTTTGCCTTCCCTGATGTCACCTGAAAACTTGTTTTTGCTGTTTGTTTTGGAACTGGAATCTTAACAACCACTCCAAGTGCAAACATTTTTGCCCCAAAGACACTCTTCACCTAAAATAAAGAATATGTGTTTTGAAAATTGTGATTGCTGTCAACAGTGATTTGAAATCAATGTTTGCATCACCAACCTTCACATTCACTTCCATGCGTGTTCGACCCAGTTCCTTGATAGTTGGCAATACCCGAAATGGAAGATTAACTCCCTCTGTTATACGATACCTGTGGCAAAGGCATTTATACATATAAGAAAGCTAGTAAAATCAAGGGAAGCTCTACTTCTTAAATGCCAGATTAAAATATGAAGGATGAAAATAAAAATAATTGGTGATAATAAAATGTTTAAGAGGGAATCAGCCCTACATCTCCCATTTGAATGTCACTCTTAAAGCTAAACAAAATATAGTTAAGGCAACCATAACCAGCAATGAAGAGATTCCAAAACACTCAGACAAATAAAAACAAGGGTTCTTCTAGAATAACTTCTGGAGTACACCTGGAATTTTATTAGTCAAGATTTTCCTACTCAGGGCCAGTATTACCAATAAGAAAAAGAATAAATTAGATCTAAGCTTAACCTAATGATCTATCTGATCTATAAAAGATCTTTCATAAAGCAGATTGTGTAGAAGTGTTCAGATATAAGGATGTGCATACAGTAATATCAATGTACCATGAAAAAATGCAAGCAGAATTAGTAAAATAAAACTCATGATTTATCTTGTACTAATATGAACTCCAGATATCTTTGAAGGAAATTTTAAATTTGAAGATCAGCTTACTTCATCAATTCGAATTCACCATCTGGAGGAACAAAACTAACAGTCTTCTCCGAATTGAATCTTGTAAGGTTCACACATTGATGGAAAGTGACATCATCAAGCTCAATAGTTTTTCCACTGCAAACCAAAATAGAAAAAATGAGGTTACCAAGGGAAACATAATATCATTGCAGAGGCTAATAATGATAAAGCAGATGCAATTAACAGCATTTACAACATTCTTATAAAAGAGCCTTAAAAAAATTGCAACACCTACAGAATATCTGAAAAATGTAAATGCTGAATAATTTCAGAAAGCGAGAGTAAGGTAATAGCCAAATTCATTATATAAAAGGAAATTAAGATTGAAATGATGAAGCGTATGACTGATACAACGCAATGTAGTTGACTAGTCACACCACTCATAAATGTGGCACTTACAAAATACTTGTAGGATCGCTTATGGGGTAGGGTAGCATGCAAATCCACCCAAGTAACCTTTATAGTGTATGGGAATATGGGATCTCTCACCCCAAGAAACATGTTTCTCAATATATTAAAGCTGGAATAAACCTTTTTTTGGAGGAATGAGGTCAAATACTTTTGCCAGAGCCTTCTCTTATTGAGCAGGATTGGTACTGATTCAAATTTTCATACTTTCAAGCAAGAGACACTTGGTTTGGTTGCTATAAATTCATTTTATTGAATCCACTTCCTGCTTGCAGCATGCTTTTGATCACTTCAACTTATGAATCACAAACCAAGTCACTTTGCAACTATAACTGGAACTAAGTTCATTATGCTGAACTTGTAATGTGAAATTTAGAATAGAACACTTAATACCAGGAATCACCTATGTTTGAGGGCGTAGATATTCAGGAACCATAGGTTAATAACAGAAAGCAGCAAATGTCTTTCAGAGGTATCTACTACAACCAGTGTATGTAACTTAGTCAATAAAATGATAGATCTAATGAGAAAGCAGGGAGTACATATTAGAAAGAAACTATACATAAACTAAAGCATAAAATGGCATCTATACGAGACTAAAGGTCTTTCCAACATCACAGAATACCACATATTTAAAACATAACAAAAACTGAACAAAAAAGCTTTAACATATAACTTCAAAATGCCAGCATTTTAACCCACAAAACAAAAGCATCTAATAACAGTAACGTGAACATAAGAACATACAATGAAGACTAGAGAAGATATGGAAGATGCCTGATATTGCCCAATTGTATTTAAGTCAATAATAGTAACAATCTACACATTTGAGTCCGGTCTTGGTAGTTCATATCCAAGAAAGTTTTTACAAAACCAATTCTCAAAGCTCATTAGTACAATACTATTAGCTTGCAGGACCGGTACTTCAGTATATTCATTATAAGAAAAATAACATAAACTATAAATCGATATACTTCCACTAACATGTTAGTCTACAATTTGCATTTGTCTGGTTCCTGCTTAACAGTTGTAATTTGGTGGAACTAATAGATAAACGCAACCTACCTCTTAGCAGGGCGGGATTTGAGCTGTGATTCTTTCTCGAGTCCAATTTTATCATTTAATCCCAATTTCAAATCAGGCATTCCGGAAAGGAAGCATTTCATAAGAATCTTCCCTGTTACGTCACAGCGTAGAACACTGCCTACAAAGGCCATGTGGTAAATGAGCATCATAGAAGAGATGCATCAGAAAAATCAGTACACCCATACTGTGCAAATGGTAACGAGAATAAAAATGCATCGGGCAACTATTTTCACGATAAACAGGTAATTTACCTTTTGAAGACATAAGAAGATTGACACTTTCCACAATATCAAGAAATACCTGTGAACAAATTTTATTTGAGCCACTCCAATAGCAAAAGCAGAAACTACAACAGTAGTAATCTGAATACACTACCTCATTTTTCTTATATACAAGGCCCTCCCTGCGCCACCCAACAGCACCAGTAACTTGTAAAGTTGCATTTGGAACTGGTTTATCAGCAGTCTGTTTGGTTATTCACACATGGGAAAGGTTAGGATAACGCACTCATAAGAATATCAAACAAACTTTATCTGTTAGATAACTCTTCAATTCTACAACCTTCACAATTCAAATACATTCATAAGATAATGGTGAATAACCACTGACCTTGGATGAAAAAGGAGAACGCACACCTTCCTGAGTTATATAAAGCTTCAAGATTTCAGGAGAAAGGTTTTGAGGATAACCAAAATCCATAATTTCTGCAAATGAAATGCAAAACATAAGAGTTTCATCAAGCCACTTAGTCAGTTTGGCTCCACAAAGATGTTATATACTCCTCGACACTGTTTTCACAAACAAGTACTGAAAGACTGGAAGTATGGTGCAGGTTTGTCCAACACTTTCCAAGAAACAATTGAAGACAAGTATCCTCCATCTTGTACTGTATCTTTGGCTAATAAAGAGGGTTGAGTGATTTGATTGGTATCAACGTTTCATGCAAAACGATTGTAAATAAAGAAAAAATTGCACGCGGAGAAATCAAGGCTTCCTGGGAATTTTTATTTTCTCGTAGAAAAATAAAAAGTGGGCTAACCTAAGCCACACCAAAGAGTTCCAGAAAAAAGAACTGTCAGAGATACTCCTTCAGCAAACATAACCAAAATTATAACTTCAGTTGAAGGAATTCCTTTTATAATAAGAAAGGTCTTCTTGAGAAGAAAGTAAATAGAAAAAGGTTCAATAGACATACCATCTAACAGTTCATATATCAGAACAAAGTTGTTGCGGATGGCATCCTCATCAAAAGATCCTCCAAAATATGATTTAAATAATGTGACAGCCTGCACAGTAGAAGATAACTGTGTCAAGCAAACTAAAAGAAAAATATGTAAAAGAATATAAGCTCCCTTCACAGGGCTTATTCAGATCCACAAATGGTTTTGAGGCTTTAATGATAATAATGACTACAAAGTATCTAATATAAAGGACTAATGAGAGGAAGGAGATGACCAACTCAAATATTGAGACAGTTGAAACTATTGACCATATATTCACTAAATTCTTCAACTACAAGGTGTTCTACAAAGCACAGGATCCCCAGAAAAGGATCACAAGAGAAGCTAGTATATGAAGCACACATAATAAGATAATCTTAACCATAAGATACCTCAACGACAAACTTGAATGCACAAGCGACGTTTGCATTGCTGCTTACTACAATCACGATATAGACATTGCTAATTCTCATGTAAAAGAATGAGCATCCCCCAATCTGCCGAACAGGACAAGTGCCAAGTTCCTTTGTTTGCATGATATGGACTCGGAAAGCATCCACCATGTTGCCTCTGACAAGTATAAGCAGAAAGATTGTTGTGCACGTTCAGTTTGATGTAATAATATATATATATATATATATATGTGTGTGTGTGTGTGTATATATATATATATATATTATAATGCAATTATAAAGTCTCACATCAATCAATTGAAACAAAAAAAAAACAGTAATTCAAGAAATGAAAGCCATGAATTTCCAAATAAACAGCACACAACTAAGTTTCATATAAGATTCACACAGCTCTATGCTTGAGGCAGGTACCCAGAACCAAAATCTAAATAATAATGATATAACAGCAGTTACATTTTAGGAAGGTGCTGAACAACAATTACTTGCCAGAATTACGGATTTGAATTCAGAAACTTGCTTTAATCCAACCTTTCCTTAACTCAAGAAGGTGGGTAGATATTAAATCAGGTCCATAAGATGTGATATCCCATGAATTTCTAGTAATCGTGGTTAATTGGATGGTGTTTCTTACTTTAAATTTTCCATGGGTATCTTCAGGATAAAAAACACTGATTTTTAATCAAAAAACTGATTAATCGTAAACATATATTTCTGGCACCTGACCCCATTTTAACAAAAAAGGCATGAAGGTATCTTTATGCATGTAAGATAACTTGTACTGGATACAACATTAGCGCATGATTTACGAGAATCTGCTACTTTAACAAAAGACAATTGGAAGTGTGGGTTGGACAGAATGGATAGCACATGAGTGAGGGTTTAGAAGTTAGAACGCCCTGTTTTTCATTGTAGTGACCAAGTATATTATACATGATTTTGGTATTACAAACATCCCTCATTTTGTGGTTGATATTTGTTTACTTTGACTGCATTCTAAAATTGAAGCTAGCAGTTAACTAGAATTTTTCCAACTAAATGCACTTCTCAGAATTCTTTTGTCTAAGCATGTCTAGAACTCTTCTATTGTCTATGTAACTAGCCTTTGGTTGTAAGTTCGTGCTACCTTGATCACTACCTAAGAATCTCTATTGTGTATACACCTCTATTATTAATGAACCATATCAGATTAAACACTACTTTGTTATTAGTGTTTCTATAGAAGAAAGTGCATTTTTAGACTTTTAAAATGTAAACAAATGTCAAGAGTTGAATAGCCTCACTCTTCTTGATTCTTTTAAGCTCATTGACAAAGACAACTCATTAATCTTTTGTTGGAATCAACATCATAAATCTAGCATGATATACAACCATCATTAGCAGAATGGATCTATAGATTATTCATAGTAGCACTTTCAACATAATTGAGGGCAGACTCAGATGCTGATGCAGGTTGCCTTAAGGGCAGAAAAATGTGGCCTTTTATGCAATGTAAAGAGTTCAAAGAACCAAACAATTTTTTTATCGTTCACGACATATAAAAGGGATGTACACTACTATTGGTTTTATAATTCACCACAAAGATTTCATATAAAAAAAGGGCTATCATCTTATTTCCTTTGCATCTCCAATAATCTAACAGCTGAAAAAGACCCTTAAACCTCCAAGTCCATTCCATCATATTAATTTACTAACGCTACCACTTCAGATTCAAATCCCATTTCTTCAACGCGCAATGTTAACCACACAATAAGGCACAACTTAGCTTGGTTACTAGTTTTCAACCATATAGCAAAAGAAAGGCAACAAGTCCGCAAATTCAACCACAAATATCATTCATGAACAGCATTTTCTAGTGAAATCTCGAGAGAATATCAGAGCAAATAGCAAGAATCTCAAGCAGAAATATAGAGAGAGCAAATGGGAGGGGAACTGACCCGACGTCGTCACGGTATAGGCGATTGATGAGGACATCGCCGCGAAGATTGAGGAAGTAAATCGCGGACGCCGCCACCGGCATGGCTGAGATCTCGCCGGAGCTCCGATCCACTAAGATGAGAAACGAGATCTGCTCTCCTTGAACAAATTTGACGTTCTTCAGTCAGCGAACTGCTTTTTCGTATACTACTGCGCCTTTCCTTTTTCTTTTTCTTTTTTTTGGTTTTTATATTTTGGAGCTCTGGTCAAGATGAATATTCAGCCCCCCTTCAAAATCAAAATTAAAAGAAGACTTGCCTAGACGTTCGGGCCGGGCCATTGAGCTGACTTTGTGAACCCGGGTCCGGTCAGAAATAAATTGGTGAATAATCGATCCACTTGCTAAAATAATCTGTCATGGCTAGCATGTATACCTTCTGTCCAGGTGCTGTAGGTAGCTTGCCTACGATATCCATCCCTCATTTCATAAAAGGCCATAGGTGATGTGATGGCGGTCAGTGGTTCCGGGGGTAGGTGTGATACTTGAGCGAACCGTTGGCATTTATCGCATCTTTTGACGTAGTTGGCTGAGTCGGCTTTCATGGTAGGCCAATAATATCCGTTGGTTAATGCTCGGTGTGCTAAGCTTCTTCCACCTGAGTGGTTTCCACACTCTCCTTCATGCAACTCAGATAAGACGTATTTCGCCTCTGCAGGGTTAATGCATTTTAAGTATGGACCGGTAAAAGAACGTTTGTACAACTTACCTTGAATAATAGAGAATCGGGCGGCCTGCGCCCTAAGTCGGCGTGCTTCATTCCTATCGTCGGGTAGCTTGTCATGCTCCAAGTACTCCATTATAGGGGTCATCCAAGTCTGTTCGGGTGATACTTCTACCACCTGGTCTTCCTTGTCTTTCCGAATGGCAGACCATTTGAGGCAGATGATCGGGATTGTCTTGGGCTCTGCGGCTTGGATAGATGACCCAAGATTAGGCGAGGGCATCTGCGTGGCTGTTGTCTCCTCTCGGAACTTGGGCTATGGTGAACTCCTCAAAGCTGGACTGAAGTTCTTTGACTTTGCCCAGATAGGCGACCATCTTAGCATCCTTGGCTTGGTAAGCGCCTTGTATTTGGTTGACCACGAGCTGAGAGTCACTAAACACGCTAATTCGCTTAACTCCCATTTCCTTTGCTAGTCTGAGTTCGGCCAGCATGGCTTCGTACTCTGCTTCATTATTGGTGGCTTTGAACTCACAGCGGATGGACTGCTCCACCACGTCGCCTAGTGGGGAGATGAGGACAAGACCTAGTCCACTTCCTCGCATATTACTGGACCCGTCTACATATAGTCTCCACGCTCCGACTTGGTCGGGTTGCTCGGTCATGCAGCAGAGTTCCTTGTCGGCCTGCATAGGTAAGGTTAGGAGTAAAATCAACTAAGAAATCTGCTAGTACCTGAGACTTAAGAGCCGTGCGTGGCTTGAATGTTATGTCATGCTCGCTCAACTCCACCGCCCACTTGGTCAGTCGTCCTGAGAGTTCTGGTTTGTGGAGAATGGCCTTGAGTGGATAGGTGGTTATGACTTGGATTGGATGGCACTGAAAAAAGGGCGTAGCTTTCTAGCTGCGTGTACCAATGCGAGAGCTAGTTTCTCCAACTAGCTATACCCTGTTTCTGCATCCAAACGAGACTTGCTCACATAGTAAATTGGAGATTGCTTTCCATCATCCTCCCTGACCAACACCGCACTCACGGCTGTATCGGACACAGCCAAGTAGACCAGCAAGGTTTCATGATCCTTTGGTTTAGCTAGAAGAGGTGGGCTGGCCAGGTACTGCTTGAGTTCCTGTAGGGCGGATTCGCACTCCTCTGTCCACTCGAACGACTTGGCTTTTCGTAAGGTGTTGAAGAATGGGTTGCACCTTTCGGATGACTTTGATATAAAACGACTAAGTGCGGCTATCCTCCCAGTCAGCTTCTGGACGTCTTTCACACTCGTCGGTGAAGAGATCCTCTGGATTGAATCAATTTGAGCGGGATTGGCTTCTATCCCTCTTTGTGTCACCATGTAGCCTAGGAATTTTCCTGCAGTTACACCAAATGAACACTTAGTAGGGTTTAATTTCATATTGTAGTTCCTTAGGATGCTGAATGTTTGTCTGAGATGATCAATATGATCCTTCGCCTGGATGGACTTGACGAGCATGTCGTCGATGTAGACCTCCATCGTATGCCCAATTAATCTCCCGAACATCTTGTTGACTAGGCGTTGGTACGTTGCTCCAGCATTCTTCAATCCGAATGGCATATACTTGTAGCACCATAGCCCTATGTTGGTCATGAATGGCGTCTTCTCCTCGTCGTCAGGGTGCATCCGTATTTGATGGTATCCAGAGTATGCATCCATGAAACTCAACAGCTCATGGCCAGCAGTCGCATCTACTAGCATGTCAATATGTGGTAGAGGGAACGAGTCATTCGGGCACGCCTTGTTGAGGTCTGTGAAGTCGATACACACGCGCCACTTGGCATTCTTTTTCTTCACTACCACCACATTAGCTAGCCATTCGGGGTAATGTGTTTCCCGGACGAGTCCATTCCGTAGAAGCTTTGTGACTTCTTCATTGATGATCTGGTTTCTTTCGGGAGCAAATTTTCTTCTTTTCTGTTTCCTTGGTGGATAATGTGGGTCTACCTGTAACCTGTGAACAATAATGCTCAGATCAATCCCTGTCATGTCCTCATGGGACCAAGCAAAACAGTCATAATGCTCAGTAAGGAATAAAATAAGCTTCTCTCTAAGTTTGGGATCGAGTTGTGCCCCTATCCTGAATTTTATGATCCGGATAGTCTGTATTGATTTGGATTTCGTCTATCTCCACAGCTTCTTCTTCAGCAAAGCTGGCAGACCGCTTTCGATTGTCGGACTTGTCGGGTTGGTTTGGTTGGTCATGCTGCACATGTTGCTCTAGCTGTGGTGACTGGTCCGTCTTGGTGTTGGGCGAACCCTCTTTCTGTAATTGCTATTGAGCATGTTTTGTCTTCATGGTAGTCTGGTAGTAGGCTCTGGAGTCCATTTGTTCTCCCCTGATCTCCTTGACGCCCCACTTGGTCGGAAATTTCACCACTTGATGAAAGGTGGAAGGGACTGCTTCCATATCGTGGATCCATGGGCGACCGAGGATGACGTTGAATGCGGAAGGAGCATCGATCACCAGGAATCTTATTGACAAATTGACCCCTTCGGCGTAGACGGGAAGGTCGATTTCCCCTACGGTTGTCTTGCTCTCACCGCTGAAGCCTATGAGGACAGCGGTCTTCCTAGTTATGTTTGACTCGTTCAAACCCATCTCCCTGAAAGCATTAATAAACATGATATTGGCAGAGCTGCCGTTATCGATCAACACTCGTTTCGTTAAACAATTGGCAATATAAATAGAAATAACTAGAGCATCATGATGAGGGTTAAGAAGCTTGTCTGATTCCGTAGTTTGAAAGCTGATTGTCTGGGTTGGCTGGTCTGTCACAGCTTGACCAGTCATACTTTCTCTCGTTCTGCTAGACCTGGCTTGCCTGGTATGCCTCTTTGCATCAGAGTGTGTAATCCCGCTAACCTCTGATCCGCCAGAAATGACATTGACTGTTCTCTCATGGTTTGGCGGGTTGGGTGGGGTGACTTCTCTGCGCTCGTCTCATCTATCACTTCCATGCTTGAGGGTGTGTTGACCCTTGTCTGTTAGGAACTCAGTTAGGTGACCTTCTTTGAGTAAATGCGCCACTTCCAATCGTAATGCAATGCAATCCTCCGTTCGGTGTCCATGGTCGGCATGAAATTCGCACCACTTAGATCTATCTCTCTGGTCGGCTGGTGCCCTCATCTTTTCTGGCCATTTGACTTTGTTGCCTAGATTCTTGAGAGCTAGGACTGCCTCAGCCGGTGAGATGGACAAGTTGTACTCTGGTAACTTGGCCCTTTCACGTGGTCGCGTCTCGTAGGGTTGGTCATACTGTCTCCTTCGGTATTCTTGTCGTGGAGACGGGTAAGGCTCAAACCGCCTATCACTCGTCTTCCTTTCCACCCTGGAGTCTCTTCTAGAGTTTCTGCTTGGTGAAGATCGGTGGTGGCTGTATTAATCTTCCTCCCACTTGATTTGTGCCCATGCCTTGGCAAGCACGTCCTCCATTGTTCTACAAAGGTATTTGGTGAGGTCTTTGTAGAGGTCTGAGTCGGGCAGGAGACCCTTTCGGAAGGCGGTGACCGCTGTCTGGGTGTTGCAGTTGGTGATGGACACCTTCTCCTTGTTGAATCGGCTGATATAGTCTCGGAGAGATTCACCACGCTGTTGCACCACGGCGTATAGATCCTCCGATATCTTTTCAAGTTTCCTGCTACTAGCATATTGCTGCACAAATATATCTGTTAGTTGAGCAAAACTTGAAATAGAATAATTTGGAAGGTTAGTGTACCATTGGAGGGCCGGTCCTGTCAGACTAGAACCGAACCCCTTACACATGCAGGCTTGCCTTAATTCACGAGGAATTGCGGCAGTGAACATCCTTTGCTTGTACTGAGCGATGTGTTCGGTCGGATCCGTCGTGCCGTCAAACATTTGCATGCTCGGAAAGCTAAACTTGATGGGCATTTCCACCAAGGCAATTTCATCCACAAATGACGAGTCGGCATAGTAGTTCTCCGAACTTTTGTGGATGGGTGCCGGGACACCGGGGATTCGCTGGATCAAGGCCTCCATTTCCGCCAACTTTCTCGCCAAGTCTTCCTCTCTGATTGCGTATGGGCCAGTTGTGGTTGGTTGGGCGAATTCATTGGTAAACAACTGGTCCTGGGTGAACTCCCTCGGACCGTGTCCGTCAGCCTGTTGGTTAACTTGGGTTGGCGTGACCGTTTGGTTGAGCCTCAGTATGGCCGGTTGTATGCCTCCACCGGCGGCATTGCTCACTGCTGCGCCCGGCGTGGTGAAGATGGTTCGAGCATGTTGTCCTCCGGTGGTGGTTGTTCCATCTTGTCGGAGTGTTCCTGCGGCTCTAGGCGTCCGGGTTGAATTGACCAAGTTCCCGTACTTGCTCCAGCGCAGATGTTGTTGTGTTAACACCTGCAATCAAAGTCGCACGACCATGGTCAGTCTGACTACCTACCACATTACGGCTTCTTACCGAAGATGACGGATCTATCACGAGATGGTTGGATCCGTCCTTACGACTGATCGATGTGTCTCCCAAGGGCTGCATGGAAGACACTTGGGCTCGGAAGCCGGGAGGTTCGATGATCTCGATGGGCTCCATAGCTTCGAGACGGTCATACAAGTTGGCGTTCTCCTTTTCCAGCTTCTTGCATCTCTCCCGCTCCTGATTCATCTGTTCAGTCAGGGCGGCGACCTGGGCGGCCAGGTTAGCCTGATCGGTTTGAGCAACCACGTGGGGTGCATCAGGAGTTTCAGATCCGTCACGACCGTCAGACATGATTGTTGCTCGAAGAGATCTACGGAAAGTGTGTTGATTCGCTTGATTGCTAGGGCCCCACGGTGGGCGCCAAATTGTTGGGGATAGATCCAACAATCACTTGAATAGGACGTCAGGCACGTCCGGGTCGGCGGGCACTAGCAACCTGAAACTACAAATACGTTAGAGCCCTTCAAGGAGCACCGGTGGGGGTGTCGATGGAAGGGCCTCCGACGCTCAAGTCAGTCAAACAATTCGGATTAATTGATAAGAAAAACGAATATAATGCGTAAAGATGATTAAATAATAGAGTAAAGATGAGATAATGAATCTCGTCGGTCGGACTGGTCTGGCTGGCTGGTCTGTCTGACTGGTCAGAGCAGGCCCCAATCCCGAATGTGAGAGCGTGGAGGCGAAGAGATCGAGCTAGCGAAGAGAGTTGAGAGCGTGAGTAGGTGGAATAGCTGAGAGTACGAATGACTACCTCCCTCGAATGACCTAGTCTGTTCTTTTATATAGTAAGGAGTCTTGACGGCTAGGGTTTCTCCGGGACGTCCGTGAAACCCTAGTTGTTCCGATATTTTCGGGATCGTCTCCCTCCCTTGCCTTCTTCCTCCAAGTCGCCTCCCTTTGTAGGGTTTGGTGCGATTGGGCCTTAATAACTTGGCGTATGGGCCAAATTAATTGGAATTAGCTCGATTTTTGGGTTGGGCTGATTATTTGGACTTCGAATATTTATTTAAATGGGCTATACAAATTTTGTCCATTACAAGGACTACTTAGCAAAGATGGATTAGCTTCCCAGTTGACTACGTCGGGTACACCCCAGTAGAATAGCGTAGCGAAAAGAAGAAATAGAATTCTCTTTTATGGATGGTTATATAGATAACGAGTTTTGCAACGTTACCATCTACGTTTAGGGTTATGCATTGGAAACAACAATGTACACATTAGACTTAGTACCATCCAAGTCAGATTCTAAAACCCCATGTGAGTTGTGGACTATTAGTCAACTAAGTCTAAGACATCTCAAGATATGGAATTGCCCGGCACACATGCTGGTAAATATGGCGATACACTAGAGAAATGTACAAAAATTGTTTGCTTGTAGGTTTCCCACGAGGAACGAATGGTTAGAGTTTCTACGGTCCTCAAGATCTTAAGGACATTGATAGCTCAAATTTTAGAGCCCTGGAAGATGACTATGTAGAAAATCATAAGCCTATCAGTGAGATTATTCTCAATGAAATGAGAATAAGACAAACAAACATACCATCAGTACAAGTGCAAACACCAACTGTAACTGCACCGATTGTCACAAGTACACCGAGTATTGTAGCACTTCTTCGTAGTGGGAAACATATACAACAACCGAGAGATTCATGTTTTGTGGGGAAGTCTTCCGACTTCGTCCCTAAAGGTGAACTGACCCATGGACGTAGAAGGAAGCAATACTAAGCGAGAAAGCAAGTTCTTGGGTAATGGTAATAGATTTCGAAAATAGAATCCATAAAGTTCAAGGAAGTGTATGAATTTGTACCACTACCTAAAGGCAAAGGTAAGTTTTCTTCGTCCTTATATAAAAAGGGAATAAATCAATCAATCAAAGTCCGAGAGGCTTCATGAAGTGCTTATTTCAGAGTTAAACTGCTATTTGTCCATATTTCGAGAAACCATTTCTCTTGTTTTTCATTCCCATTTCCATAGGAATGAATATTATGATTCACATTTCGAGCATGCATGAATACAACATCTATAGGATAACTTCCATCTTGAAAGTTCTGTGGCATCTTTATAAGATATCCGCAATTTCTCTAATTTCTAATCCAAAATGCAAATTAATTGGTTCTGTCAATCTAGCTATATGTTGTGTATTGTCGACGATTTCTACATAAGGTGGTAAGATGATATCTCGAGCAGTTACATATCCAGGACCCCTAACACAAATAGACGCGTCACAAGTTCCATATAGATTACTTCTCAATACAATTTTCTTCAAATTCATTACAATTTCGTGGGCCGATTCTTGAATACCTGTTAAAGTAGATTATTCATGGGAGACATTCTCTGATTTTACACGTGTGATACATGTTCCTTCCATTTCTCCAGGTAAAGCTCTTCGCATCGCAATCCCTATTGTGTCGGCTTGTCCTTTCATAAGTGGAGCCAGAATAAATCGAACATAATAAAGACGTTTACTGTCTGTTCTTGATTCAACACACTTCCACTGCAGTGTCCGAGTAGATACTGTTACTTTCTCTCGAACCATAGTAATAATATTTTTTTTGGTTGAATTATTTAGTTCTCTTGTTTCTCTTGAAATTGATTCACTGTTTATTTCTACACACGTCTTTTTTTCGGAGGTCTACAACCATTATGTGGCATAGGGGTTACATCCCGTACAAAAGTTAATAGGATACCACTTCTACGAATAGCTCGTAATGCGGCGTCTCTTCCGAGATCGAGATATTTTATCATGACTTCTGCTCGTTGCATACCCTGATCTAGTACTGTACGAATAACATTTGCTGTTATACTATTCAAAGTTAGACTAGTGGCTAAGGGTTTTTCCCAAAAAGAAGGTATCAATTACGATGAGATCTTATCACTCGTGGCTATGGTTAAAACCATCATAATTCTCTTAGCTATAGTCGCTCATTTAGATTGTGAAGTATGACAAATGGATGTTAAGACGACTTTCTTAAATGAAAGTCCTAAGGGGAACATTTACATGAAGCAACTCGAAGGGTATGTCGTTAAAGCAAATGAACACATGGTGTGGAAGCTTAAGAGGTCTATCTGTGGACTTAACCAGGCCTCACGGACATGGAAACTTAGTTACGATCAATCAATCAATCATACAAATTTGAGCAATGAGAAGACGAAAGTTGTGTGTACAAAAAAGTTGACGAAAATAACATGGTATTCTTAGTACTATAAGACAATAACATCCTATTGTTTGGTCCAAACAAGAAGATGTTAAACGATATAAGGGTATGGTTATCTAAACAATTCGAGATGAAAGATCTGGGAGAGTCATACCATATTCTTAGGATTAAGGTCATCTATGACCATAAGTCGATAAGGTTATGTTTGTCTAAAGAATCTTACATTGAGATATTGATTACAAAATTCAACATGCATGATTCCAAGAAAATATTCTTCATTTCAGACATGGAATCGTTCTATTCAATAATATGTGTCCCAAAATACAGAACGAGATAGAAGATATGAGACAGATTCTCTATACTATAGTTGTCGGGAGTCTCATGTATGCAATGTTGTGCACGAGACCCGATACTTGCTTTGTCATATGCATGGTAGCAAGATATCAAGCTAACCCTAGTCAAGGACATTGGACTAATACTTGCTTTGTCATATGCATGGTAGCAAGATATCAAGCTAACCCCTAGTCAAGGACATTGGACTGCAGTAAAGAATATACTCAAGTACTTGAAAATGACTAAGGAGTATAAGCTAGTTCACAAGAACAAAATTCGTAGTTCTGGTAAATTCAACAATCGAATCAGAGATGACGAAGCCACGAAGCCATCTTTGCAGGGAAACAATTCCGGCTTAGTTTTTCCAAGAGCAAAGGGAAACAACCTGATCTCAATACATTTCAAAAGTTTATAGTGCTTTCATATATACTAGTCTCAAGATACTGACAATCTCAACCAAAACCACTGAGTTGGCTTTCAATATTCAAAAACACAAAATTACAATCCAAAAATTAAAAACTAGTACATCATCAAGAACTAGCAACCTTTTCTAGAACCCTTCCGAGAGCCAAGATCCTCAAGACCCTTTCCCTCACAAAGCCAACCTTTTCTAGAACCTTCCGAGAGCCAAGATTCTCATCCTCAACCAACGCCTCTAGCCTCACCAAAAAGGGGAAGCTCTCGAAAACACAAGGGACGAACATCTCGAGTTTTCAGATGATGCCAGCTATTTCTCGTTCTCGATGCCATTCGTAGCCCTTGCTCAAATCGCCGACGATTTTGTGGATATGATGCAGCTTCGATCTGTCCGCTAGAGAGAGAAAATGGGGAGATCTTCACCAGCGGTGGTGCTGTGACCACCACGCCGCCAGGATAAGAGAGAGAGTGTGCGGGTGGGGTGAGGAAGGAGAGAGAGATAGGGATACCGATAAGAAATAGATAGGGATTTAGGGTGGGTAATTTTTTAATTTTAATCTTAGGGGTGTCACGGCCGCGCCTGCTAAGGATAGCAAACCCGGGGAACCCGCGACGAGGGGAGGGGATTTAGGAGCGGGATTAGAAACGGGGCATGCTTGGCTTCTTGATGACTCGACTATATATAAAGGAAACAAACGGAATGACTAGATATTAATCAAGGGCCGAAAGGGGGCCGTACATAATTATCCAAGAGGGTACTTGAAGAGTTTGAAAATATTGTTGAATAGTACATATTGTTTTACGAATGACATGATATCTAGCAAAATCAGTGTACGCAGCGGAAAAACATCAACTCGAGTATATGTATGAAGACATATACTCTGCTCTGAAGTTCTCGTCCTAGATTGACAAAGCTCCGCTTGCACACCACATCCCCGATCACAGCTCAACCTGCACATTTAGAAATACATGCAGGGCTAAGTACGGGAGTACTTAGTGGACACTTGCCGAAATATACATACATACATAACATTTTATTGTCAAGGCTTTCATAGGTAGTAAGATACGAGGGTTTTCCTTTAAAGACTCGTATTTACTACAAAAATAATATCATTTCTTTCATAAATATATCGAGCCGGCATTTTAATATCATTAATCACCATATCAGTAACTCGTGCCGAGAGGTAGACCTCCCTCTGCGGACACTATGATCGGCCAACCCGCTAGATGACTCACGATCACAAGGGTGTACACTAATTCCGAAGGGATTTGCGGTCCCATCCAGAATCCGAATTCGATTAGCATCAGATAGGCAATTAATAACAAAACATAAAGCATTTAGGCATTGACAATATCATTCAAATCATAAGCATAAAGTTGTAACAATTCTATAATATGGTTTTAGTTTTCGTAAGAAAGCCCACCTGGTAGTGGTGACTCACGACTAAGCCTTAGACTCTTGCGTTCAACCTTGATTCGGAAAAGAATAACGTAAGGTCTTAGTCCGCGGAAATTCTAACATAAATGAGGATGCGTAATGCAATTATGCATGGCTCATATTCCTTTTTATTAACCAATTAACCCAACTAGGTTCCGTCCCATGAAGTCAAGTGATTAACTACATTGATTCGTTCCTCATTAGGGCGTTCTAAACTGTCAGTGAAGCATAATAATCCCTCTTTGTGTAAGCAAGGGAAAAAAATAACAAAGATTTGAAACACCCAAGGTTCTCTTCTCTCTCTCGCGGTCCGCTCTGCTTCTTCGCTCTCTGCTCTGGAGGTCAGCTCTGCGGCGAAGTGATTCCTCGGGGCGGAATGATTCCTCTGATGGAGTGATTTCTCTGGCGAGGAACGATTCCTCTGGTGAAGTGATTCCTCTGGCGAGGTGATTCCTCTGGCGGTGTGATTCCTCTGGCGAAGCGATTCCTCTGGCGAGACGATTTCTCTGGCGAAGCGATTCCTCTGGCGACGCGATTCCTCTGGAGAAGCGATTTCTCCGGCGACGCGATTCCTCTGGCGAGGCGATTCCTCTGGCGAGTTGATTCCTCTGGCGAAGCGATTCCTCTGGCGACGCGATTCCTCTGGCGAGGCGATTTCTCTGGCGACGCGATTCCTCTGGCGACGCGATTCCTCTGGCGAAGCGATTTCTCTGGCGCCTCGTCTCCTCTGGCGCCTCGACTCCCCTGGTCTGGCCATTCCTCTGGCCATTCCTCCGGCCATTCCTCTGGCCATTTCTCTGCTCTGGGAAGAGCGACGGGGACTCCAATTTTCCAAAACCAGAATTCTCCGTCCTTATCTCGCCTCTAGTCTCACTCGTATACCAACCTTAAACTCTACCTATGTGAGCATGCTGTGATTTTCTATGTTCGTCTACGTTTAAAGCTAAAGTTCTCGTCGTTCATCAAGGTCTCAAGTTATAGATTCTAACAAGTCGTAACTTAACATGCTTTTTGTTCATTCGTTTACAGCCCATAAAACATGATTTCTGGAGTGTGATGCATGCTGATTGGAGTAGCAACAAGGGTCGAAGATTACCTTGATATAGCGTGCTTTGGTCGGGTAAAGAATGATGGTTTCTCGCTTTTTCGAGCGTCGAGGTGCAAACTGGAAATGAAATGGCTGTTGTTCTTAGGTTGAAAATAGGTGGAAAGAATCATGGCGAGGGGAGGAAAGATAAGCCGAGTTTTTACCTTGTTCAAGTTGGAAGCAAGAATCTCGACCCACTCCCCTTCGTGCAAGGCGTCGAGAGAGATGAACTTCTTGCTGTTGCTGCTGAAATTTCTAAGTGTTTTGAAATGGAGAAAGGGGTGACTCAAGGATTGAAGAGTGAATTTATAGGAAGAGCTCGGCTGTGTGCACTTGAGTGCCGAAGGGAGAGCATAGGCTGAGATAGGGTGCAGCAGGTGAGGTGGCGTGAGGCCTTTCGATTTCCCGGCCAATGGGAGGAGATGCTGCTGCAGTCTTGACGTGCGACTTTTCGGCTGCCCGGCCAATGGGAGGAGAGCTGCTGCTGCAGCTTGCGTGGGAGGCCTTTCGGCTGCCCAGCCAATGGCTGTTGCTGCAGCACCTTATCCACCTTTTCCTTTCTCCCATTTTTCCTTCTTTTCCTTACATGTGGCGTTAGCAGGTGGCAGATAGGGTGGCGTGGGCGGTGGTGTGATTTAAAAAGGAAAGAACTAAGTATAATCCTTCAGTGTCGGTCTCTCTCAGTATTAGAAATACTGGTTCCGTGTTTCTGCTAAAATCGATACTTGCTAAATTAAATCCGTAGATTTAATTCGTTCGTCATTCTAATACTTAGATTAAATCCGTAGATTTAATTAGCTTCAAAGTCGGAAATAATTCACGACTTAAGTAACAATGTGAACTAAACTCCATCATGATAAATAACACAACTTAGCTAAGTTGGTTATACTCTGAATAATAATTATTCAACAACTCAAGATTCTCATCGCGGTCTTAAACACGCGAAGATAAATAAAGCATACTGTTAGTGTAATGACTCTGTCTCCAAAAATGCGAAATTCATAAACATAGCTGAAATCATAAAGTGCTTCAATTACTGGCAGATAGATAAATAAACACACAATACTGGAATCAAACACACAAAAACTGGAATTAAACACTGATAAAAGGACGGGTTGTCACATACTACCCCTCTTAACAAAAATTTCGTCCCGAAATTTGCATACCTATGTGAAAAGTTCTGGGTATTTTTCTTTCATTTGGTCCTCAAGTTCCCACGTCGCTTCTTCAGGTCCATGGTGTCTCCATAGTATTTTGACTGACGTGATCGATTTATTCCTTAACTCTTGCACCTTTCGGTCTAAGATGGCTTCAGGTCTTTCCTCGTACGTCAAGTCAGGGTTAAGGATCATTTTCTCTTGGTGGATCACGTGTTTGGGGTCAAACACGTACCGTCTCAACTGTGATACGTGGAACACATTGTGGATGTTTCCAAAGCTAGGTGGCAGTGCCAACATGTATGCTACGGGACCTATTCTTTCGAGGATCTCATAAGGTCTTACAAAACGGGGTCTTAACTTACCCTTAACACCGAATCTAACGATCCCTTTCGAGGGTGATACTTTAAGGAAAACCTTGTCTCCAATCTGAAATTGTAGTTCGGTTCGTCGGGTATCAGCGTAAGACTTCTGTCTGTCCTGGGCCTCCTTAATTCTTGCTCTAATCTGGCGGATGGTCTCGATCATCTCGCTTACTGCATCTGGCCCAAGGAATTTTCTTTCACCCACTTCATCCCAGTAAAGTGGTGATCTACACTTCCTTCCATAAAGCGCCTCGTAAGGTGCCATATCAATGGTCGCCTGGTAACTGTTGTTGTAAGCGAATTCGATCAGTGGCAGCACTGATTCCCAACTTCCTCCTCGGTCTAGCACCACTGTTCTCAACATATCTTCAAGGGTCTAAATTGTCCTTTCCGATTGTCCATCTGTTTGAGGATGGAAAGCGGTGCTAAAGTTTAATCTCGTTCCTAACTCTTTCTGCAAGCTGATCCAAAATCTAGAAGTAAATTTTGAATCTCTATCCGAAGTAATGGATATTGGTATCCCATGAAGCCGTACAATCTCCCGGATGTACAGTTGGGCTAGCTTCTCCGATCCATGGGTAATTGGAATCGGTATAAAATGAGCGCACTTCGTGAGATGATCTACTATTACCCAAATGGCTGTGTTGCCCCTATTCGTCTTGGGTAAACCCGTCACGAAATCCATCGCTATGTGCTCCCACTTCCATTCTGGGATTTCCAAAGGTTGTAATTTCCCATATGGTCGTTGATGTAAAGCTTTCACTTGCTGGCATGCAAGGCAGCGCTCTACAAACGAGGCTATATCTCGCTTCATCCCGTCCCACCAAAACTTCTGTTTCAGATCTTGGTACATTTTGGTACTCCCGGGATGAGCGGTATAGGGCGTGTCATGAGCTTCACTCATGATCTCGTTTCTGAGTTCCTCGTTGTGGGGTACACACAACCTTCCCTAAAAAAGAACGGCGTTATCCGTTGCCTCTTGGTAGCCTCCGGGCGTGCCTGTTCGGATCTTGAGTCGGACTTTTTCCAAGCCCTCGTCCGCTCTCTGGGCACTGATGATCCTTCCCCTGAGGTCTGGGGCGGCTACCAGAGTTGCAATAATTGCTCTTGTCGTTGCTGGTGGCTGAACCACTTCTATCTTCAATCTGTCAAAATCCCTCACAAACGTGTCCTCTTGAGTGAGAAGAAGTCCTAACTCGGATTGAGTTTTATGACTTAAAGCATCAACTACTACGTTAGCTTTCCCTGGGTGGTAATTGATACCGCAATCGTAATCCTTCACGAGCTCGAGCCATCTCCTCTGTCTCATGTTCAGGTCTTTCTACTCGAAAAAGTACTTAAGGCTTTTGTGATCAGTGAAGATTTCACATCTAACTCCGTATAGATGGTGTCTCCAAATCTTCAAAGCGTGCACAATTGCTGCCAGTTCTAGGTCATGAGTGGGGTAGTTCAACTCATGTGGCCTTAGTTGTCGCGAGGCGTAGGCGATGACCTTCCCTTCCTGCATCAACACGCAACCTAGCCCATTTTTGGACGCGTCTGTGTAGACCACGTATTCCTTATCGGCTGCTGGAACGGCTAGCACTGGTGCAGTTGTCAATTTCATCTTCAGCTCTTGGAAGCTGGCTTCACACTTGTCGGTCCATTTATACGCGATTCCTTTGCGAAGTAACTGCGTCATTGGCCTTGCTATCTTAGAGAATCCTTCGATGAATCTCCGGTAGTATCCCGCTAAACCTAAGAAACTCCGAATTTCATTAGGGGTGGTTGGTGATTTCCACTCGCGCACTGCTTGCACCTTGGCGGGGTCTACCTTGATTCCATCTACGGATACGATGTGTCCTAGGAACATTACTTCTTTCAGCCAAAATTCGCACTTGCTGAATTTGGCGAACAACTTCTCCGTCTTTAACGTCTCCAGGACGATTCTCAAATACTTTTCGTGCTCTAGGTCATTCTTAGAATAGATGAGGATATCATCTATAAATACTAAGACGAATTTGTCTAAGTATGGATGGAAAACTCGATTCATGAGGTCCATGAATACTGCCGGCGCATTGGTTAGACCAAATGGCATGACAACGAATTCATAGTGACCATATCTTGTGCGGAAAGCGGTCTTGGGTACATCCTCTGGTCTGATCTTCAGTTGGTGGTACCCAGACCTTAAATCTATTTTTGAGAACACACTGGCTCCCTTGAGTTGATCAAACAAATCATCTATCCTCGGGAGAGGGTATTTGTTTTTAAGCGTCAGTTTGTTCAACTCTCTATAATCAATGCACATCCTCATGTTTCCATCTTTCTTTTTTACAAAGAGTACATGTGCTCCCCAAGGCGAGACATTGGGCCTGATGAAACCCAAGTCCAAGAGTTCTTGTAGTTGCACCTTCAATTCTTGTAATTCTTTGGGGCCATCATGTACGGTGCCTTTGATACTGGGGCTGATCCAGGTTCTAGGTCAATGGTGAAATCTAGTTGCCTGTCTGGGGGTAGTCCTGGCAATGTTTCTAGAAAAACTTCTGGAAAGTCTCGTACTATTGCTACATCTTCCACCCTCTTGTCATTACTAGCTTCCCCGTTTAGGTACACGAGATAGGCTGTGCTTCCTTCCTTCATCATCTCCCTTCTGGCTTGCAGTGCGGATATCACTGGTAGTCTTTTCTTCATACCGATGCCGTAAAATTCTGTCGGTTCTTTTCCAGGTGGTCGAAGAGAAATCTTTCGTTCGTTACAAAGGATGGTGGCGTAATTCTCGGCTAACCAGTCCATTCCTAAGATCATATCTACGTCCCACATGAGCAGAATATTAAGATTGTTCGCTACCATCTTAAGTTCTCCCATTTCAAATTCTACGTTCGAGCAAACATGAGTGGTAGTAGATCTTCCTCCTGAGGGTGTAGTGATTCTTAAGGCACACTTAGCTCGTTCTGATTCGATTTCTAAGGTATCTACGCAAGGGGCAGAAATAAAAGAATGCGAGGCACCAGTATCTAACAGAATCATAATGGAAAAACCTTTAAGCTTGCCCATACCTGCCAGGTTTCCCTGCTCTCGGGCTGGTTTTGGGTGATAGCAAAGGCTCTTGCCTGCTGCGGCAGTTGTTGTGGCTGTTTCTGTTGCTGTTGGCGTTGTTGGTGCTGGTGTTGGTGTTGCTGCTGGTGTGGCGGTTGTTGGAGGGGCTGCTGTTGCCCTGGAACTGCTCGTAGGGGCTGGGCATAAGTGGCCCTAATTGCCGCGCCCTGCTGTCTATTGGGGCACTGAGAGGAGTAGTGACCCTTCTGGCCACACGTGTAGCAACCGTCAGTTCCAGCCCTACAAACACCACGATGTGGTTTGTTGCATTTTGGACAAAGGGGTACTTCGTTCTGTCTTTGGTTGCCCCCGGCCGGGGTAGGACCCTGTTGCTTCCCTTGTCCTTGTGGCTGAAACTGTCCAAACGACGCACTTCCTTGCCATGGCCTCTTGTTAGCCTGGTTTTCACTTCCTCCCTGGTCGTTCCAGTTGCGCTTCCCTTTAAAGTTCTGAGGACGTGCAGGTGGGTTGACTGGCGCTGAGGTCTGTGGCGGAGCCGACCTTTCCACTGGCATCGCAACTTCGACGTCCAGTGCCCTGTTCAAGGACTCGGTGTAGGAGAGTCCACCATGACTAGCTAGGGTCATCCTAATCTCGTGCCTCAGACCGGCACAAAATTTCTCCGCCATCTTCTCATCAGTATCCACCTGCTGCGGAGCATAACGTGATAGATCGCAGAATTCTCTGTCGTATTCCGTCACTGTCCTCTTCCCTTGTTTCAGGTTGTAGAACTCAGCCTCCTTCTTCTTCCTATAGCTTGTGGGAATATACTTATCGTATAACCCAGTCTTAAAGTCTTCCCAAGTATAGGCTGCCCATTGCTCGGGAGTCAGTATCTTTCGGCGGGCTTCCCACCAAAAGTCAGCCGATCCGGCTAGTTGGAAAGACATGCACGAGAGTCACTCCTCTTCCGTGCAGTGAAGAAAAGTAAAGATGCGCTCCAATGCGCGTACCTAAGCCTCAGCTTCGGCTGGGTCGCCCATTCCATTAAACTTGGGCGGATTTTGTCTGAGGAAGAGTTCCTCGATCCTCCTTGCAGGGGGTGGAGGGGGTGGGGTAGGTTCCCTGTCGTCTCGTGGTTCCTCGGGTATTTCATTTCGATTCCTATCGTTGTTAACATTTCTCCTAGCGGTGCGACCTCGTCTAGGCGGCATACTGCAAACTGCGAAACACCTATTTTAGCACATTCTATACGAAAGTCTCTAAGGCAATTCAACAAAGAACTGCTTGCATGCACAAGTCGCAAAATCATAGATACTACATCCTGAATTGACTTGTGAAGAATAAAACTCGTAGGGTAACATAAAACATATGCGAGATTGTCGCAGAAAGCCCATGCTAGGGTCGTAAATGCATATCATGGAAAATTTTGCCTCATCGAGGACTTTTACATCATAAAACAAATCGTTTCCGTACTATCGTTTGCTAACGTCGTCAAAACAAAAATTTAGAGTCATAGGATTACAAAAACATCGGAACGAATCATCGTCCGGAAAACATCCAAGCTAAAACTATCGGATATGCGAACCCTGGGTCGCGGTACGGCTGCTCCTAGGTGACACTAGGGGGTCCTCCTCCGGATCCTCCTCGGGATCCTCTTCCTCCTCCTCGCTGGGCGAGAGGGTCTCTCCCTGACCTTCACCCGCTTCCCACACGATCTGGGCTGTGCGGAAGATATCATCCGCAATCTCACGGATCGGGTCGTTCCTAGTGCGGATCCTAGCCGTGGCACGAGACTCGGGGCTAGAAATCCTCCTCATCGCACCTTCATCCAGTGACTCCCTCATGTTGGCTATGACCCTGTCGATGTCCGCCAGGGCCGCCGCAAGCTCTAGGTCTGTCAGGGGTATCGGTGGTGGTGGAGGGGTAGTTACTCGGAGAGCTGAGTCGGGAGGCGACGGGAAAACCCTTCGAGTCCATGGATGAGAGGGGCGTGCCTCGTCATCGTGCCTACCACGGCGCCCTAGAACCGAGGCACGGGGTGGAGGGTCTTGTGGCAAGGCCATCGGGGGCTCGGGTGTAGCAGCGGGTGTCTCCGCGGGCAGAGGCATCCCTACCTATACGTAGTCTCCAGGGAGGACGTAGGGCCCTAGAGGGGCGCTGCCCCACAAGGTGAAACAGGCCTGCAGCTCCGCTATGAAGCTAGGGAAGTCTCCCACGAGGTCGTGGTAATCCTCCCGGCGAAAGATGTAATGGGCAGAGATCTGCCTAGCCCATCCCTACCACTCCGAGGGTAACAACAAGATCAACCTCTGGATGCCGTCATACCCTGACACTCCGTACACACTCGCCTCGACCCAGTGTCGGTGGAAGCCTGCGAGGAATTGTCCGAGGTTATCCCCGTGACATGGGGCATAAGTGCGGTAGGACCGCTCGACTTCCTCCGGACTAGCCCACGGGGGCAATGGTCGTCGTCGAGTAAAGACAGTCCTCGCCATCTAACGAAAGAAGTTCTATCGTCAACTCAAAGTAAAACGTGACAAGTACTAAAAACGATAAGGCTCCAAACGTCTATACTCGGCAATCAAGAAACGGTTCGAAAATCGTAACTCGTAAAATCTAGCCATCACAACATCATCTAAATCTAGTCTTCAAGCACAAAATCATAACTCGTGAATTCTAAACCTCACAAAGTTCTAGTGTTATCGTCTACCGATCTTAAGGCATGTCAAGCGATGATGATGTACTCTTCTATGTTCCATCGTGAGAGTGAGCATGTATCTAACTTAATAGTTCTAAGTTCTCGTGATTCAAACAAATCATAATCATTCATGCTTCATACATTTCAAGAAAATAACTTAATAAAACTTGAAAGCGCTTACCATAACCATCGTTGGTTGAGCGTGTCGAGATGTAGTGCCAAGCTTTTGTCGACTAGTTCATGAGCATGTTGACTTACTAAATCTAGACTCAACTTGGAAGAAATGATTAGTAATCAGAGCAGAAGAAGGTTGCTCTGATACCACTCTGTCACGGTTGCGCCTGCTAAGGATAGCAAACCCGGGGAACCCGCGACGAGGGGAAGGGGATTTAGGAGCGGGATTAGAAACGGAGCATGCTTGGCTTCTTGATGACTCGACTATATATAAAGGAAACAAACAGAATGACTAGATATTAATCAAGGGCCGAAAGGGGGGCGTACATAATTATCCAAGAGGGTACTTGAAGAGTTTGAAAACGTTGTTGAATAGTACATATTGTTTTACGAATGACATGATATCTAGCAAAATCAGTGTACGCAGCGGAAAAACATCAACTCGAGTATATGTATGAAGACATATACTCTGCTCTGAAGTTCTCGTCCTAGATTGACAAAGCTCCGCTTGCACACCACATCCCCGATCACAGCTCAACCTGCACATTTAGAAATACATGCAGGGCTAAGTACGTGAGTACTTAGTGGACACTTGCCGAAATATACATACATACATAACATTTTATTGTCAAGCCTTTCATAGGTAGTAAGATACGAGGGTTTTCCTTTAAAGACTCATATTTACTACAAAAATAATACTCCCTCCGTCCACGAAAAAGTGCCCCATTTGGGTGCTGGCACGGGTACTAAGAAAGCTGATAAAGTTGTTTTGAGTGGGGTAAAAATTACAATAGGGGTAGTTCTAATGACATTGATTAGTTTGTTAATATTTTCTTGTCTTTTAGTTGTTGAGAGTTTAAACAATCCTACTCTTTGTTGAGTTCGATTTTAATGTTAAAGACGAGTATTTAATTTTAATGCCTATTTTAATTCTTGTGTTTTTTTTAACATATTCATTCTTGTTTTTTTTATGCCTATTTTAATGTTAAAGACTATTTAATTCTTATTTTATTGTATAATTGTAGAGAAATCAATTGATTAGTTGGCACTAATATATAAAAATAAAATTAAATTTACTTTAATTTGTCAAAAATATATATATAAATTATTATCCACACATATATTATGTGTGGTTTAAAAAAATTAATAGAGGTGCACACCAAATATAAAAATAAACTTCATCATTAAATAAAATAAAACTTAAAAAAGAATTACCGCCATATAATAAATGTTACAAATAAATTTTCTGCTACACATTTTAAATGTCAATAACTAATTGAAAGTTTCAAATTGTTTCACCTACACATTTTTTAAAATATGTGTGGGTAATTATGTGTGGGTAAAACATCAATTAAGATTTGCATAAAAAATTAATTAAAGCCAAAATATAAATGTAGCTAAAAATATTTTCCCACGTTTCTTACATGTCAAGAATAAATAATGATAAAAATTCATTACCCACACATAGATAATTTAGAATTATGTGTGGTTAATAACTTTTATTAGTTTGCCACGTTGGCGCAACAAATTTAAAACTAAAATTTATTATACATCAATAAAACTTACAAATAACCGTAAAATAATAAATGTCACGAAAATGTTTTTGCCACACATTTTAAATGTCAATAACTAATGAAATTTTTTTGTGTGAATTACCTACACATTTTGAAATTATGTGTGGCTAAACTACCACCTATTATTATGTGTGGGTAATTATGTATGGGTAAAAACTCAATTTCTTGTAGTGCGGAATTCACACGTGAAGTGGAGTTAATTTTCAGAACATATTTATTATTCCATTGAGTTAATCAACAAACACACATAGCCCAAAAGCCATTAAATCGGGCTGTAGATACAATTGGAGATACAATTTGGAGGGTTTGTGTGTATTTCTTCCACTTGTTTGAGTTCAAAGAAAGAGTAATTTAATTTTGGGGGAAATGAGATTGATTAGGCATGGGGGAAGTTGGTTTCGTAGTTTTAATTAGTGAGTTAATTGTGTGGGTTAATTGCATAGATAAAATAAAAGTGTGGATTTATTAATGACATAAGTTGTAAATAAATTGAAAAGTAAAGGGTATGAATGTACGAAAAGGTAAACAGGGCACTTTTTCGTGGACAAAAAAAAAGGGTAAGTAGGGCACTTTTTCGTGGACAGAGGGAGTATCATTTCTTTCATAAATATATCGAGCCGGCATTTTAATATCATTAATCACCATATCAGTAACTCGTGCCGAGAGATAGACCTCCCTCTGCGGACACTATGATCGGCCAATCCGCTAGATGACTCACGATCACAAGGGTGTACACTAATTCCGAAGGGATTTGCGGTCCCATCCAGAATCCGAATTCGATTAGCATCAGATAGGCAATTAATAACCAAACATAAAGCATTTAGGCATTGACAATATCATTCAAATCATAAGCATAAAGTTGTAACAATTCTATAATATGGTTTTAGTTTTCGTAAGAAAGCCCACCTGGTAGTGGTGACTCACGACTAAGCCTTAGACTCTTGCGTTCAACCTTGATTCGGAAAAGAATAACGTAAGGTCTTAGTCCGCGGAAATTCTAACATAAATGAGGATGCGTAATGCAATTATGCATGGCTCATATTCCTTTTTATTAACCAATTAACCCAACTAGGTTCCGTCCCATGAAGTCAAGTGATTAACTACATTGATTCGTTCCTCATTAGGGCGTTCTAAACTGTCAGTGAAGCATAATAATCCCTCTTTGTGTAAGCAAGGGAAGAAAATAACAAAGATTTGAAACACCCAAGGTTCTCTTCTCTCTCTCGCTCTGCTTCTTCGCTCTCTGCTCTGGAGGTCAGCCCTGGCCTCTAAGTCAGCTCTGGCTGAGTTAGCTCTGCGGCGAAGTGATTCCTCGGGGCGGAATGATTCCTCTGATGGAGTGATTTCTCTGGCGATGAACGATTCCTCTGGTGAAGTGATTCCTCTGGCGAGGTGATTCCTCTGGCGGTGTGATTACTCTGGCGAAGCGATTCCTCTGGCGAGGCGATTTCTCTGGCGAAGCGATTCCTCTGGCGACGCGATTCCTCTGGCGAAGCGATTTCTCCGGCGACGCGATTCCTCTGGCGAGGCGATTCCTCTGGCGAGTTGATTCCTCTGGCGAAGCGATTCCTCTGGCGACGCGATTCCTCTGGCGAGGCGATTTCTCTGGCGAGGCGATTCCTCTGGCGAAGCGATTTCTCTGGCGCCTCGTCTCCTCTGGCGCCTCGACTCCCCTGGTTTGGCCATTCCTCTGGCCATTCCTCCGGCCATTCCTCTGGCCATTTCTCTGCTCTGGGAAGAGCGACGGGGACTCCAATTTTCCAAAACCAGAATTCTCCGTCCTTATCTCGCCTCTAGTCTCACTCGTATACCAACCTTAAACTCTACCTATGTGAGCATGCTGTGATTTTCTATGTTCGTCTACGTTTAAAGCTAAAGTTCTCGTCGTTCATCAAGGTCTCAAGTTATAGATTCTAACAAGTCGTAACTTAACATGCTTTTTGTTCATTCGTTTACAGCCCATAAAACATGATTTCTGGAGTGTGATGCATGCTGATTGGAGTAGCAACAAGGGTCGAAGATTACCTTGATATAGCGTGCTTTGGTCGGGTAAAGAACGATGGTTTCTCGCTTTTTCGAGCGTCGAGGTGCAAACTGGAAATGAAATGGCTGTTGTTCTTAGGTTGAAAATAGGTGGAAAGAATCATGGCGATGGGAGGAAAGATAAGCCGAGTTTTTACCTTGTTCAAGTTGGAAGCAAGAATCTCGACCCACTCCCCTTCGTGCAAGGCGTCGAGAGAGATGAACTTCTTGCTGTTGCTGCTGAAATTTCTAAGTGTTTTGAAATGGAGAAAGGGGTGACTCAAGGATTGAAGAGTGAATTTATAGGAAGAGCTCGGCTGTGTGCACTTGAGTGCCGAAGGGAGAGCATAGGCTGAGATAGGGTGCAACAGGTGAGGTGGCGTGAGGCCTTTCGATTTCCCGGCCAATGGGAGGAGATGCTGCTGCAGTCTTGACGTGCGGCTTTTCGGCTGCCCGGCCAATGGGAGGAGAGCTGCTGCTGCAGCTTGCGTGGGAGGCCTTTCGGCTGCCCAGCCAATGGCTGTTGCTGCAGCACCTTATCCACCTTTTCCTTTCTCCCATTTTTCCTTCTTTTCCTTACATGTGGCGTTAGCAGGTGGCAGATAGGGTGGCGTGGGCGGTGGTGTGATTTAAAAAGGAAAGAACTAAGTATAATCCTTCAGTGTCGGTCTCTCTCAGTATTAGAAATACTGGTTCCGCGTTTCTGCTAAAATCGATACTTGCTAAATTAAATCCGTAGATTTAATTCGTTCGTCATTCTAATACTTAGATTAAATCCGTAGATTTAATTAGCTTCAAAGTCGGAAATAATTCACGACTTAAGTAACAATGTGAACTAAACTCCATCATGATAAATAACACAACTTAGCTAAGTTGGTTATACTCTGAATAATAATTATTCAACAACTCAAGATTCTCATCGCGGTCTTAAACACGCGAAGATAAATAAAGCATACTGTTAGTGTAGTGACTCTGTCTCCAAAAATGCGAAATTCATAAACATAGCTGAAATCATAAAGTGCTTCAATTACTGGCAGATAGATAAATAAACACACAATACTGGAATCAAACACACAAAAATTGGAATTAAACACTGATAAAAGGACGGGTTGTCACAAGGGGTGATGTGTAATACCTCGTTTCCTCGTAGCTAAGTTTAGATTAATTTCAAACTTAGAAGTTAGGATGATTCACGCCGAATAAAAGAAAATAAATTTATTTAATTCCAACAAGAATGATTTACAAATTTTTTTATGAATATTTAAGTCATTTAAATTCTTGTGCTTTGCATATTAATTTTAAAATAAGTATGTGAAATATTCTACATATAATTAGTATTGATTTTTATAAGATTTAAATTAAAGTCTATGTTGGACTTTAATTATTTATTTGTGTTGGGCTTTGATTTTATATTTGGGCCTTAAGTTTTATTATTATTATTATTATTATTATTATTATTATTATTATTATTATTATTATTATTATTATTATTACTATTATTATTATTATTATTATTGTTATTGAGTAGTGAAGATGAAGCCCATTAAATCCAATCAATTCATTGAACCCAATTACTTCATTAAACACATGTAGATATCTATCAATTCTATAAAAACAATACATATTCCAGCCCCCATATTGTTTCTCTCTCCTACATGGCACACTCACAATGCTTTATTTTACATTATCTGAAAAGGCTTTTTACTCACAATTCTCACAATTTTACAAAGCCTCGCTTCAGCCGTTACATCTCTCAAATTCTCAATTTCTCTCACAATATGAGTTTCCAGTCTCAATCTTTCCACAAATCTCAAACAATACGCTGTGTAATTGAGAGATTTAGTCTCTCTCGCTCCTTCTCAAACAATTGGCGCCGAATCTTCCCACAAATCTCAAACAATCGGCTGTGTAATTGGGAGATTCAGTCTCTCTCTTTCAGTTTCCATGGCACAAATTAGGGAAGTGCTTCATCCATGGCTGCAACAAATTTGGGAGGTGCTTCATCCATGGCTGCACCCCACACTATAGATCCATGGTTCAAGGTAATTAAGTTGGAGTGATAGATTTGGAAAGGCAAATCAGCGGATTTAATCCTACCCATACACCTTGATTTTTTATTTAAATTCTTGGCAGGCTATTCTTCTACAAGTGGGCTTTAGAAATTGCAGAGAGAGGGAAAAGTTGCAGGTCATTCTTCGTCCGTGGAGCAAGAACATGTAATTCTTTCAACTTTGAGGTTCTGAGTTTTATGGGAAGGTTCGAACTTATTGAGTTCTATTTTTTGGAGATAAGAATGGTTGGACTATAACAGAAGAAGATATGCAATCTATAATTATCTAGAGATAATGAAGCATATGTGGTTGAAGATTCGAACTTATTGGCTCATTGAACTTTATTGCCATGTGTGGTTTAATGTTATTTTATTTCGATCATGGTTTTGGTTTTTTTCATTTTTGGATAAGGTTGTTTATGTTTCGATTTTTTCAATTTGGTCGCATATATGTGATGTGTGTCGTGTTTTTGGTCTTCAGTTTTCAATTTATTTAAAGAACTAACCATGGATACGCTATTGCTCACAAACTGTTCTATGAAATGTCTAAGAATATTATAGTTCCTTTGGGCATAAATTGTAGATCATATTCCCAATGACTTAAGCTGCCTATTGACCGGTTTAGCATTTCATTATTTTTCAAATAAACCATTTGAACCCACTTATATTTTATAAAGTAAAGAGAATCCCCATATTATCACTAATCCATGATTATTTTTTCTTACAATTGGTTTCTGTTCATTAGAATGGCCGGCATCCACGTAACAATGAAAGAACTGCACAAGGCCTCCAAACATAGATTCTTTAACCGCAAATGGAACGAGCGAATGGGAATATTAGAGAATCTTGATCGTATCCGTTTTTTATGGCTTATGACCATGGAATACGGACGACATGTTAGTGATGTCGAGGCTGCACTTAAAGTTATTGATTCCATTCTGCAAGATCTCTACTACACGGTCGCCGAGATATATAATCAAATGGTCGTTAAAAGACCGGGGCGCGTTGACAAAATTAAGTTTGAGCGTTTCAAGATCGCCTTGGAGGACAAATTTAGAGCTTTATATCTGGGTGTCCAAGTTATCGACGAAAACTACGAACCAATTTAGATAAGTGATTCGGAGGAGGATCCATCCGGAGATGAGGCGGAATCGATGGACGAGTGTGAAGATTAGTTTTTATGAAATATTACAATTCCTGTTCGTATGTTTTATTTAAATAAGTGCTTTATGGTTTCATGAATAGTTAATTTAATAAAATTTCATAATTTCCCCTCAAATTCTAAGTGGACAAAAGAAAATGGAAATATATTGACGTGCAATATTTCTATAATTAGCCATAATTAGTCAAATTATAAGTTAATTTAATAAAACTTTATAATATCAATCGTTCAATATTTCCATAATTAGCCATATTATCTTAATATAAAGTTTTATTATATTACATTAGAAATAAAAGAAAATGAACGATTGATAAAAATCTGTTATTCACAAGATTGACGTCGTGATTCGTCGCATGTATTCCTGCTCAATGACTTTTATGTTAAGAGGACTTCATTCAGCCCGGCTTTGTAAATAATGAAAATAAGATGAAACTTACCCATGATTGAATTAAAGTGGTTGAGAAAGAAAAACAATAATCCATAACTTATTGATTTAGTAATGAAACTTATCCATAATAAGATGAAAATAAGTTGAAACGTACCGAGCCAAAGCTACTCTGTTAGCTGAGCACTTTCAGCCCAGGCGGACTATATACATAATTCCAGACAATGTACATATGTAATGTTTCTATATTTTTTTTAATCCATTCCTAATTATTTACCCTTAATTTAATCCCTACTACTATAAAACCAACCACGATTGTCTATCTCTCTCTCCAACCTTTTCCACCCTTTCTTTTTTACTGTAATATTATGTATCCATACTCAATGAAATTTCACGGTAAATTTCATCATTTTTGGAATGAACATCATCTTTGTCAAACTTTTGATTATCTTAACTTTTAAAAAGCTAATAATCAGCCTCCAATTTGGCTACTGCGCTTCATACATTTTTTTCAACTATAAATAATGGTCAGAACACTCTACCTTTTAACCCCAATCAAATTACATACATTCGGATCAATATTAATTTCTATTTCATCTTCATCTTCGTTCATCAAATTATGAATTTTGAGGTATGTACTTCATTGTGTAGTGAATATCTCTATGTGATAATGTTTTATCAATTGCAACTCGAATTTCATCTCAACATGATACTTGTGGAGTTAATATATGTTAGGTCCTGAGGGTCTCGAATAGGTGTATGGGGGGGGAATACACCTATAGGCTATTTTTAAATCAATCTACCGACCTCAATCAGAGGGATCTTAGTCAGAGATCAAAACGAAACTTTACAAGCAAACAAATACGCCTGTTTTACTGAAATCAGTTTTGACCAAACAGGGTTGACGACTGATACTGAAAACTCTTCAGTAAAGAGTTATCAGTTAAGTTGCTGGAACTTAACTGATGCAAGTAAGGGCTTCAGTCGTGTTTGATAAAACATAGATGATAACACTCTTCCTGACTATCGAAAGATAGATCAGTCAGACTGATATCATACACAGCGAAAATTAAACTTAGTTTCGAAATAGCCTCGGTGGAGCAAGTTGTTGGTTAAGGTTTCTCTTTGCAGTTAGTCAGTATTCAGTTTTATCAATTGAAATAACACAAGTAAGAAAGTAAAACTGAAAGCTGTAAACAACACAGAGACTTTTACGTGGTTCGCAAAAACCCTTTCCTACATCCACGGTTGGTTGATCAGACCAACAATCCACTCCGCAAGTGTTTAACAGGTGCACTGCAAACCGAACCGTGTGCTTGCCGGGTGCACACAACCGTACACTGAAGAAAACCCTTCTTCAGTACCCGCGCTTCACTCGCGTAGGATTTCCCTTGCTTAGCACAACCCGTGCTAAGACTCTCTGAGTCAGAAAACCCTTCTGACCTCCGAATCACTCAAAACACTCTTATGGGGGGGGAGGTTTGAACGAGTGCCAACTATACTTACAAAGAACAAGTTCTTTGAAGCAAGTTTGACCTTTGGCTTCTGGGTAAACAGATATATGCCTAGGGTCTAAGAGAATGTATGTAATCAGCAGTGACTGATTTTGGCTTTGGAATTCTCTTCTTCGATTCAAGCTATAAGGAGTTTAAGCTTAAGGCTGAGTAGCAATTTCGGCAGAGCTTCAACTTGTGTTGTTAAATCGGTGAAGGTTGAAGTGATCCTCGAGCACTATTTGTAGGAGAACTCTTGAATAGATCCGTTGGCGTAAATCATCCTCAAGATTTCTTTCGTTGGAGAGTATTTCGAATTTGGGCTGAGGCTTCAATCTTCGAGATTCCTTGTCTGGGTGGAAACGGCTCTCTTTGATGGACAAGAGATTGTGACGTCTCTGAAAAGTAACCACCAGATAGGAATGACCTCTGAAGAGATAAGATCCTGAGATCTCTGCATTTAATGCGGCTGTACTTTGTGAGTACGTGGCTTCCTCTGAACGTTGGAAGATCAGTACGAGGATGAATATTCAACTGATACTTGACTTTAGTATCAGTCATTTGCGCGCATTAAGTAATCAGTCTTCAACTGATTCTTCAACTGATACTTCAGTTGGGATCTACAGTCTTCAGTCTTCAGTCATTCGTTCTTCAGTCTTCAGTCTTCAGTCTTCGACACCGCACATTAAACTAGAAACGAACTCTAACACTTGAGTTCAAAACAATTCTAGTCTATTAAGGTTAAGTCCTATGATTTTTGGTATCATCAAAACAAGGGTTAGGATATTCAACAAGGTTCCCAACAATTTCCTCCTTTTTGATGATGCCAAAACCACACAACAGTTCTAGACAGCAAAAAGACTGAACTCACAGTACAAGTTCTAAACATGGGGTGAAAACAGTTTCCCATTAACAATAGAACCTAAAAACTTGTACTTGGAGTTAAGAACGAAAACAGTCCTAAAACAGAACAAGGAGAAGACAGAAAAACCATAATGAGAGTCTGGACAAAGAGTCATTGTCTTCAGGTTGAGATAAAAAAGAAGTTCTTTTCATTAATGAAGACTGATAAGCCATCAGTCGAGGTACAGAGCAAGACTTACATTGGAGTAAGAAGAAAAACAAAAAAAAAACATCATGGGAAACCCATGGACTCCAGCAGTCTGCTTGGCTGCGCCTTGAACTTCTTGATCTTCATCTTCTGTCTTCGTGTCTTCATGTTCCTAAGCTTGTTCCACTCTCACTTGTGTTCCGTTGATTTGAGGTCTTTACTGGTACGTCGTCCTTACAACTTCTGGTGATCCTTTGCTGTCTCATCTACAGTTAAGAAATAGAGGACATGAGCAACGTTATCGCAAAGGATGGTTGCTCACTGACTCCATCTCTGACTTTTCCCCCTTTTTGGCAACATAAAAAAGAGAGCTGATGAGGGAAGCGATGATCAGACGGTACCCAACTCCTAGTCTCAGAATCTCGTGAGAAGATTTGAGAATAGGGTGAGTCTAGAAATGCAGAAGAGGAGAACGCCAGTGATGAGGTGAAGAGATGAAAAAGACGGAGAAGTGGATGGGGATAAGAAAACATAGAATACGAAAGATAGAAGAAGTTTGCCTTGGAAGGAGACGAGGGCTGCCTTATGAGGAGACGATCAGGTTGGTGAATTGGAAAGAAAGGAGGAGAGAAAGATGGACGTGAGAAGGAAGAATCGAAGCGGTGGCAGTTGAGAAGACTAACACCGTCGATTCGCCGGCATTGGGTCTCTGAAGAATAGACCGGGTGCGGCTGAAGATGCCGGCCAACAACGAGAGAGGTTTCGTTGTTTGTTGCAAGCCAGGGAGGAGTGCAATATATGCGATAAGGAAGATCTCCTCCAGAAGCGGTGAAGCTTCTTGGCGCCAGGCATGAGAATGGAAGACACTCGCTTCGCTGGATACAAGTGAGGGTAGAGCAAACTTTGACGTCGGAGAGACGTTGAGATCCAGTGGAAGGGTCCGGTGAAGACCAGGTATGTGAGGATCATTCTTCCACTCCATGACTTTGCAGTCATAGATTTCTCCTTTCGTCGGAACAATTTTTCTCAGCAACTTTGGAAATATTGAAAGATTTTCTCACAGTGAATGCTGTGGAGAGTTGTTAGTTGATGCAGAAAAATTGAGAAGACAACATGGTATAAATAGACAAGATGTGAACCATGTAAGAAGATGAAAAGGTTTTTCGGAAACTGTGCCTAAAATGCTTTTGAAGAAAAATTTTGCGTCCGCCGTCACTGCGAGGGACTGAGTCTTCAAAAAGTTGAAAGACATCATTGCATTCTGTCATGTCAGTGAGCTTCTCAAGAAATTTTATTGCAGAGGCAAAAAGGTTGGAAAGATTTTTGGTAAAAGATCAGGACAAGTTCAATCAAAATAGATTTTCTCTTTTTAAAGATTTTTGTCCTTCTCGGATATTCCATTTTCCAACAATCAGTTAAAGTTTTTGAAAGAAATTGATCAGTTAGAGAAATTTTTTGAACTAAAAACACAAAACTCTAAACTGAAATAACTTATTTTAAAAGTAAGCTTTTAAAATACTTACTGATCAACTGAACATTGTAGTCAGTTGATACCACTTGATCCTGGTTGATTCATCAGTATATCTTCGTCTTCAGATGAGCGATCAGACTTCATTGCTTTCCACGTCGTAGAAACAGCAGTTGGTGACCACCAGTCAATCATGACTGTTTGAGAAAGTCTTCAAACACAACATCACTCTTCAGGGTTGATGAGGCCGATCTTTCCACATAGATCAATGAACCTCTCTTCTGGAATAGCCTTGGCTAAGAAGAGTCTGACTGCTTCCAATCTGGCAACTGGAGCGAACGTCTCGTCGTAGTTGATTCCTTCTTCTTGACTGTATCCTTTAGCCACAAGCCTTGCTTTGTTTCTCACAACGTTTCCTTCTTCGTCTTCCTTGTTCTTGAAAATCCATTTCAAGCCAATCACCTTTGCATCGTCTGGTCGATCCACAAGCTCCCACACTAAATTCCGGTTGAATTCATTTAGTTCTTCTAGCATTGCGATGACCCAATGAGTAGACTTCAGAGCTTCTTCAATATCCTTGGGCTCTGTAGATGATAAGAAACAGCTGAAAATCTTATCTTCGTTGATGCAGTTCTGGTTGATATCGAAGACGAGGTTGCACATTGATCTCCGAGTCTTGACGCCATCTGATGGTTCTCCAATGATGTTCTCCTTTGAGTGGAGTTCAAACCATCGTCGATACTTCTTGATTTCTTCTGGAGATGGTGGGGCTTCTTCGGTCAGAATAGTTCTGAGGTGTTGAGCACCTTCTGGAGCAGGGGAGAGTTGAGCTGGATCTGCTTCACGACGTTCAACTTGATCTTCAGCAACTTGAGTTCCCCCTTGACTGATGCCGTCTGCATTGGCTCCAGTCTATACTTCAGACCTTTGGTTGATCTTCTGATACTGAAGCATCTTAGTATCTTCATCTTTGCCTGGTCCCCACACCAAGACAGTAGAGGGCTCGGTGTTGTGGATTTCAGCTTTGGAACCTTCAGTGTTTTGGACACACTTTTCAGCTTCTTATTCCCTGAAATCATCTATAGACTCATCAAAGATCACATGAGGTGTTTCTTCAACACAAAGAGTTTGAGAGTTAAACACTCGATATGCTTTGCTTGAGCGTTCTGTTCCAGAGTATCCAAGGAAGACATCTGGATCAGCTTTACTATCGAAATTGTTTAACCTCTTCTTTTCATTGATGTGGATGAAACACTTAGAACCGAAAGCATGAAAGTAGGCAATTGAAGGCTTTCTGTTCTTCCATAGCTCGTATGGAGTTTTTCCATGTCTCTGGGTGAGGAAGGAGCGATTCTGCGTGTAGCATGCGTTGTTGACTGCTTCGGCCCAAAACTTTAAGGGGAGTTTTGATTCGGCTAGCATTGTCCTTGCTGCTTCCTTCAAAGACCGGTTTCTCCTTTCTGCAACTCCGTTCTGCTGTGAAGTTCTTGCTGCAGAAGTTTGATGACTGATTCCTTGTTCATCACAATACTTACGAATAACAGTATTGAGGAACTCAGTCCCATGATCTGATCTGATGCTGATGATGTTGACTTACTTCTCAATGCTCAGTCTTCTCAGCAGCTTTGGCAGTTCCTCCAGCGTCTCTTTCTTCTTGAAGAGAAAGATAACCCAAGTATATCATGAATAATCATCCACAACTACTAAGGTGTACTTCCTACCATTGTAGCTCTTTGGAGTGATCGGGCCAAACAGATCCATGTGAAGTAGATGCAGAACCCTTTCAGAGGAGTGTCCTGACTTTGACTTGAATGACATCCGTGTCTGCTTTCCTCTTTGGCATGCTTCACATTCTTGCTTCTTCTGAAACACAATAGAAGGAAGACCTTCTACCAGTTGATGTTTAGCAAGTTTGTTGATCGTCTTGAAGTTGAGATGGTTGAGTCTCTTGTGCCACAGCCAGTTGAGCTCCGAGCTGCTCTTGCTGATGAGGCATGTTTCTGGAGGACTGCCTTCCCAAGAAACGACGTAGAGACTCCCTTGTCTGAATCCTTTCAGAACCACCTTCTTTTGATTGTTTCTAACAGTGAATTCATCTTTCTTGATTTTCACTGTGAAACTGCTGTCACAAAATTGACTCACAGACAACAAGTTATGTTTAAGACCAGAAACAAAGCTAACATTACTGATACTGGCGTTACCCATGTTGAGCACACCATAGCCTTTTGTTTCTCCAATTGAGTTGTCTCCGAATGCAACTTTGGATCCAGCTTTCTCAACGTACTGAGACAGATATTCTTTATATCCCGTCATGTGCTTCGAGCAGCCACTGTCCAGATACCACGTTCTGATTGAAGCTTTGACCTCTTCCTTCTTTTTGTGTTTCCTGACATTGACTTGAAAGAAAGAGTAACTTCAGGCACCCAATCAAGCTTTGGATCCTTTGATGTTAGTTCGAGTTCCCTTTGGAACCCATATCTGCTTCAGAATTGGTCTGGCTGATCTCTTGCGCTTTGTTGATTGTCTGATTGGCATTGTTGGCGCTTCAGTTGGCACATGAGCATTCCTCTGTTGAGAAATTCCTTTGAAGGCCTCACTCTTGTAGCAATTCTGTCTGATGAGTGGTTGAGGTCTTCTTTGCTCGGCGAAGTATCTTCCTTGAGATACTCGAGTCTTTGTAGACTTATGGAGACTCGACTGATATCCAGATGCTTGTTGTCGTGGATGTCGCTTGGTTCGTCTGGACTCAGCATTGCTTGGTCTCCATGGATGTTGTTCCTTCTGAAACTGAACTGATGTCAGTTTCTGACTGATGTGGCCTTTCTTCCCCCTGGATTGGTGAGGAAGATTCTTTTTGACTCCTGATGTTCCTTCCCCGATCTTTGACTGAAATCTGCTTTCCAGTCTTCTCAGTAGGGTGATCTGGTTGGGGGCCTCCTTTGCTCGTCTATAGCTCCGTGGAGGTGGAACATTTGATCTAGCCATCAGTCTGCGCTTGCGAACTTCATCCATATCATGATCTCTTGATTCTTCTGATGTTGTGATTTTAGAAGGATCATCCTTTGAAATGATCATGATCTTCTTTCCTTTGTCAGCTGCAACCTTTCCTCCAATGCTTTTAACAAGACCTTTCGATGGAAAGTTGCTCATCATGGGTGACTGCATCATGCAGTTCTTGACTGTTTCTTCCAGCTTGTGATTGAGCCTCTTGATCTCATGAGATGCTTTCTCACATTCTGATTTGGAGTTTCTGAGCTTTTCCTCCAGTCGGCTGTTCTCCATGATTAGCTGATCAAGACAAGTCTCATTCGGAAAGTAGATGATTGTCTGATTCTTAGCTCGTTCATCATTGATCTCCTTGTCCAATTTCTGATTCTGCTTGAGGAGATCTTCGAACATTTTCCTCAACTGACAGTGATCATTCATGAGCTGATCAACCTCGTCAGTTTCATAGAATGAGCTATCTCCAGATTCTGAGTGGTCTCCTGAAAGCATCAGGAAGTTATCAGTATAAGGAGTTTTCGAGTGAGAGATTACCTCTGAGCCATTCATTCCATTGTCGTAGCTGTTGTCAGCCACGCTTTCTGATTCATTGGCCATCAGGGCTCGGCTCTCATCGTCTGAGCTGGAACTGTCGAAGTCGGATGATTCTGATGTGTCTTTGGAAAAATCAGCATCGTCAGCAACCATCGCTTTCTTCTTCGAAAAGCTGCGTTCTTTCTTAGCTCTCAGTTCTCTGCGCTCAGATTGAGTCAGATCAGGGCATTCATGTCGAAAGTGCCCTTTCTTTCTACATCCAAAGCATTCCATGTCTTTGATGTCGTAAGCGGCTGACTTCCTTTCTCCGCTTCGATCTGTGGAATGTCTGGGGTTGTTTTCTCTTTCCTTTCCTTTGTAATGCTGCTTGTGGAACCTTCTGTACTTCCGAAAATTGGACTCCATTTTGTTAAATCTTTCAGTCAGCAATGCATATTGACTGAAGAAGTCCTCAGGGTTGAGTTCCGTTGGTTCCTTGATCTGCTTCTTGCCTTCTTTTGTTGAGGCCTTCAGTGCAACTCCTCTAGAGGTTGATGGACCATCTTCGTCTGATCCTCCAACCTTCTTGTTTCCAAGATTTCTCAGAAGGTCGAACTCATTTGCCATGAGATCAGAGAAAAGCTTATTTTTCGGGAGCTGACTGAATCCTGGCTTATGCTGATGAGCGACTGAGTAGATCTGCCATTCTCCACGTGGCAGTGCTCGAAGAATCTTCAGGTTGATTTCTCGTTGAGTGTATTTGTCTTTGGAAATGAATTGAACTTCATTCAAAATTTGGTTGAATCTAAGTTCCATTTCCTCGACAGCTTCATTCTTGAGCATGAGGAAGGAGTCGAACATCTGACAAGCTATAGATAGCTTATTCTCCTTAATTTCCTCGGAACCTACGCACATTCTTTCCAGGATGTCCCACATCTCCTTTGCAGTTCCGCACTTGATGATCTTCATGACATGCTTGTCGGGAACGGTGCCAGAGATGATTCTTTTGGCGAGGTTGTCTAGCTCATCTTGCTTCCTTTCTTCGGTGGTGAAGTCTGCTTTTTGCTTGGGCTGGACCTCATCGTAAGGATCTTGTTGTGGACCAACAGGAACCCTTTTGACAGTTTCGGTGATGGTGATTGGTCCGCTGGTGATGACTTCCCATATTCGGCAATGTTGGGCGGTGAGGAAGCTTTCAAGCCGAAACTTCCATGTCGTATTTTTCAATACTAAACATAGGTAGAGAAGATAATCTGCTGTGGTTAGTCTCCATAAAAAAAGAGAGAACAAATAACAGCAGATAGAACAGATAGCAAGCACAAAAAGAACAATAGAACTTTTTCGGGACCTTTAAGAAAAAGGATCTAGTTCAATTAGAACTAGTCAGATACAGGTAGTTCTTGCGAACAACCTGCTCTGATACCAATTGTTAGGTCCTGAGGGTCTCGAATAGGTGTATGGGGGGGAATACACCTATAGGCTATTTTTAAATCAATCTACCGACCTCAATCAGAGGGATCTCAGTCAGAGATCAAAACGAAACTTTACAAGCAAACAAAGACGCCTGTTTTACTGAAATCAGTTTTGACCAAACAGGGTTGACGACTGATACTGAAAGCTCTTCAGTAAAGAGTTATCAGTTAAGTTGCTGGAACTTAACTGATGCAAGTAAGGGCTTCAGTCGTGTTTGCTAAAACAGAGATGATAACACTCTTCCTGACTATCGAAAGATAGATCAGTCAGACTGATATCATACGCAGCGGAAATTAAACTTAGTTTCGAAATAGCCTCGGTGGAGCAAGTTGTTGGTTAAGGTTTCTCTTTGCAGTTAGTCAGTATTCAGTTTTATCAATTGAAATAACACAAGTAAGAAAGTAAAACTGAAAGCTGTAAACAACACAGAGACTTTTACGTGGTTCGGAAAAACCCTTTCCTACATCCACGGTTGGTTGATCAGACCAACAATCCACTCCGCAAGTGCTTAACAGGTGCACTGCAAATCGAACCGTGTGCTTGCCGGGTGCACACAACCGTACACTGAAGAAAACCCTTCTTCAGTACCCGCGCTTCACTCGCGTAGGATTTCCCTTGCTTAGCACAACCCGTGCTAAGACTCTCTGAGTCAGAAAACCCTTCTGACCTCCGAATCACTCAAAACACTCTTATGAGGGGGAGGTTTGAACGAGTGCCAACTATACTTACAAAGAACAAGTTCTTTGAAGCAAGTTTGACCTTTGGCTTCTGGGTAAACAGATATATGCCTAGGGTCTAAGAGAATGTATGTAATCAGTAGTGACTGATTTTGGCTTTGGAATTCTCTTCTTCGATTCATGCTATAAAGAGTTTAAGCTTAAGGCTGAGTAGCAATTTCGGCAGAGCTTCAGCTTGTGTTGTTGAATCGGTGAAGGTTGAAGTGATCATCGAACACTATTTGTAGGAGAACTCTTGAATAGATCCGTTGGCGTAAATCATCCTCAAGATTTCTTCCGTTGGAGAGCATTTCGAATTTGGGCTGAGGCTTCAATCTTCGAGGTTGCTTGTCTGGGTGGAAACGGCTCTCTTTGATGGACAGGAGATGTGACGTCTCTGAAAAGTAACCACCAGATAGGAATGACCTCTGCAGAGATAAGATCCTGAGATCTCTGCATTTAATGCGGCTGTACTTTGTGAGTACATGGCTTCCTCTGAACGTTGGAAGATCAGTCCGAGGAGGAATATTCAACTGATACTTGACTTTAGTATCAGTCCTTTGCGCGCATTAAGTAATCAGTCTTCAACTGATTCTTCAACTGAAACTTCAGTTGAGATCTGCAGTCTTCAGTCTTCAGTCTTCGACACCGCACACTAAACTAGAAACGAACTCTAACACTTGAGTTCAAAACAATTCTAGTCTATTACAGTTAAGTCCTATGATTTTTGGTATCATCAAAACAAGGGTTAGGATATTCAACAAGGTTCCCAACAATATATTAAACTGCGATTTTATTAAGAAAAAGAAAAAGCAAAAACCTAAAAAAACCCTTGAAAGCACAGGAAAAGCAGACTAAGGGCCGAGCCTCATTAAAACCTTTCCACGGAAAACCCAAGGGGAAAAACCGTGAAAAGGAAAAAGAGTACCCGTCTACAGAAAAAATGGAAAAAAGGAAGAGAGCGAAAAGGAAAGTTTCCGGAACTCCGGCCTAACCATCGTCCCCAAACAATCCCGGCTCTCCCCCCAACAAAAGAGACAGAAACAAGGGCAAAAAGGCCGGTGAGACGCCGTTGCCAAAAAGCCCAAAAACCAAAAAACCAAGTGACACGGCCGGTTAGACGCCGTCGCCGTAGTCACAAACACAAGCCAAAGAAAGAGAGCTACGTGGCCGGTGAGACGCCGTCGCCGTTAGCTCCCAACAAGAAAGAAAAAGTCCACCAACAGGGATCACACGGCCGGTAATACGCCGTCGCCGATAGGCCCCATCGAGCGGATCCAAAAGTCTGAAAGTTTCGGCCGGAGAAACGCCGTCGCCAAGAACTAACAAACTAAGAAAAACCATGCCAGACAAAGGAACTGAGCTCGCCGAAACAGAGCTAAAAAAGATGGGCAACAGCAGCACAATCGAACGTAGGCTCACCACCAACATACGCCGCAGAAGCAGCAGCCCCCAACCTCCCAGAGCAGACGCCAAGTGCTCGACGAAAGGCCCCCCCCACCATCGCCGAACACCAACTGCACGAAGAGAAGCAGAACACCAACGAAAATGCATCCAAAGCAGAACACTAACTGTTCGACGAAAAATCATCCCGACGCAAAGCACCAACTGCTCGACGGAAAGACAGAGACAACAACCAAAATCAGAGCACCAACTGTTCGACCAAAAGCCAGAACAGCAATGAGTCGAGCAGCAGCTCAACTCCACCCCCTTGCCGAACAATCAATCACCTTTTAATTCGAACATGACTATGAGTGGCCATGTCCAAGATGGCCGCTTGTTTAATTTCGTTCAACGCAAAAGGCCACCACCCCTCCACGCGGCCGGATTCGCCATTAAGTCCGCGACACAATTACCTTCGCGAAAGATGTGCGAAACTTGAAGACGGAAATCCGAAAGAAGAAACAAAGTTCTCTTCCAAGCCGCCAAAAACCTCCACGGAACCTCCACGGAGCGCGAATTCAAGAGACGAACAATATAAGCCGAATCTGATTCAATCCAAAGCCAGAGCCAACCTCTGTGGTGCGCAATATTCACAGCATAAATCACCGCTAAGAGTTCCGCTTCAAACGCAAACCCGATCCCACCTTTGAAGTGGAAGCACCCACGTACCCATCCTCGGCAATCTCGAAAGACCCCGCCCGCGGCAATGCTGCCCGGAGCTCCTAAAGCCGAACCATCAGTATTGGCCTTAATCCAAGGACCAGCGGGAGGCCACCAGTGTACCTCTATCATTTCCGGAGGGGGAGCCGCACGCGAACTCACTCCAATACGTCTCAAAATAATATAGTCTGCCCACGAATTATTCGAAGTGCCTAATTTAGTGAAATTCATCTCCATCTCTTTAAAAGCCACCTTAATAAAATTAGTTATGCTTCGATTCTGGTAACTTTGTTCATTGAAAATTACTTGATTCCGGGAATCCCAAATTTTCCAAAGGAGATTGATAATCCCTGCTTTCCAAAAGGAAGCCACTTGAGTGCTAAAGGTAGAAGTCCAAGCAGCTACCATAGCACTATGAATATCCGAACAATGCAAAAGCTCTTCTTTGTTAAACCAACTCAACAACTCCTGCCAAGCCAAATTCACCGCCGAACAGTTCCAAAACAAATGATCTATGGATTCCTCCGCCGAACAACAAATAGCGCACCTATTAGGCCCCACCAAAGTGCCATTACGAATAAGACAATCTTGCGTGGGCAATCTTTTGTGAATAACTCTCCAAGCAATCAAAGAACGACGGTCAGGGATAAAACGTTCCCAAATCCACGATCCCCAACAGACTTTGGGGTAACGACTGGAATTTGCAGTGTAGGCCGAGGCTGCAGTGACCTTACCAGAGATGGACGATTTCCAAAACCTAGAATCGTGTCCTTCCCCAATCGGCAGAAGCAAAATATCAATCACAATATCAGGGAAAGTCATAACGAAATCCTCAGTGAAATGCCACACACCATCGTAGAAGTCATCCTCAACAGCTTGATTCAGGAACTCATGCATAAACACGGGAATATGAAGTTTATTAATCAACTTGTATCCGAGCCAATCATCCTTCCAAAAGTAAGTATTGGATCCCATCCCAATATATGAGTAAGAATTATCAACCAGTTGATTGACATGCCTCTTCATACCATTCCAAATCGGGGACGCAGCCAGATCCAACTTCGCGTACCCAAAACAATTGAGATAACGAGTGCGAAGAATAGAAGAGGCAAACTCAAGACCCTGCACCATCCTCCACGCCATCTTCATCAGGAAACTATTGTTCATTAGGGAAAACGAGCGAATACCCAAGCCTCCTTCCGCTCTTGGCGCACACACCCGAGACCAGCTCACAATACAGGACAGTCTCTTATCAGCGTTTCCAGTCCAGATGAAGTTTTTACACTTCCTGTCCAGACTATAAATAAGAGATTTCGGCCAACGATATATCATCATAGAATGCGTTACCGAACTTTGAATCACCGAACGAACAAGGCAAATACGCCCAGCCATGGATAAATGCATCCCTTTCCAGCGAGCAAATTTAGTAACAATTCTATCATGTATGCTCAGGAAATACGAAGCTCTAGTTCTGCCAGTGAAAAGAGGCACCCCAAGATAACTGACCGGGAGAGTACCAACAGCAAACCTCAACGCACTCAAGATCCTATTCCTTGTGGCGTGCGCCACTTTAGAGGAGAAGAAAATTTACGACTTCTCGGGATTGCAAATCTGCCCAGACAATAAAGATCCAAAATCTGCTTAATCTTCCTGGCATTTTTCTCAGAAGCTTTACAGAAAAGCAAGATATCATCCGCGTATAATAGGTGCGTGGGAAAGTTGGAGCCGCGACTATAGCCCATAGGAATTAAATGTCCAGAATGAACACAATTCAAAAACAGATGACTGAGCACATCTTCCGCTATACCAAACAGAATAGGTGAGAGAGGGTCTCCCTGTCGCACCCCTCTTGAACACTCAAAGTAACCACTGAGCTGCCCATTGTAGAGAATGGAAATACGCACAGAAGTAAAAATAACACCAATCCATCTGATGAACGTCTCATGAAACCCCTTAACACGAAGCACCTGTAAAATGAACTCCCAGCACATCGTATCAAAAGCTTTTCTAATATCAATCTTGCAAGCAAAGTTAGATTGGCGGCCCGTACGGTTCATACAGTTAAATCCCTCCGAACCCAAAGCAATGCAGTCATGGATGTTACGGCCATTGATGAAACCAAATTGATTCTGGGAAACGCAAGCACCAACCACCACACTCAATCTAGTAGCCATAATCTTCGAAATAGTTTTGAAGAAAAAGTTGGACAGAATAATAGGGCGGAGATCAGCCACCGAATCCACCGTTTCCTTTTTCGGTATCAAGATCAGCGTGTTAGCATTACAACCTGCCGGCAAATAGGAATTGACAAAGAAAGCACGCACCGCAGCTAAGATGTCTTTCTTGATAATATCCCAACAATTTTGAAAGAACCGACCTGAAAAACCATCAGGTCCCGGAGCGCTAGCAGCATCCATACCAAAAACCGAAGCCGCAATCTCCTCCTCATCCGGAACACGCGTAAGACAATTATTCTGCTCCTCAGTGACAGAGCAGTCGATGATAGCTTCAAGCATAGTCCTATCAATCACGCGCGGCCTCTCTTCCTTAAAAAGATTAGAGAAGAAATCAATAATATGATTTTGAATTTCATCCCTATTATACGAAATCCGATCCCCGATCCTGAGATGTTGGATGTACTGATTCGGCTTCCGAAATTTAATAATGCGGTGAAAAAAGCAGAATTACGGTCTCCATCAGTAAGCCAATTCGCCCTGCTTTTATGCTGCAAAAGACTATTCTTTCTATCCAAAAGAGCATTCAGCTGAGCCTGAACATTAATCTCCTCATCAAAAATCAAATCAGAGTACCCATCATTCGAAATCCTCTGCTGAATCTCGAGCAACTCATCCTGCTTCTCCTTTAACTGAGTGTCAACATTGCCGAAAACATTCTTGTTCCACTGTCGAAGATCACCCCTGAGCCGCCGAAGTTTGAACATCACATTGTATATGGGGCAACGAGTATCCACCTGACCATTCCACGACTGTTGTAACCAAGTTCTGAAAATCCGGATGGAAAACCCACATGTTAAGGAACTTAAAAGTTCGCCTAGTCGGAGGAGAAATTGCACGGCACTGCAGAACAAGAGGCGCATGATCAGACGTCATTCTAGGCAAAGCATGAGTAACAATGTCATCCCACATCTCCGCAAACCCATTGGAGAACAGCGCTCTGTCTAAACGTGATTCAACATGCCTGGGGAAGAACCGGCGACCAGACCAAGTAAAGCGAAGCCCAGACGAGGGGGAATCAATAAATCCCGAAACCTCAATAAAAGCCTTGAACTCACTGCATGAAGTTCTGTTGGGCGCGACCAAACTAATGCGCTCATGAGCTCCTGTAACAGCATTAAAGTCCCCAATAAAAATGGTATTCCCATCAACAAAATTAAGAAGCTCGCACCAAAGCTGACGACGTGTAATATGATCATTGGCACCATGAACCACAGCAACGCGGAAGCTATGAGCAGACCAAACACAATCCGCAACAACAGTTTGCTCAGAAGAAAAAACGATCGTAACATTCACTGAGGGGTGAGTGAGGAGCCAAATATTAGGACGACGGGGAGTCCTACAGTTTTGATGCTGGGGTATCATGTTGATCGATCTCCAAAAGCTCTGACGAACTTTGTGAATCCTAGTCTTAGGCTCAATCAAGCCTAAAATAATGGGAGAGAAAGAGGAGCAATGCTCCTTGAGCACCCTCTTTGAATAGTCCGTTAACCCACGGACGTTCCAAACCAGAAGATTCATGGATTAATAATTTGTGTGGAGTGGCGTTCCTCCAACTCCACTTCATCTGCCCAGCGTTTGTTAACCACATTATCCATACTGCGCATGCATGCCGAGTTGCCATAATCAATGACGTACTCTTTAGGACTATGTCCCGCCTCAACCGATTTACGAAGCCTGTTTTTGATATTTTCTTCTTGTTGCATCAAGGCCAAATTGTGATTGCGTGCCAACTGCTCTTGTTTTCTTGGTCTACCCCTTCCACGCTTGGTGGCTTGCGATCTCGAGGACTCCTCCGAGATGCTTTGCTGAAAATTCACCACTTTTATGTGATTTGCCAAAGCAAGGTCTTGCAAATTCTTAGCAGCATTCTCCTTGCTCTCCCTCGCTACTGGATTTTCTTTAGCATGCTCCACAATCTCCTCCAAGTCATCTTTCCGAGATTCATCATCAGAGGAATGATCCAAAACGATTTCCCCATCCACCTGCTGCGAGGCCACTTTCTTCCCTGTATCTGAAACCATCAAACTTCTGTTGCAAAGTTCATCCAACAGATCAGGACCCGACATGTTATTCTTTTCCAAAAGAGCAGACGTCGGTTCTTGACTCGCCAACTCCACGTGCTTTTATAAATTTCTTACTGTAGATGGATTCACCTACTAACATCCTACAAAGAATTGCCATTTAAGCTTTTTTAGAATCTCAACTTTATAACTTTCTCATTTTACTTCTTTGTCATTTGTGCTTATTTTTCCTTTTTAATTTTCCCACCTCAAGCGTGTATTGTCTTTTTTTATATTTCTGTATTTTTTATTCATAAAAGTTTGAAGGATTAAAATACTTATATGTTCTTAAATAAAGACTCGACACATGATCTAAAGTTAAATAAATATACTGTACAGTTAGTTTCAAACTTAATATCTTGCTTTTTGTTAAGTATTGGAAATTCTTAAATTATTTGTTAACTAATCCGAGTAGTTGTCGAACTTTTGATTTATTTTAATTAAATAATATGGATATCATTATTTTATATGAAAGAAGTAGTAAAAAGAAAAATGAATTGGATATTAAATAGTGAAGATTACGATTTTATATTTGAAAAATAATCGCTATTAGAGTTTTAACTTAATAATCACAATTTTACATCCATACAAATATTATAATTAAATTATATGCTGTACAGTTACTTTCAAACTTAATATCTTGCTTTTTGTTAAGTATTGGAAATTCTTAAATTATTTGTTAACTAATCCGAGTAGTTGTCGAACTTTTGATTTATTTTAATTAAATAATATGGATATCATTATTTTTTATGAGCTATAGTAAAAAGCAAAAGGAATTGGATATTAAATAGTGAAGATTACAATTTTATATTTGAAAAATAATCGCTATTAGAGTTTTAACTTAATAATCACAATTTTACATCCATATAGATATTATAATTAAATTATATACTGTACAGTTACTTTCAAACTTAATATATTGCTTTTTGTTAAGTATTGGAAATTCTTAAATTATTTGTTAACTAATCCGAGTAGTTGTCGAACTTTCGATTTATTTTAATTAAATAATATGGATATCATTATTTTTTATGAGCTATAGTAAAACTCAAAAGGAATTGGATATTAAGTAGTAAAGATTACAATTTTATATTTGAAAAATAAATTAGAGTTTTAACTTAATAATCACAATTTTACATCCATACAGATATTATAATTAAATTATTAATATAGATATATGATTTCTATAAAGTTTAATCGCTTTAACAAATTTTAAATAATTGATTTCATATTCAAATTTCATCAACGTCACCTGTATAGGATTTCTCAGATCGAACTCGAATTTAATCTCATCATGATACTACTAAAATATGAATATCTGTTTATTCTTTGTGTATACTTTAAATCTGATAAACTGTGTGAATGTATACTTGTGAAGTTAATATATATTTATAAATTTCTGATTGTAGATGTATTCACCTACTAACAAGCGACAAAGAATTGCCAATTTCAATAATACTGAAATAACCACAGGTACATGTTTATTCGTAATTTAAATTAATGCTTCTATCATTGATAAGCAATTAACACAAAGTTCATGTGTTTTACAATCAGTTAGACCAAGTATTGGAGCTTATGATCTGAATATGGCCATGTTTCATGCAAACAATTGTAAGCATCTATTCACACTATTAACCCTTAACTACACCGTATTTTTTTGTTTATATTTATGAAAGTTGTAAGAATAACTGCTTGGATTTTAAATTATGCTTTTACAATATCAAAACTTATGTCACAGTTGCAAGAATAACTGCTTGGATTTCTCGACAAAGGAGACGTGCTATTATGGCGAATAGAGCTTACAGAGATGTAATTTGGAAATGCCCATATATAGGTAAAGTTGATAATATATTTCGAATATTATTATTTAAACCATATATAATATCTTCAATGTAATTCTTATTAATTATTAATTTTTTATTCAGACTACAATTACTTATCCTATACTGAGAGACAGAGAAGGCGTATAATCATGTCTAGAAAGAGAAATATACCCTTACGAAATACCATCGTTTTGAAAGTTAACACGGGTATATATTAATATATTATTCAATAGATCTTTTATAAGCTTCATATATATAAATCACAACTTTTTTGTTCTAAAATTTTATAAATCTCAATGTAATTTCAAATCTATGCTTGTAGTTGAAGGAATATTAAACTGAATTAATACTCGATTTACCCGAAGATCGTTTCTTGGATTATTATTAATTTATCATACAACAATTAATCCCTAACATGCCCCTATGAATTTAAGTGCTGCACGTTGGAGTTCAGAAATACGTGAAGAATTCAGAAGAATTCGTCAAACTCGCAGCTGAACAGACCAGTCAGCTTCAAGCCTTCGTTTGAAGCCTCAAACGTCCTCAAATCGTATTTCGCCTAGAAATAAGACTTCTTCGTCTTCGAGAGAGCTTTCCGTGGCCGCCTGTTTCGCTTGAATCGGAGTTCTGTGGAGGAAGTTATGGCTGTTCTCCCGAAACTGCCAGAACTTGATTTCCTGCGAAAATCTGACTCCAGCTCAGATCTTCTGAACTGTATCCCGCTCAGCTTTCACCGTTGGATGGACAACGAGCTGTGAAAGTCCCAAGAGAGAATTCTGCCTATCACGCTGCGCCTATCTCTGCTCTCTCAAAACCCTAATTAATTAGTGTGTATTTCCTGAGAGCAGACAGCTGTATTTAAATAAATTAAATACGTGTGAGGCGCCACTTTTTCTATGCTAGGCGTGTTTCTCCCTTGCTAGGGCAAGGAGACTTTGGGCCAGTCCAGGGACCCGATACAAGGAATTCTCCATGGTCAGCCTAGACCATAATTAATTTATAAATATTAGTTCATTCCACTAGAGAACCAATACTGACTTACCCCTTTATTGTCGGTGATGAGTCGGGGCTTGTATTTAGACTTATTAAATCCCCGTATTTAAAATATCCGACATCCACTAATTAATTACAGCTCTGATAGCTTAAATTAATTAATCTGTTTGTAATCCTTAAGTAGTACCACTCAAAATTTATTATTGCGCCTGAACTTAATCAACCTGCAGGGTTTGACGCAATAAACCTTATTGAGTTCCTTAAGGGGATGTCATTATCCTATACCGGATACGGGTACTAATACAGATAACCAAATATCATATATTGACCGCTATCACCCAAGATACAGAGTACTCAAGTTACTATATAACTCTCACCCATAGTAAATCAAAGTGATATACGAATCAACATATATATTTGAAACCTTATTAGTATTAAGATCTTATAAGTCACCGAGATCTTTGATTCTTCACTTAAGTCAGATAGAAGAATACATCTCACTGTGGTCCTATCAATACGTTATGACGTACCAGTATAGACAAGTAGTCAAGACAAACTACTTCCATCTATACCGCAGCCTAAACCAATGACTCGTCCTGAAGTCATCTCGGCTGCGATCATTTTTATATCTCTTAAGGTTATTCCAATTATATGATCTTCTGTGATCTACAACACACCATATAATCTACTTATAAAGAGATAAGAGACATACATGTGCAATCATGAACACAATCAGATAGGAGATTGGATAGTGGTAACAGGAAACATTGTATACAAGCATAAAACGTTCTTGATTTCAGTATACAAATCCAACAATAGTCATTAACAATAGGAATGCGTATACAACCCGAGCTAAGTGAGATGCACGCATACGACCAGAGAAGATAGGAACTCCTAAATAAGTGACCGGCAATGATCCCATTGCAAAACCAAGATCACGAATCACATTATGCTTCATGACACTCGAGACGCCACTCCCAAAGAAAACATGAGACTTAGCAGGATTACAAATCTGTCCCGAAAGATCACCATAGAGATCCAAAATCTCTTTAATTTTGCGAGCATTCTTCACCGACGCCTTACAAAAAATCAAGATGTCATCAGCATAAAGCAGATGAGAAGGAAAACGAGCCTCTCTACTGAAGTCCATGGGAGTGAGATGACGAGAGGTAACACAATTGAGAAATAAGTGACTCAAAACATCCTCAGCAATGCCAAAAAGAATCGGAGATAGAGGGTCACCCTGTCGAACCCCTCTGGAGCAAGCAAAATAACCACTCAACTGCCCATTATAAAGAATGGAAATGTGAGCAGAGCTGAAAATAATAGAAATCCACTCTATGAATCTGTCGTGAAACCCATTAACACGAAGCACATGCAGAATAAATTCCGAACGCATAGTATCAAAGGCCTTGCGAATATCAATTTTGCACACCATATTCGAACGTTTGCCCGTGCGATTCATGCAACTAAAGCCCTCAGATCCCAGCATGATACAATCATGAATCGAACGACCTCCAATAAAACCAAATTGGTTTTGAGACACCCCAACTGCCGCCACTCCACCCAATCTGGTGGCTAAAATTTTTGAAATAATTTTGAAGAAAAAGTTCGACAAAATGATAGGTCTCAAGTCAGTCACCGTCTCCACCACATCTTTTTTAGGGAGCAAAATTAAGGTGCTAGCATTGCATCCAGCAGGCAGATAAGAATGGAGAAAAAAAGCACGAACCGCAGTGAGAATATCCAAACGAATCACACTCCAACAGCTCTGATAGAACTTCCCAGAAAAAACCCATCCGAACTCGGCGAACTGTTCGCATCCATACTGAAAACCGCGGCCATGATCTCCTCATCATCCGGAATACGAGTAAGATTCACATTTTGATCCTCAGATCAATAATCCCTTCAAGCAAATCACAATTCCACTCTGCTGGGACCTTTTTCCTTAAAAAGAGAAGAAAAGAAATCAATAATATGCTATTGAATATTCCCCCGATCATAAGAGACAGCGCATCACCAATCTTCAAATGCTCAATCCTGTGATTCTGTTTTCGAAAACGAATAACACGATGGAAAAAGGTAGAGTTACGATCACCGTCCGTAAGCCAGTGCGCACGACTCTTTTGCTGCAAAAGGCTATTCTTCCTTGCCAAGAAAGAATTCAAACGAGCCTGGTGAGCCACCTCCTCATAAAAAAGAGCGTCAGTGTAACCCAGATCAGAGATCCTGTTCTGAACATCAAGCAAGGAACTCTGCTCATTCTGAATCTGCATATCCACCTGCCCAAACACATCTTTATTCCAAATCCGAAGATCACTTCTAAGCCGACGAAGCTTAAACATGACTTTATAAATAGGACATCGAACATTCATTGCCGCGTCCCAAGAAGAAGCAACCCGCTCTTGAAAATTAGGATGAGAAATCCACATATTTAAAAACATGAAACGCCTCACATTAACCATCTCGGCACTGCATTGGAAGACCAAAGGAGAATGATCAGAGGTGAGTCTTGGAAGCGCATGAGTGTTAATAGAGACCCACAAATTCGCGAAACCAGTGGAAAAGAAAGCCATGTCCAATCGAGATTCCACATGCTGAGGAAGGAATCTCCGACCAGACCACGTAAACCGAATACCAGAAGAAGGTGATTCAATCATATCCGAAGCCTCAATAAAATCACAAAACTCACGGCAAGCACTTCTCAGAGGCGACACCGAACTACGACGCTCATCCGCGCCCTTCACGGCATTGAAATTCCCGATAAAAACAGTGTTTCTAGCAACAAAAGATAGAAGATCAATCCACAAGGCACGCCTAGAAACGTGATCATTAGCACCATGCACAATAGCAACTCTAAAACTGTAAGTTTGCCAAACACAATCAGCAATAATAACTTGATCCGAAGATAGCAAAATAACCGTCTGAACGGAAGGATTAGCAAGCAACCAAATATTCGACCTCCGAGGCTGCCGATAATTCTGATGGCGGGGAATCATATTAATCGACCTCCAATAGCTCTGGCGAACTTTATGAAGGCTTTTCTTGGGCTCAATAATGCCCACAACTAAAGGCAAGAAGGAGGGACAATGCTCCTTAAGAAGAGATTTAGATTCGTCCGACAAACCGCGAACGTTCCAAACTAAAAAATTCATGAGAATTACATGTTGATTCTGGACTGAGAAGACCCCTAGTTCCGCTTCCTTATCCCAACATTGATTAGCCACGTTGTCCATAGCCTGCAAGCTATCCGACTCCTGATAATCAACAATGTAATCACGTGGCTGATGCCCTGCATCAACTGCCTTCCGAAGTCGATTCTTAATACTCTCTTGCTGAAGAAGAAGAAGAGCCTTGTTGTGGTTGCGTGCATTCTGGTCATTTTTAGAAGGCCGCCCCCTGCCACGTTTAGGTATATTCGAGCCCGAGACATCCTGCTTAAACCTTTACGCCTTCATATCATTTTCCATTGCTAAAATTTTCCGCTTATTTTCCTTTTGTGCAGCCAAAGAAAAAGCATCAGTATCCAACGTTTCTCCCCTAGTAGCATGTTGAGGCAAACGCTCATGATCTCTCCCTTGTAACTCCTCAGAGTTAGAAACTTGATCCGGACCTTCTGCCAGCTTATCCGTAGCGTCCCCTAACTGTTTGCTGCATTGCTCCACAGAAACAGGCAGCTTTGCTGGACCTTCTGCCAGCTTATTCGTAGCGTCCCCCAACTGTTTGCTGCATTGCTCCACCGAAATAGACAGCTTTGTGGGACCTTCTTCCAGCTTATCAGCAGCGTCCCCCAACTGTTTGCTGCATTGCTCCATAGAAACAAGCAGCTTAGCTGCAACGTCCACCCCATGTTCGTTTACATGTTTCAACAGAGATCTCTTCTCATGATTTAGTTCAGCCTCATCCGAAGCTATATTCACCACAATATCCTCACTTATATCATTCCCCTTGGAAGAATCCCGCCTATTATTCTCCATATCATCATGGGTCGAACAATCATCAAGGATAGCAAATCTGTTGCCATCCGGCAACACCGAATGTTTATGTTTTTTCCCCGAGCTCCGATTACACCAGGCCTCCAAAAGATCAGGCCCTGATATCTCCTTATGCTGACCATCACTCGCATGTTGACCATCAGCCCCAGCCTCTGACTCCGAATCTGAAGCCACCACTCCCTCCATAGCAGCAAGATGTTTGTCCCTGGTAGCTTTTATCCCGATAGCCTGCCATGCCGGTTCTTTTGATTTTGCCACTTCAGGCTCCATTTTTTTCCTGCTTTCCCTCGCCGACACTTGTCCGGCGAGTGACCAATTATCTTACATTTAGTGCAAAATAGAGGAATATATTCATAACTGAATTCAATGTTAAAAGAATACTCACCTCCATCGATCGTCATGGATTTAGGAAGGGTTTGAGAAAGGTCAATCTCCACTAATATACGAGCAAAGTGAGCCACTTCATCGTCAATAGAAGCACCATCAATCTTCAAAGGCTGTCCCAGCCAACGACCAATACCCGATAGAACCTTCGGATGCCAGAACTCCACCGGTAAGTAGTAGATTCTCACCCAAACTTGTGCTAAGGAGGACGATTCTTTATAAGGATTAAAGTATCGAACCCAATCGCGAAGACGTATCGAACCAGCAGGAAGATCCCATTTCACATGGTGTTTAGCAGTAGCCTTATCTTCCTTGTTGAGGAACTTTAAAGTATAGTACCCTCTTCCCATCGGCATGAGATACCACGGGGATTTAATCGCCCATAGCGATTGTAACTCAGCTTTAAGTTCTCTGGTAGTCCTAGGCTTTTCGCCCTTATTCATCATGAAGCGACCAATAAGCGCATGCTGGAATTTCGTAGCTTGAAAAAGCTGGATATCTCTTGGAACTTTCAGCACACCGTTCCCTTCTTGAGCAAACGGTCGAAGAGCGTGAAATTTATGAGCCGGCAGATCCGGCTTCTTTGCCTTTTGCGGAGCCGCAACTTGGGCATAAGAGACCACCGGGTCAGCCCCTTTCGCAGCAGTAGGAGAAGTACCGGGGAGCAACTTCTGATTCATAGGCGCAGACGCACCAACCAAACTAGGGTTAGCATTAGGGTTTTTCGAAAAAGTACCAACAGCATCGGGGTTTACGGGGTTTACGGGTTTGTTGAAATTGTTTGACACCGAGGGTAAGTTTATGCCACCCCTATCGAGCAGAGGCTGAGGAGTTTCACCGGAAGGCAATTAACAGTAGCAAACTAGGGTTAGGGCACGCTTGAGAGAGAGAGACGACATCTGCCTTTTTTTTTTTTTTAATTTTATATCTCATCTTCTATCATCGTTACCAACTAGAAACATAAAACTTCGCTTTATTAGTGTTCCTATTTTGCTCGTATATAGTAAAAGGAAATAATATACTACAGTTTAATGAAAAAATAATTTAAAGACTTACCAGTTTCGAAAAAAATCTCTGACTTCACGAAGAGGAAAAAAATTAAAAAGAAGAAACATGTACCGGTTTCTGGCTTTGAGTTCTGCGTGTGTGTGTGATTTAGGGTTTGAAAATAGATCTCATATTTATACTAGTCTTTATAGAGTTTGATAAATATAAAATATATTTTATATATCTATCTCCTAATAAAATAAGATGATAAAAAGAGTTCTAATTCTAATAATAATAATAATAATAATAATAATAATAATAATAATAATAATAATAATAATCTTATATAAAATTAATGGCGCATATATATATGTATCATGGAAAAATTTAAAAATAATAAGCTATAATAAAAAAATACTAATAATTAAACCTATATAATAAATCTAAATATTCGGGGTGTTACACTACCCTTGCATTTTGTTGAGGTGTAGAGACACATGAATGATGTATTAAAGTCCCAAACTTAGAATATAACTCCCCAAGATGAAATTCTGGCCCATTATCACACCTAAAAACATTAATACATTTCCCAAATTGAATTTTGGCAATATGGAAAAACTGAGTAAGGATTTCTCTAACATGTGACTTGAACTTCATTAAGAAAGTCCAAACAAATCTAGAGTGATCATCAACTATAGTGAAGAAATAACTATAACCTTGTGTAGTGGGATGTTGATATGGTCCCCACATATCACAATGAATAAAATCAAATATATCAGTGGAAACATGTTGTGAATCAGGAAATGACAATCTCTTTTGCTTGGCCAACAGGCAAATTTCACAGATAGAGTGTTTACAGTTTGAAAGAGAAAGATCTCTAGACAACAACAGCAACTTATTGAAAGATAGATGACCTAATCTATTATGCTATAGGTCAGCAGAGACACTAGAGATCAGAGGTGTTGTTGAGTTGATGGAGAGAGCAGGAGCCACTTCTAAGACATAAAGATTTCCAACTTCATTACCCTTCCCAATCACAGTCTCCTGAAAAATTTTCTGGATGACAAAAGAATTTTGTGTAAAAAGCACAGAACAATTTGATGAAGTAGTCAATGAGCTGACTGAGATCAAATTATATGAAAAAGAGGGAACACAAAGAACAGATTCAAGCTGAAGGGAAGCTGATAAATGGTACCAATACACGTAACTTCTGTACAGCTACCATTGGGAAGATTCACATGAGTGTTTGTGGCCTTAGAAGAATGAGTGAAAAATTGTGGATTATTACATACATGGTGAGTAGCACCAGTATCTAATAACCACATAGATGAAGAAAAAGTAGAGCAAATGAGAGGAGTGTAGGTAATAGTACCACTGAATGGAGGAGACACACTAGCAGGAGCAGGAGCATCTCCAAACACTTGACCACCCGTGTTGGAATTAGAACAGATATGAGAATTTGTGGTAGGAGATAGGACTAACATCTGACTCTATAAGAAGGAAATCATGCGAGCCATATCTGCAGAAGACAGAGAGGAAATAGATCCCTGAGTCTGAGCAGCAATCACAGCATTACCGGATTCAAACTGATTAGCAGCAGTCCTTGATGAATTATCTGCAGAAAAACTTTGAGGCTTTCCTCTTCCCCTACCAAAACCTGGTGGATATCCAATAATTTCGAAACATTTGTCAATTGTATGACTGGTTTTACCACAATGAGTGCAGAGAAATTTTCCTCTGCCACCTCTACCTCGAGCCATTCCTGTGGCATTGATAAGAGATCCTTGAATTTCAGTATTAGTCGAAGAAGAGTGTGGAAGAGTAGACTCAATGGAACGTTGCCTCTCTTCCTGTAACACAAGAGAGAAGATCTTTGACAGTGATCGACGAGGAGTAGTTGATATGATTTGCGATCGGATCTGAGAAAAAGTAGAGTTCAATCCTATTAAGAACTGCATTGAACATTCCTGCATCTGAAATTCGTTCCACCTACGCGAACTATGACATCGGCAGTGATCACAGGTACACCAGCGAGACAGTTGAAAATCCTTGTATTCATCCCATAGAATACGAAGTTTAGTGAAATAGGTGCTCACATCCTCTGTGCCTTGCTTTAGATTGAGCAACTGTTGTTTCAATTGGCATATACGAGCCAGATTTCCTTGGGAAAAACGCTCCCGAAGATCATTCCAAATATGATGAGCATCATCAATGTACATAATACTTGAGCTAATTTCAGGAATTACCGAATTGCGAAGCCAGGAAACGACCATGCTATTACACCTCATCCATTGTGTGAATAGCATATCAGAGTGGTGAGGCCGCTCGAGAGATCCATCGACAAAAGCTAGCTTATTCTTCGCTATGAGCGCCGTCGTCATAGATCGGTGCCAATTCGAGTAGTTGGAACCATTGAGCTGCTGTGTGACGAGCTGCACACCAGGACTGTCGCTGTGTGGCAGAAAATAAGGACTGCATACATCCTCATAAACAGATTGATGTTGTTGTTGCTTGAGTAGAGGCGTTGGAGGCGCCATTGAAGATTATTGAGTTGATCAGCAGAAAGACGTTGCTCTGGATACCATATTCGAGAGAAAGAGATGAAAAAACATGAGAAGAGAATTTTATTATTTGACTGAATGTTCTAGTACAAACTGAGCATAGATCACTATTTATAGCTAACACTCATCACACGCTATACACACTCATGAAGAGGGCGTGACCAACAAGAAAAGCTAAAGGAAAGAGAAAATACAGCTCAGCAAGATAACAAACTAATATTAGGAGCTAACTCCCGCAGCAGCATGCATGCAAAGCATGCATGTCATCTCTTATTGTAATCTCAATAATCTTTGTAGTTATAAGAATTGAATAGTAGTAAACTAAAAAACTACTCAATCATACACCCGTAAAAGTAAATTATCAACACCAAGATTTTGTGATCATGATTTCCCAAACCCAACAGCTTTCTTCCTTATTTCTCTTGCTTCAATCTTCTCGGGGCTCGTCAATCCGGTTCTTTTCTCGTATTCCTTTTCTAATGCCTGCAAACCCACACCACAAATCACCCCATTTTTAATAACTTGCCATAAATGTTTTCCATGCTACCACAGTATCTCTATCACATTTCCTACATGTGTGGAATATAATCCTTTCAAACTTATAGGAATTTTTTTGGGCGTCTGTCTATTTAGCAAATAACAACCCCCTGAAAATCTAATCTAATATTTGAAGCATAACTTGCCTGTAACTGTGGACGAATAGTGTCAAGAACTTCATCGCTCATCCTTTCGAAGAAAAGGACTCCCTGCAATTTAACGAGGTCAATTCCAACGCTGGACTAGTGATTAGGAATCCAGGATAGGCTAGGCTTGGTTTCTACATGAAGAGTATCACAGTTCCGAGTATATGAACCTGCAAATGATCGTATTCGTGCTGAAACACTCGGGCAACAAGTCCGGTTAAGTTCATTTCAAACCTTGCACCCTTAACATCCTGTGCATCAACCTTCAACGAGTCTGGTCTCTGTAAAGCAACGAGTATAGGATGATTAATAAGACCATCACAAGGAATCAAAGCCATGAATTAGCATCGGATGAAGTCCAATGCTAAACTATCTCGTACTGGATAACAGCAGCAAAAACAGTTTGATGATAATGGCAGATTAAGGAGAATGCCAATACATATTACTATAAGTTCAGAAGTAGTGCAACAGACAGGTTACCTTGACATCAGCATAAATATTAGGGAATGATAGACAACCCTCTTCAAAAGGTACTATCTTTCTTGAGTATCTCTTGATTTGTGGATTTACGAGAACAATCTCTTCTCCTGTACCACGCTCACCAGCTGGATTAAACACCATGAGCTGAACATTAATCCCAACTTGAGGCGCTGAGAGCCCCATGCCATCAGTTCTGTGGAAAAGCAAGCCAACAACTATTGTTCACATTCCTGTAATTACCAACAATCTCCAATTAAGGGGGTGTTTGGCTGAGCTTATAAGCAATTTAGGAGCTTATAAGCGATTTAGGAGCTTATAAGCTCTTGAAAAATGTTTGGCAAAATAAGTTCATAAACAACTTATAAGTTGCAAAAATAAGCTCCCAAAACATAAGTTTCTCAACCCAACTTATTTTTTCATAATCTTATAAGCAATAATCCATTTTACAAAAGTAATCGTACCACGGTTTGCTATATACATCATATACCCATCCAAATCTATTTTCTCTTTTAATTCTCTCTCTCCAACTAAGATTTGCTCTCTTTAACTCACAATCTCTAACTTATAAACTCAATTACCAAACACTTTGACAACTTATAAGCTCCCGAGACATTACATCTTATAAGCCCTTGAAACGTCTTATAAGCTATTGGAGCTTATAAGCTCTCTAAAATAAGCTTAGCCAAACACACTATAAGACTAACATGGCAACTCCGCTATACAACAAGGACAAGATTCTTACCATTTCTTCATTTAGTTTTCAGAATCTTGAAATCAATAAACCATCCCATCAAATTTTAATTTCTTTTGCGAAGATTTTATGGATTTTATTTATTTATTTATTAAGAAGTCATCACAAAATTGTTATCAGGATTTGCAAACATTCCCTATAATTCTGGCTAAAGAAACTAAAATTACATGATTTAAAAAAAAAAAAATTAAGACTTCAATTATGATTAATATCACATTTAAATATCAAATTCAACATCAAAATACTTAAGAAACTCAACACTATCACCAAGGAGCTCGAGGTTTATTTGTTCAATATTTTGATGATCTTGGAGGATCAGAAACCACAAATCAATGTGCATAAGCTCAGTCATAATTTCCCCCCCAAATTTTAGAATCTGAAAGTTATATCTGTGCATTGTTAGTTTCCCCGAACTGATCCAGTAATCAATTTCAGAGTTTCAATTATCATCTCGTGATCCAGTAATCAATTTCAGAGTTTCAATTATCATCTCGTGATTGCTCTGTTATGAGCAAGCAGTAATCATAAATAAAATTCGATTGAAGCAAAAATGAAAATTTTAATTTAAAAAAAAAACTTACATGTACATTATGTCGAACATCTCGTCAACAAGCCTCTTCAAGTTCTCATCAAACGAGGTAACTCTCTTGTTCTTCGCTCTCAAAATCGGGTCCGGATACTTAATTATTTCAAGAGGTCCCTTAAATAGCAAATCAGAGGCTGTTCCAAAATAAGAAAAATTATACGAATTTCAATCCAATAATTCCTCAGGTAAATTAGCAGTAATGAAGTGCATAATCCACATAATTATAAATATCCTCAGGATCGTGTTCTTGTTACTTACGGGAAGCTACTGGTTCAACTTTAGCTACGGAAGAAGAGCTCCGCCGTGCCTGCGCAAGTACGGGTCGGACCGCAAGCTTGTGGCCGCGAGAAGATGGGGTGAAGGAACCAGCACGGCGGAGTAAGGGGAGGAGTGTGTGAGTGAGGGCGGTGGAGTGGAGGCATGTCGAAGCAGCCATTACGGCAGTTATTTGGGATTAGAAAAACTGAATTTTTCAGCCAAATCTTTATTTGGGATTAGAAAAACTGATTAAGGAAAGCTGCTCTTGGCTCCTCAAAAAAAGACGCAGAGAGAAGATGAAGGAAAAAAAAATAGAGATTAGAGAAAACATAGAAGCGGCGGTAAGCTGATTGAGAAATGAAATCAGGGCTCCGTTAGTTATACTGGAATATCTTTTTATTATTCTCATTTATATTATTTTTAGTTATTTTTATTCACCTACTATTTACTTATGCAAGAAAGGAACGAAAAGAAAGATAACGTGTATATTTGTTTGTTATCCTGGTAAAATGGAGTTTTATTTTTAATATGAGAGGTGCTTTAGCACTTCAGCAGTAGTTTGAGCTTTTGCATAAGACACAAATAATTTGAAAGTTATTATCCAATGATTTATCTTCACTTACTTACAATAAAACTAAATAAATAAATTTGATTAGTACAAATAAGAAAAATTATCTAATTAAAAAAAATGAATTAAATAAGGTGCATGATAACACCATAAGATTTTTAAAATTTTAAGACTTAATTTTTTATTAACCGAAAGGGAGAGATCATAATTTAAAAAAGAAACAAATAATTTATAAATTAAATCAATTATTCAAGTAGGGATGTCAATCGTGTCAGCCCTAACGGGTTGTCGAGTTAAGCGGGTGTGGGTTAATCGGGCTGAAAAATTTTCGGGTTGAAAATTTTCAACTCTAACTCTAAACGTTCGGATTTCGAGCTAGCCCATCGGGCTAATCGGGTCAAAAACTTAAAAATAAAATTATATTTTATATATTTTTTTGTTCTTAGTGATCTTATATTTATAATAAATAAATATAAACAAAAATTAAAAGTATGAATTATATGACAATGATAAAATGCAAAATTTAAAAGATTGAAAAACTACGACATGACCATAAATTGAAACAAAGAAAAGGACTACAAAAAAAAAACAAACAAAAAAGCAAAAAAAAAAAACAAAAAAGACAAGCAAGATAAAGGCAACCATTTTCAAATCGAGGCAATTCACATTTTGTTAGAGCACCTCGAATGGTGGTGTCTTAGAGGGGTGTCTTAGGAGTGGGCCCCACTTAAGACACACCCCTCTCCAATGCATTGTGTCTTAGGTGGGTGCTTAAATCCTCATTTCCACAAAATTCATATTTCTACACTTTTATTTTAAAATTTCTAATTTCATTAAAAATAAAATTAAACATTATAATAATTTAAAGACATAATTTAAATACAATAAAAAAAATAAAAATTACAATAATTTTCTAGGACTCAATTGGACCAAAACGAGACCAAATGTGTTCTTTCAAGTCCAAAGTGAGGCGAGCATGCATCTCCGCGTCTCGCAGATGCTTGTTGAGCAACAGATACACAAAAATCCGGCGGAGCACCGGCACGAGGTTGAGATGCGGCGCTACTCGACGCTTCGTCGCGTCTTCTTCCCACTGGGTTGCTTACTCGCCTTCGTCTTCGATGATCATGTTGTGCAAAATGATGCACGTGAACATGATGTCGCTCATCGCCTCCTTGCTCCAAAGATGCGATGGGCCTTTGACGATTACCCAACGAGCTTGAAGGACGCCGAAGGCTCGTTCAATATCCTTGCGAGCCGCTTCCTGCATCACTTTGAACCTCTTCCCCTTCGGATCCGTCGGATGTGTAGGACTCTTCACGAATACAGGCCAATTGGGATAGATGTCGTCAGTCAAGTAGTACCCACTTGTGTAGTAGGCGTTGTTGACTTGATATATGACCGGCACCCCCATTCCTTGCAGCCGATTGTTGAACAACGTCGAGTTGTTGAGCACGTTGATGTCGTTGTTCGAACTAGGAGTCCTAAAAAAAGCATGCCAGATCTATAGATCTTGCGAGGCGACGGCTTCGAGGATGATGGTCGGTTCCCCCTGATCGCCGCGAGTGTATGCGCCTTGCCATACCGTTGGACAATTCTTCCACGCCCAATGCATGTAATCAAGGCTTCCTAGCATTCCCGGGGAGCTGTGTTTCGCTTCGTGCATTGCTAGAAGCCGTTGGCAGTCAGCGGAAGTCGGCCTCCTCAAGTACTCCGCGCCGAAGAGTTGAATAATGGCTCGACTGAATCTGCGCAAGCACTCCAACGCGGTGGACTCTGCAATCCGGAGATACTCGTCGTATTGGTCCGCTGCCCCACCGTTAGCCAGCATACGAACAGCGACAGTGCATTTTTGCAATGGCGTGAAGCCGGGCCTCCCAAGTGCATCCGTGCGTTGTTGGAAGTATGGATCGGATGCGACGGCATTAACGATACGCAAAAACAACGCACGACGCATCCGAAAACGGCGGCGGAAGATGTTGTCGGGGTAGACCGAATTTTCATCAAAGTAATCCGCGTGCAAACGTACAGCGCCGGCTTCACGGTCCCGACGAATGAAAGCCTTCTTCCGCTCGCTTCGTCGCCGACGACGAGGTTGCTCTTCTGGATCACCAATATCTTGAACAATTTGGTTAAATTGTTGCACAAGATTGGAAAATTCTTCAGCACGTCGCTCGTCCTCGTGGCTTGATGAGGAGGAAGACATTTTTTGTAGAGAATTTTTTGATGTGGAGATGATTTTTAGATAATGAAATGAATGGAGAAGAGTTGTGATATATATACATAAAAGGGGGAAAAAAAGCTGAATTCGGCCGTTGGGAAGCAACGGTCAATTTAAAAAATATATATATATATATATATATATATATATATATATATATAAATAACAAACGGTCATTTTTTTAAAAAAACTATCGAATTTCTATATATTTTTTTTTAAATAGGCGCGTCCGCCGGATGCGCCATACCCTTCTTCCGCTCGCCCCGGGTCTCCGCCTCGCCACACCTTCGCACCTGGCCGAGTCGCCAGTGCGCCGCCCGCCTCCTCGCCACGCCTCAATCCAGCGCTCGCAACGAGCGCTGGAGGTGCTCTTAAAATAATGAAACTGACACACAATCAATTAATTTGTATTTTCAATAATCACCTGAAACTAATAAATAAAAAATGGATGCAACTTGCAATAGTAAAAGAATCCACATTTAACTCACACAAATCTCACATCCACATATTTCCAGAAACACGCATACACTATGCAAATTCTTTGAATTTTAACATTAAGGGTGCGTTCTCTTTGCTTATAAATTTATCATGGGAAAATGAAAGATAAACAAAATTTCACCCTTTAAATTATTCATTTCTTATCCCACATTTACTAGTTGACTCTTACTCATTCCTCAGTTACACTATAAAGGAGGAATAATATTATCCCTCCAAAAATGGTGTGATAATATTATCCCTCCTTTGTAGTGTAAATGAGGAATGAGTAAGGGTCAAATAGGAAATGTAGGAAAAGAAATGAAGGATTTAAATGGTGAAATTTTGTTTATCCTTTTTTTTCCTATGATAAATTTACAACCAAAGAGAATGCAACCTAAATCAAATTTGCTCTGAATTCAGTGATCTACAAGGAATAATACCATCTTCCAATTCTTTTCCTCTCATAAACATTTAATATACGAAATTCGGGGGAAGATCAAATTTGGTTTTGCACAATCTCATGAGTATTTTTTTCTTGCTTTTATGCTAAAACAGGCTAAAAAACAATTCACCAGAAAAATGAAATAGGAACAACCGCGAAACATATAAGGGTGTGTTCTTTTTTATGGATAAATTTATCATGCGAAAATGGGGAATAACAAAAAATTATACATTTAGATAATTCCTTTCTTTTCCCTCATTTTTTTTTTACAAAAGAGAAGTTCACTATTTTTCATTCATTATTTTCACTTCAAAGATTATCTCTCCTTAATGTAAAAAGAATGAAAAAAAAATGGTGAACTTGAGGGGAAAAATGAAGGTATTTAAAGACATAAATTTTTAACATCCCTCATTTTACCATGATAAATTTATCTATCAAATATAACACACTTTTAATGTACATAGAGAAACTTTTTATTTGTAGAGAAACATATTTTTTTTCTTCTCAGAAACATTAATGTATGAAAATAATATTAGCAATTTGCATCATACAATTACAATGAATAGATTTATAATTCACCTAATACACAAAAAAATAAAATAATAATAAGTTATAACATACGAAAACTACAATAGGAACAGTAGGCGGCGGCTATCGGCAAAGGCGGGGGTGAGGCAGAAGGCGAGAGGTGGAGGCCACTAGAGAAATCGGTGAAGGCTGAGGTGGCAACTCAAACTATCTATTCCACGTGGCGGCTAATGCAGTGCAGAGCCTGAGCAGCCCAAGCGTCACGGTGGTGGCGCGAGTGGAGGCGGGGCAACCAACGGTGGTGGCGAATGGGACGACGGTGGCACAATGAAACGTCTTATAAGCTATTGGAGCTTATAAGCTCTCTAAAATAACCTTAGCCAAACACACTATAAGACTAACATGGCAACTCCGCTGTACAACAAGGACAAGATTCTTACAATTTCTTCATTTAGCTTTTAGAATCTTGAAATCAATAAACCATCCCATCAAATTTTAATTTCTTATGCGAAGATTTTATGGATTTTATTTATTTATTAAGAAGTCATCACAAAATTGTTATAAGGATTTGCAAGCATTCCCTAAAATTCTGGCCAAAGAAACTAAAATTACATTATTTAAAAAAAAATAAGACTTCAATTATGATAAATATCACATTTAAATATCAGATTCAACATCAAAATACTTAAGAAACTCAACACTATCACCAAGGAGCTCGAGGTTTATTTGTTCAATATTTTGATGATCATGGAGGATCAGAAACCACAAATCAATGTGCATAAGCTCAGTCATAATTCCCCCCCCCCCAATTTTAGAATCTGAAAGTTATATATGTGCATTGTTAGTTTCTCCGAACTGATCCAGTAATTAATTTCAGAGTTTCAATTATCATCTCGTGATTGCTCTGTTATGAGCAACCAGTAACCATAAATAAAATTCGATTGAAGCAAAAATGAAAATTTTAATTTAAAAAAAAAACTTACATGTACATTATGTCGAACATCTCATCAACAAGCCTCTTCAAGTTCTCATCAAACGAGGCAACTCTCTTGTTCTTCGCTCTCAAAATCGGGTCCGGTTACTTAATTATTTCAAGAGGTCCCTTAAATAGCAAATCAGAGGCTGTTCCAAAATAAGAAAAAAATATACGAGTTTCAATCCAATAATTTCTCAGGTAAATTAGCAGTAATGAGTGCATAATCCATAGAAAATATCCTCGGGATCGTGTTCTTGTTACTTACGGGAAGCTACTGGTTCAACTTTAGCTGCGGAAGAAGAGCTCCGCCGTGCCTGCGCAAGTACTGGTCGGACCGCTAGCTTGTGGCCGCGAGAAGATGGGGTGAAGGAACCAACACGGTGGAGGAAGGGGAGGAGTGTGTGAGTGAGGGCGGTGGAGTGGAGGCATGTCAGAGCAGCCATTACGACAGTTATTTGGGATTAGAAAAACTGAATTTTGCAGCAAAGGCTAAAATTTAAATTTGAAAGTTTATACTCCCTTCCGTTTACACGAAAAAAAAAAATCATTTATCCATAAAAAATAAATTTACTCCACATTTTGACCGCACTCTTTATTGGGTTTTAATAAAAAAAATGGGGCAAAATGAAAAATACCCATTTTCGAAGACAAAAACAAAAATATACCCACCCTTTTTAAAACATATAAAATCTGCCCATTTGAGACAATTTTGTCCTTATGCACATTCTGGTGCATTGCTCGCTGCCAAGTGTTGAGTATGTCGAGCGTGTCGAGCATTATGCAATTTTACCCTTATTTTGTGATTCTCTATAGTTCATTATGAATACAACTTTATTGGAAATAGTCGGTGAAGACTTTATCAGGCCCAATATGCTTCCGTAACAATTCAAAATTATTCTAAACATAAATCAACATTATACCTTTCGTCGAATGGTCTTCTTCAGGAGTCAGTTCTCGTTGCGTTTTACGGACCGTCTGCCGCCCCCAGGTTCCGTCCAACCACACACTCGCAAGAGATGGTTGCAACCTTCCTCCTTCACTAAGTTCCGACGTTGAATACTTTGTTGATAAATGAAAGAAAAATTTTACTAAACCGGAAAGTTGAGCGAAAACAAAGTGTTTAAAGAGGAATTATAAAATACTTAATTTATTTCATAATATCTCCCTAAGGGAGGAGACAAACTTGTTTAGCTACTCATTCGTAGCTAATACTTGTGTACATAAATTAAAAGAAACTAAAACTACAATGAAAAAAAAACTTTAAAAAACAGAAATTTAAAAATTATAAAGATAATTTCTAGAGAGAGTGTGTTTTGTGAAGGTGTTGTGAATTTTCGGATGATCCTCTTCTCTCTAGAGCTTGCCCTTTTATAGAGATCTGATGCCCTCTATAATTCTTGGTGGTTGGCCTCTGTTGAAAGTAAGCTAAGAGATGATGAAGAAGAGATTTAGAGTTAGAAGCAGAGAGAATTTTAGAGTTAGAAATTGTGTTTTCATTAATTAGCAAAGCTGATAAAGAAAGGTATATATACACGAGTGAGAAGCTTCCTAAAGCTTCTGTAACCATCTAACAAACTAATCAAACTGCTTCTAACTAATCTTGTTGACTCATAGTTGCTGACTCAGCAAACGTTTACAAATATATATTCAAACATGCACCAAAAAAGATTTTATCAGTTCTTCAACCAGGATTATGCAGAGGCATGAGATGAAGCTTATCTCGCAGAAGATAGAACCGTGGTTCAGCAAGAGGCTTGGTGAACAAGTCCGCAACTTGATCAAGGGCTGGGACGTGACCGATTTCAACAAACTTATCTTGCACTTTTTCCCGAACATAATGGATGTCAACCTCGATGTGTTTGGTGCGGGCATGAAAAACCGGATTTGAGGATAGGGCAATCGCACTGGAGTTGTCGCACCACAAATGATGAGGAGAAGAAAGAGGAATATTGAGCTCATGACATAACGCATCCATCCAGGCTAACTCTGTTGTAGCAGTTGCTAAGGAACGATACTCAGATTCCGTGCTGCTGCGCGAGACTACAGACTGCTTTTTAGAGCTCCAATTAATAAGATTGTTTCCATAGTAAATGCAGTACCCTCCAGTTGAACGTCTATCATCGACACAACTGGCATAATCAGCGTCTGCAAAACCAACAAGTTGTGTGGAGGAAGAAGGTTGAAAGTGAAGAGCCAGAGTAGTGGTGCCTTTAAGGTATCGGAGCACACGTTTACATGCTGTCCAGTGTAAAGTAGTGGGATTGTGCAAGAACTAGCTCAGTTTGTTGACGGCAAACGCGATATCAGACCGTGTGTGAGTGAGGTACTGGAGAGCGCCGATAGTGCTTCGGTAGAGAGATGGATCAGAGAAAGGCAAGCCATCATATTTGGAGAGCTTGGTGGCTGGAGTCATGGGTGTTGAGCATGGATGACAAGACTCCATTTTTGTTTTCTTCAATAGCTCATTCAAGTACTTTGTTTGACATAGAGAATAGGTAGATTCAGCCTTTGTTACTTCGATGCCCAGAAAGTAATGAACTTCACCGAGTGAGGTAAGAGCAAATTGTTGATGAAGAATAGCAATGATGTCTAAAACTTCAGCGTTGCTATCTCTTGTGATTAATATATCATCAACATATATCAAAATAAGAATGCGAGCACCATTATTATTTTTGTAAAACAATGAGAAGTCACACACAGAGCGGTGAAATCCAAGAGAGTATAAGCAGCTGCGTAACTTGTCATACCACGCCCTTGGGGCCTGCCTTAGCCCATAGAGGGACTTCTGCAATTTACAGACATACTCAGGATGAGCTGAATCTGCAAAACCAAGAGGTTGCGACATATATATGTTATCCTCTAGATCGCCATTCAAAAATACGTTGTTAACATCGATTTGGTGTATCGACCATCCACGCGAAGCAGCTAAGGCAAAGATAAGGCGAATGATGGAAGACTTTATTATTGGACTGAAAACTTCAAGAAAATCCACACCGGCTAATTGTTCAAAGCCACGGGCTACTAAACGAGCTTTGAGCTTGTCCAAGTCACCATTTGATAGAGTTTTAACTCGGAAGACCCATTTATTGCTGATAATTTTGTTTAAAGGCGAAGGAGGCACACGAATCCATGTACCTTTAATATTTAATGCCTCAAGCTCTTTGGCCATCGCATCACACCATTCTGGACGGGCCAGAGCATCATCAATAGAAGTGGGAAGAGAAGGAAGCTTGTTGCCAGAGACCGAGGCAGCAGATGTAACATGCTGCATAATATACACCTCATTGTTTTGAATGGCAAAGCATCCTGGTATATCAGTAGAACCTGCAGAAGAAGACTGTTGCACATGATAACTCTTGGGCTTGAATATCCCTTGTTTGGATCTGGTAATCATGGTGTGGGAGCTAGAGGGTGGTGGTGGTGGAGGTGGTGGTGATGGAGATGGTGGTGGGGATGATGAAGGTGTTGATATTGGAGATGGAGTGGGGAATGGTGACTGCACATGAGAGGATAGAGTAGGAGCAGGTGAGTGAGGAGGGGTAGTCGAGGAAAATGAGGATGACGAGGGAGAGGAGGATGAGGAGGAGGAAGATGAGTGGGGAATTGCATCAGGTAAAGGCAGTATGGGTAGAGGATTTTGAGCATATGGAGTGGGAGTAGAGAGAGGAAATGAGGAGAAGATAGAAGCATATGGAAATTCACACTCATTAAAGTGAACCGTGTCTGCTATGTAGATACGTTTGGAAGAACTAAGACATTTATACCTTTTATGACACTCACTATACCCAAGAAATACACACTTGGAAGAGCGGTACTGCAGCTTATGTTGGTTGTAAGGTTTAAGATAGGGAAAACACGCACACCCAAAGACCTTAAGCCACTTATAGTTAGGTATAGTGTGAAACAAGGCTTGAAATGGTGATATATCTTTAAGGGATGGGGTGGGCAGCCGATTGATGAGATAGGTGGCAGCCTGAAATGCATCCCACCAATACTCAAAAGGAATGGAAGACTGAGCAAGCAAGGTTAACCCAGTATCAACAACATGTTGATGCTTCTTTTCTACTCTACCATTTTGAGGGTGGATATATGGGCAAGGGTGTTGGAAGTGTATGCCATGTGTAGTGAGATAGTCAGTAAGTGGGCGAAACTCTTCCCCCCCCCAGTCAGATTGAAAAGCTTTAATGGTGGCCGAAAATTGACATTTGATCATGGAGATGAAGTTGGTGACAGCAGTGGTGGTTTGAGATTTGAGGGTGAGTGGGTAAATCCATGTGTATCGAGTAAAATCATCAACAAATATGATGTAATACTTGTACCCTGTAGTAGATGGTGTGTGTGCTGGGCCCCATAAGTCAGAGTGTATAAGTTCAAAAGCATGTGTGGTGTGAACAGGTTGGGAAACATGTGGTTGTTGGTGCATTTTGCCAAGTTTGCATGCCTCACAGAAACTTAGTTCACTAGATTTATAAGGAATATTGAGATGTTTATAGATTTTGGCTATTACATTTAGTCCAGGGTGACCAAGAGATCTATGAAGAACATCTAGAGCAGTACATATACCAACAGATTTTGAGATAACTATAGCAGCAGTTGAGCTAGATGTAGGAACAGACCTTTTATTACAAGTAAAACTGGAAGAACTATTCTTAGATGGTGTAGACTCGCGATAGAATGAGGAGAGATCCAGTTGATAAAGGCCTTTAGAAAGAGTTCCCTTCAACAGAATCTTGTGTGTCTTGAGGTCCTTAACAAAACAAGAGTTATGGTTAAATTCTATGGCAACTTGATTATCATTTGTAAACTGTGAAATGCTGAGGAGGTTCTTGGTGATATGTGGCACATATAGAATATTATTGAGAAGTAAGGAATGACTATTTGATATGGAAATGCAGTTTGAACCAACAGAAGAGATAGGTAAGGTATTACCATTTCCAACCATTAGAGAATCAGTGCCACAGTAGTCATCATGCACAGCCAAATTCTGAAGATCATTTGTGATATGTGTGGTAGCTCCACTATCCGCATACCATGCTGGATCTGCATTAGGAGAGTTCTGAGAGAGAGCAACATCAGTAGTATGAGAAGTATCCGAGATAAAAGCCTGTGGAGTGGCAGTGGTGATAGTGTTATCAGTAAAATGAACATCGAAGCGTTTGAAACATTTAATGGCAACATGACCAGCTTTGCCACAAAGTTGGCAGATGATTCCTTTAGATTGAGGTGCTGAGCGATTGAATCCTCCACGATTTCCAATGTTAGAGCTTCGAACAAGAAAGGTTCATCTGCCATTGCCGCGGTAAGCTACATGTGCAGCAGGATCAAAGAGAGACGAGTGCTGCCGCTGAAGATGCAGCTCATAGGCTTGAAATGCATACTGAATCTCTTGCAGATTTTGTGTATCACTCCGATGCATGATATTAACCACCAAAGCTTCATATTCAGAGCCAAATCCAGAGAGGATATACATGACTAACTCATCATCGTTGATAATTTGTCCAACGGCTGACAATTGATCCGCATATCCTCGCATTTTGAGGAAAAATTCCTCAACAAAGAGAGAGTCTTTTTTGTGGTTTGAAGGAGAAGACGAAGTTGCATGATGTGTGCTTTAGACTGAGACATAAACAGTCGTTCAAGGACTGACCAGAGCTCACGAGAGGAGGTGCAGCGAACAATGTGACCAAGCATGGACTCAGTAACCGACAACAGCATCCAGCTGAGAAGATACTGATCACGGCGAATCCATTGTGCAGATGTTGGAATTGGTAGTTGACCGCCATTTGAAGGAGCTGGCAGATATGGTGGTGGTGACATCGCCGTGGGAGAGATGAAATTGTGGAAACTGTGTGCACGAATAGCAGAGAGCGCCTGTGCTCTCCAGAAAGCATAATTGGACCGATCGAGTTTGAGAATTTAGGGAAAATGTGGAAAGAAGCAGTGGAAGTTGAATTCTCCATTGAAAGGAGCTAAATCGAGATCTATTGGTTTGAGGAGAAAAAGAGGATCGAGATTATGCTAAAAACCTTGCGATTGATACCATGTTGAAAGTAAGCTAAGAGAGGATGAAGAAGAGATTTAGAGTTAGAAGCAGAGAGAATTTTAGAGTGAGAAATTGTGTTTTCATTAATTAGCAAAGCTGATAAAGAAAGGTATATATACACGAGTGAGAAGCTTCCTAAAGCTTCTGTAACCATCTAACATGTTGGAATTGTGTTAAAATGAAAGTGGGGATTTTGTCCCACATTGGTTTTGCTATCAAAGTAGGTGGAGACCCTTAGGCTATTTAAGGAGTTCCAAGGTCTTTGATACAAATGCACCAATCACTACCTTTAGTCTTGTGATTACTTCTAGTTTGAAATTCCTTGCTCTTTGTTTTAGAGGGGTGAGAGGTTTTCAAAGGCTTGTAAGAGTGTAGTGGTTGTGAGTCGAGAGGGTGAGAAATACTGTGTGATTGTAGAAATTTATCATATAGTAATTTTTCAGTGGGTCGTGGTTTTTTCTCCGGATTTGGAGTTTCCACGTTAAATTCTTGTGTTGTTAAATTGTGTCTAGTTTTTTTTCTTATTTCTTGCTTCTACCAAGTTTGGATGGGGAACTGATTTCCCAACAATTGGTATCAGAGCCTGGCTGAGGTCTCTTGATATTCCAAGTATGCTCTGTGGTTGCAGCATTGTCTGATCTTCCACATCAGAAAGGATTTCTTGAGAAAGATCCGGGCGGGGTGTCTCTTGCGAGACGGCTGTTCATTTTGGTGGAGAAGCGGTACGTCAAATCAACTTCAAGTCCAAATGAAGTTCGACGTGGAGAAATTCGATGGAATAATTAATTTTGGCTTGTGGCAAGTGCAAGTCAAGGATGTGCTGATACAATCTGGGTTACACAAGGCCCTGAAAGGAAGTCCGGGTGCAGTCAAAAAGCCCGGTGCAGATGATGACGCAAACAACAAGTCCGGTATGAGTGATGAAGATTGGGAGGATCTGGATCTGAAGGCGGCAAGCACAATTCGTCTCTGCTTGGCCAAGAATGTACTTGCAAATGTACATGGGATTTCGAGTGCGAAGGAGCTTTGGGAAAAGCTGGAAGCTCTGTACCAAGCAAAAGGCATCTCGAATCGGTTGTATTTGAAGGAACAATTTCATACCTTACGGATGGATGAAGGTGTGAAGATTTCAGATCACTTGAGTATTCTCAATGGCATTATCTCTGAACTGGAGAGTATTGGAGCGAAAATTGAAGATGAGGATAAGGCGTTGAGACTCATCTTGTCTCTTCCACGTTCCTATGAACACATGAAGCCAATATTAGTTTATGGGAAGGAAACTCTGGTCTTTGCTGAAGTCACGGGCAAACTTCTTTTGGAAGAAAGAAGGCTGATGAGTGAAGGACGTCCTTCATCGGAAAATTCAGCAATGGTGGCCTTTAGCAGAGGGAGGAAGAAAGACTCCAAGGGCGTTGTTTGTTGGAGGTGCGGAAAACCCGGCCATACGAAGCGAAACTGTCCAGGTGGAGCTCGTCAAGGTGGAGCGGATTCGGCAGAAAGCTCCGAACAAGCAGCTAACATCGTGTTTGATGATGTCCTTTGAGGACATGAATATCCTTATGGCATGTCCAATGGCCATGATAGAGGATGTGACGATGTTAGTTGGACCACATGTGCATGGTTTTTTGGCATGGATGCAGGTGTGTGGTGAAAAGTATGTCGATGGCTGATGACTTCTAGGAGGGCCAAAAGCTAGAAGGTTGCACCAAAATTTCAGCAAGGTTTTTTCGACATGTGCCGAAGTAAAATTCTTAGAATGGTTTATTCTAAGTGTTCTACTCATTTGGTGGAGTAGGTTTATTCTCTTTTGAGGATGATGGTTCTTTGTGATAAGAATCATAATTGTCGGTGAAGACAATGGTGTTTTTCTTTCATTTTTAACAAGGTGGAGATTGTTGGAATTGTGTTAAAATGAAAGTGGGGATTTTGTCCCACATTGGTTTTGCTATCAAAGTAGGTGGAGACCCTTAGGCTATTTAAGGAGTTCCAAGGTCTTTGATACAAATGCACCAATCACTACCTTTAGTCTTGTGATTACTTCTAGTTTGAAATTCCTTGCTCTTTGTTTTAGAGGGGTGAGAGGTTTTCAAAGGCTTGTAAGAGTGTAGTGGTTGTGAGTCGAGAGGGTGAGAAATACTGTGTGATTGTAGAAATTTATCATATAGTAATTTTTCAGTGGGTCGTGGTTTTTTCTCCGGATTTGGAGTTTCCACGTTAAATTCTTGTGTTGTTAAATTGTGTCTAGTTTTTTTTCTTATTTCTTGCTTCTACCAAGTTTGGATGGGGAACTGATTTCCCAACATAACAAACTAATCAAACTGCTTCTAACTAATCTTGTTGACTCATAGTTGCTGACTCAGCAAACGTTTACAAATATATATTCAAACAGCCTCGGATTCTTCTTCATCGAAGCCAGCTCATGGATTGTGACTGCCACCTTCTTTTGTCGGCCATGATTGCCGACACTAGTTAGTGCCTTCACATGGAGCTGAACCTTCCTTTTATTATTTTGTAATAATTGTTGGTAGGGGCCAGCTGCTTTTCCTTCCACTCAGCCTTGTTTTCTTCCTTTTGGTGAGTGGATCTTCTGTAGGATTACCCACTTTTCCCCTTTAGTGGGTAATTAGTCTGCATCCACCCACTTTTGTTGTTTTTCTTTTAGTGGGTGGTCCTCCTGTCTCGAGTCACATGACTCCCTTTTCCTTGTCGGGCATCTTACTTTTTTGGTGCCCGAGGTAATCGTCCTCGTGGAGTCCTGTGCTCCTCATACTCATCGGACCGAAATTTCTTCTTGCTAGGCTTCGGGAGAAAACCCTTTCCGAACTCCGGTTCCTTCTGCGTAGGACACTCTGCGCAGATGTGATCAACCCAATGGCCTAGATGAGCCATATTGCAAAACTTGCAATAGGTCTCTTTACTCCCCACAATCTTGTTGCACCAGAGTGTTTGCCTTTTCTCTTCAAAAGCCTTCTCGGCGAAGCTTGTGGTTGTTCCTGTCATGGTGTTTAACAAGAACGATCCAAGTCACAAATCATTATAGCAATCTAGAACAAAATGTCTTAAAAAAACTTACATCCACAGTCTTAAAAATAACACAAACAAGACCATATCCAAACTAGAGTAGTCTTAAAAATAGCATACATCCAAAGTCTTAGACAAATTGACATAAATCATTCAAGATGTCACAGATTTTTTACATCTTCGACGATTATGCCCAACTTCACCACATATGCAACAACATTTGCGCCTACGAGACCCAACAACTTCTGACTCATTACTAGCAATGTGTTCATCTTGTGATATTGGAATGGCCTCTTTGCATTTGGAACGGTAATGACCGCTTTGGTTGCATCTCGAACAAGCTCTAGATAATCGCCTACAAGATTCGATTCTACTTGTCCGTGGACGTCCTGCCTGTGTAGGCTAGGTGGTGTCAACATTTGTCTTGATTTCACTTCTACAGGCACAGACCACTCATCTGGATGCAAGATTGCTCTGTTGTGTAGTAGCTAGACACATATGAAAATAAACTCTATTTTGATTTACTGCATTAAATGTTGGAACCATTAATACCAAATATACAAATAACAAGTGGTAGACAAATTGATATATAAATGTAGAAGTACCTTATTGTCGCGGCAGCATGAGCGCAAGGAATCAAATCAAGATTAAATTCCCGACACAAGCAAATCTTAGCATTCAGATCAACCACATATGTCTTTGTTCCACATAAAACCTTATATTCATTGATGTAATTGGCTGCACATCCATGGTCCGTCCATCTTCAATGGAATTCTCTACCTTTTTTGCTGCATATTCAGTTAAAATATGGGTTCTCACCGAAGCTTTATTACGTCACTCAACAAACCACTGTACAATCAATGTCCGTACACATTCCAAAAGAGTGCATACTGGCAATCTACGAGCCCATCTAAGATGACCATTCAAGCATTATGCACAATTAGAAGTAAGAAACTCATACCACCGTACTGGACATTTACTACGGGACCATCGTATTGGATCAACATCCATCAATTTCTTAAATGCATTTTGCTCAGAATTCATTGCAATTTTTGACATTTGCTTATCAAAGTCCTGACTTCGGTAACATTTGGATGCTTTTTGATACATAGCAACCACATGAGCACCCCATCTTGATATCTTTTGCTGCAAATGATATGTACAAACACCATGAGGAACCCCGGGATACACAGTATCAATAGCATTCTTGATGCTTCGGTGTTGGTCAGAAACAAACATTAAATCATCAGGGCAACCAAAAGTTCTTTTCAATTGGTTGAAAAACCAAATCCATGAACTATCATTCTCCTTATCACCAATTCCCACAGCCAATAGGAACACTTGTTCATTTCCATCTTTTGTAGCAGCAACAAACATAATACCTCTATATTTTCCTTTCAAATGTGTACCATCCACAACTATGACAGGACGATAAGAAGACTTAAATCCATTTACACAAGCACCAATAGCCATAAAAGCATATTGAAAACGATCAACAGAGTCAGTTTGTAATGCAACAATAGAACCGGGGTTAGATTCTTGCAACATGTACAAATATGAAGGTAATAATTGAAAAGACTTATCTGTATCTCCATATATCATACTGATAGCATGATTCATCCCAATCAGTGCCATCTAATAATCAACTACAAATCCTTAGGCTTCAAAACAACACCTTCATTCATCAACGTTGGAGCAAAAAATGCTCCTATCGTCCTCGCTAACACTATTCTAGGACCGTGATTTCTCAAGTCAATCTGACAACTGTGCGGAGCAACCCATTTGATAACCTTCCAAATAGTCCCATGCGCTATAGCACGTAGTAAGAATGGGCATTGTTCACTATACTTGCAAACAACTGAGAATCTACACTTATCAGATCGCTCGGCAACAAATTCTACACGATTTACCAAATGATATAGCCCCAATGCAGTCTTCAAGCTTTCTTTATCCATAAATTTAGATCCTTCTGATAGTGTATCACGGTTGAACCCTTTGGTTATTCCTAATTCATCACAAAGAAGTGACGCTTGATATAGAGCACCGAGAATGATCCATTGTTGACCATGCCCAATCTGTCTATCCCAAATGTCATCTTCTACATCCACATCCACAAATGAGCTGCTTAAGGAAGGTACATTATGCCTATTTCTACTATCATCATCACCATCATCATCATCATAATCATCATCATCATCATCATCATCATCATCATCGTCATCAAAATCATCACCTAAACTATCCAAATTGTCAACATTCTCATTATAACCCCAATCAACACCATGTTCATCATCAACAACATTATTGGCAATGCGCTCAAAATAATTGGCAGCAACATTTTCAGTTTGAACGTTATGTCTAGGCACAATAAGTTGATCCATGTTTCTTTGAGGATTTTGTAGCGTTTCAAAGATTGGCTGTTTCATATTCACATTTGTGACTTGAGAGTTCAACATATTCACAAAACTAGAAGAATGAACATTTATCTTTTGAAGAACTGAAACAAAGATCTTCGGCACTTGAAAAGAATCAATTACTAATTTTAAATCATCATCATCTAGTATCTTGATTCTCAAAGTTTCATCTTCCGGAGTTTTCATATATGAATATATCCAATACTCATAAATATTTGTATCTAAACAAACAATCCCTTGAATCCGACTTACGAATGTGTTGAATGTCATGCCCGATGATGGAAAACGGAGATATTCACGATGCCCCCCTCATACTTGTCGTTATTCCATGAACCACCATATGATACAACCATACATAATTGGCTCATCTGAAAATACGAACGAAACATAAGAAATATCAAAATGAGATTTGAATAAAAAAAATGAGGTATAACATCTACTGTTGCTCGATATGCTCGGCATGCTCGATTCGCGAACCTCACTCGCAATGCTCGATAAGGCAAGCTTGTCGAGCAACATTACTAAATGCTTAATGCTCGCCATGCTCGACTCCATATGGTCGAGCATGTCGAGTATTTGTTCATATCTCATGTATGCTCGACATGCTTGACTTGTCGAGCATGCCGAGTGAAGTTCACGAATTGAGCACTATAGACCAAAAATGGGAATATTCAAAATATATCAACTGAATTGAAAATTGTTCTTCATAAACCATAAAATAGTTTTGAATAACAGTAACTCATGTATAGAAGACTTCAATATACCTTTCAAACCACCAGATTATGATCGAATTGAAGAAACCCACAATTGAAGAAGTTTTAGGGGTTTTGAAGATGAATATTTCAAAAGTGTTTGGTTTTTTGTTTGATGTTGAAGTTGCAGCTACCAATTTTCGTTTTACTCAGCCTTCAAATGTGAAAAATGAAAATTAAAAGAAAAAGAAAAATAATGGCATTAAATAAAGAGGCAAAATTGGATATACCCTTTTTGAAAGATGAAACATAAAATGTACCCACTTTTTTTAAAACTAATAAAATCTACCCACTTAGGACATTTTTACCCCTATGTGTAATTCGCGCATTGCTCACATTGCTCGACACTGAAGCGTCGAGCATTGAACTGTCGAGCATCGAGCATGTCGAGCAATAGTTCAATTTGAACTATTGCTCGACGCTTCGACGCCTCGAGCATCGAGTGTCGAGCAATTAGAACTGTCGAGCATGTCGAGCAATAGTTCATATGTCGAGCAAGACGAATTGAACTATTGCTCGACATTAAGTGGAGTGTCGAGCAATGTGAACTGTCGAGCACTGAACATTTTTGGCACAAATTCAAAAATCAAACTTCAGATCTTGGCACAATTTCAAAAATCAAACTTCAGATCGGAAATCGTGCGACTTCAGATCGAAAATCGTGCAGGTGGGGGAATCGGTGGAGAGTGAGAAGAAGAAGAAGGAGGAGGAGGAGGTTGCGCCTGCGATTTGAGGAGGAGTCGCGGCGAGGCACGGCGAGGCTGCGGCGGAGGCGTGCGTGGGCGTGCTGGAGAGAAACGGTGGCGCGCGACGGAGGCAGATCTGGGCGGCCACGACGATGGGATCTGTGGCTACGGCGACGGCGCCAGCGCGGCGGAGGCGGAGACACCCTGGAGGGCGGCGGAGGCGCTTTGAGAGAGAGATGGGGAGAGGCTGCAAGTTTTTTTGGGGGGAGAGGCTGCGATTTTTTATTTTTTTTTGGGAGAGATGATTTGTTTGGTATTTTCTTTTTGTTTTAAGGGTATCTTAGTCATTTCAACTTCAAAATGGGTACATTTTATATGTTTAATTTTGGGTGGGTACATTTTATGTTTCATTTTTTAAATAGGGTAAAAAACACCATTAACCCTTAAATAAATGTGAAAAACATAAATAAAACAAAAAGAAAAATAAGGGCATGTTAGTCTTTTCAACACTCAATTGGGTACATTTTATATGTTTATTTTTGGGTGGGTATATTTTATGTTTCCTTTTTCAAATAGGGTAAAAAACACCATTAACCCTTTGGTAATTTCACATGGTGATTTTACATGTAAATATCACCTATAAATAGGTGAACTATCACCTATGGTAAATAGGTGATAAGTTCACATGGTAAATACCTAATACCATTAGGTATTTACCTAATAAATAGGTAATAATATGTAAATAGGTAGGACATATGTAAATACCTAATAAATATGTAAATAGGTGATAAGTTCACATGGTAAATACCTAATAACTATGTAGGACATATTTACATGTAAATATCACCTATAACTATATGCCATATGCCTTATTAATAGGCATATTAATATGCATGCCCTATGCATACATGTGGCATATTAATGTATACATTTATACATGAGGTAAAATGTGATATACCCTTTTTGAAAGATGAAACATAAAATATACCCACTTTTTTTAAAACAATAAAATCTACCCACTTAGGACATTTTTACCCTTATGTGTAATTCGCGCATTGCTCGCATTGCTCGACACTGAAGCGTCGAGCATTGAACTGTCGAGCATCGAGCATGTCGAGCAATAGTTTAAATTGAACTATTGCTCGACGCCTCGAACATCGAGTGTCGAGCAATTAAGAACTGTCGAGCATGTCGAGCAATTAAGAACTGTCGAGCATGTCGAGCAATAGTTCAATGTCGAGCAAGACGAGCAATAGTTCAAATTGAACTATTGCTCGATATTAAGTGTCGAGCATTAAGTGTCGAGCAATGTGAACCGTCGAGCACTGAACATTTTTGGCACAAATTCAAAAATCAAACTTCAGATCTTGGCACAATTTCAAAAATCAAACTTCAGATCAGAAATCGTGCGACATCAGATCGGAAATCATGCGACATCAGATCGGAAATCGTCAAATCGTGCAGGTGGGGGAATCGGTAGAGAGAGAGAAGAAGAAGAAGAAGAAGAAGAAGAAGAAGGCTGCGGTGGATCTGTGGCCACGGCGACGGGATCTGTGGCTGCGGTGACGGCGCTAGGGCGGCGGAGGCGGAGGCACGCTGGAGGGCGGCTGAGGCGCGCTGAGAGAGAGATGGGAGAGAGAAGAAGAAGAAGAAGAAGAAGAAGAAGAAGAAGGTTGCGCCTGTGATTTGGAGAGGAGTCGCGGCGAGGCAGAGGAGAAGGAGAGGCTGGACGGCTGAGACGGGAGGCTGCGGCGGAGGCGTGCGTGGAGGCGCCGGAGGCGCGCCGGAAGCGTGCTGGAGAGAAAAACGGCGGCGCGCCACGGAGGCAGATCTGGGCGGCCACGACGACGAGATCTGTGGCTGCGGCGACGACGCCAGGGCGGCGGCGGCGGAGGCGGAGGCGCGCTGAGAGAAAGAGAGATGGGGAGAGGCTGCAATTTTTTTTGGGGGTGGGGGGAAGAGGTTGCGATTTTTGGTGTTTTTTTTGGAGAGGAGATTTGTTTGGTATTTTCTTTTTGTTTTAAGGGCATCTTAGTCCTTTCAACCTCAAAATGGGTACATTTTATATGTTTAATTTTGGGTGGGTATATTTTATGTTTCCTTTTTCAAATAGGGTAAAAAACACCATTAACCCTTTATACATTTATGTATAAATGTATACATGTGCTATCTTACACATGTTATACATTTATGCGCATGTATACATGTGCCCTATAATAAGATAGCGTAGTATATACATGCCTTATTAATAGGGCACATGTGAACTCATAACAAAAAGTTCGGTGCACATAAATTATTAATAACATGTATACATGTGCCCTATTAATAACATGTGAACTTTTTGTTATGAGTTATGGTGAACTTTTTGTTATGACATGTCATAGGGCACATGTATACATGTAATCTTTTTGTTATGAGTTCATAACAAATGACATGTATTAATAATGCATGTGTTAATAAATTTGAACTGACATGTGAGTTATAACAACGATAGGGTCGTGCCCTATGTCATGTATTAATAGGGCACATGTGAACTCACATGTGAGTTCATATCTATACGGCACTTTTAGTTTCAACGATAAATGTGAGTTCTACTTTTTAGGGGCTATGTCATAACAAATGTATTAATACATGCATACGGCACTTTTAGTTTCAACGAATGTGAGTTCTACTTTTTAGGGGCTATGTCATATCTATACGGCACTTTTAGTATACGGCACATGCGAGTTCATATCTATACGGCACTTTTAGTTTCAACGATAAATGTCTCTACTTTTTAGGGGCTATGTCATAACAAATGTATTAATAAATATGAGCTCACTATCGTCATTTATCTAGCCGTATACGGAACTATGAAACTATCGTGCCCCTGGAATACATTTATTCCAGCGGCACTCACATTTCAGTTTAGAAATAATTAGAAATGGCACCTATGAAACTAATAGAAATACTTTACTATCAATTTCTGGAACCGTGCCGCTGCTTCTATTCTTGTCGCGCGATGCCGTCTTTGCTTTGCTCGCCACTTGGTTTTCTTCAAAGCAATCTCTGCACCGCCGCCGCGCATATCACCGCCCTCTGGCCGCCGGAATAGGGTTGTCACCACTGGATTCAGACCGTCGGACTTTTATTCTCGAGCTATTTCGGGAAAAGCTCAGATAACCATTATGCAACCTAGTTTGAGGGGGAAGGCTTTCATCTCTCAAAATAAAAATAATAAAAATAAAAATAATAAAAATAGTTAACGGTGTTAACTCTCCGTTAAGGCGGAGGGCTTAATTGGAGGAAAATAGGTACTTCAGGGGCTTAGTTGACACACCCCTGCCCATAAGGTGCTAAACGTTCCAAGGGCTTCCACGTTAAGGGTGAAATTGATACTTAACCCAAAAATCTATAGGTAATACTCATTTTGTTGTTAATTGTTAACATCCATTAATGATTTTATGAATTAAATTGTATATGAAGTCCACTTATATACATAAATTGTATATCCATTAATGATCTTATTTATTGTTATAATTGGGATTTTATTTTTCATTTATATATAAAATTAAATTGTAATATATGAATTTCATATTGACAAATTTTTGTTATTTTGATTGTAAATTTATTTTTATAATTACAGTAATTCACACTGCTAGATTTAAATTAATCTAAAATATTCACTTTAAAGAAATTATAGGAAAAGAAAAAATGCTTATTGCATGAATTGTATTCAATGCAATTTATGAGATATCTCAATGAACTAAATAACTTATTCATTTACAAAATTTATACGAATTATAATTGTAATCAATTGATCTTATATTTTAGTTTGTCTAAGCGTACATTATAATTAAAATATAATATATAAATATTTTTTAGAGGTATAAATTCATTTCTATAATTGAATAGATATTAATATTAGAGTGAAGGAAATATTCGTCAATACTTATTATTTTAAAATGTTTAAATATTTATTTGTCAATAATATATATTAATTTTCATCTATTTTAGATTTTTGACATAAACTTCGAGACGTCAAGATAATGTCAATCACCCTTCAATTTGTTACAAAAATAAAATCTCCATACGTTTTGTTACTGAAAAGTTGACATATCAAACGTATTACTAAGTGAATCCAAAATACCAAAGTCGTGCAACCGCAATATGACAACATTAACTTTATTGAAGCATGTTATGTAAACTTTTCAACGATTGAAAATATTTGAAAATGTTAAGTTTTCAACCAATTAAAAAATGATGACATAATTACAATATTTCAAGGACAATACTAAAATTGTAAACTAAAGTGAATACTCCTAATATAATTATATAATTATGTGTACTTATAGGTCCACTTAAATTGTTTTATTATTAATTATCCTTTTAGAAGATAAACCATTATATATACACACACACATACACGAAATTATTTTTTTTTTACTTAATATTTGTGTTTAATTTTTTTGTCATAATATAATATATTAGATTTATTAATTATTATATTACTTAATGTTAGATTATACTGTATATTTCATTGAACTTTATTCCGTGCATCGCACGGGTACAATACTAGTTGATCTCATATTGAAGATAGATGACATTTAAAGAGGGTATGTTGAAAATAATAAATCAAAGTAGGATTAGTTTATAAATTGATTGCTACTTATAATATTATGAAAAAAGAAATTGGGATTGATGAAATTATTTTTTTAAAGAGCTTATAAGCTAGGTATTTATGTTGGCAAATACTTAAGTAACTTGTACTACGATCAACTAAGCATCCTCTAATTGACATTGGTCTTCCTGTCCTTACATAGATGATGCCACTCCTGCAAAACGGCTGATTGCAGAGCTCGATGCTCCACCTCTTCTGCAGTCAAGTTAAATAAGGTGGTGCTCTTTTTGTCCTCGTCTTGTTTCTCAGGAGACCTTCTCCGGGGCCGTGCCGCCTTCAACAACGCTATATGTTCCATTGACATCTTCAGCCTCTCTGCAGCAGGCTTCCTTAACTTCTTCCTCAGGCATGTACTCGATGCTGCCATCAGTCAGGTCGTCCATCCACCCTTGCACATCCGACCCGATCTCCTTTGCGATGTTTGCATCCGAAGCTCGAACCACAAACTTGCACACCATTGTTGTCGTTTCATCACCAAGGTCAACATTTCTGCTCACTTCACTCGACCCAAATATCATCATCCCCACAAACCCTCCAATCCAAGTTTTAGCAGCATAGCACATCTGTTAATTGGAATGGAAAATTCATAAAATAAGAATCCAAGATTCTTATTCAATATAAATAGGAGGCATAGTCTGAGTGTACCTGGAATCCAGCAACTGTACGAATAATATGCGAGCAAACTTTGTGGAAAGGCTTAGACAACAGAGATTTCAAGCCACTGAGGAAAGGAGACTCCCCATACTGTTGTGCTGCTGTTGCTTTGAAACCACTTCCTTCGTATGTATACGTGCCCGTGCACTCCGACTATAGCAGGCAAACTAGGCCACAACCGGAAAAACTCAACTGGTGATATTTTATGTGGCAAAAGAAGTTCAGTTAGAGAAATTTTATATGGCTGGCATCTTAATATCACAGGCTCTCCAATTGCAGGCCTTAGACTTCTCCTGTATCTCACCATTTCTGGATCTTCCTCAGTGTAACCTCCTCCGTACTCCGTTGCAGCATCTCTACCTTGAAAAGGGTAGTACAGGACTTCAACCCAGAACGCACATCGCTCAAAGTGGGAAACACCAACTGTCACACTGCAGTGCACCGGTTCCTGGATAAATTTTAAGGGAACGTTTATGAGTTATAGAATATATTAGTGAAACGTAGGATTCAGTATTTGAAGGATAAAATGGTCAAACAAGTTCAAAATTAATCAATTCATATACAATAGCTTGAATTATTTTCATCTATCCATCCTATGACAAACTCGATCCCTAAAAGTATTAACTTCTTAGTACTAGAAAAAATTTTAGTTTCATAAAATAGCAGAGTTAAATGAAAAAAGTGGTGTTTCTTAGATTGATTAGTTCGTTCACCTGATGCATAAAGTAATTCAGAGTTTGAGGAAGAACATGAGCAAAGTTTAGTTAGAATATGGTAGAGCAAAGTTCATTAATCTGTAACTTGTCTCCTGCTCAACTGACAAAGAGTTGCCTACAATTTTTAGTCTTATCCATGTGGTAGAGCATTTGAGTGCAATATCTTATACATGTCACAGTGCTTATCTGTTGGATTTGGGTCAATATGTTTTGCAAGTGTAAAAAATCTATATGAAATCGAAAAAACAGAAGAAATAACAACTTTTAACATAATTAACCGATTATATTATAGTAAAACTGCACCAAGGTCCAAGATAAATATGCCAAATGTGGTTACTTGTGAATTAAGATAATTCAACTGCCGCACTGCTTGAGGAGATCTGTCCATGAAGTATAGCCCCCCGGATAGACCAATTCGTATGTCTACGCGATTTATTTCAATCTCTGTAAGATTCAGAACCTGCAATATTTAATCTGTATGATCAAATGAAAACAACTGGGCTTTTGGAGTTAAATGGTGAAGCTGGGGTTTTACTTGATTACAGTTGTACTTATAGGGTGTGTTCTCTTTGATTGATAAATTTATAATGGAAAAATGAGGGGATAACAAAAATTTATGTCTGCCTCCTTTCTTTTCCTTTAAATGCCTTATTTCTTTTCCTTCATATTCTATAAAAGAGAAGTTCATCATTTTTCATTCCTTTTTTTCACTTCAAGGTGTGATAATATTATCCCTCTTTTAAGTGAAAAAAAAGAACGAAAAATTGTGAAATTCTCTTCTCTAGAAAATGAAGAAAAAGAAATGAGACATTTAAATGCATAAACTTTTGTTATCCCATTTTCCCATGATAAATTTATCAATCAAAGAAAACACACCCATAACGTAAAGAGAATCTGTCTGAGAAATTACTCGTTTAACGTACCACGAATTTAGTGCCATATATTACCTTCAAATGCAGACTAATCCTTCCATCACTCGGATCTGTCAAGTGATATCCTTCAACATAGCAAGGATCACTACTAGCAGACAAAGTAAATGCTCGTGGAGGAATCTTGATTAAACTCGAGTGAATATCTTTTGCCAGCAATCGAGTTAAATCATTGGGATCAGGTCTCCAAAGTTCTAAAATAGCCTTATGAATCAATCCCTCTAGTTTCCTGTCCTGAGCTGCAGAAGCTTCATAGAACTGAACAGTTAGCTTGTGGTGGGTAAAAGGGTAATCACCGCTGGTCTCACCAACCCCACTCCATCTGAAAACAAAAAGGAAAAAAATTATTAGGCAACTAAAGAAGATTATATGCAAAATCAATTAAGAATGTTCTAATTCTACGATTAAAACTGTGCCTACAGTGTTCCCGAGAACAGGTAAGCTTTTCCAAAATCCATAAGTAGTAAGAGCAGCATCTGAACAGGATTGGCTTCATTTACTTATTGAATTTCTTGTTCAAATATCATGTTTCAAGCTCCAATCTTGCATTGTAGGCACCCTTGGGTTGCTCTAAATTACTATATTGCATCATTGGGCTTAGATGCATCACGCACAACCTTCTTATTATTAGTGCAAAAACAGATTTTGAATAAATCATAACGGGAAAACTAGAATGCAGACATGTTATCAAATGAAATTAAGATCACCTGATGTGTAAGTAGTGCTTGCACATCACAGACATGCAGTAGAAATACTATATTTTTCTCTATGTAAGCACATACGAATTAATCTAGGAGAAATGCTTACCTATCACCTGAATGGCTTAATGCATATTTAATTCGTTGAAGTTCTAAACGGCATTGATGCTTAGTGACTGAATCAGAAGAGGGACTGCTCCTAAATTCTTCAAGTTCCTGAGTCAGCAATTGGCCAGCCCTAGGATGACGTGATCCCACGCGCTGTGCACATAGAAGAGCTACTTGAACATCTTGAAGTCGATTCATTGTGCTTGGAGACGAGTCTGTGTTGTGTAGGATCTTGTGGATATTTGAAACAATGATGTTTAACGGGTCATTAGGGTCATCAGCCAGAAGGGGGTCCAATCCATCCAAATTAATGTGCTCTGCAATTGCCCACAGAAGACGAGCACTGATTCTAGGAGTGTTTACCTGCCAAATAAGGTTCTCAGTTATGTAATGAGATAGTTAACAATACTATAGATTTGTTATACCACAACAATCAGAAAAAGCAAAGTGTGAGATATTTTAACCATTGCTTCTAATTTGTCTCCTTGTCTTCTAATAGAGCGAAGCAAAAGGCAATACTCATGAAGTTACAATATCTAAAATGATAGAGACAACCAGTGTAATGTGTAGATAAGATTTCAGTCGGTGCTGCAGTATTAGAGTATTACTAACCTCTAGGAGATCCTTGATAAGCTCTCGCTGCAAATTTTGCAACCGTGTTTCATTGAGTATCTGATCTTGAGAAGCCCCGTCTTTGACTCTTTTAACACCGCCTCGTGTATCATAAATGTGACAGAGTCTAACAAGCAACTTGAGATAGCAATCAATGGCATACGTACGGCCATCACAATCCCATCTAACACATGGCCTGCAGACTTCCACCACTTCCAGAGCTGGTTCTGTCCAATTCAAGTGCACCATAACCAGTTCCATAGGCTAAGGCTCCAATCACCCTGCTCTCCATACCAGAGTTCCTTTGCTCAGGTAAAGGTATTGACAACTGGAAGCAGCTCTCCACCAGCATCGCAACTAATTCTTCTCTAAACAAGTTCTTGGTAGTCACACTGTTGAGATCAGCCTTAACAGCCGCATCCTCAAACAAGGAAACAATATCTGTTCCTGCAACAGGTTTTTGACCTCGGCGAATGCTCTCTTTTGCAAAAAGATCAACGCAGAGAGCAGTTCGACAGATGCATGCCAAAGCATGCATTCTATCTGACTCTGCCCTCAAGTTCCTCACCATGTGAAGCAGCTTTTTAAACAGTGAAACCTATGACAGTTAAATATCTCAGACCAATGACAGATTTGATCATGAATCTAGTTCCATAAAGCACAAGCATATTCAAGAGACAATCCCTGAATACTTTCTTTTAAGTACCATTTAAAAAAATCTAATAGAAATTTACTGTCCAAAAGAAAAATGAGCAGAGCATTAAAGCAATTAGTTTCAAAGAAATTAAGAAGCATAAGTATTAAATGTCCAACAGCCAGAAGTCTCTCACGAAGTGGCTGGCTGCCTCCCATATGAATCTAAAGTTAACTCTAATCCCTCTTCTATTTGCTACAATGTCAATCTATTTATCAATAAAATAATGTTACACAAGGCAACTTTTCTGATAAACAAGCCTTGCCCAATACTTCACAAGCATAATATTTTTACCAAGACATCAACTAAGTAAGAAATCTGATGTGCATTTTAACACAATGGGCAGATGATAATATTGTATGCATCAAACAAGAAACAAATAACAAATACCTGCATGCTAAGGTCAAGGAGATGCAAATTATTAACGACGGCTCTAACAATGGTCTCGCGTCCGGATGAATACTCTTGTCTGTCCCAGAGTGTGAGAATTGCAATAATGGAGGCAGATGCCCACTCAGGCTTCCCGCCTGGAACATCAGCCAAATATAACATATTAATCCCCACCTCAAATATCAAAGCAGGATCCAATGATGACTCCAGAAATGGAGCCAAATGTGACACCACATCCGACACTCCTACAAACCTCTCTACTTTCCCTGAATCTGAAGCCATGACGTTCCTGCTCGATAGCTTCTTGATTACCTCAATGGAACCTGATGCGACAGCCTTTACTGCATAAACCAGTGGATAAATCGTAGCTCTAAAGCTCTCTATAGGTAGAAGTAGTGATCGGCGCATCAATGTGCTTCTTCTCTTCCACACGAAATCAACCATTGAAGCAACCCATTTTGACCTAATTGCTACAGAGTTTTCAGTATCGACTAATTTGTCTCCCGCGAGTCGGCTCATCCTCTTCGTCTCGAATTCCTGGAACAGTTTACCGATGGACTCGAACGCAACCTTGGAGACATTATCTGATTTGTCGAGCATGTTTTGAGCGATGCGATTCCACCAATTCGAGACGCGATCGAGCAACTTCATGTTATTCTCACATAATGTCACGAGATCGTCGCGCGCGAGAACGCACCCTAAGGTCTCGGTTATCGAGAAACGGAGATTATCACTGGCCGAGTTGAAGCAAGCCGAGATTTGCTTGTTGCAGTCGTGAATTAGTTTGCTGAGCCGGTACGACGGAATGGCCGCCAGAATTGATATTGCCGCCGCGGTGACGTCAGGATCGGGGAAATCGATATCGTTGCGGATGCCGGTGCATACGGTTTCCCACAAATCGGCGGTAAGGCGAGTGTTGCGGATGAGGTCGAACGCGAGTTTTTTGGAGATGGCGGAGGCCGGGGAGGCGACGATCTCTTCCACGGCGAATTTTGCGATGACGGAGATGTCCCGCCCCGCCGCGGATTGTTGAAGCGCTTGGAGCAACGCGCTGGACTGCCGGAGTGAGTCGTTGGAGTGGAGGTCGGCTTGAATCTGAGAAAACAGGATGTCCATTTTTTAGCTCTACAATTCAAGCTGCAAACTGAAATTTCATGGCTTCAATTCATAGAAACTCAATCGCAAATTTGAAAACTGAAGCAGCAGACATCAGCTCAACATTTCAACAACTAATTGTGGCAACGACTGATGATTATACGTCCAAATTGTTTCATCACGGACTTGTGAAAATAGCGAATCGAGCGCCGCTTCCATGATTGATCCGGCAAAGAAAAGATGGCAGAGTGGCTGTTTTGGAACGGCGATAATGATGGAATGTGGATGGAAAAATGGTTTGGTTTCCATCATGGAAGATCCGTTGTTTACTCTAGAGTTAGAGAGCGAGTATTTTGGAGTGGGAGGAGCTTGCATGATAAATTCAGCAAATTATAGGTTACGACATTGTCTTTGGACTAATCTATCTATATATATACTAGTGTGTAACCCATCGAAATTCGACGGGAAACCACTTTACATTATAATATTATATTATTTATAATAATAGTATATAAAATAATTTTTATGTAAATTATTTTTTATTTAATTTTATTTTACCAAAATAAATTGGTGCTACAGTTAAAACTATAATAATCTTAACCAACTTTATCAGATATATATTAATTTTTTGTTAAGAGCTAAATTGTCTTTATATATAAGCTTTTCTTTACTGATATTTCATAAAAAATTGATGTGAGGTTGGAGATTTTAGAGAAATAAGAAGAAAAAGAATTAGGTATATTTGATATAGGAGATGATGAAGGATTGATACATTCTATTTCTTGTTAAGCGTATATATGAAATATTTACTAATATTATAGGAGTACAATTTTTTTTAAATTGATAGATAAAATTTAAGACGGCATCACATCATCTCATTCGAACCTTACAAGACTTTTGAGCTAGATTGCCTTTACTTCTCGTTTTTTCTTTGATGAAATTTCATAACAAGTTGATGTGAGGATGGAGATTTTAGACTAAATAAGAAGAAAATGATTTATGTATATTTAATATAGGATATGATGAAGGATTGATACATTCTATTTCTTGTTCATCGTATATATGAAAGATTTACTAATGTATAATTTTTTTAAATTGATAGGTAAAATTTAAGATCCGCATCACATCATCTCATCTGAATCTTACAAGACTTTTGAGCATAATCTTATATGTAGCTCAAAATATCACATTTGACTTTTGTACGTCAAAACTTCTAATCATCATCTTATATGAAGCTTGTTATATGAGATTTGACTTATGAGTATCATCCCATCTACAGTTTTAAAGATAAAAACTGACTTGTGATCAGTTGTTCTCATCTGGAGCTCGTACGACCATAACTGACTTGTGAGCATCATTTCGTGTGGAGCTTGAAAGATCTCAACTGACTTGTGTGCATCATCTTGTGCATAATTTGATAGACCAGAGCTGATATCTAAGCATCACTCATTTGGAACTTAAAAGACCGAAGATGAGTGCTACGCATTATCTCATTTGGAGCTTAAAAACTCGGAATTAAGTTATGAGCATCATATCACTTTTGGAGCTTGACAAACCACTTCTAACTTGTGAACATCATATTGTTTGGAGTCAAAATTGAGTTATGAATACATCTCGTATGAAGTTTGATAAACCACTTCTGACTTTTTAACATTATATCGTCTGGAGTTTGGAAGACCAAAAGTGAATTTTTAGAATCATCTCGTCTAGAGCTATAAATAAGCATATATCTCGCATCATTTTTTGTCATTCTATTAAGATATAACATGGTATATTAGTTTGTAAAATAAATCAATTTTTGTAAACGTATTCTATCAATGATAAGCGTATTAAAATCTATACATAAAAAAAAGTTATTAGTTTATTGTTTTAATATATGGACTTCTATTATTTGACAAACTTAGTTATTGACTGAATTATTATTAGTCAAAATAAATTAAAATTTTGATGGAAAATACAACTATTTATTTGGCCAATTAATTAATTAATTAGCCAAATTAAATTCAAGGTGAAAAACATATATAGGATGAGATACTACACATAATTATTTATATAGGCTTTATTCAAGGTGGAGTATGGTTATAAAATAAATGTGGGACAAGAGTTGTGAGGAAAATAAGAATTAAGGATATTTAAAAAAAGCAGAATTAAGGAGAATTGAAAAAAATATAAATGAAGATAATTTGTATTTCTTTTTCTAATTTTAAATTTTATTTTTATTTTCTTTTATAACTTTTCATAATATCAATTTTTATTACTGTAAATTCTTCTTTATTTTTTTTAAATATTCAGTTTAAAATATATTTAATTAAAATTAATTCAAACATATAAATATTATTTTATTTAAATTTATAATCGATGAAATCTCATGATTGATGCCAAATCATTGTAAGCTTTTCCGCTGTCATCCATCAATCTAGCAGTCCTAAATACTAAAGGATCTCACAGATGACAAAAAATTCCACACAAGATAGATTATTAGTTCATTTATTTTTTAATTTTATTTTTTACATCGTTATTTATTATGTGGTGTTCATATCACATCATTAATTTAATTTATGATTCAATGTTACATGATGCTTATCAATATATATAGATCATTGGGTGGCAAGCATTATTTTTAAATATATAATTGAATATATTTGAAGAAAGTGAAACAAAAATTCTAATAAAAGGAGAATGCGACCATTTTTTGTGGAATATAAGCATAAAAGTTTTTGCTAGAAAAATAGAGATGAGAATGTAAGCAAGAAACTAAGTTTTCTACAAGTCCAGTCATAGCTTAAGAGCACTTTTTTCCCATAACATGTGTACAGCTGAGTCTAAAAAAAAAGGTTGTGCACTTGCAACAATCAATACTATATTAAAAAAAAAATCAATTTAAAATTAATTTTAAATAATTTTAAAATTGAGTGAAAATTTTATAGTTATAATAAAATTGAAGGTTTATTTGTAAATTATATTCTTTCATTTTATTTCTTTTTTCTTTATCTTCTTATTTTTATTTATTTTATTTCTTTCTAAAATTTGTGAAATTTGACTAATTATAAAATATATAATATGCATATCAATTAAAGATTACGACAAGAGCTTTAATTTGATACTGTAAATATTTGATTTAAAGTGTAAAAGTTATATTATTTAAAGATTAATATTTAAAAAAATCTCTCTCCTCTCTCAAATTTTTTTTTGAATAAATCTATGTTTATTTTTTTATTTTTATTTTTATTTTTCATTATTTTAACTTTTTTACTTTTCCTAATATCAAATTTTATTATTGTGAATTCTTCTTTATTTTTTCTATATTCAACTCAAATACATTCAGTCAAAATCAATATTTTATTATATTTATAAATTTGTTAATTGAGTTAATATTCATTTTATATAAATATAGATATATAGAATTATTTCTCTTGAATTAAAACAAATCAAATATTTGCATTGAATTTCAATTACACGCCCCATTTAAAGAGAGATAATTGTTATTGAAATCTGAAAAATCTGAAATGCAATCTCTAAACAAAACAAAATGGGTGACATGGGCTAAAATGGACGCCCCATTTTAAGAGAGATAATTGCTATTGAGAAAATAAATTGAAACTACTCAAAATGAAAATATAGCTATAAAACTAAGCACCAATTTATTTTGAAGTACAAAACCAAAAGGCTAATATTAAGACATCATAAATAAGTTCAAGATCCGCAACAAACTCTTTAACACACAAAGATGATAAATAAAAACTGCCTTACAAAATATCAAATATATGAAATTTAAAAATATGAGATTTTTGGATGGACAACATGAGCCAATTCTATGTTAAATTGAATCTCTAGAATAACATCTTAAAGAAGATGAATGAAATTTCTAACCTCAAATATATGCATAAAGTCTTGTGTTGTCAAAAATTTTCATTGACAACAAAATACAGAAACATAAACCTCAAATTTGAATCTTGATGAACTGCACCGTGTTCTGACTTCGCTTGAGCTGGGCACGTTTGGGAAATGATAAAAAAAAAAACTTATCAGTCTACTTTATAGCGTTAATAGTTGGTATTAATCAGACATAATATTAAGGTCTCTGATTATATGGAGAAACTTATTGAATTAATCTTGTGCAGGAAAATAATTAATGGAATTATAAAAGGGATTATGAGATAATTAAGGAGTAATTGGATTTTAAAAAGGGAAGAATGTAACGGTAATTGGAATAGGAAGATAATTAATTACCATTGAAATAATATGGAATTAAAAATAAATAAAATAACATTAAAAATGAATAAAAAGTAGAATTTAGATAAATAAGAATGGGAGGACATGAGAATGCCACCTAGGAGTGAGAATTAGTGAGAGCTCTCAAATATGTATCCCTATATATAATAGATAGATAGTTAGATTTAACAATCTTAATAAGAGAGAACTATTGGGAGGAATATTACTATTCAAAAAATAGTACCCAGGGTATTCTGGTAATTTTGGTTTCATTTGTGGTTTTTTTGCCAAAAACAGAATTATGCTTTATCTTTGTCTCCACAAATATTTTTTTTCACTTCCACTTTTTAATTCCTGCGTTTGCAGCTTCGCAACAAAAAATAAAAGCGATTTCCTATCAGAACAGAATCTTTGCCGGTGAAAGTGCGAAATCTGATCATAAGCCAACAAAAAATCACACTAGACAAATCCATTGCACCAACAAAACAAGGAGGTGAGTTTTATAACCCTAGAAATTTTTACAAGAAATTGAGCTCAGAATAACACAATCGAATTAGTTTGTTGTTTGCTTTGAGGGTGCAGGTCGGGAACATTGAGTCTTGGCTGAGTTTTAGCTAAGTTGTAGCTCAGTTTCTTGTGTCGTTGTCTGTGTTGAGAGAACTAGCCGGCGTCGGTATCGGAATCAACAGCGGCTTTATTAGCTGCTGATAGTCGGGCCGAGGTGAGGAGAGTGGATCGACGATGGGGAACAGCGGTGAGGTCTAGGAGAGAACAAATTGTTCTGGTTATTCGTTGAAAAAGTAAGAAAAGGGAAGAAGATAAAAAGAAGAAGAAGAAGAGGGATTTGGGGTTGAGATTTACTCTAGCTTTTTTGCAAATGTGAAACGTACAGAGAGATATGGAGGTGTGAGAGAGGGTAGAGAGAGAAAGAGAGTTACAGGGTAGAGAGAGGAAATTGTGGGTGCAAGTGTGCAGAAGAGAAAATGCAAATGAAGTATATTGTGTGGATTTTGATTAGGACTCTATTTTTAATTCATAATAATAATGTATGGTTGGGCTTGATCATGGGTGCTGGTGATGGTAATTAATAGGGCTGGGAATCGGGATCGGGTACCCTACCCGAAAAAATCGGGTACCCGACCCCGAATAAGGTCGGAAACTGATACCCGACCCCAAACCCGATTTCTTAATCGGGTACCCTAATACCCGACTCGGGTACCCGAGTCGGGTATTAGGGTACCCGAAATTACCCGAATACATAGAGGAAATGAAGCAGAGGGCATGGCAACAAATTCAAACCAGGGCAGTGGTGAATTATGAACCAACACCTAAACTATAAGATGTAAAGTATGGACTATACCTAGTGGAGCGAGTGGAGTAAAGTGATCGGAAACTTTGCACGAAGGAGAAAATAACTGTTATATTCGAAAAAATGAGATAACGTGCCGGTAATACATGAGCTGAGGTCTATTTATAGATTACAATTGAGGGTAAAAATGTAAAATCATTATCCACGCATGCTCCTTGCGTGGTCGGAGGGTACAACAGTAACTTCGTCTTTACGCGGGATTTCTTCCCGCGCCTTCTAGCATTCCTCTGGCGAAGAGTGACTTCTCTAGCGAAGAGTGACTCCTCTGGCGAAGACGGCCTCTCTGGCGAAGGTGGCTTCTCTGGCGAAGGTGGCTCCTCTGGCGAAGGTGATTCCTCTGACGAGGGCGACCTCTCTGACGAACACGATTCCTCTGGCAAGAGCCATTCCTCTGGTGGATGAGTTGTCTCTGGTGGATGAAATCCCTCTGGTGAGGATGATTCTTCTGACCAGTATGACTCCTCTGATGAGGATGATTCCTCTGATTTGTATCCTTTCTCTACTCTGCACATATCACTCCTCATCAACCACTCCCCCCTCTAGTCTGGTTGAACCGGGTAGTCTTCGCGTTCAACCAGTGGAGTTTTGTGAAGATCAGCACTATGCTGGTTTTCCCTGATCCCTGCAAATCATGAAGATATAAACATTCTAATATTACACGAAAATAAAGGTAGGTCCTGTAAGTTGCTCTCTGGTATTTTTGTTACTCCCACCCCCTGGTCTGGCTAGTTCACTTCTGGAATAGCGCAACTAGTCAGAGGATCCGCCCGCATGGATGACGTCACCTGCATTAAATGCCTGCCCGATCTACAGTGCTTTTTCCCGTACCCCGAGGTTACTTTTTAACCTTTGCGTCTTTTCGCCTTTCCGTAGGGATTCTTGGCCGTTGATTCATTTCCGTATGCCACGTGTCGGGCATCCCGCATATTGGTAGTTGCCCGCGTACATTTTACTTAGTCGATTCGAACTTCCATTTTTCACTATTCTTTTTCTCCAAGTTTCCGAACTCCTTTTCCTGCATTTTCCGGCAATTCTCTTCCTGTTCCGGCGTACTCTCCTGCGACCCTTCCGCTTCAGGTTTTGTCATCAATCTTTCTCTGGCCTAGGTAATTCGCGCATCTTCTTCTCCTGCAGTTTTTGTGCTTGGTACAAGTAGTTTTGAAATTTGTTGGTGCTCTGATTGAGCGTGCTTAGAAATCCTAGGTGCTCTGATTGGTACAATGGCCTCCACTTCCGCTCCTCAGCCCTCGCGGTCGCCTTCCCCATCTTCCCGAGCCTCTTCGTCTTCTTCACCCCAACTCCAGGATCTCGAGAATTTCCCTTCCCCCTCTACTTCTTGTGACTCTCAAACTGTCCCCGATCCCTCACCGCCTAAGAAGAGGGGTAAGAAGACACCCCAACCTCCCAAGCGTGTCCCTGCCTCCCGTCTTGGTGTCGCGGAGGTGGAAAAATTGAAGAGCAAGTGTCGACACCCTGAAAGTTTACAATTCGTAGCCTTTTCTAAAGACTCGACGCCCCCCGAGAGCCTTCGTCACCACAAAGTGATAGTCATCTGGCAAGCCCAGATAAATGCTGGTCTAAGGCTTCCTCCCCCTGCCCTTTTGGTCAGTGTTTGTAACCACTATCGCATCCCCTTTTACCAAGTTACTCCTTCCGCCATCCGGCGGTTATACGCTTTCCATATTCTCTGCCGCGCCCACGGTGTTGGAGACACCGGTAAATTATTTTGTCAAACCCAGACTCTCCGCATGCAGGGCAGTCCCCTATATAGCTTCGCCGCTCATCCGAAACATCCCACCACTTTCCTTTCATCCTTGAATTCCTTTGATAAAGGCTTTCTATACAATTACTGCTATGTGCGCACCCTTGTCGGCAATTGGCATGATTACCATGTTTTGGAACTAGAATGGCATGGCTCCCGGACTACCTATAGGCCTGCCTCCCTAGAAGCTCCCTCCAATTTTGACTTAGGGGTTATAGCCCATTTGAACGCTATGAACGAAGCCCAGCCTTTAGACTGTAGATACCTTGCTGAGAACAATTCGGCTCTGGCATACAATGGCCTATTTCCCCCGGATGCTAAATGATGTAGTGTTTTAAATTGCAGACATGTCTTGGAGAAAGAAATGTGGGGACAATTTGCCTGTCGTTGCTTCTCCCACTCGCAGCGGGGAGCATGGTACCGGGGGTTCTGCTTCTGGGACAGGCCCTTCCGAACAGCCAATTGGGGTCGAGCCGGTCGCCCTCCCTCCTGTGGTAGAAATCCCAGGGGAAAATGTGGAAGCCTCCCGCCCCTTTGATGTAGAGGAGGTTGATGCGGGCGCCCTTGTTCATAGGAGCAGACGTCCCAGTACTGATGGTGCATCTGGCACCTGTGAAGAGGATATCCAGATTGTGGATATTACTGATGAAGTTCCTTCACCTGACTCGGTCCCCGGTGTCACCCTGACTGAACTTTCGAAGAAAAGAAAGAGGGGTTCCCTGATCTCCGTGGGGGAGAAGGAGAAACAGGAGGGCCTGAAGAAGGCCAGCAAGTCTTCAGAGCCAGTGAAGAAGTCTGCTGGTGGTTCGAAGGTCCTCTCGTCAGCAGTGGAGAAGGGCAAGGGGCCGGTGAAGAAGTCTGCTGGTGTTTCTAAGGTTCCCTCTTCTGCCGGGGGAAAGGGCAAGGGTAAAGCTGTGGTGCCCTCTGCTGAGGAGCCAGAAGATGTTGTCCCTGGGCCGATTTTGAGTTTATCGGGGCAGGAGTTAATTGATGCCTTGATAGCTCGTGTCCACTCCAAGGACCAGGAGAAAGTGGAGAAGCTGACCCGGGGGGTTTTAGTTACTCAGCTATGCCAGTTGGCTCTTCAGGTACCTTGTCTCTTATACCTTTATCATAAAAAGAAAAACAAAGTTACTAACCTTTTTGTTGTTCTGGCGGAACCCATTTTGTTTTCTTGCAGGTGGAGGCCCGGATGTGGGGAGCTGTTAAATGTATCCATGACTATGACATGTCAGAGAAAGAGAGAAAGAAGGAGCAGGCGGACATTGCCAAGCGTGATGATGATGTCGCTGGGGTGGTGGAACGTCTGAGTAAGGCTGAGGCAGAGATTGCCGAGTTGAAGGCTCAGCTGGCTCAAGCAGAAGTGGAGAAGTCTTCCCTGGTTTCTGAACTAACTAGGACAACCAAGGAAGGTCATGAGACCCTGGCTAGGTTCAAGGCGGGATATGAAGAAGCCTACAAGGCGACCCGGCGTAATTGGAAGAAGACGCTCGTGGAAGCGCAGAATCGTGCCTATATCCTGGGGGCGCGAGATCAACGCCTGGAGTATTTCTTGTCTCCGCAGGGTCAACACTTTCTGGGGTTGATGCTGGAAGGCACATTGGCGGCCTTCAAGCGGACTCAAGAGTACTTGGAGGATTTCGGACCCCTATTTGCCTATGTGATACAGCAGTCTGCTTCAAAGGCGTTAGAGATGGCTGGAGCGACCTCGGAACAGCTTGCTACCCTGGACTTGCATGCCTTAATGGATAACCTCAAGGATGAGGAAATAAATAAGCTGATGGGGATCCCTGCGAATTCTCCGAAGAAACCAGAATGGTGGTATCCAGTGCTGGAGAGGGCCATTCCCTATTTCGCCTTTGGGATTGGGTCTGCTTCAGTGCCCTCTGCTCCATTGTACGCGCCTGCTTTCTCTGCTTCCCTGGCGGGCTTTGTGAATCGGCTGCGGGATCCCACCAACAAAAGTACCCGAAGATTTTCTCAGTATGGTGTGGTGCCTCCTCTGCCCTCTGATTTGCCGGCCTCCGCTTCTGAAGATTCTGCTTCCTCCTCCTCTGCAATGGATCAGCTTTTTACCTTGTATCGAGATGAGAAGACGTTTGTGCAAGAAGCTGTAAAATTGCTGGACTTGGGAGTCCGTCTCCCCGAGGTGAAGGAAGCTGGCATACTGCCAGTGTTTGCAGAGGGAGCCGCTTCTGGCCAAGTCTCTGCGAGTGGTGTTCCTCCCCTGGTTTCTTCTGCCTCTGCTCCTGCCCCTTCTGCTATTGATCAAGATGCTTCCGCTCCTCCTGCCTGAGTTAAAAGAATTTTTGTAACTTTTTGACCTGTACAAACTTAATACTTACTTCCCGTTTTTGATGTGCAATTGTGCCTTCTTGGCGTTTTTATATGAAATTTCTTCCCTGCTTGTATTGCATTTTCCCTTTCATTACTTGTGTTGTTTTTGTTGCTTTCACGTTCATGTTGAATCTGTACTAGGCTTGGTTTAGCTCATCGTGCTTGTTGTCGGTGTTTCTTTGATTTTCTCATTCGAAATTTCTCTGATTTCCGCTGTGGGTGTTTTGTTGATTCTTCTGACAAGAGCTTCGGTTGATCCTTTTGGAAAGGATTTCACTGCCTCCTCTGACGAGGATTTGGTTGATTCCTTTGGAAAGGATTTGGACGGCTCCTCTGGCGAGGATTTTGGTTGGCTCTTCTGGCAGGAATTTGGCGGACTCCTCTGACGAGGATTTCGCAGACTCCTCTGGTGAGGATTTTGATGACACTTCTGATAAAAGCTTCACCGCCTCCTCTTACGAGGATTTGGTTGACCTTTATGATAGGGATTTCACCGCCTCCTCTTCCGAGGATTTGGTTAATTTCTTTGTCAATGATTTCGCGCTTCCCATCCAAGCTGCTTCCCATCCCAGCTGCTTCCCATCCAAGCTTGAGCACTCTGCGCGGAGCATGGAGGACCCGGGGGGGTGCAACCAACTTTCGCGGCTTACGATTAAATAGTAACCCTCTGCGTGGAGCATGGAAGGCCCGGGTGGCACGACCAACTTTCACGGCTTACGATTAAATAGTAACCCTCTGCGTGGAGCATGGAAGGCCCGGGTGGCACGACCAACTTTCACGGCTTACGATTAAATAGTAACCCTCTGCGTGGAGCATGGAAGGCCCGGGTGGCACGACCAACTTTCACGGCTTACGATTAAATAGTAACCCTCTGCGTGGAGCATGGAAGGCTCGGGTGGCACGACCAACTTTCACGGCTTACGATTAAATAGTAACCCTCTGCGTGGAGCATGGAAGGCCCGGGTGGCACGACCAACTTTCACGGCTTACGATTAAATAGTAACCCTCTGCGTGGAGCATGGAAGGCCCGGGTGGCACGACCAACTTTCACGGCTTACGATTAAATAGTAACCCTCTGCGTGGAGCATGGAAGGCCCGGGTGGCACGACCAACTTTCACGGCTTACGATTAAATAGTAACCCCCTGCACAGAGCATGGAAAACCCGGGGGGTGCGACCAACTTCCGTGGCTTACGGTTAAGTGCAACCTCTGCACGGAGCATGGAGGACCCAGGAGGGGTGCAACCAATTTTCGTGGCTTACGATTATGTGCAACCTCTGCGCGGAGCATGGAAGGCCCGGATGGCACGACCAACTTTCGCGGCTTACGATTGAAAGAACACCCTGCACGGAGCGTGGAAAACCCGGGGGGTGCGACCAGCTTTCGTGACTTACGGTTAAGGACAACCTCTGCGCGGAGCATGGAGGACCCGGGGGGTGTAACCAACTTTCGCGGCTTACGATTATGTGCCACCTCTGCGCGGAGCATGGAAGGCCCGGTTGGCACGACCAACTTTCGCGGCTTACGATTGAAATAACACCCTGCACGGAGCGTGGAAAACCCGGGGGGTGCGACCAGCTTTCGTGACTTACGGTTAAGGACAACCTCTGCGCGGAGCATGGAGGACCCGGGGGGTGTAACCAACTTTCGCGGCTTACGATTATGTGCCACCTCTGCGCGGAGCATGGAAGGCCCGGTTGGCACGACCAAATTTCGCGGCTTACGATTGAAAGAACACCCTGCACGGAGTGTGGAAAACCCGGGGGGTGCGACCAGCTTTCGTGACTTACGGTTAAGGATAACCTCTGCGCGGAGCATGGAGGACCCGGGGGGTGTAACCAACTTTCGCGGCTTACGATTATGTGCCACCTCTGCGCGGAGCATGGAAGGCCCGGTTGGCACGACCAACTTTCGCGGCTTACGATTAAGTAGTATCCCTCCCTCTGCGCGGAGCATGGAAGGCCCGGATGGCACAACCAACTTTCGCGGCTTACGAGCGCTTCCCTCTGTTCTGGTGGAGCGTGCTCCCTCTGCTCTGTTGGAGCGTGATCCCTCTGCTTTTCCCTTTACTTGTTGAGAAGTCATTTTTGAATTTGAAAATTGGGGATTACGGGTATACACCCTACTCCCCCCTCTGGTGACATGTGCAATGCTCTGCATGAACATGTTAGCTAGCATATGTAATGTAAGAAAGCAATAATTGAAATAAACAAACACAACACCAGGGAATTCCCTAGAACCACATATCTGTTTTATTGATATCATGGCCCCGGACCTCGTTAAAACCCCTGTGGGGAAAAAGAGTATCCGGTCTACAAGTGATTATTCCTGCTAAGAAGCAGTTATACATAGAACTTTTTGAGTGTATTTATATTCCATGGCCTGGGGAGAGTTCTGCCGTCTGAATCCGACAATGTGTACTCTCCGCCACCCAAGACCTCTGTTACGATGAATGGTCCTTCCCAATTTGCTTCAAACTTGCCCACTGCCTTTAATGCGTCTGCTCTTTTCAATACCAGATCGCCCTTGACCAGCTTCCTTGCTCTGACCCTTTTGTCGTACCCTGCTTTGATGACACTTTTATACTTTGCTGCTCTGATTTGAGCTTCCTCCCGCTGTGCTTCCGCAAGATCGAGCTCTGTTCTCCGGAGATCGGCGTTACGCTCTGTATCATAGGTAATGATACGGTATGACTCCAATCTGGCCTCTGCTGGTATTACTGCATTGGATCCGTATACCAGCGTGAAAGGGGCCTCCCCTGTTGCTGTCTTCGGGCTAGTTCGGTAGGCCCAGAGAACAGTGTCTAACTCCTCCACCCATTTCCCTCTGCTCTGGTTCAATCTCTTCTTAATCCCTTCGCAGATTGTTCTATTGGCTAATTCTACCTGACCATTTGCTTGTGGGTGCGCCACTGAGACGAAGCGCTGAGTAATATCCATTCGATCACAGAAATCTGCTATCCTCTGCCCTGTGAACTGAGTCCCATTGTCGGACACAATGATTCTCGGTACTCCGAATCTGCAACAAATGTTCCTCCAAATAAAGCGTTCCACTGTAACTTCATCAATCTTGCCCACAGCCTCGGCCTCGACCCATTTAGAAAAATAATCTACTGCCACGATGAGAAAGCATTTCCCTCCCGGTGCTGTGGGCAACTTCCCGACTATATCAATGCCCCATTTGTCAAACGGACATGCCGCGTACATGACACCCATAGGCTCCCCTGGTACATTGATTCGCCCTGCATGTCTCTGGCAAGCTTCGCACTTGCGGACGAACTCTCTGGCCTCCTTGTTGATGTGAGGCCAATAGAACCCGGCCCGGATAATTTTGCGCACAAGATCCCGAAATCCTGTATGCCCACCACAGCAACCTGCATGAATTTCTTGCAAAGCAAAATTAGCTTCCTCTGGAGATAAACATTTGAGCAAAGGTTGAGTGAAAGATCGCTTGAAGAGTTGATCGTTGATTAAGCAATAATTCTCATAGCGAGCCCTCTGATTGGACTCTCTGTTCAGCCGCTCCCCTGTCTTCAAAAAGTGTATAATCGGAGCCCGCCAATCGTCCCTGATCTCTACCGAGAAAACTTGCGAAGTTTCCATCTCTCTGGTATCACAGAGTAAAATAATCTCGTCGCTCCAAGTTTGCTCTACTGCGCTAGCCATGCGCGCCAGTAAGTCTGCTTTTGTATTTTCCTCTCTGGCAATTTGTTCGATCCTGAATTCCATGAACTTTTCTTTTATTTCACTGATTTTGGAATGGTACGCCTTCATCCGCTGATCCTTGATGCTATAAGTCCCTGAAAACTGTTGGGCCACCAATTGAGAGTCTGTCTTTATGACGACACACTCGGCTTTGAGTTCTGACAAGATATGAGCCCCTCTGACCATGGCCTCATACTCCGCTTCATTATTAGATAGCCGACAAGTGAATTTGATGGCGAACTGGTATGTTCCATACCCTGGTGAAGTGATATAAACCCCGATCCCACATCCTTCTTTCGTTACGGATCCATCCACAAAAGCCACCCAAAACTCTGGTACAGGACGACGAGTTGTTTCTTGTATGAAGTCTGCCAACGCTTGTGCCTTGATCGCCGTTCTTGGCTCATACTCTACATCATACTCCCCTAACTCCACAGCCCATTTAACCATTCTTCCCGACAAATCTGGGCGCCCCAAAACTTGTTTGAAGGGAAGAGATGTGCGTACTATCACTCGGTGTGAGAGGAAATAAGGCCTCAACTTTCTGGCCGTGACCATGACTGCCAGAGCAGCCTTCTCAATCTCTGTGTAATTCTGTTCAGACCCTTGTATGATTCTGCTGACAAAATAGATGGGCTTCTGGTGGCTTCCCTCTTCTCTGATAAGTACAGAGCTGATCGCATCCTCCCCCACCGCTATATACAGATATAAGGTCTCCCCCGGCACCGGCTTAGTCAGAGTCGGTAACTTGGCTAGATAGATTTTAAGATCCTCAAACGCCGCTCTGCATTCTTCTGTCCACAAAAACTTAGTTCCCTTCCTCAGTACTTTGAAAAACGACATGCTACGTTCTGCCGAGCGTGATATAAATCTGCTCAGAGCAGTGATGCGCCCATTCAGAGTCTGCACCTCTTTAATTCCTCTGGGTGGCGTCATGTCCATAATAGCTTTGACCTTTTCTGCGTTAACCTCAATCCCTGCAGGTGTGACCTTATATCCCAAAAACTTCCCTGTTGTGATCCAAAAACTTATATCCCAAAGGTGCATTTCGCTGGGTTCAACATAAGCCGATGATCTCTGACCACCGTGAAGATTTCTTCCAGATCAGAAACATGATCCTCTGCCCTGATACTCCGCACAAGCATATCATCCACGTATACCGAAATGTTTTTTGCCAATTGCTCTTTGAAAATTTTCTCCATCATCCGCTGATATGTAGCTCCCGCATTTTTTAAGCCGAAAGGCATACTTTTCCATCCATATACTCCGCAACAGACGGCAAATGCTGTTTTGGCGATGTCTCCCTTATTCATCCTGACCTGATGGTATCCCTGGTATGCATCCATCATGGACAATAAAGCACACCCTGAAGTGGTATCCACCAGCTGATCGATCCTCGGCAGAGGATAGTGGTCCTTTGGGCAGGCAGCATTTAGATCTCTGAAATCCACACACATCCTCCAGGTATTGGTTTTCTTGGGTACCATCACTGCGTTTGAAATCCATTCCGGGTATTGCACTTCCACAATATGCCCTGCTTCCAACAATCCGTGGACCTGTTCCCTTATTGCCGCGTCCTTTTCTGCCCCAAAATTTCTTGTTCTCTGCTTTACCGGCTTTACCTTAGGGTCCACGTTGAGACAATGTTCTGCCAACTTTCTGTCAATCCCTTTTAAGTCGGTGGTGCTGAATGCAAATACGTCTGCATTTCTTCGAAGACAACCAATGAGTTCCTCTCTGATCTGATCACTCATGGCAGACCCAATCTTCGTCTGGAAACCCTCTCTTCCTGGAAACAATTCTATCATGTTGCAGACATCACTGGTGGACACCAGCGCGGTTTTTTCTGTGCTATCTCTGTCTTTTAATAAATCTGCCAACTTTTGGCGTTCCTCTGCTAAAGCATGCACCTCGCCCACCTTTCCCCTCTTCCGTGTATCTGATCCCTCTGTCATTCTTTCCCTCTTCTGGCCCGATGAGTGTGCAAGCATTTGGACGTGACATGCTTTTGACGCTGTTTGATCCCCACAAACTTCTCCTACTCTTCCCCCCTCGACAGGGAATTTCATTTTCAAATGGAACATAGAGATTACTGCTCTGAATGCCGTCAAGGCAGGTCGTCCGAGTATGACATTGTACGCAGGTTTGGGCATGTCCACAACTAAAAATCGTACCATCCTTGCTCTGCTGCTGTTGGTTGTACTACCGAGGATCAACGGCAGCTCCACATACCCTAACGGCATAACCATCTCTCCCCCGAATCCAAACAAGGGAGCGTTTGTGGGCTCAATGTGCACTTCTATTCCCATGTTTTGGAGGCATTCCTTGTATAAAATATTCACGGCGCTCCCTGAATCAACGAAGACCCGGTGGACCATGCAGCCTGCTATATCCGCCGTGATGACCAGCGCATCATCATGCGGGTACATTAATGTACGTATATCCTCTGCCCCAAAAGTAATCGCCGGCTCCTCTGCCGCACCTGTGATTTCCATGACCCTTTTATGATAGTACCCTGTTTTTACTGCTCTGATAACTTGCTTTTTAGCCCGATTTGATGTGGGCATCCCGCTCTCTCCGCAAATCATGTGCACTTCTCTTCTGTATGGTGGAGGAGGGACTTGCCTCTCTGCCCCTTCTCTGCGATTATCCCGGTTGTCATCAGGCCTGCGATCTCTGTTGTTCCCCTGCTCTTGTCGTTGATCCCGGTTATTTCTTTGATCCCTCTGATCTCGTTGATCCCTCTGATCCCTCTGATCTCTCTGATCCCTCTGATCAGTCCGCCTCTGACCCTCATTTCCTCTATCAATAAACTGGTCGAGATATCCTTGGCGCACCAACAACTCCAGTTGGTGCTTGAGGTGTCCGCAATATTTTGTAAGGTGACCGAAGGCATTGTGGTACTCACATAACTTGTTATTGGTCCCTTCCTGTGGTGGCCCATTCCGGTAGGTTCCCGGTGCCCGAAAGAACGGTTGGTCTTTTATCAAATGGAAAATTTCATCTTGTGGCTTATTCAAGGGTGTGTACTCTGTAAACCTCGTAACCTCATTTACAGTGCGTTGTTGAGATGGCATTCCTCCCTGGGGTGGCAATACCCTCGGAGGCAACCCTCTGAAAGGGGCCCTATCCTGCTGCCTCTGTCTCTCCGGCGCTTCCTCGGCTTTCTTGACCCTATGCTTATCGTTTTCCACCTTTCTCGCCATCTTGGCATCCTCCAACTGCAGATAACCTGGCAATCTTGCCATAATGTCATCAAAATCCCTTGCTGGTCGAATTTGCAATTCATCAAAAAAGATCCCTGGCTTGAGTCCTCTGACATAAGCGCAATTTTTTATTTGTGACTCTGCTTCTGGCACCTCCAGAGCAGCGAGGTTAAATCTTGCTGTATACTCCCGCAACGTTTCACCTTGATCTTGCTTGATATCCATCAGCGAAAGAGCTGACTTTCCTACCTTCCGCGAACTCGCAAACTGTCGCAGGAAGCGAGTCTGTAAATCTTCAAAAGAGTAGATGGAATTCGGCGGAAGCGTTCCAAACCACAATTGAGCTGGTCCAGTCAAAGTGGTTGAGAAAATTCGGCATTTGATGCCCTCCGTGTACATGTGCAGCGTAACCAACCCTTCAAACCGATTGAGGTGTACCTCCGGATCGGTAGTGCCATCGTAATCCAGTGAGATGGGCTTGTAGCTTCTAGGTAAGGTGTCTGCCAAGATATCGTCCGAGAAAGGACTGCGGTTGTTGATCGGGTGGAACCTTGATGTCTTAGCTCTCTTGTCTTCTTTATATCTGCCCTGTTCCCTTCTGTCTCTTGGCATATCTCGATCATGACGTTTGTGAGCCCGATGCTCTGGCCTGCCAGAGGAAAACTCCAGCTCCCTTTCTTCTCCCTTTTCAGTGTACCGCGATTTTTCCAAGCGATGAGACTTCTCTACTCTGTAGGACCTTTCAGATCTCTGTTCCTTGTCTTCCCTCCGGGATTTCTCCCTTAGTGATTCTTCCAGATTTTCAAGCTGATGTTTCAATTGCGATACTTGCTTTTTCAGCCGTGCTTTCTCCTTTGGTCTCTCCTCCTCAAACACCAGGGAGACGGATTGACTGTCAGACTCGTCAACCCGCTCTCTTCTGACCACACTATTGAGCCTAACACGGCTCCCTTCTGGTATGACTAACTCCCGGTCAACAGCATCCCCCTGTCCTTCTCCAGGCATCACGGCCTGTTTGTTGATCGTCAGCATATTTGCCTCCTGAACAGCGGGAGGTGGGGCCTCAGTGCCCTGCAGGTTGGCTGCTCCCACTGGGGTAGCCGCAGTAGGGATGACGGACATCATGGGAGTTCCCAACGCCTGCCGCATGTTGGCGTAGCTGAGCAAAGCCATCATCTGCTCTGCCAGCCCAAAGTTGATCGATCCTCCTCCAGACGCGGGAGCCAGATTCGGCAGATCAGAACCCGGAGTAACCAGAGCGAACCTTTGTGCGCTGACATTCAGCCCTGTTGTCGGCGTGGCTGAGATAGCCTGGAATCCCGGGGGCACTGTGAAAGTAGGATTGCCCTGAAGGCCGGTGAACAACGAGGTGGGCACCTCAGTAGTGACAGCAGCGGAGTCGAACTCCTTCTCCAAGTTCCGGTGCGCATCCGAGGATCCCATGGTACCTGCATATAAACAGAATGAGAGAAAAATTCCAGCGACGAAAGCATGAATCCCCCATTTACGGATTGAAGTCCCGATATAAGAAATCCAATAAGAAATCCCCGATACCGGTACAGAGACCGTTAAGAAATTCCCCTCAAAGTAACGTTTATGCACTGGGAAATAAAGCCAGGGCATAAATCTAAAGAACATAACCCGCGTAACAGAGTTCTTCCCCGGCGAACCCGTATGAAGAACCGACAGAAGAAACAGAGCACCACGAAAACCAAAATAACCATCAAAAAGGCTTGTCAGCGCAATTCGTTAGAAATAGTAGATAAGCAAGAGCTATGTAAGGAAACGAGCAGGATTAACACGGCAATCAACCCAGGATTAACACGATCCTGTTCTATAATGATCACAAAGCCTATAAACAACAGGATTATCGCGACCATCACCCAAATTATTAGCACAAGGCAATATTCGACGCATAGGACGAAAATTAGTCTAAGCAAGCATGAAGGACATCCATAATTATTCTTTTAAACGCAAATTATCCACCCATCAGCAACACAAACCTCATGATAACAACACCAAAACACTAATCGACGTATTAATCGATGCGAAACCCGTAAATTAACAGTAAAGAAGTTCATGAAACAAGAGACAAAGTGCGAAGTAATCTTTCATCAGTTCAAAGCCCCTAATTAACAACAAACCCTCACATCCTCCCAAAAACAGAATAATACTCAACAGCCCACAAGCACAATTCAAAGATTATCGGAGAAAACATGAAGATCACCCACAATTATCCCATTTATTCGTAAAACACCCGTATACTAACAGCATGAATCCAAGATACCGGCGATACGAGGTCAATCCACAGTTCATCGACGCAAAACACTAGATCCGTAAGAAAAAAACACCCAACATAATCAAAACAGAGCCTCACACCATATAAAACATTAGATCAGTGAAGAAAGCACCAATTCTACCAGGAAACCCTTCGTGCGTAAACAATTAACCCAAATAAACGGTGAATAAACGTAGAATTCCCCGATTCATGATTTGTGCCCGTCGCCACCTTTCCCCATGCACCAGAAACATAAATCAACGCACATCACAGCAGATTATCAGTATATTAAACCAGAAGACGCAATTAACCGATTAAAAACAGCTGGGTGTCCGAATTATCGGCTCGATTGGTGCCAACGCCCGCAAATCCGATTGGAATTTCAGATCTGCGTACGCCGGCGACCGTGATCTCACGTCCTAGCCCAGTAACCTTCCCACAGACGGCGCCAGTTGGTGAATTATGAACCAACACCTAAACTATAAGATGTAAAGTATGGACTATACCTAGTGGAGCGAGTGGAGTAAAGTGATCGGAAACTTTGCACGAAGGAGAAAATAACTGTTATATTCGAAAAAATGAGATAACGTGCCGGTAATACATGAGCTAAGGTCTATTTATAGATTACAATTGAGGGTAAAAATGTAAAATCATTATCCACGCATGCTCCTTGCGTGGTCGGAGGGTACAACAGTAACTTCGTCTTTACGCGGGATTTCTTCCCGCGCCTTCTAGCATTCCTCTGGCGAAGAGTGACTCCTCTGGCGAAGAGTGACTCCTCTGGCGAAGACGGCCTCTCTGGCGAAGGTGGCTTCTCTGGCGAAGGTGGTTCCTCTGGCGAAGGTGATTCCTCTGACGAGGGCGACCTCTCTGACGAACACGATTCCTCTGGCAAGAGCCATTCCTCTGGTGGATGAGTTGTCTCTGGTGGATGAAATCCCTCTGGTGAGGATGATTCTTCTGACCAGTATGACTCCTCTGATGAGGATGATTCCTCTGATTTGTATCCTTTCTCTACTCTGCACATATCACTCCTCATCAGGCAGCAAATTCAAATCAGCAAATTCAGCCGAAATTCAACATTGACATAGTGAAATTCAAGGACCAAATTCAATTATTCAAAGCAACAAATTCAATTATTCAACATTGACATAGGAAATTTGTATTAAAGAAGAAGAAGAAGAAGAAGAAGAAGAAGAAGAAGAAGAAGAAGAACGTTGTTGGAGCTCGGAGGCGGCACGGCTACTGTAGGGCGACAAGCTCGGCGCGGCGGCGGCGGCGGAATGACGGGAACGACAGGGCGCCTGGACGAGGGTCGCGGTGGAACTGCGGCCTGCAGGGGCTGGGAGCGAGTGGGCGACTGCGGGCGGACGAGGCGAGGAGAACGGCGATGGCGGGCGGGCGGGCGAGGCGAGGAGAACGGCGACGACGGGCGGAGAGGGGCACCGGATTTCTGGATTGAGAGGGGCTGCTCGTGGAGTCCTAGGGCTGGGAGCCCAATTGGGCCAATTCAATTTAAACAGAACATCACATAAAGTGTTACTTAATCTTTTACTTTAATATTTTTATTTAATTATATTTAACTAAATAATTTAAAATATATTAAATAAAAAATCGGGTATTTCGGGTATACCCGATACCCGATCGGGTATACCCGATACCCGATTTTTTTGCACCCTAAATACCCGAACCCGATTTTTCGGGTCGGGTAATAGGGTACCCGATTACCCGAACCCTATCTTCCCAGCCCTAGTAATTAAATATGATTGGGGAATGGACCTAGAGTTTGAATTTAAACTTATTTTACTTGATTAATTGAATGTAATTGATTTAATATAATTATGTATAGTCAGTATTAATTGTTCTATTCTATATGTAAGTTATGTTAGTTTTATTTTCTTTTGAGACCTCTACATATATTGATATTTCACTAATCTTGTTGTACATCATTGTCACTGATGAATATATAATGCAACAACTTCAAAATATGAAAAATATATAAAAAAAGAGAAATTTTATGAGATGGTTTGGTTTAGCTTTATTTTTTTTACGATGCCTTATATTTAGAATAACATTATGATATATATATATATATATTATAAGTAACTTATAATTTCATTTTTATAATTATGTTGCATTTTAATTTTCTTATTTATTGAGCTCCACAAAATATAATCCAAGCTCTGTTATAACCATGTATACATGTATTTAGGTTAAATTATGAATAAAATTATGTGTCCAAATTGTCATGCCTTAGTTATTTAACTGTAACTGATAATCTATAAATTTAGACAAGTTTCAATCCATTTTTCTTTCAAACTAATTTGTATTTGGGTTTATATTTTAGAATTAAATAAATATAGAACTATAGTTCTTGAGAAGTAAATGTATACTATCAAGACCTTCATCGTTAAATAAGGAGTACGGTAATTGATTCCTATTAGGTGACTTGCTCATATATTTTGTTTGGTTTTTTGCTTTATTATGATCTCCAACATTTTGGGATCTGCACGCAGCGATCTTCACGCTGCGATCTTCACTCTGCCGATCTTCACCCTGCGACCTTTAACCGCTTAAGGGGATCTGCATGCAGCCGCTGGGTTCTGCACGCTGCGATCTTCACCCTGCGATCTGGATCTGGCGATCTGCACGCAGCCGCGAAAGGGGATCTGGCGAGTCCCTAAACTGTCGTTCTCCTGCCGGTGATGGATTCGAGTTCGCCGGAAGTCCATCGTGACAAGGGCTGCCTCAATCTTCCCCTGGTCTCTTCTAATTTTGACAGGTCTCGATCTAAGTCCCCTGCCAATGTTCCGTCTCAGCACCCGCCTCTCGTAAAGCCGAGTTATTCTTCCGGCGCAATGGCTTTTGGGCAGCGCTCGTCGGGTTTTTCATCGGCGCAGAGTTTGATCGGTGATCCTAACCAGGCCATCCCTGGTTTGATACAGCCGCTGCCGTCTGTTGTTACTTCAGTAGCGCAGGTGCCGGGTTATGCTTCGGCTGTTTCTTTCGCTGCGAAAGTAGCTGATAAAGTTCAACCCAAATCCCTTAAGAAGCCGGATGTTGCAGCGTATGGCTTCCGAGGCCTTCCAATACAGCGAGAAGGAGAGGTTGTCACCCTCTCAGTGCCCAAATCGGAATATCAAACAAAGTTGGAAGAGTTTCAATTTGCACTAATCGGTAGACTTATCCAACGTAAAGGGGACAAGCCACGCACGTTCGCCGACCTCTCTCATGAACTTCGAACCATATGGCAGTGCGCCGACTGTCAACTGGTGCCCATGGCTAAGGGATTCTTCGTTGTTAAATTTTTGACGATGGAAGCGAAAAAGAAAGCTAAGGGGAGTTCTTTTCTCCAACTGTCAATCGGCCACGTACGCTTCCGTGAATGGACTAGGTATTTCGATCCGTATAAGGAAGTGTCGTCTCTGGCTCAGGTCTGGGTTCGGATATATTATCTCCCTGTGGAGTTATGGACTCCGGTGATTATTGCTGGTATAGGTCGTGTGCTTGGTAATCCTCTGCGAATTGATAATGCCTCCGCAACTGGTCATGTGGGACACTTTGCGCGGGTTCTGGTGGAACTTGACATGGCTTTGCCTATTCTCAACTCGATGTACATTGATGACGGCGATAGATCGTTCTACATTGAGTTTAGTTTTGAATCTATGCCCCTTTTTTGCTCACGTTGTAAACTTACAGGTCATTCAACGGATAAATGCCGAAGAGCTGATAGGGCCACGAGCAAGCAAAAGATAACTGAGCCTCCTGCTGTGGTTGTGAAGAATCTTGATAAGGGAGAGGGTCCGACTCCTGCATGGCAGCCCAAAGTTGATATTCTTAAACCTCTATTAGGTTCTGATCTTCTAGACGCGGCTACAGTGCCGGTTAAGAAAAATGATCTCCCTCTGGCGGGGGATGCTAACCGATATCAAGCGCTTGATGAGGATGAGGAAGAGAAAGTGGAGGAGACTATCATTGCGGACTCCAATTATGAAGCAGAGGCTTTAAATGAGGAAGAAAATGATGGGTCGCTGATGCGTCTTCGACTTTTGGGCCATTTGGCCCTATTTTTCTCTTTCTTTTGTTTTGTTTGAGTCCTCTAGGGGAGTGAAGGAATATTAAACTGAATTAACGTTCCGCTTTGCCCGATGATCGTTTCTTGGATTATTATTAATTTATCATACAACGATTAATCCTAACATGCTCCTATGAATTTAACAGCTGCACGTTGGAGTTCAGAAATACCTGAAGAATTCAGAAGAATTCGCAGATTCGCATCTGAACAGACCAGTCAGCTTCAAGCCTTCGTTTGAAGCCTCAAACGTCCTCAAATCGTATTTCGCCCAGAAATACGACTTCTTCGTCTTGGAGAGAGCTTTCCGTGGCCGCCTGATTCGTCTGAATCGGAGTTCTGTGGAGGAAGTTATGGCCGTTTTACGGAGACTGCCAGAACTTGGTTTCCTGCGAAAATCTGACTCCAGCTCTGATCTTCTCGACTGTATCCCGCTCAGCTTTCACCGTTGGATGGACAACGATCTATGAAAGTCCCAAGAGAGAAATAAGCCCCACACGTTTTTCTTCCCCTGCGCCCCACAGCTCTCAAAACCCTAATATTTTATCAGTGTGTTTTCCTGAGAGCTGACAGCTGTATTTAATTAAAATTAAATACGTGTGGGCACAGAATTAGTGTAGGAGGCGTTTTTCTCTCCTTCTAGGGCTAGGAGACATTGGGCCAGTCCAGGGACCAGATACAAGGAATAAAGATGGGCCTCAAATAAATTAATTTATCTATGGTCAGCCCAGACCATAATTAATTTATAAATATCAGTTCATTCCACTAGAGAACCGATACTGACTTACCCCTTTATTGCCGGTGATGAGTCGGGGGCTTGTATTTAGACTTATTAAATCTCCGTATTTAAAATATCCGACATCCATTAATTAATTAGAGCTCTGACAGCTTAAATTAATTAATCTCTTTATAAATCCTTAAGCAGTACCACTCAAACTTTATTATTACGCCTGAACTTAATCAACCTGCAGGGTTTAGCGTAATAAACCTTATTGAGCTCCTTAAGGGGATGTCATTATCCTATACCGGATACGGGTACTAATACAGATAATCAAATATCATATATTAACCGCTATCACCCAAGATACAGAGTACTCGAGTTAGTATATAACTTTCACCCATAGTAAGTCAAAGTGATATACGAATTAACATATATATCTGAATACTTATTAGTATTAAGATCTTATAAGTCACCGAGATCTTGATTCTTCACTTAAGTCAGATAGAAGAATACATCTCAACTGTGGTCCTATCAATACGTAATGACGTATCAGTATAGACAAGTAGCCAAGACAAACTACTTCCATCTATACTGCAGCCTAAACCAATAACTTGTCCTAGAGTTATTTCGGCTGTGATCATATTATATCTCTTAAGGTTATTCCAATTATATGGTCTTCTGTGATCTACAACACACCATATAATCTACTTATATAGAGATAAAGAACATACATATGCAATCATGAACACAATCAGATAGGAGATTAGATAGTGAACTTAGGAAACATTGTATACAAGCATAAAACGTTCTTGCTTTCAGTATACAAATCCAACAGGGAGAAAACAGGTATTCAGGAGGAAGAAGGCTCAGTCAAGGGCATATGCACGAAATGTGGTCAGAATGGGCATTACCGGAACAAAACTATCCAAACTTCCAGAAGTGAAACTTATCAGGAAGAGAGCTCGGCGAAGTACCCCTCAGAACCATTCGAGGCGCGGGAATCTCCGAAGTGTACCACCTGGTGTGAGGCTAACCGAAAGAAGCAGTTGGTAAGGCCATAACAGTAGTCGCAGTCAGCACAGATGAGCTACATATGAACCAGGAAGAGAGCTCGATGAAGTACCCCTCAGAACCATTCGAGGCGCGGGAACGTTCGAAGTGTACCACCTGGTATGAGGCCAACCGAAGAAAGAAGCTAGTATGACCATTCCCGTCTACAACAGTCAACAGCTGGAGCTATATATGGAAAGACGTGTGGAGGAGATTGCCCGGAAGATTCTGGCGAATTCTAGCAATGGAAGGATCTGGAATAATGTGGAGTCAACCCCAAATCCGCTGGAGATCCATTATCTATCAAATCAAATCAAAGATCAAGCTAAATATGGAAGGAAATAATCTGCCAGATTTGATCTGCCGGCTAGGGTTTACCGAACTGCTATATAAACCTCAGCATGTGTGGCTGGCAGAGGGCAGTTTTGAGAGGAGAGTGATCCACGAGTTTTTCATTACTTACATAGTATTTTTAGTGCTCTTCTAGACTTAGATTTTAGTTAGTTCACCAAGAAAACAATTTACTTTTAGTTCTTTTATATTTTTCGCACCAAACAATTTAGTTGTTTTTCGTATTTCAATTCCGTTGTGACGAACAAAGCCAAGGTTGTTTCCTTAGGTATTTTTATATCAAGTATTTCGAATTTCTTTTCATTCATGTGTTCATTCTATTTTGCATTTACATTTTTCAATATGTGTGAGTAGTCCCCTTGGTAAGGTTTAAGGGGTGGAAATAATTGTTGTCAATATGTAAACATTCGTGAGGCATTTGTTCTTTCGGTTGAGTCTCGTGGTTCCGGAAGGATCTGTTCGAAACCATGGGCAGTAGGGGCCTAACGGGTGATCTCCGTTCGGTAAAATTCTGTCCGTGTCAAGCAAAGGTCAGGGTATACCAGGGCGTGACAACCAGTATACCCAAGACCGAGTAGCTGAGCAGCGTCAACAAAAGGCGTTGTAGATCCGGAAGGTGGGGAAAGGATTGATGGGATACACTGTCCTTCCTCAGTCTTGGGCTTCTCTAGAGACTATCCATCAACTGTTACGAGGCATAAAGCCATGGTTATCAAACGAGGAAAGCAATCTCGGCGCCGTAGCATGTCTATGACTGGTCGGCTGACAAAGCCGGAAATAGTTGAGTCCAGGAGGCATGTGTCACTAAAAGCGTGGAGTTGGGGACCTCGGGAGAGAAGGTTGGTGAGGGTCATACTTGGTGAGTAACGGGTATGACTACTATCTAAGGAGGAGTGAAGCACTGCCTTGTGACCGGGGAATGTGTGACCTTCGGACCAGGTGACTACAATGGACTCAACCATCCTAAGTGTGAAGTATAGCCTCTTGAAACGCCCCAATGTCTTTGGGCCACGCCTTGAGTCTATACGGATCATGGACGGATCATCAGTATGCCTATGACCGAAATAAATATTGACAACAGTTATGACCTAACCGTAAACCTTACCCCTTGTTATATTTGATCTTTGTCTAAGTTTACTTGTGCAGATAAACAGGTTGAGACCGTGACAACTCAATTTGTGCACCCGAGGAGTAAAGTAGTTCCTCACTCTCCGTGGGATCGACCCTATACTTGCTGCTAAGACTGTTCTTTGGTTGCGAGCAATAGGAGCGTGTAATGTCCGTCTAGGGCATACACAATTATTTTGATACCGCGCGCCGGGCGACGGGCGTGCGCGTCCCATCAAATTGGCGATGGGACGCGCGCGCCCGTCGCCTGGCGCGCGGTATCAAAATAATTTGTGGTTCTTGGATTCCTTAGAGTTCGCAACTGCACTTGAGGTATCACGAAGGTGATGCTCCCACGCAAACTAGGAATTACCCTTAGATCCTGGAGGTAGTGGTCAAACCAAAAGGTTTTACCTCCCAAGAAAAAACACATAGCTCGAGGTAATTATTCTTTGTTCCGGTCAGCCTGGAAATCCGAAACCGTATAATCCAAAAAGGGAACTAAACTGTCTAACTGGTAAACTATCCTTATTCTCTAGTCATGGACTTGAGAATATAATTTACCACAGTTCAGTGTCTTAACTAGGACTATACTGATATCTTACAACCATGCTAATTGCATAGCAAATATAAGATCTCGTACATAGTAATCCATACATGAAGCTATCTACTGCGGAAACATAGAATACTGTCTTCATTTCCTCAACCTCAACAGGCATCTTAAGACATAGTCTTTAGATAAAGGAACGCCATATCTAAAAGGTAGCAATCCTTTCTTGGCGGTATTCATACTACAACGAGTATTCGCAGTATCAATGTAAGACACTTGAGATAAGCCCAACATCCTTTTTAAGTGATCCCTTATTACTTTGATCACAAAGATGTATACTGTACCTCCTTAGTCTTTCATATGAGACTGTTCGGATAACCATTACTTTATGTCTTAACAATAGCTCCATATTGTCGCCAATTAGGAGAATATTGTTTACATAAAATGCAAGATTAACCACATCACCGATGACACGAGAGCGATTGACACGAGATGTTTCTCTCCCTCCCTCACGTAACCTCGATGGTTTAAGTGAGCTGCTATGGGTAAAATGATCCGAATGTTCTGAGCATGGCACTGGCGAAAATATCATCATAACCTATACCCTTACACTGGGCATAACCTTTCGCCACCAGTCTAGCTTCGGAAGCTACGACCTTGCTCATTCGGGCCTGTCATTATCTTGTATACTCACTTACAACCTAAGGCATGACTGCCTCCTGGTAGCAAGATTTTCTAGTATACACCCATATTCTTAATGGATTGCTCCATTGAGGTGTGCCAAGAATCTACATTCTCGTCTTCCACTAATTCCAAGTAGATATCTGGGTCGATTATCTTATATTCACCACCAGGGACTGAATCCAAAGATTCTCCCAAGAATATAAATCGATCGGGTTGTCCCCAACCCTCCCACTACAATGGATCTGTGGTGGCACATGTGTGTCAACAGTGCGTGCAGTGTCTTGTGGTACAAAAACTCTTGCACACTTGGCTTGGGTGATGAAATCGCCTGTCTAATGTCTTCAATTTCTTGAAGCACACTACCTGACTTGGATTAGTGATTATTCCCATAGCCCACTTCTAAGAATCGTGTGTCATTGCTAATAACCACCTTCTGATTCTTTAGGACTAATTGCAAAGATGCATAACTCATCATCAGACATATTTTTTTCAAGAGTGACCTATTTCTTCTCTCCACCACACCATCTTATATAGGGATTACATGGTGTAGTAAACTGGGTTGGAATCCCAAACACTGACAATGAATCAGAAAAGATCATTCCTAACACATTATTGGCCCTTTATCCCCTTTGTCATGAATGACCTGGTCTCCATCTTTTCCTCTACACAGGATTCGCAGGTTCGAAATAGTACAACCTGGATTGAATCCAATGTACTTATTTAGACACGAGCCTTTGGATCCTATTAAGATAGATGTGACCTATTTCTAGGGTATCAATATATGTGTAAGATCCTCATGAGAGATTAGCCTTAACTTTTCTCTTTCTTTTGTTCGATGATGTAAATGCAATATAAAGGTATTTTGTAGACAAGTTATAGTATGAAGAGAGATGTTCAAAATACCAGAATAGACAACTTTGTCATTTCTTATGATAGAAACACCACTATCAAAAATGACATAAGATCCATCTATTCAAAATTTTGGAACATGATAAGGAACTCTAAAAAACTAAACTATGTCTTTAGAACTTAAAGACAAGGCTTCAATTGCAACAACTGCGACTCTAGTCACGTTGCCTATGAAGACAATCATCTCATCACTTCTCAGCTTCCTTGTCAGCTTAAAAAGCCATGCAAGGTGTAACAATCATTATCAGTTTCTCTCGTTATCCACTACTCACAACTGAGTAGAAAATGAGCTGATATGTCTCAGTTACTGTAGCAAGTGAAGTACCTTAACCCTTTGCCTTGAGTATTGAAAAGTAATCTCCAATACTCAATCTTATCACACCACTACTCCCACTATTTCCCTTGTCTTTCTTGCCCCTTAGACCCTTCTTCTTCCCGTCATTCGACGAAGAAGATGGCTCTCCTTTGGCAATAACAAGTGCTTGCACATCTCTTTCCCACAACTTCCTTAGCCGTAACTAGAGCATTCAACAACTCAAAAAGAGCATTATCTTTCTTGCTCATAACAGCATTGAGGCGGAAGTTCTTAATTAAAAGACTTGGGAAGAGAGTTCAGGATAATATCGACTTTTACCTCACCGTCGATACTCCCACTGAGCAAGTCAAGTCCGTCAAAAAATGCATGACATGCTCGTGCACTGAGCTGTGCTCACTCATAAAAATAACAAGATTACTCTCATCAAATTTAAATGAGCAGCTCAGTCTGACTCTCCGAACACTTTCTTGAGATTCAGCATGATGCTAATAGCATCGTCCATGCCCTGATGTTGGAGCTACAAGGTTTGTGACATTATACTCATAATATAGCATATAGCCACATTATTCGTCTCATGCCACCTTTTATGTAATTCCTTTTTCTCATCAGTTAACTCATTGTTCGGACCATAAGAACGTGGAGTAGTAAGCAACACAAAAAATGTGTTAGTTTGTGATAAAGATAGAAATCCAAAAACTGCGTTTCCATTTTATATATGTGGACCGGTTAAAAGACTTTGTGCAAGAATAAATAAACAAGAGACATAGACATATCTGAAAGTCAACAAAATTAAACATGAACGCATATAGTTCGTAACAATAATATTGTAACCTTTTGATAAAACAATATTAATGAAACCTCCAACTGCCCAAGAAATCTCACGAGTAAGCCACGTTAGGGTGGTCGTTTACACATGAATTCCTCAACCAGACTATTTACCTAGTCGTTTAATTCCCATCCATGTCAACTTGACCTTTTGACAAAGGAAATTAATTGTTGGACTTAAACCAGACCATATCATATTCAAGAAGGGACTCCGTTGGGGAGTTGTACATTGTACTTGAAATGATATCTAAACAATAACCACAATTTAACCTTGATGATTAAATTCTTGAAATTAGCATACTCACTAGGACCATACCGCTTTCAATTTAATCTCTTGGCTATCTTATTTAAAATCCATCCTCTAAAGTACTTATGAAAATCATACGAGTAAGCCACGTTAGGGTGGTCGTTTACCGCATAACTCCCACTACTTAAATGGATTTAAATATTTTTAATAGAAATCTCAACTTAACAAACTTGTGAAATCAAATATGAAGTAAGCCACGTTAGGGTGGTCGTTTACTCATATTCTCAATCACTTTATCTTGAGACCGCATGTGGAGGTCTGCATAATTTTAAGAATAAAAATTATTTAGTAATAACCACAATCTAACTTTGAAATTAAATTCTCGAATTTGACATACTCACTAGGACCATGCCGCATTCAATTTAATTTCTTAGTTATCTTATTTAAAATCCATCCTCTAAAGTACTTATGAAAATCATACGAGTAAGCCACGTTAGGGTGGTCGTTTACCGCATAACTCCCACTACTTAAATGGATTTAAATATTTTTAATAGAAATCTCAACTTAACAAACTTGTGAAATCAAATATGAAGTAAGCCACGTTAGGGTGGTCGTTTACTCATATTCTCAATCACTTTGTCTTGAGACCGTTTGTGGAAATTTAAATAATTTTTAATCATCCATAAAATTATCAACAGCTTAGTCTTTTTCTTTCAAAAGGTTTGATCATGCTCAACACATAATCCTAAACATGCTCATCTAGAACGCAACATGTAAAACATGCTCGCAGAATTCTAAAACATGCTTAAGAAAACGATAAACCTACTAGCATGCTTGTCTAAGCGCAGTTAATAAACACATATTAACAAGCAAAGACAAAGACAGCAGATAAAGAGCATAAAGGATTAACACCACGACATGCAAAGAACAAAATTAAAACAATAAAGTTCTTCGTGACCCATTCGTGGAACCCCAAAACTAAACTATTACATTTTGTAAACAAAAGTAAAACTGGCCCGAACATCTCCATCAAGCCCGTGTAGGAAAATAGGGTTTGGGCCCCCTAGGGTTTGAGTAATGCACGCCAGCTAGGGTTTGGAAACCCTAGCAGCCGCCGCCCCTTGCCACGACTACAGCTCGGACGGCGCCGCTGCAGCCTGGCGCGGCAGCAACTTTCCCAGCGTGAGCAGCATCCTTCTCGTGCTCGGCTCTGGCAGCAGCAGCAGTAGCCTCGGCGCGCACAGCACGTCGGCAGCGGGCGGACGACCGCGCAGTGCAGCGCTGGGCGCGCGGCACGCAGCGCGTAGGCATGCGCGCGCACGTCGCCCCAGCACGCCCGGTCCTCACGCCCCAGCCTGACTCCAGCAAACACGCAGCCTCGGCAGCACCAGCGCGAGCAGCAGCCAGCCCGGCGTGCAGCAGCACCAGCCCGGCGCGCACAGCAGCCAGCCCGGCGCACAGCCCCGGCGTGCATCCTCAGCTCCTGGTCCCGGCAACCTCGGCAGATCCAGCACGAGAACAGCAGCAACGGCAGCAGCGGCCGCGCGACTCCAGCCGGGCACGCAGCAGCGCAAAGCACGCACGCGCAGCCCATGGCGCGCCCAGCCCCTGCTCGCCAGCCATGCTCCTCGGCCCTACCTTTGCCCGACCAGTCTCGCCCCTTGGCACCTCGCTGCCCTCTTTACTCTCCAACTCCGTTCTTCGATGTTGATTCGTCGTCGTCATCGTTCCGTTTTCCAACAATTACAGATTACAAAGGAAAACAAATACAATTTGAAACCCTAATCTAACCACGGATTTATCTCGTGGTGAAAAACGAATACAACGTCAAACGACGTATCCCACGAATCAACAAACCACGAAGAACAACAGCAGTAAAAACAAACGCACATTATTAATCGTACATAAATTAATAATAGAGCCAAGAAATTAATCCTGGGCTCTGATACCAATTGAAGGAATATTAAACTGAATTAACGTTCCGCTTTGCCCGATGATCGTTTCTTGGATTATTATTAATTTATCATACAACGATTAATCCTAACATGCTCCTATGAATTTAACAGCTGCACGTTGGAGTTCAGAAATACCTGAAGAATTCAGAAGAATTCGCAGATTCGCATCTGAACAGACCAGTCAGCTTCAAGCCTTCGTTTGAAGCCTCAAACGTCCTCAAATCGTATTTCGCCCAGAAATACGACTTCTTCGTCTTGGAGAGAGCTTTCCGTGGCCGCCTGATTCGTCTGAATCGGAGTTCTGTGGAGGAAGTTATGGCCGTTTTACGGAGACTGCCAGAACTTGGTTTCCTGCGAAAATCTGACTCCAGCTCTGATCTTCTCGACTGTATCCCGCTCAGCTTTCACCGTTGGATGGACAACGATCTATGAAAGTCCCAAGAGAGAAATAAGCCCCACACGTTTTTCTTCCCCTGCGCCCCACAGCTCTCAAAACCCTAATATTTTATCAGTGTGTTTTCCTGAGAGCTGACAGCTGTATTTAATTAAAATTAAATACGTGTGGGCACAGAATTAGTGTAGGAGGCGTTTTTCTCTCCTTCTAGGGCTAGGAGACATTGGGCCAGTCCAGGGACCAGATACAAGGAATAAAGATGGGCCTCAAATAAATTAATTTATCTATGGTCAGCCCAGACCATAATTAATTTATAAATATCAGTTCATTCCACTAGAGAACCGATACTGACTTACCCCTTTATTGCCGGTGATGAGTCGGGGGCTTGTATTTAGACTTATTAAATCTCCGTATTTAAAATATCCGACATCCATTAATTAATTAGAGCTCTGACAGCTTAAATTAATTAATCTCTTTATAAATCCTTAAGCAGTACCACTCAAACTTTATTATTACGCCTGAACTTAATCAACCTGCAGGGTTTAGCGTAATAAACCTTATTGAGCTCCTTAAGGGGATGTCATTATCCTATACCGGATACGGGTACTAATACAGATAATCAAATATCATATATTAACCGCTATCACCCAAGATACAGAGTACTCGAGTTAGTATATAACTTTCACCCATAGTAAGTCAAAGTGATATACGAATTAACATATATATCTGAATACTTATTAGTATTAAGATCTTATAAGTCACCGAGATCTTGATTCTTCACTTAAGTCAGATAGAAGAATACATCTCAACTGTGGTCCTATCAATACGTAATGACGTATCAGTATAGACAAGTAGCCAAGACAAACTACTTCCATCTATACTGCAGCCTAAACCAATAACTTGTCCTAGAGTTATTTCGGCTGTGATCATATTATATCTCTTAAGGTTATTCCAATTATATGGTCTTCTGTGATCTACAACACACCATATAATCTACTTATATAGAGATAAAGAACATACATATGCAATCATGAACACAATCAGATAGGAGATTAGATAGTGAACTTAGGAAACATTGTATACAAGCATAAAACGTTCTTGCTTTCAGTATACAAATCCAACAGGGAGAAAACAGGTATTCAGGAGGAAGAAGGCTCAGTCAAGGGCATATGCACGAAATGTGGTCAGAATGGGCATTACCGGAACAAAACTATCCAAACTTCCAGAAGTGAAACTTATCAGGAAGAGAGCTCGGCGAAGTACCCCTCAGAACCATTCGAGGCGCGGGAATCTCCGAAGTGTACCACCTGGTGTGAGGCTAACCGAAAGAAGCAGTTGGTAAGGCCATAACAGTAGTCGCAGTCAGCACAGATGAGCTACATATGAACCAGGAAGAGAGCTCGATGAAGTACCCCTCAGAACCATTCGAGGCGCGGGAACGTTCGAAGTGTACCACCTGGTATGAGGCCAACCGAAGAAAGAAGCTAGTATGACCATTCCCGTCTACAACAGTCAACAGCTGGAGCTATATATGGAAAGACGTGTGGAGGAGATTGCCCGGAAGATTCTGGCGAATTCTAGCAATGGAAGGATCTGGAATAATGTGGAGTCAACCCCAAATCCGCTGGAGATCCATTATCTATCAAATCAAATCAAAGATCAAGCTAAATATGGAAGGAAATAATCTGCCAGATTTGGTCTGCCGGCTAGGGTTTACCGAACTGCTATATAAACCTCAGCATGTGTGGCTGGCAGAGGGCAGTTTTGAGAGGAGAGTGATCCACGAGTTTTTCATTACTTACATAGTATTTTTAGTGCTCTTCTAGACTTAGATTTTAGTTAGTTCACCAAGAAAACAATTTACTTTTAGTTCTTTTATATTTTTCGCACCAAACAATTTAGTTATTTTTCGTATTTCAATTCCGTTGTGACGAACAAAGCCAAGGTTGTTTCCTTAGGTATTTTTATATCAAGTATTTCGAATTTCTTTTCATTCATGTGTTCATTCTATTTTGCATTTACATTTTTCAATATGTGTGAGTAGTCCCCTTGGTAAGGTTTAAGGGGTGGAAATAATTGTTGTCAATATGTAAACATTCGTGAGGCATTTGTTCTTTCGGTTGAGTCTCGTGGTTCCGGAAGGATCTGTTCGAAACCATGGGCAGTAGGGGCCTAACGGGTGATCTCCGTTCGGTAAAATGCTGTCCGTGTCAAGCAAAGGTCAGGGTATACCAGGGCGTGACAACCAGTATACCCAAGACCGAGTAGCTGAGCAGCGTCAACAAAAGGCGTTGTAGATCCGGAAGGTGGGGAAAGGATTGATGGGATACACTGTCCTTCCTCAGTCTTGGGCTTCTCTAGAGACTATCCATCAACTGTTACGAGGCATAAAGCCATGGTTATCAAACGAGGAAAGCAATCTCGGCGCCGTAGCATGTCTATGACTGGTCGGCTGACAAAGCCGGAAATAGTTGAGTCCAGGAGGCATGTGTCACTAAAAGCGTGGAGTTGGGGACCTCGGGAGAGAAGGTTGGTGAGGGTCATACTTGGTGAGTAACGGGTATGACTACTATCTAAGGAGGAGTGAAGCACTGCCTTGTGACCGGGGAATGTGTGACCTTCGGACCAGGTGACTACAATGGACTCAACCATCCTAAGTGTGAAGTATAGCCTCTTGAAACGCCCCAATGTCTTTGGGCCACGCCTTGAGTCTATACGGATCATGGACGGATCATCAGTATGCCTATGACCGAAATAAATATTGACAACAGTTATGACCTAACCGTAAACCTTACCCCTTGTTATATTTGATCTTTGTCTAAGTTTACTTGTGCAGATAAACAGGTTGAGACCGTGACAACTCAATTTGTGCACCCGAGGAGTAAAGTAGTTCCTCACTCTCCGTGGGATCGACCCTATACTTGCTGCTAAGACTGTTCTTTGGTTGCGAGCAATAGGAGCGTGTAATGTCCGTCTAGGGCATACACAATTATTTTGATACCGCGCGCCGGGCGACGGGCGTGCGCGTCCCATCAAATTGGCGATGGGACGCGCGCGCCCGTCGCCTGGCGCGCGGTATCAAAATAATTTGTGTATGCCCTAGATGGACAGTACACGCTCCTATTGCTCGCAACCAAATAACAGTCTTAGCAGCAAGTATAGGGTCGATCCCACGGAGAGTGAGGAACTACTTTACTCTTCGGGTGCACAAATTGAGTTGTCACGGTCTCAACCTGTTTATCTGCACAAGTAAACTTAAACAAAGATCAAATATAACAAGGGGTAAGGTTTACGGTTAGGTCATAACTGTTGTCAATATTTATTTCGGTCATAGGCATACTGATGATCCGTCCATGATCCGTATAGACTCAAGGCGTGGCCCAAAGACATTGGGGCGTTTCAAGAGGCTATACTTCACACTTAGGATGGTTGATCCCATTGTGGTCACTTGGTCCGAAGGTCACACATTCCCCGGTCACAAGGCAGTGCTTCACTCCTCCTTAGATAGTAGTCATACCCGTTACTCACCAAGTATGACCCTCACCAACCTTCTCTCCCGAGGTCCCCAACTCTGCACTTTGAGTGACACATGCCTCCTGGACACAACCATTTCCGGCTTTGTCAGCCGACCAGTCATAGACATGCTACGGCGCCGAGATTGCTTTCCTCGTTTGATAACCATGGCTTTATGCCTCGTCACAGTTGATGGATAGTCTCTAGAGAAGCCCAAGACTGAGGAAGGACAGTGTATCCCATCAATCCTTTCCTCACCTTCCGGATCTACAACGCCTTTTGTTGACGCTGCTCAGCTACTCGGTCGTGGGTATATCGGTTGTCACGCCCTGGTATGCCCTGGCCTTTGCTTAACACGAACAGCGTTTTATCGAACGGAGATCACCCGTTAGGCCCCTACTGTCCATGGTTTGGCACAAATCCGTCTGGAACCACGAGACTCAACTGAAAGAACAAATGCCTCACTAATGTTTACATATTGACAACAATTATTTCCTCCCCTTAAACCTCACCAAGGGAACTACTCACGCATAATGGAAAACATAAATGCAAAATAAAATGAACACATGAATGAAAGGAAATTTGAAATACTTGATATAAAAATACCTAAGGCAACAAACTTGGCTTTGTTCGTCACAACGGAATTGAAATACGAAAAACAAATAAAGTGTTTGGTGCGAAAATGTAAAATGACAAAGTAAATTATTTTCTTGGTGAACTAACAAAAGTCTAAGTCTAGAAGAGCACTAAAAACTGATGTGTAAGTGTAAAAATTCGTTCATCCCCCCTTTTTGGCAGCCACACATGTTGGTCTTTAAATAGCAGTTCGGTAGTGGTCAAACCCTAGCCGGCAGACCAAATCTGGCAGATTATTTCCTTCCATATTTAGCTTGATCCTTGCTTTGATTTGATAGATAATGGATCTCCAGCGGATTTGGGGTTGATTCCACATTATTCCAGATCCTTCCATTGCTAGAATTCTCCAGAATCTTCCATGCAATCTCCTCCACACGTCTTTCCATATATAGCTCCAGCTGCTGACTGTTGTTGACGGGAATGGTTATACTAGCTTCTTTATTCGGTTGGCCTCACACCAGGTGGTACACTTCGAACTTTCCCGCGCCTCGAATGGTTCTGAGGGGTACTTCGTCGATCTCTCTTCCTGGTTCATATATAGCTCATATGTGCTGACTGCGACTACTGTTATGGCCTTACCAACTGCTTCCTTCGGTTAGCCTCACACCAGGTGGTACACTTCGGAGATTCCCGCACCTCGAATGGTTCTGAGGGGTACTTCGCCGAGCTCTCTTCCTGATAAGTTTCACTTCTGGAAGTTTGGATAGTTTGGTTCCCGTAATGCCCATTCTGACCATATTTCGTGCATATGCCCTTTTCCGAGGTTCATCCTCCTGAATACCTGTTTTCTCCCCAAGACGACTCAAACAAAACAAAAGAAAGAGAAAAATAGGGCCAAATGGCCCAAAAGTCGAAGACGCATCACACCTACACACTTAAACCATACTTGCCCTCAAGTATGCAGATGGATTCACAAAAGACACTGACGAAAAGAGAAGAAAGAAAAGAAATAAAGACTCAAGACACGAAAATGCACAGTTATCAGTTCAGATCAAACATGCATGCATCATCCGTAATGTCATACCACAAACCATTGAGCAGAAAAAATCACATGTAGAGATAGCAGTTTCTCTCACACACTCAAGTGTATGGCTAAGTGTATACTCTCATACTATGCTACATTAGGTCACCTATAAGCTTGATCACGGATTCATAGCAAGTGTTCAAATTGGTATAATTCATCAAAGGGTCTTTTAAAGGTTGTAGTGGGGCATATGGAGTGGAGGTAAAGATTTCTGGATAAGTAGCTTAAAACTTGGTTCCAGTCATACCGCCCTATTTTCTTCAGTACTAGCACACCCACTTCATCTTCTCCCTTTATTTTTGGCACAAATTATTTTAACTTCTTCAATTCAAGCAAATTTATTGTTTCATTTTTGTGCCCAGACCTTTCTTTCTCAAGTTATGCTTTTTTCACTTAGAGCAATAAGCTCCCCTTTATCTTTTGCATGGTGTGGAAGGCACACCTTTTCATCCATTTCAATTCAAGGGTTTACAAAAGAATTTCATTCGGCTCAAAGTGGTTTAGCAAAGGTTTATCATTTAAAGCTCAAGGAAATAATTCTGGGGCTCTAATTTGAAGAAAATTGCCCTAATCATGTAAATTATACCAACTAGCTAAAATCCATAAACAAGTTCTAGGGTTACCAAGCAGCATAGTCACACAGAAAATAAATGCAATTTTGGCTCAGATCTCACAGGTGGGAGTATTCAGTATGCTCACTACTGCTATCATGTGATCATGCTCATCATACCAACAAACTAGTCAAACCAAATAGCATGCATGAATCACCAACACCAACAACATGTGCAGACAGACTCTAACTCAAGACTCAAAAGAAAAACAAAGACTACTAGGGAGAGAAAACTTATTCATGGAGTGTGAGGACTTGGTGGAATGCATCCCAAAAGTCCAACAAAATTTTCTTGACATCAGTATGGCGTTGAGATCATGTGTAGCAGCTATGGAGTGGTGGAGAGTGGGCGAATGAATTTTCCGATCATTCAAAATGCAAAGGTCTTGCCAGTCGGGCAGACCCTAACCAATCAAATTGTTGATGCGGTAATCCCTTGACCACCTACTGTATCTCCACCGGCCCCACCTACACACTTTGCTTCGCAAAGTGGATTTTGATCTTCAATGCAAAGGGTCCAGCTTAACTCTTCTGCATGGTTAGTCCTCCAAGAAACACAAAACACAAAAGAAACTTGAAACTAAAGCAGTAATGGTCATACCAGCGACCTTATTCTGGGTTGCCTCCCAGTCAGCGCTCTTGTTTATTATCTTGAGCTCGACGTTGCCCATCCCTACATGAGTTGGATCAGGTTGGGCTTCAAGTTCAGGTCAGCTGGATATGCCAGCTGACGTATGGCCTGCGGGGCAGCAGTTGCCATCCCGCGTCTCGCCGTACCGCGTCACACAGTAAGCGGAAGATGAAAAGTGAAGAGTAAAATTGTTGCGCGTCACTCCCCGGCAGCGGCGCCAATTTGATGGGACGCGCGCGCCTATCGCCCGGCGCGCGGTATCATCAGTCGCCTCACACGGACAAGGCTAGTGATAAGGAGGGCTCGAATGTAGAGGGAACTTTGGAGTTGGATCCTGAAACGAATAGTGGAGCTGTGGTAGACCAACAACCGGTAGTTGGGGCTGAAGATTCAGCGAGCAAGCGGGTTAATTCGCCGATTAAGGACGTTGATTTTGATAAGAAATTCATTCCTTCTCCGGATGACATGGCGAGTCGTATTATTAGGTTAGAGGAGCAAGTTAATCAGGGGATGCAGTTGCTCTCGGATCAGAAGCGCGGACGTGGTCGTCCAAAGGGCTCGGTAAAGGGACGAGAGCCTGTACATGCAATTCCGGAAGGTTGTATTAAAAGTCGTCTCAGGAATGCAGAAGAAATGGGTAACAAGCCGAGGGAGTTTGTGGTTGACGTCACCAATAGGCCTAGTTTGATTGCAATGAATAATGTCGTCCATAGGCGTTGGTCGGATGATATGGATAATGATCCTGAGTTTCCTTTTTGAGTTGTTCTCCTTCGCTTTTTAAGTTTTGCCCTTAGTCTGCATCTTTGTGCTTTCAAGGGATGTTTTTTCTTTTTTACTTTTTAATAAATCTCAATTTAATAATGATCTCCAACATTTTTTTACTTTCTAATTTTGTGGTTTTTCTCCCTTTAGTGTTTCTACTACAAGAAAGCTATTCTGCCACTCCAAATTCAACGGTGCGCTTGATTTTTGTTCTATTTTTTATTTGTGTTGTGATCTCTGTCTTCATGTGTTTTGCGCTCTTTCATTGTATTTTAAAGTCATGTCGCAATGTTTCTTCGTTATAGTTATTGTTTTGAAGTTTAGAGAATGGGGTTCTACCCTAGGACTAGAAGTAGATTGGATTATTGTCTTTAGCATGTAGGTTTGTTAAGGATTCGTTACTTTGTATTATACGAGATTATTATTTTTGGTTTCTGGTTTTTGACGGGCGCCCTCAGGGTCCACTTGTCTTTGCTCCCATCAAACTTGTTTGTAGAACACTTTCATTGGTTTATTGCAGCTTTGGTGAGTCGCTGCCCTACTTTGATCTCGTAATAGTATTTTCGAGCTTCATTTTCTTTTCATATTTTATTATATCACCAGTTTTTTTTTTGAGAGGAAAACGACGAAATATCATTAAGAACAATCGGAAATAACAATATCTCGAAGCCAACTAGGAAAGTCGGCCTTCCAGATCATAACATCAGAAAAAGAAAAGGAAATTTGAGCAAGCTCATGAGCTGCTCGGTTAGCTTCACGGCGCATGTGAAGGAAATCAACCACGGCGAACTGGCGAGCATGAGCGAAGGCTTCCCAAAGATCATCACACAAAGACTCCGACCCATGGTGAGAGTCGTTGAGAACATGGATAGCAAGGAGAGAATCCAAAAAAACAACCACCGGCCCACACTCATTCTTCAAACAGAAACCCACAGCAATCAGAAGAGCGTGTAACTCACCAATCAAAACAGTAGCACTACAAGAAAAACGCCAATAGACAACGGACAAAACCCATTGTCTATTAGAAAATCAACTTTTGTAAATGAGAGTATTGTCTATTGGGGGGCGGTCATAGACAACGGGTTCTAGCCCGTTGTCTATTCTCTTATAGACAACGGTTTCTAGACCGTTGTCTATTCTCTCATAGACAATGGCGTTGTCTATGAGAGAATAGACAACGTCTTAGCGTCTGTTGTCTATTCTGTGATAGACAACATGAGAAAACCCGTTGTCTATTCTCTGATAGACAACGACTGATCATACGTTGTCTATTCTCTTATATACAACAAGTTCTTGACCGTTGTCTATTTGAAAATACAACAGTGTAGAAACCGTTGTCTATTCTATATTATAGTTTTAATTTTTTATTTATATTTAAAATTTCCTGCTTTTTCAATTTATATTTCAGTAAATCTAAAAACATAATATGAAAAGCTAAAAATACATAAATTAATAATAAAATTCATACATTAGAATCCAACATCATCATCCCTACATTACATTAGAATCCAACATCATCATCCCTACATTACATTAGAATCCAAACATCATCATCCTACATTACATTAGAATCCAAACATCATCATCCTACTAATTGCAACATAACTGCAAACATCGAAAACAAGCAAGTTACACCATCTGCAATATTAAAATATTTCAAGTATCAATTTATAAAATTTATTAACCTTATATCTCAAAAATATTAAAAAATTAACTTTATATAAAACTTACCCATCATCACTCATCTGTGATTTTACATACAAATTCTGCCCACTCTATCCTTACTTCATCAATTTCCTTTTTGGAGTAGCATCCTCCTGCAAACTATAAGAAAGACAAACTTGTGATCAAATATGAAATTATAGAAATTGTATTGAAGTAAAATTTAATAAAAATTATAAATTACAATTACCAGTGTAGTTATTGGGAGAGAGTGATCAGATACAATATTATCAATAACATCTCGCATGTATCGCATAACATAGAATTCAAATACGAATTCAAACTTCATAGCAATGAAAATTATTGTGTATAGAAAATACCATTAATTAGCTAGACTTTTTTTTTTGACAGATAGCTAGACTTTTTGTTAAAAAGATATATATCCTCATTTTATTATAAAATCTCATATATAAAAATTACTCCATATTCTATAATGTGAAACAAAAGATGAAATGAAAAATATAGAGCATAAAAGAGACAAGAATTCGCATTTATACAGCTATGTATACACGATTAATTATGCCGTTCTTGATTTGCTGATCGTTTAACTAATTATGTTATTATTTCACAATATGTAACAATTTTAAGACACAGGTGAATTAAACAACTTAACTCGGACGAAAGATCTGTATAACAGAGAGCAACAACACCAACTCACATATTGCAAATCCCCAATCCAATGATCTAAACAGAATTTCTAATTCATCATCAAAGGTGGTTTTTAGCCTCAAGATTTGCGGGCCAAAGTGGGACAGTAGAAACTCCCCAATCCTACAGTGAAGTAGTTCAAGTAAAAAAAAAGTGCACGTAGGTACAAGAACTTGTAGGAAAACAGAGCACTGGATTTTCTTGAATGCTGAGAAAGGCAAACAAAGAACTAAGATTACAAGATTATAGTGACAAAGTAAACAAAACAAATGTTATTATTACCTCTAGTTGTGCAACAGGGGCAGAATCCTCGAAGAACTCGAGGCTCCAGTCAGCAAAGTAATTAACCTGCATTGCGTTAAGGAAAATCTTTAATATTTTACATGAGCAGAACCTCAAAAGAGTTCACATCCATTCAGAAAATAGACAACTTTCACACAAGATATCATTCAGTTCGAACAATGAGGAAAAGGAAATCAAAATGTATCGCATAATCCAGATCTCACATTCTATTAGCCAAATTTTAACTTCATTCCTTGTTCATAAACAATGAGGATCGAAAAAGGTATCAGGATACATAGGAAACCAAAAAAAGAAAGAATAAGAAATTCAATTACCTACTGATTCTTCGATGAGGCGTAAGAAGAGATATGGTCTGGTCTTGAAAGGATAATAATGGCTGCCAAATGTAGTTGTGGTGGTGATTCTGACCGGCAGCTCCGGCTTGGATATGGCAGCTAACTGTTAGATTGCAATTTTAGGGGAATGCGGCGGCTGTGGACGGGAATCGACGACGAGGCAAGGAAATAGGCGGCCGAGTGCAGGAATCGACGACGACGCAAGAAAATAGGCGGCCGAGTGCAGGAATCGGCGACGACGCAAGGAAATAGGCGGCCGAAGCTAGGACTCTCCGTCGATGAGCAATAAACGGCCGGAATAGATTCTGGTGAGTGGCGAGAGTTTCCGCCACTCACTGGACAATGAATCTCTTCCTATGGGTTGCGCCGGTGATGAAGGATGGGGCTGAACGGCGGTGGGTGGCTTGGGGCGACGGTGGCTGGAGCTTGGGCACCAGTGGTGTCGTGGGGAAGGTGGGCTGGAGCTTCCAAACTTGTGCGAAAAAAAAGTAGAAAGGGAATTGAATTAGGGCTAAGGAAAAAATTGAATTTTTACACAACTTAAAAATGTCCGTTGTCTATTATTTCATAGACAACTTAAAAAAAAAAATCCATTGTCTATTATGCCTATATACAACGGTTCTGCGAAACCCGTTGTCTATTTGAGGCGGTCATAGACAACGGGCCAGAAAACCGTTGTCTATAAATATTATAGACAACGGTTTTCTGGCCCGTTGTCTATGACCGCCTCAAATAGACAACGGGTTTCGCAGAACCGTTGTATATAGGCATAATAGACAATGGATTTTAAAGTTCGTCACTATAAACCGTTGTCTATGAACGTATAGACAACAGTTTTTAAAGCATGTTGTCTATATTTTGTTGTCTATCAACTGAATTCTTGTAGTGTAGGAGAATAACCAATGGTTTGGCACCCAGCCGCCACCACCTGACCCTCAGAATCTCGAATAAGGAAGCCCACACCAATACGACGACCATTATTCTGATAGGCCACATCGACGTCAACTCGCAGAATGCCATTCGGGGGAGGGTACCAGTTTTTCAAATTGTTTACTTCTCACGTGTCAGGATTTTGACCACATTTTTCACATATATTATTATGGCAAAAAGATGTGTGTTTTCAACGAAAGGTCACTTACTGCTGAGTTTTTTGTGTTTTTATTTTATTTTTATTTTATTTTGTAACTCATTTGTATCACTTGCACACTTACCTTTATTTATTTCGTGTTTTTGTTTTAAAGTATGGTGTATGGGAATTTTAATTATTTTTATAATGCATGTTGCTAGCTGTGTAGTCACACCAACTATTTACTTTCCAATTCTTTGTTGATTTCCAATTTTAATTATTATATAATGCATGTTGCTAGCCAGTGATGTTGCTGTTACTTTTTTTTTATTGACTATGGTTTGTAATTTTCACATAAGACGAAAAAAAGAAAGAGGCATGTTCTTGTTGTTGACACTGGTGGAAGTGTTCCAATCTCACAATTGACAGTTTATGATTTTTCTTGTATTTCTTTTAAATTTCTTTAGAGCTTTTAAGAATATAGCATATATTTGAAAAACTGATTTCTTTTATATTAATAATCGTTTTGTTTTCATTTGCTAGGATCTTCTTCTAAAAATGGTCAAGTTTTCCTACGCCCAACAAATGCGATCCCTTGTTCCATATTGTCAAAAGGTATTGTTATAATTAATTTTAGTGTTATTGTTTGTCGAACCTTCGGGTGCAGCTGCTATCCATACCTTCGGCCCTACAATACATCTAAACTCCAACTCCGCTCATCGAAATGTCTATTTCTTGGGTATAGTGCAGACCATAAAGGATACAAGTGTCTTCATCCCACGGGTAGACTTTACATAGCTAGAACCGTAATCTTTAATGAGACATAATTTCCCTACCTTAGTCTATTCTCACCTACTCCATCCATCTCACCAACTGCTCCCTCTACTACAATGCCTATATCAATTCCCCAGGATATGCTCACTGATCCACCTACTCAGCAAAATCAAAATACATCTCCTGCCCACTCACCATCTCCCATCTCCAGTCCACTCTCCTCATCACTCACCATCTCCAGTCCACTCTCCTCATTCACCATCTCCACAAGTATATTCTTCTCAAAGTTCCTCTCCCACTCTATCTCCTTCACCTTCACCTCCTGTTCTAAATCAGCATCCTATGAGAACAAGGGCTAAAAGTGGCATCTCTAAACCGAAGGTATTTACGGCTTTCACCACTGACACTGGTAAAACTAATGTTACTGCTTTAATACCTGTTTCTACTTCTGATGCACTCAGTCACCCTGGCTGGTTGGAGGCTATGGAGAAAGAGATGGATGCCATAGCTGAAAAATCAACTTGGGAGCTTATTCCCTACTCCAAAGACATGAACATCATACAATGCAAGTGGGTGTTTCGTGTCAAAAAGAAAGCAGATGGAACAGTTGATAACTCTAAATACCGGCTTTACTAACTTTTGGTTGGTATCTAATATTGTTTGTTTACTTATCTTGACTTTGTAACTGCTCTTGCATTTTGATGGTTCCACATGCTGCTTGCACCGGTTGGGTTCCGATGTGACACAACTGCCTTTGTCTAATAATGTTAATGTTTCATGAACTAAACGTTTATCTAAAGCTTCTTGTGGGCAGTGGCGCTCAAAAGGTATGTGTTTATGTTTGTTGATTACCTTTTAATTATTAACAGTTGCACATTTGTATATAAAGAATATTAGTGGTTTAGTGTAGATTGGATTATGTAAAATTTTGGCATATTGCTTGTTTGTAAATTAATGTGCCTTTTGCTCAATATGAATAGTCAAGTTTTTAAAGGATAATGCTAAACATATTCTCAATCAAAAGGCTTTCATTCTTTTTTATGTTTCTTGTTGTTTATTAATTTGTTTATTATAATTTTGATATGCACATTGCTCACTTTTGATTTTTTTTTTCTTTATTGCACAATTAAGCCGCACATCAACTTCATGCTCGGCTATGCAAAAAGATATTGAGATGTTCAGAAGATTAATTGAAATACCCAATGAGGCTTATGAACTGCTACATAAAGACCCTTGTCAGCATTGTAAAGCTATTCGATTCGGTAATGAACCTCATGCCTTTGGTTGCGCATCAGGTAAAATAAAGATACAGTTGCCCAAAATGCTAGATGAGTTATGGAACCTCTATGTAAATGATATGACAACTTTAGGGGTCGAGTTCCGTCGGCGTTGCAGGACATATAATAATTATTTGGCATTCACATCTATTAAGATGACTTATGATGAAGCTTTGACTACAGCTAACAAAGGTGTTTACACCTTCAAAGTGCAAGGTATTGTTCGAAATTATATCCATGAACTAACACACAAGGATGTTGTGCCAAGGCATTTGCAGTTATTTTTCTGTGGCACTGAGAGAGAGTTAGATAATCGTGTATCTAAATCTGGGAATGGACCGTGTTGTTGTAGTTTCATTGTTGGTGAACATATTTTGACGAATAATCCACACCGTAATTTCTCACCAATTTGCAAAACAAGGATAACCTAGATAGTTATGCTATAGTGTTGCGTGCCAATCCTAAACTTGACCAATGTGTTTATAATTTTCCAGTAGTTGACCATGTTGCAGTAGTTTGGAACGAGGGTGTGGGAACATCTATGGAACAACCTCGTGATATTAGGGTCAACCTAAGATCAGGTGGTGTTCGCAATGTGCACTATTACTATAGATGCTATGATCCACTCCAGTATTATCTAATCTTTCGGTATAGCGAGCCAGGTTGGTATGCTGGAATACCCAAAACTATTGACAACATTGATTTGAATTTGGACCCAACAAAACAAGATACTGAAGATCATGAAAATAATACAGTTGATCCGCATATGCACGAAGAAGCTGACACCCTACTTGTTGCCAAACAAAATTGTACGTGTTAAATCGTTTCGATATATATGTTCATTTGTTAGGTCTTAAGAAATGTTGCTTATGTTTCTCCACTACTATATTTTTCATATTACTTTTTGCATTCTATTATATGTTGCATTGATTTCATTATTAACTTAGTATTATGTCTTTATGCTTATATTAATATACTAGAAAAATTTGTTGCTTATATGGGAGTTATTTAGGCCGACTTCTTTTTGTAGAACAATAGTATTTTTGTTGTTGTTCATGAAAAAGGGTTGGTGCATGAATCAATTAATATGAATATTTATTAATATTTTTGTGTTTTATATTGTTTGTTCTACTTTTGATAAGGACTTATCTATTACTCCATTAAAGATTTGTTGAGGAATTTCAAAACTCCTTCAATATTATTGCTATCTGTTTCAAATGCGCACCAACGACATAACAAATATCCTTAGAACTGGTTGAGTAATTCAGTAATTTCATACTGATACTTATGTTAAGATCGAGACATAAAGACTAGATTTTTTTCTCCATAATCAGTTAAAGTTTGAAATGAGGGCTGAATTGTATCAAGGGATAGTTGAGAGTATAACATCTAATGGTGTTATTAGCGCAAAATCTGTTGGTAAGCATGTTCTACGTTGTTATTACATGAATGCACTGGCACTTGTCGCGAAATTTGGACACCAAGATATTTTTCTCATAATGATTTGTAATCCAAAGTGGGTGGAAATTCAAAGTGGATTATTACTTGTTGAGAAGAGTCATAATATAGCTGATTTGTAGCAAGAGTTTTTAGGGCAAAAAATGAGTAACTAAAAAAAGGAACTATAAAAGACTCTGTTTGGAGTAGTTATTTTTATGTGATTAAATTTCAGAAAAGAGGCCTTAATAATATTACAATCATGATATAAGATAACTTCAACCGAGGCCTATGATCGATTTGTATTTGCGAAGATTCCAGATCTTGACCTGACTCCGCATCTACATTCTTGTGTTATTAATCATATGATGCATGGGCCATGTGGTGAACTCAATCCAAAGAATTCATGCATGAAGAATATTGGACTAATGAAGTGAAATATTTTATGAGACTTTCAAGCAACTTTTGTATATACTTTGTACAATTCTCTAGCGATGACTTTTGGCTCTATCACACCGTGTCGGTGACATTCTACTAGCATTTTGATGTTACCTTTTGTATGTACATTGTATATGACTCGATGCAGTTTTTGGTTTAATGCGATATGAATATATGATGCATAATGTCTAAAATGATACTTAAATTAGTTTATATAAATTGTATTGTACGTGTAGATTGTTGCTCCTAGCTGTACAAATTAAATACTCCTAACTGTATTACAATTGTGACCTACAAGTCATAGTATAATATGTCTACATTTAAAAATAATTCGACCAGTGCCGTTATTGGTCCCATAATTCACGGAGAAATTATAGGAACACCGCGTCCTACGCGGTGCATAATTTCTAGTATATATATATAGGGAGAAGATCATGTGAGAATGTCATATGTTTGTGACACCTAAGAATTGATCCTAGCCCTTTATTTTATGAATTTATTTTGTGAATCTAACGGCTGTGAGATAATTACATGATGAGCCTATATATATGGCATTAAGGGTATTGTTGTATTTCCTCCATTTTTGTAATCCGTTACTTTCCTATAATCATGCTATCATGAAATCTTTTATTTAAGGAAGTTAAATGTCACGACCGCACTTGCTAAGGATAGCAAATTCGGGGAAACCGCGACTAGGGGAGGGGATTTAGGAGCGGGATTAGAAAGGGGCATGCTTAGCTTCTTGATGACTCGACTTTGTATAAGGGAAACATTAAAAAAAAAAACTAGATATTAACGAAGGCCACAAGGGGACCGTACATAATATTATCCAAAAAGGGTACTCAATGAGTTCGAGTACATTGTTAAATAATACATATTGTTTGACAAATGATATAATATCTTTTCGTAATCAGTGTTCGCAGCGGAAAAACAACAATTTGAGTATATGTATGAAGACATATACTCCACTCTGAGGTTCTCGTCCTAGATTGACAAAAGATCCGCTTGCACACTACATCCCCGATCACAGCTCAACCTGCACATTTAAAAATACATGCAGGACTAAGTACGGGAGTACTTAGTGGACATTTGCCGAAATTTACATACATGCATAATATTTTATTGTCAAGCCCTTAACAGTAGTAAGATACGAGGGTTTTCCTTTAAAGACTCGTATTTACCTAAAATAACATCATTTCTTTCATCAATAACCCGCACAGGCATTTTAATATCATTAATCACCATATCAGTAACTCGTGCCGAGAGGGAGGCCTCCCTCTACAGTCACTATGATCGGCCAACCTGCTAGATGACTCACGATCACAAGGGTGTACACTAATTCCGAAGGGATTTGCGGTCCCATCCGGAATCTGAATTCGATTAACATCAGATAGGCAATTAATAACAAAACATAAAGCATTTAGGCATTGACAACATCATTCAAATTCATAAGCATAAAGTCTTAACAATTGTACTATATGGTTTTAGTTTATACGTAAGAAAGCCCACCTGGTAGTGGAGGCTCACGACTAAGCCTTAAACTCTTGCGTTCAACCTTGATTCGGAAAAGAATAACGTAAGGTCTTAGTCCGAGGAAATTCTCAAATAAATGAGGATGTGTAATGTAATTATGCATAGCTCATATTTCTTTTTATTAAACAATTAACCCAACTAGGTTCCGTCCCATGAAGTCAAGTAATTAACTACATTGATTCGTTCTCATTAGGGTGTTCTAAACTGCCAGTAAAAATATAATAATCTCCCTTCGTGTAAGCAAGGGAAAGAAAATAATAAAGATTTAAACACCCTATGTTCTCTTCTCTCCTCTCTCTCTCTCGGTCTGCTCTGCTTCTTCGCTTTCTGCTCTGGAGGTCAGCTCTGGCCTCTAAGTCAGCTCTGGCTGAGTTAGCTCTGTGGCGAAGGGATTCCTCTGGCGAGGAACGATTCCTTTGGTGAAAGTGATTCCTCCGGCAAAGTGATTCCTCTGGCGAGGAACGATTCCTCTGGTGAAAGTGATTCTTCTGGCGAAGTGATTTCTCTAGCGAAGTGATTCCTCTGGTCTGGCATTTTCTCCGCTCTGCTCTGGTCATTCCTCTGGCCATTCCTCTGCTCTGGCCATTTCTAGGTCTGGGAAGAACGACGGGGACTCCAGTTTCCAAAACTAGAATTCTCCGTCCTTATCTCACCTCGATTTTCACTCGTATACAGACCTTAATCTCTACCTATGTGAGCATGCTGTGATTATTCACGTTCGTCTACGTTTAAAGCTAAAGTTCTCGTCGTTCATCAAGGTTTCAAGTTGTAGGTTCCACAAAAACGTGACTTAACATACTTTTTGTTCATTCGTTTACAGCCCATAAAACATAATTTCTGCGAGTGTGATTCATGCCGATTGGAGTAGCAACAGAGGTTGAAGGTTACCTTGATATATCGCGTGCTTTGGTCGGGTAAAGAACGATGGTTTCTCCCTCGCTTTTTCGAGCGTCGAGGTGCAAACTGAAAATGAAATGGCTGCTGTTCTTAGGCCAAAAACAGGTGGAAAGAAACATGGCAAGGGGAGGAAAAATAAGCCGAGTTTTTACCTTGTTCAAGTCGGCAGCAAGAATCTCGCTTTACTCCCCTTCGTGCAAGGCGTCGAGAGAGATGAAACTTCTTGCTGTTGCTGCTGAAAATTCTAAGTGTTGAAAGGAGAAAGGGGTGGCTCAAGGATTGAAGAGTGAATTTATACTTGGAGCTCGGTTGATGTGCACTTGAGTGCTAAAAGGAGGAGCATGGTTGTAGTGTGGCTGAACTGACATGTTAGGTGTACTTGGGCATGGCTTGTTGCATGGGGAAGAGCTGCTGCTGCAGCACACCTTTCTCACCCTTTTTCCTTAAATCTTGGATGTGGCAGACGTAGAGAGGTGTAGGGTGGGCGTGTGATGTGATCTAAATAAAAGATCTAAAATAAAACCCTTCAGTGTTGGTTTCTCTGTATTAGAAATACTGGTTTCGTGTTTGCTAAAATCGATAAATGCTAAATTAAATCCGTAGATTTAATTCGTTTGTCATTCTAATACTTAAATTAAATTCGTAGATTTAATTAGCTTCAAAGTCGGAAATAATTCACGACTTAAGTAACAACATGAAATAAACTCCATCTTGATTAATAAATAACACAACTTCGCTAAGTTGGTTATAACTGAGTAATAATAATTCATCGACTCAAAGATTCTTGTCGCGGTCTTAAACACGCGAAGATAAATAAAAATGCATACTGCTAGTGTAGTGACTCTGTCTCCAAAATACGTAATTCGGAAACATAGTTGAAATCATAAGGTGCTTCATTTACTAGCAGATAGATAAATAAACACGCAATACTGGAATTAAATACTGATAAAAGAGCAGGTTGTTACATACTACCCCTTTTAACAAAAATTTCATCCCGAAATTTGCATACCCATGTGAAAAGTTCTGGGTATTTTTCTTTCATCTGGTCCTCAAGTTCCCATGTCGCTTCTTCAGGTCCATGGTGTCTCCATAATATTTGGACTGACGTGATCGATTTATTCCTCAACTCTTGCACCTTTCGGTCCAAAATGGCTTCAGGTCTTTCCTCGTACGTCAAGTCTGGGTTAAGAATCATTTCCTCTTGGTGGATCACATGTTTGGGGTCAAACACGTACCGTCTCAACTGTGACACGTGGAACACATTGTGGACGTTTCCAAAGCTAGGTGGCAGCGCTAACCTATATGCTACGGGACCTATCCTTTCGAGGATCTCATAAGGTCCTACAAAACGGGGTCTCAACTTACCCTTAACACCGAATCTAACGATCCCTTTCGAGGGTGATACTTTAAGGAAAACCTTGTCTCCAATCTGAAATTGTAGTTCGGTTCGTCGGGTATCAGCATAAGACTTCTGTCTGTCCTGGGCCTATTTAATTCTTGCTCTAATCTGGCGGATGGTCTCGATCATCTCGCTTACTACATCTGGTCCAATGATTTTTCTTTCACCCACTTCATCCCAGTAAAGTGGTGATCTACACTTCCTTCCATAAAGCGCCTCGTAAGGTGCCATATCGATGTTCGCCTGGTAACTGTTGTTGTAGGCGAATTCGATCAGCGGCAGCACTGATTCCCAACTTCCTCCTCGGTCTAGCACCACTGTCCTCAACATATCTTCAAGGGTCTGAATTGTCCTTTCCGATTGTCCATCAGTTTGTGGATGGAATGCGGTGCTAAAGTTTAATCTTGTTCCCAACTCTTTCTGCAAGCTGATCCAAAATCTAGAAGTAAATTTTGAATCTCTATCCGAAGTAATGGATATTGGTATTCCGTGTAGCCGTACAATCTCACGGATGTAAAATTGGGCTAACTTCTCCGATCCATGTGTAATACCCCGGATTTTCGATCCTAGGTTTCACATCATCCTATTGATATTACTAGGATATGAAAGATCCCTAATTCCCGGTTAAAAAGAATAATTATCCTAGCGATGATTTGATGAGTCTTGATGCCTAGGTTTTCTCTTAAGAAAGGCGGTTAATAAGAAGATGATTATTTTATTTTTCCGTGTGATGTTGATTTCAGTAAATATGTATATTTATTTTCATTTCAAAGTATGAAAAGCAAAGTGCATATTTATTTCGAATACGCGTTTGTTTTAGTTCGGGTTTGAACGATTACGGGCCCGTATAGAGGGCCAAAGGTGGGCCGATTCTTAGAGAGCCTTGGGCCGATTTTAAGGCCCTATTTTAGAGCCCAAATGCAGCCCATTTCAGCCCCCAAAGCCCACTTACACATCAGCCACCCTTTCAAATTCAAAAGGGGACAAGGGTGATCATTACATGCATGGGGAACTACCAAAATGCATGGGAAGTGCAAGAGTCTCACAACCAATGCACCCATGCATTGGTGGCAGCCACCCTACCCTCCCCTAGGCCCCATTTTCGTGCTCCCCTCTCCCTAAAGCCAAGAGTTGGCTGATGCAACTTCCTCCATACTCTTTAACTCTCTCTACAAAGCCTAAAGTCCTCACTCCACATCCACCCCTCTCCATTTTCGTCCCTCCTTCCTTCCCCCACTCTCACAACTTTTCTCCCACCATTATCACACTCCATAGAAACCCTTGAAGCCCCAAGAGAAGTATCAAAGCAAGGGAGAGCGTGGAAAAACTAGGGCGTAAAGTTAGAGTGAAGGTTGTGCTTCGAGGGTGAGTTTTTCTTTGATTTTCTCAACTGAAAAAGCTTTATGGCTATATTTTCTTACAGGCATGCATTTCACCAAGTATCACAGTTCTTAAATCATTTCAGGTTAAAGAAAAAGGGGCATTAACTTCACTGAGTGCATTAGTACTCAGCCCAAAGTTTTAAATCATTTCAGGTTAATGGAGTCGGGCGCAACGAGGGCTAGGTGGTGGTGGTGGTCTGAAGCTGTCGACAAGGTTTATCAATGATATTTATTTCCCATAACCTCGATCACCAAACATTTCATTTTGTTGGTTATGCCCTGCGTGGCAATTATGAACTTGTTTACTGCTTTCCCTAAACAACTGAACAATTGAGTTGCTCTTGGGCACTCAGACACCGTGATAACGAACTCTCTAAACTTGACCGGAGTCCTCATACTTCGTGTTAAGTCGGGTTCCTTTGAGCAGAACGATTAAAGAATAGGTTCATTAATTCCGCTTATTAACCAAGTTTTTCAATCAAAATAGTTAAGTTACTTACTTCCGCTAAATAACCTTGATAATCACCCCAAGTTCAGCGTGGCTTGCCCCTAGATAAGTCGGGCCGTCACAGGATGGTATCAGAGCCCAGGTTGCTCAAAGGATACCCTAGAGCCCAAGTTATTTTTCTTCCAAGACAAATCCACCAGGACCGCACCCCTACTCCTCTGCCCCGACTCGAGAAAAACATGTACAAGTTTTCAAGTTACTTGTTGGTGAAAGTTTAGTGTTAATGCCCATGTATGATTAATCTTGAGCAAGGAGGGACAGTTTCCCCTCGCAAGAAATGAGTTATTCTTTCGTAAAGAGGGACAGTATCCCCTCACAAGTTATGAAAGTGTGTTAATGTGATGATGTTTTAAACTCATAATTGAATTATATGTTGTGCTTTTAAGGAGGGCAGCACCCCTCAAAGTTATTTACATTTGACCAGTCACGAGTAAGGGGTAGTATGCCCTAGGAATTGATTGAGGTCTACGAGAATCGACCCTGAGTAACTTAGGGTAGAAACTCTAGACGTACGGACTAAGATAGTGGACATGATCAAGAAGGATAAGTCCCCTAGCTCAGAACCAGTTTGAACTTTATGATTGTATTTAGTTTTTACTTTTTGTTCTCCCACAATTCTAGATTAGAACCTTATGTTGTAGATGACACAACAACATAGGACCTAAGGGAAAAATACGGCTAGGAGATATACCGTAGCAAGACGTATAGAGAGATACCAGAACCATGAACGAATGGTGACGATCAATGACATGGGCAGTGCACCGTCGAGGCGATAACATTATGGAATAATATCCCCGAGAATTGGAGCCTATTGGAAAACTACGAGGCAAACAAGGAAGATGATCGACGAACATCCACTATGATAGAGAGAGTATGCTCGCCGCTAGCTAGAGAGCATGAGATTTATAACGAGGCAAAGAGTCAGAGAGATTAAAAACCGAATCTCCATGAGCCCTTACTTATCAATGACCCTTGAGTCAATTCATAACCACAATGTTTGAAGCCTTCGTGGAGAGAAGCTTGATGTATTTTTCTTTTGCTATGTCCTCTCAGGAAGCTAACTATTGGTTACACTTATTGTTCCATTATAAAATCCTGATGAAGTTAAACTCGTGGATTATTTTTGAACCCCACTCAGTAGGCAAACTTTCTATCACCCTCATGATTTATTTGTTCCAACCCACTACTTATGAGGTTGAGGGTCATATCCAATCAATTTGAATGCTCATTGAATAGCCAAGTTGAACCTTTTGATGAGCACTCGATAAAGAACCTTTCTTATTATCTTACCAAAATGGCAAGAAACTCAACACTAACCACAACCAACAAGAGCTGGAACAACAGGTGCTCGAACAGATGGACAACTTAATCGAAAGTTTCTAGAAAAAGAAGCCCCCAACTTACAATGGAACGGGGAAGCCTGATGATGCTGAAGAATGGATATGCGGGATTGAAAAAGTCTTCGGGCGCATGCGCTGCAGTACACATGAGAAGGTGGTCTGTGCCACCTACCAGCTCGAGGGAGAAGCAGATCTATGGTGGGAATCCGTGCGACGCACCCTCACCAATGAGGCATTTGAGGCCATGACATGGGATGAGTTCAAAGAAGCATACCTCACAAGGTACATTACACTAAGCTTTCGACACAAAAGAGAAAATGAAGTTTGGAAACTGCGTCAGGGAAATTGCTCCGTTGAGGAATACGATCGTACATTCAATCAGCTAGCGCGTTATGCACCAGCCCACGTTGACACAGACGCCAAAAGGGCAGAACGGTTTAGACAAGGGTTACGCCCTGAGATAGGTGTGCCCCTGTCCACACACGATACGCTCACTTATGCCCAGGCCTTGAGTAAGGCTTTGAACGCAGAAGCTCAGCTCCCTAAGGAAGAGAGAAGGCAAGAGAAAAGGAAGTGGGAAGGGCCTCAGGGCCAGTCCTCAAATCAGGATTCGAAGGGAAAGAAACCTTGGGCTGGATCCAACCAACCAAACTACCAGAAGCCCCAAGTACCTAGGCCAACTTGCCCGAAGTGCAAGAAAGAACACTTTGGGGAATGCAGGCAAGGGATGACAGGCTGTTATGAGTGTGGTGAGATTGGACACATCAAGAAATATTGTCCAAGGAACAACAGAGCTCCAATGGCCCAACCAAACCAAAGAGGTCCCCAACAGCCTAACCAGAACAAGGGAGGTCCACAACGACCCAACCAAAACACTAGAGGGAACCCAAAGGGCAACGGGGGCCCAAAGGCACCGCAAGCACCAAGGGCCTACGCTATGGACCAGCAAGAGGCAGCCGGAACCCAGGGGAACTTAGCAGGTATGATCACCATAGCCGGAGAAAGCATTTTGGCATTATTTGATACTGGTGCCTCGCATTCTTTTATTTCCAATGTTGTGTGTGATGCACTAGATATTGTGCCTACTAGGGCAGATAAAGAACTAGAGGTACTCACCCCTTCAGGGAAAACGATGAGAACAAGGGAAGTTTGCTTGGATTTAGAACTAAACCTAGAAGGACATAAGTTCCTCGCTAGTCCCAAGGTACTCTTTATGATCGACTTCGACCTTATCCTGGGAATGGATTGGCTGTCAGCCAACAGGGCAACGATAAATTGTCAAGATAGGGAGGTCATCTTCTCACCACCAGGAAAAGAGCAGATCACCTACCATGGAGCCATGGTAGGGTCCAGCAAAAAGATAACGGTTATCACTGCAATGAAAGCCGTCAAGTTACTACACAAAGGAAAATGTCAAGCTTTCCTAGTGTGCATCACTAAGAAAGGGAATAACGGGGTAAACCTGGAAGACGTTCCAATAGTACGTGAATACCCAGATGTATTTCCGGAGGAGCTACTGGGTCTACCACCAACTCGTCAACTTGAGTTCACAATAGACTTAGAACTCGGCGCCGCACCTATTTCAAAAGCACCATACCGTATGGCGCCCAAAGAGCTGCAAGAACTGAAAATCCAACTGCGGGAGCTTCTACAGCTTGGGTTTATCCGCCCAAGTGTATCACCATGGGGAGCACCAATTCTGTTCGTGAAGAAGAAGGATGGATCGCTCAGAATGTGCATTGATTACAGAGAGCTCAACAAGCTCACCACCAAGAATCGCTACCCTCTACCTAGGATTGATGACTTGTTCGATCAACTGAAAGGAGCATCGGTGTTCTAAAAAATAGATCTACAATCAGGCTACCACCAGCTTAAGATTCGTGAGGATGACATCTCGAAAACTGCATTCCGAACAAGATATGTCCACTATGAATTTACAGTAATGCCGTTCGGACTAACAAATGCACCCGCAGTATTCACGGACCTCATGAATAGGATATTTCACCAGTACCTCGATAGTTTCGTGCTAGTATTCATAGACGATATCTTAATCTATTCCGTGGATTCTGATCATCATGCCCAACACCTTAGAATAGTACTAGAAATGCTAAGGAAGGAGCGATTGTATGCCAAATTCAGTAAATGCGAATTTTGGCTTAGGCAAGTGCAGTTTCTAGGTCACATTGTGACAGCAGAAGGAATCAAAGTGGACCCTGAGATGGTCGAAGCTGTAAGCAACTGGAATGTACCAACTTCAGTTACTGAAGTTAGAAGCTTCTTGGGGATGGCAGGCTACTACCGACAATTCATCGAGGGATTTTCCAAGATAGCGCGACCAATGACGCAACTGCTGAAGAAAGGGGTAGTTTTCAAGTGGACGTTGGAGTGCCAAGCTAGTTTCCAAGAACTGAAGAAGCGATTGACGACGGCACCAGTATTGATCATACCTGAAGCAAGTGAGGGATATACAGTATATACCGATGCCTCGAAGTTAGGACTCGGTTGTGTACTGATGCAAAACCGAAGGGTTGTGGCATATGCTTCGCGTCAGTTAAGGCCACACGAAATGAACTACCCCACACATGATCTAGAGTTAGCAGCCGTCGTACACGCGCTAAAGATATGGAGGCACTATCTTTATGGTGCAAAGTGTGAAATTTTCACAGACCACAAGAGTCTGAAGTATTTTTTTAGCAATAGGAACTCAACATGAGACAAAGGCGATGGTTAGAGTTGGTAAAAGATTATGACTGTACCATTAATTATCACCCAGGGAAGGCAAATGTGGTAGCTGATGCATTGAGCCGCAAGATAATAGCAAGCCTAAGGAGTACCCTCACTAAGGAACCAGAATTGACTCGAGAATTTGAGAAGCATAGGCTTGAGGTAGTAGTACCCCCAGAAACGATCCAAGAACGCATAGCAGCCTTGTTTGTGAGACCAGACCTTCGGGAAAGAATCATCTCTGCCCAGCGCCACAGTGAGGCCTTAGAAAAGAAACGTTTAGCTAGCAGAATGGGAGGACCCCGAGAATTCAGGGAAGGAGCGGACAATGCCCTGACCTTCAAAGGAAGATTGTGCGTACCCGACAACCCAATGCTCAAGGAGGAGATCCTCACAGAAGCGCACTCCACACCATATGCCGCTCACCCCGGCAGCACCAAAATGTATCAAGATTTGAGGCAAAGTTTCTGGTGGGAATGTATGAAGAAAGACGTAGCTTCCCACGTAGCAAAGAGTCTGGTGTGCCAACAAGTGAAGGCCCTACATCAACTCCCAGGTGGGACTCTACAACCGCTAGAAATCCCAGAATGGAAATGGGAGCACATCACAATGGATTTCGTAGTGGGGCTACCCAGGTCAAAATCAGGAAACACGGCGATTTGTGTCATCGTCGACCGACTAACCAAGTCAGCTCACTTCTTACCAGTCCAGATGACGTGGAACCTCGAAAGGCTCACCAAGGTTTATGTTAAAGAAATAGTTCGCCTTCATGGTGTGCCCAGTACAATAATATCCGATCGAGACCCAAGATTTACGTCGCGATTTTGGACAAGTCTCCAGAACGCCTTAGGCACTAAACTTCGTTTCAGTACAGCGTACCATCCCCAGACTGATGGACAATCTGAGCGAACTATCCAAGTGCTCAAAGACATGCTTAGGACAGTTACACTCGATCAAGGGGAGCAATGGGAGAAACTCTTACCACTTGTGGAATTCGCCTACAACAACAGTTATCAGACCACCATCGGGATGGCACCATACGAAGCATTGTATGGACGTAAGTGTCGATCTCCACTGTATTGGGACGAGGTAGGTGAGAAAAAGGTGTTAGGACCAGTAATGGTCCAAGAAATGATAGATATCGTGGCACAGATTCGCAAGCGAATCAAAGAAGCTCAAGACAGACAAAAGTCCTACGCAGACAAGCGAAGAAGAGAACTAGCCTTTGAAGTAGGTGACAAGGTCTTCCTCAAAGTATCACCAATGAAAGGGATAGTGCGTTTCTGCAAGCGAGGAAAACTGCGACCCTGTTTCATCGGGCCGTTTGAGATACTGGAAAGGATAGGTCAGAACGCCTATAAGCTAGCACTACCTCCCAGTCTAGTGGGAGTGCACGATATTTTCCACGTATCACAGCTCTTGAAATATGTGTACGATCCCAAACACGTGATTACATATGATGATTTAACATTCGAGCCAGATCTTAGTTATGTGGAGAAACCAATATGCATCACTAATAGGAAGATACAAGTTCTTAGAAACAAAGAGATCCCAATGGTGAAAGTGATGTGGAATCGCCATGGGCAAAAAGAGGCAACTTGGGAGCTGGAGTCTAACATGAACCAACAGTACCCCTAATTGCCATACCAACGTACAAATTTCGAGGACGAAATTTCCATAAGGAGGGTAGGTTGTAATACCCCGGATTTTCGATCCTAGGTTTCACATCATCCTATTGATATTACTAGGATATGAAAGATCCCTAATTCCCGGTTAAAAAGAATAATTATCCTAGCGATGATTTAATGAGTCTTGATGCCTAGGTTTTCTCTTAAGAAAGGCGGTTAATAAGAAGATGATTATTTTATTTTTCCGTGTGATGTTGATTTTAGTAAATATGTATATTTATTTTCATTTCAAAGTATGAAAAGCAAAGTGCACATTTATTTCGAATACGCGTTTGTTTTAGTTCGGGTTTGAACGATTACGGGCCCGTATAGAGGGCCAAAGGTGGGCCGATTCTTAGAGAGCCTTGGGCCGATTTTAAGGCCCTATTTTAGAGCCCAAATTCAGCCCATTTCAGCCCCCAAAGCCCACTTACACATCAGCCACCCTTTCAAATTCAAAAGGGGACAAGGGTGATCATTACATGCATGGGGAACTACCAAAATGCATGGGAAGTGCAAGAGTCTCACAACCAATGCACCCATGCATTGGTGGCAGCCACCCTACCCTCCCCTAGGCCCCATTTTCGTGCTCCCCTCTCCCTAAAGCCAAGAGTTGGCTGATGCAACTTCCTCCATACTCTTTAACTCTCTCTACAAAGCCTAAAGTCCTCACTTCACATCCACCCCTCTCCATTTTCGTCCCTCCTTCCTTCCCCCACTCTCACAACTTTTCTCCCACCATTATCACACTCCATAGAAGCCCTTGAAGCCCCAAGAGAAGTATCAAAGCAAGGGAGAGCGTGGAAAAACTAGTGCGTAAAGTTAGAGTGAAGGTTGTGCTTCGAGGGTGAGTTTTTCTTTGATTTTCTCAACTGAAAAAGCTTTATGGCTATGGATTTTTACACATGTGTGTGATATATTATATGAGGATATGATTTATGATTTTAGATGTTCATTTTGGTAGAGTTTATTGGGTGAAAAACCGTGCAAGAGGTAAGGCAGCGAATCTGCCATAAGCACACTGCTCCGGCAGTGTTTTGCAAGGCGATTCCAGCCATCCAAACGGTCCCCAAAAATTCCCAAATTAATTGTGTATCGTGTTTAATATGTTTTCTATACTATGATAAAATTTCAGAATATTTGGAGCTCGTATGTTTTATTTATGAATTTTTGAACATCACTGCCGGTCTGGAATGCATTTCGGGTAAACAATCTTTGAGAGGCCATAAGTCAAGTTTCAATTGGTGAAAACCTTTGAAACTTGAATATGTCACTCTAGACTCCCGTATCTTTCGTTTGGTACTGGCCTCACCATTTTTGAGTAAGGAAAACAACCGGTATAAATTCTTGAAATCTAGTTCTTATTCTTTGTACCATCCAGTAGGTCTTACAAACCTACGACTTTGAGGTGGCAAAGGCCAACCTAAATCTTTGATTCTCAAGCCCATTTTTCTACTGAATATTCATTGGCATGTTAGCAAGTTATTTGTTTATTTGTAGAATTTTTGGTAAAGCCTAAAGTGGTTTTTCTGATTTAAACTTTGAATCTGCCGAACTTGAACTATTTTTGTGCACTAAACTTTGGATGTTAATATCTCCTAAACCATGAATCTTCTTGGGGTAAATTCAATTGGAGAGTGTTAAAATCTCTCCCTAGTTTTCGGATTGACCCTTGTAGTTCCCAGTGGCCTTTTGTAATGGGAGATATGAATTTTTAAAGAAGGCCCATTGACTTGGTTCTAATCTGGAAATCTGAAATTTCCAGATTTTTGCTTGTTAAGTACCCATCTTTGAATGGGCATATCTTGCTCGTTTGAACTCCGTTTCATTCGATTCAAATTGGAGAATGATCCTTGAAATGTCTAGTTTCCATAATAGCCTTTGGAGCCTCATTTAGAGATCCGAGGCAGAATTGGTGTCTGTTGCAAAACAGCCCCTTAAGAGCTCAAGTTGTTGAATTATTTTCTAAGTTTGAAAGTTGGTTTTAAAGGATGTTTCATGAAATATTATGTATATGTGCATGACGAGTTTGGGATATGTTTTGTGCAAAGTTTTCATGAAATTGAGTGAGTTAATCTAGATAAGGCATCAAGATAAGCTAACGTATGTAAAATGCATAATCCCTAGTTCGATTTTGCGTTGTAAGTCCGGGAATAGGTTGACCTAGAGATCCTAAGCAGACAATGGTTTTTGTTATCCATGATATGCTCTAAGAGTTAAGAACTCGTCTTGTAGGAATTGGTCCGCAGGACGATGCCACAGCTTAAGATCACCTCTCTCGAAGATCAGGTGGGTTATATTTGCAAAAGTATATTGGGTTAGTAAGCCCTCTCTTTTTATACAAGCAAATATGTTTTAAATTGTGAATGCATGCAAATATTTTGTTTGGTTGTTACAAAGAACAAACGGGGTTGTCCCCACAGAACAAACGGGGTCGTCCCCAAACGATCGGCTCTGTCCCCAACGGGGGCCAGGGTAGTGTACACCAGTAAGAAGTCTAGGTATGGGATTGATTCGGCCGGGTCTCCCATACTTAGCACCAAGAAAGGTAACACCAAACCAGAAAGGCGCGCAAAGGTTAAAGGAGCTACGGCTCACAAGTATTTCAGAATTTATAGTAATTATTTTTCAAGTATTGCTATATTTTCTTACAGGCATGCATTTCACCAAGTATCACAGTTCTTTAAAACCAGTTTAAAGAAAAAGGGGCATTAACTTCACTGAGTGCATTAGTACTCAGCCCAAAGTTTTAAATCATTTCAGGTTAATGGAGTCGGGCGCAACGGGGGCTAGGTGGTGGTGGTGGTCTGGAGCTGTCGACAAGGTTTCTCAATGATATTTATTTCCCATAACCTCGATCACCAAACATTTCATTTTGTTGGTTATGCCCTGCGTGGCAATTATGAACTTGTTTACTGCTTTCCCTAAACAACTGAACAATTGAGTTGCTCTTGGGCACTCAGACACCGTGATAACGAACTCTCTAAACTTGACCGGAGTCCTCATACTTCGTGTTAAGTCGGGTTCCTTTGAGGAGAACGATTAAAGAATAGGTTCATTAATTCTGCTTATTAACCAAGTTTTTCAATCAAAATAGTTAAGTTACTTACTTCCGCTAAATAACCTTGATAATCACCCCAAGTTCAGCGTGGCTTGCCCCTAGATAAGTCGGGCCGTCACACCATGGGTAATTGGAATCGGTATAAAATGAGCGCATTTTGTGAGACGGTCTACTATTACCCAAATAGCTGTGTTGCCCCTATTTGTCTTGGGTAAACCCGTCACGAAATCCATCGCTATGTGCTCCCACTTCCATTCTGAGATTTCCACTGGCTGCAATTTCCCATATGGTCGTTGATGTAAAGCTTTCACTTGCTTGCATGCAAGGCAGCGCTCTACAAACGAGGCTATATCTCATTTCATCCCGTCCTACCAAAACTTCTGTTTCAGATCTTGGTACATTTTGGTACTCCCAGGATGAGCGGTATAGGGCGTGTCATGAGCTTCACTCATGATCTCCTTTCTGAGTTCCTCGTTATGGGGAACACACAGTCTCCCTTCAAAAAGAACGGCGTTATCCGTTGCCTCTTGGTAGCCTCCGGGCGTGCCTGTTCGGATCTTAAGACGAACTTTTTCCAAGCCCTCGTCCGCTCTCTGGGCACTGATGATCCTTTCTCTGAGGTCTGGGGCGCCTACCATGTTGGATTTGTATACTGAAAGCAAGAACGTTTTTATGCTTGTATACAATGATTCCTGTTTTCACTATTTAATCTCCTATCTGATTGGGTTCATGATTGCGTATGTATGTTCTTTATCTCTATATAAGTAGATTATATGGTGTGTTGTAGATCACAGAAGACCATATAATTGGATTAACCTTAAGAGATATAATAAGATCACAACCGAAATAACTCTAGGACAAGTTATTGGTTTAGGTTACGGTATAGATGGAAGTAGTTTGTCTTGACTACTTATCTATACTGGTACGTAATACGTATTGATAGGACCACAATGAGATATATTCTTCTATCTGACTTAAGTGAAGAATTAGAGATCTCGGTGACTTATAAGATCTTAATACTAATAAGATGTTAGATATATATGTTGATTCGTCTATCACTTTGACTTACTATGAGCAAGAGTTATATAGTAACTTGAGTACTCTGTATCTTGGGTGATAGCGGTTAATATATGATATCTGATTATCTGTATTGGTACTCGTATCCGTATAGGATAATGACATCCCCTTAAGGAGCTCAATAATGTTTATTGCGCTAAACCCTGCAAGTTGATTAAGTTCAGGCGCGATAATAAGTTTTGAGTGGTATTGCTTAAGGATTACAAAGAGATTAATTAATTTAGGCTGTCAGAGCTCTAATTAATTAATGGATGTCGGATATTTTAAATACGAGGATTTAATAAGTCTAAATACAAGCCCCGACTCATCACCGGTAATAAAGGGGTAAGTCAATATTGGTTCTCTAGTGGAATGAACTAATATTTATAAATTAATTATGGTCTGGGCTGACCATAGATAAATTAATTTATTTGAGGCCCATCTTTATTCCTTGTATTTGGTCCCTGGACTGGCCCAAAGTCTCCTAGCCCAGAAAGAGCCAGAAATCGTGCCCTACCCTAAAATTGGCGCCTCCTCTCTTTTTCTGTATTATTAAATACAGCTGTCAGCTCTCAGGAAATACACACTGATAATTATCCAGTATTTGAGAACTGAGAGAGGCGCAGGAAATGTGTGAAACTTTCTGGCTTGGGTTTTCTCACAGTTCGTTGTCCATCCAACGGTGAGTCTAGAGCGGGATACAGTCTAGAAGATCAGAACTGGAGTTGTTCGATACGATCATCAATTATCTGTGCATCCAATTCACAAGTAAGTAAATCCTAACACCTGTGTGCAACTGTTAAATTCATAGGAGCATGTTAGGATTAATCGTTGTATGATAGATTAATAATAATCCAAGAAACGATCATTGGGCAAACAGAACGTTAATTCAATTTAATATTCCTTCATACCAGAGTTGCAATAATTGCTCTTGTTGTTGCCGGTGGCTGAACCACTTCTATCTTCAATCTGTCAAAATCCCTTACAAGTGTGTCCTCTTGAGTGAGAAGAAGTCCTAACTCGGATTGAGTTTTACGACTTAAAGCATCAGCTACTACATTAGCTTTCCCCGGGTGGTAATTGATACCGCAATCGTAATCCTTCACGAGTTTGAGCCATTTCCTCTGTCTCATGTTCAAGTCTTTCTGCTCGAAAAAGTACTTAAGGCTTTTGTGATCAGTGAAGATTTCACATCTAACTCTGTATAGATGGTGCCTCCAAATTTTCAGAGCATGCACAATTGCTGCCAGTTCCAGATCATGAGTGGGGTAGTTCAATTCATGTAGCCTTAGTTGTCGCGAGGCGTAGGCGATGACCTTCCCTTCCTGCATCAACACACAACCTAGCCCATTTTTGGACGCGTCTGTGAAGATCACGTATTCTTTATCGGCTGCTGGAACTGCTAGCACTGGTCCAGTTGTCAATTTCCTCTTCAGCTCTTGGAAGCTGGCTTCACACTCTTTGGTCCATTTATACTTGATTCCTTTGCGAAGTAATTGCGTCATTGGCCTTGCTATCTTAGAGAATCCTTCGATGAATCTCTGGTAGTATCCCGCCAAACCTAAGAAACTCTGGATTTCATTAGGTATGGTTGGTGATTTCCACTCGCGCACTGCTTGCACCTTGGCGGGGTCTACCTTGATTCCATCTGATCAAACAAATCATCTATCATCGGAATGGGGTATTTGTTTTTAAGCGTCAGTTTGTTCAACTCTCTATAATCAATGCACATCCTCATGGTTCCATCTTTCTTTTTTACAAAGAGTACAGGCGCTCCCCAAGGTGAGACACTGGGCCTGATGAAACCCAAGTCCAAGAGTTCTTGTAGTTGCACCTTCAATTCTTGTAGTTCATTTGGGGCCATCCTGTATGGTGCCTTTGATACTGGGGCAGATCCAGGTTCTAGATCAATGGTGAAATCTAGTTGCCTGTCTGGAGGTAGTCCTGACAATATTTCAGGAAAAACTTCTGGAAAGTCTCGTACTATTGCCACATCTTCCACCCTCTTGTCATCACTAGCTTCCCCGTTTAGGTAGACGAGATAAGCTGTGCTTCCTTCCTTCATCATCTCTTTTCTGGCTTGCAATGTGGATATCACTGGTACTCTTTTCTTCATACCGATGCCGTGAAATTCTGTCGGTTCTTTTCCAGGTGGTCGAAGAGAAATCTTTCGTTCATTACAAAGGATGGTGGCGTAATTCTCGGCTAGCCAGTCCATTCCTAAGATCATATCTACGTCCCACATGAGCAAAATATTAAGATTGTTCGCTACCATCTTAAGTTCTCCCATTTCAAATTCTACGTTTGAGCAAACATGAGTGGTGGTAGATCTTCCTCCTGAGGGTGCAGTGATTCTTAAGGCACACTTAGCTCGTTCTGATTCGATTTCTAAGGTATCTACGCAAGGGGCAGAAATAAAAGAATGCGAGGCACCAGTATCGAACAGAATCATAATGGAAAAACCCTTAAGCTTGCCCATACCTGCCAGGTTTCCCTGGTTTTTCTCGGGCTGGTTTTGGGTGATAGCAAAGGCTCTCGCCTGCTGCGGCAGTTGTTGCGGTTGTTTCTGTTGCTGTTGGCGCTGTTGGTGCTGGTGTTGGTGTTGCTGCTGGTGTGGGTGTTGTTGGCGGGGCTGATGTTGCCCTTGAACTGCTCGCAGGGGCTGGGCATAAGTGGCCCTAATTGCCGCGCCCTGCTGTTTGTTGGGGCACTGAGAGGAGTAGTGGCCCTTTTGGCCACACGTGTAGCAATTGTCAGTTCCAGCCCTACAGACACCACGATGTGGTTTGTTACATTTTGGACAAAGGGGAACTTCATTTTGTCTTTGGTTGCCCCCGGCCGGGGCAGGACCCTGTTGCTTCCCTTGTCCTTGTTGCTGAAATTGTCCCAACGGCGCACTTCCTTGCCATGGCCTCTTGTTAGTCTGGTTTTCACTCCCTCCCTGGTCGTTCCAGTTGCGCTTCCCCTTAAAGTTCTGAGGGCGTACAGGTGGGTTGGCTGGTGCTGAGGTTTGTGACGGAGTCAACCTTTCTACTGGCATCGCAACTTCGATGTCCAGTGCCCTGTTCAAAGACTCGGTGTATGAGAGTCCACCATGACTAGCTAGAGTCATCCGAATCTCGTGCCTCAGGCCGGCACAAAATTTCTCCGCCATTTTCTCATCAGTATCCACCTGCTGCGGAGCATAACGCGATAGATTACAGAATTCCCTGTCATATTCTGTCACTGTCTTCTTTCCTTATTTCAGGCTATAGAACTCAGCCTCCTTCTTCTTCCTGTAACTCTTGGGAATATACTTATCGTATAATCCAGTCTTAAAGTCTTCCCAAGTATAAGCTGCCCATTGTTCAGGAGTCAGAGTCTTTCGGCGGGCTTCCCACCAAAAGTCAGCCGATCCAGCTAGTTGGAAAGACACGCACGAGAGTCGCTCCTCTTCAGTGCAGTGTAGGAAGGTGAAAATACGCTCCAAAGCGCGTATCCAGGCTTCGGCCTCGACTGGGTCACCTGTCCCAGTGAACGTGGGCGGATTCTGTCGAAGAAAAAGTTCTTCAGTTCTTCTAGCAGAGGGTGGAGGGGGTGGGATAGGTTCCCTGTCATTTCACGGTCCTTCTGGTATTTCATCGCGATTTCCATCGTTGTTAACGTTTCTCCTAGCGGGGCGACCTCGTTTAGGCGGCATTCTGCAAATTACAAAACACCTATTTTAGCATATTCTATACGGGAGTCTCTAAGGCAATTAATAAAGAACTGCTTGTCAAAATTAACTTATCATAACTCCAAAAACAAAGATATTAACAGGAACCGTTGCATACACGAGTCACATTATTCATAAATACTACATCCTTAACTGACTTGTGAAGAATAAAACCCGTAGAGAAACATAAAACATACGCGAGATTGTCGCAGAAAGCCCATGCTAGGGTCATACATACATATCATGAAAAAATTGCCTCATCGAGGACTTTTACATCATCAATCAAAACGTAAGTAAAGTCTATCCAAGTACTCCCTATGATGTACCGGCTTACTAGCTAAGCAATCACAGAAGGGTACTTAGTCGCGGAACGTCCTAGAGATCAACGTTTTCGTACTATCGTTAGCTAACGACATCAAAATAAAATAAGTCATAAGGTTACAAAAACATCGAAACGAATCATCGTTTCCGGAATACATCCATAAGCTAAAACTATCAAATCTGCCAACCCTGAGTCGCGGTACGGCTGCTCCTCGGTGACGCCAGGGGGTCCTCCTCCGGATCCTCCTCGGGATCCTTCTCTTCCTCCTCGCTGGGCGACAGGGTCTCTCCCTGACCTTCACCCGTCTCCCGCATGATTTGGGCTGTGCGGAAGATGTCATCCACAATCTCACGGATCGGATCGTCCCTAGTGCGGATCCTGGCTGTGGCACGAGGCTAGGTCGGGGCTAGAGGTGGCAACGGCTCGGGGCGAGTAATCCTCCTCATCGCACCATACGGTGCCGTATCATCATCCTCCTGCATAGGGGCTTTGCCCCTATCTAGGAACTCCCTCATGTTGGCCATGACCCTGTCGATGTCTGCCATGGTCGCCGCAAGCTCTGCGTCTACCGTGGGTATCGGTGGTGGTGGAGGAGTAGTTGCCCGGAGAGCTGAGTCAGGAGGCGACGGGAAATCCCTGCGAGCCCGTGGACGAGAAGGGCCTGCCTCGTCATCGTGCCTACCACGGCGCTCTAGAACTGAGGTACGTGGTGGAGGGTCTTGTGGCAAGGCCATCGGGGGCTCGGGTGCAGCAGCGGGTGCCTCAGCGGGCAAGGGCGTCCCTACCTGTACGTAGTCTCCTGGGAGGATGTAGGGCCCTAGAGGAGCGCTGCCCCACAAGGTGAAACAGGCCTGGAGCTCCGCAATAAAACTAGGGAAGTCTCCCACGAGGTCGTGGTAATCCTCCCGACGAAAGATGTAATGGGCAGAGATCTGCCTAGCCCATCCCTGCCACTCGGAAGGTAACAGTAAGATCAACCTCAGGATGCCATCATACCTTGACACTCCGTGTGCACTCGCCTCGACCCAGTGTCTGTGAAAACCTGCGAGGAACTGTCCGAGGTTATCCCCCTGACATGGGGTATAAGTGCGGTAGGACCGCTCGACCTCCTCTGGACTAGCCCATGGGGGCAATGGTCGTCGTCGAGTAAAGACAGTCCTCGCCATCTAACAAAAGAAGTTCTATCGTCAACACAAAGTAAAACGTGACAAGTAACTTAAAACGATAAGGTTCCAAACGTCTATACTTGGCAATCAAGAATTGGTTCAAAAATCATAACTTGTAAAATCTAGACATCACAACATCATCTAAATCTAGTATTCAAGCACATGTCATAGAGGTCCTTAATACTTAATCACAGATTAAGAATTCGACAATCATAAAGTTCTAGTGTTATTGTCTACCGATCTTAAGGCTTATCATGCGATGATGATGTACTCTTCTATGTTCCATCGTGAGAGTGAGTATGTATATAACTTAATAGTTCTAAGTTCTTGTGATTCATACAATAATCATACTTATTCATGCTTCATGCATTTCAAGAAATTAACTTAATTAAAACTTGAAAGCACTTACCATAACCTCCGTTGAGCGTGACGAGATGTAGTGCCAAGCTTTTGTCAACTAGTTCAAAAGTATATTGACTTACTTAATCTAGACTCAACTAAGAAGGAATGATTAGTACTCAGAGCAAAAGAATAGCTCTGATACCATTCTGTCACGACCGCACTTGCTAAGGATAGCAAATTCGGGGAAACCGCGACTAGGGGAGGGGATTTAGGAGCGGGATTAGAAAGGGGCATGCTTAGCTTCTTGATGACTCGACTTTGTATAAGGGAAACATTCAAAAAAACTAGATATTAACGAAGGCCACAAAGGGACTGTACATAATATTATCCAAAAAGGGTACTCAATGAGTTCGAGTACATTGTTAAATAATACATATTGTTTGACAAATGATATAATATCTTTTCGTAATCAGTGTTCGCAGCGAAAAAACAACAATTTGAGTATATGTATGAAGACATATACTCCACTCTGAGGTTCTCGTCCTAGATTGACAAAAGCTCCGCTTGCACACTACATCCCCGATCATAGCTCAACATGCACATTTAAAAATACATGCAGGGCTAAGTACGGGAGTACTTAGTGGACACTTGCCGAAATTTACATACATGCATAATATTTTATTGTCAAGCCCTTAACAGTAGTAAGATACGAGGGTTTTCCTTTAAAGACTCGTATTTACCTAAAATAACATCATTTCTTTCATCAATAACCCGCGCAGACATTTTAATATCATTAATCACCATATCAGTAACTCGTGCCGAGAGGGAGGCCTCCCTCTACGGTCACTATGATCGGCCAACCCGCTAGATGACTCACGATCACAAGGGTGTACACTAATTCCGAAGGGATTTGCGGTCCCATCCGGAATCCGAATTCGATTAACATCAGATAGGCAATTAATAACAAAACATAAAGCATTTAGGCATTGACAACATCATTCAAATTCATAAGCATAAAGTCTTAACAATTCTACTATATGGTTTTAGTTTATACGTAAGAAAGCCCACCTAGTAGTGGAGACTCACGACTAAGCCTTAAACTCTTGCGTTCAACCTTGATTTGGAAAAGAATAACGTAAGGTCTTAGTCCGAGGAAATTCTCAAATAAATGAGGATGCGTAATGTAATTATGCATGGCTCATATTCCTTTTTATTAAACAATTAACCCAACTAGGTTCCGTCCCATGAAGTCAAGTAATTAACTACATTGATTCGTTCTCATTAGGGTGTTTTAAACTGCCAGTAAAAATATAATAATCTCCCTTCGTGTAAGCAAGGGAAAGAAAATAATAAAGATTTAAACACCCTATGTTCTCTTCTCTCTCTCTCTCTCTCTCTCTCTCTCTCTCGGTCTGCTCTGCTTCTTCGCTTTTTGCTCTGGAGGTCAGCTCTAGCCTCTAAGTCAGCTCTATGGCGAAGTGATTCCTCTGGCGAGGAACGATTCCTCTGGTGAAAGTGATTCCTCTGGCAAAGTGATTCCTCTGGCGAGGAACGATTCCTCTGGTGAAAGTGATTCCTCTGGCGAAGTGATTCCTCTGGCGAGACCATTTCTCTGGTCTGGCATTTTCTCCGCTCTGCTCTGGTCATTCCTCTAGCCATTCCTCTGCTCTGGCCATTTCTCTGCTCTGGCCATTTCCAGGTCTGGGAAGAACGACGGGGACTCCAGTTTCCAAAACCAGAATTCTCCGTCCTTATCTCGCCTCGATTTTCACTTGTATACAGACCTTAATCTCTACCTATGTGAGCATGCTGTGATTATTCACGTTCTTCTACGTTTAAAGCTAAAGTTCTCGTCGTTCATCAAGGTTTCAAGTTGTAGGTTCCACAAAAACGTGACTTAACATGCTTTTTGTTCATTCGTTTACAGCCCATAAAACATGATTTCTGCGAGTGTGATTCATGCCGATTGGAGTAGCAACAGAGGTCGAAGGTTACCTTGATATATCGCGTGCTTTGGTCGGGTAAAGAACGATGGTTTCTCCCTCGCTTTTTCGAGCGTCGAGGTGCAAACTGAAAATTAAATGGCTGTTGTTCTTAGGCCGAAAACAGGTGGAAAGAAACATGGCGAGGGGAGGAAAAATAAGCCGAGTTTTTACCTTGTTCAAGTCGGCAGCAAGAATCTCGCTTTACTCCCCTTCGTGCAAGGCGTCGAGAGAGATGAAACTTCTTGCTGTTGCTGCTGAAAATTCTAAGTGTTGAAAGGAGAAAGGGGTGGCTCAAGGATTGAAGAGTGAATTTATACTTGGAGCTCGGTTGATGTGCACTTGAGTGCTAAAAGGAGGAGCATGGTTGTAGTGTGGCTGAACTGACATGTTAGGTGTACTTGGGCATGGCTTGTTGCATGGGGAAGAGCTGCTGCTGCAGCACACCTTTCTCACCCTTTTTCCTTCTTTTTCCTTAAATCTTGGATGTGGCAGACGTAGAGAGGTGTAGGGTGGGCGTGTGATGTGATCTAAATAAAAGATCTAAAATAAAACCCTTCAGTGTTGGTTTCTCTGTATTAGAAATATTGGTTTCGTGTTTGCTAAAATCGATAAATGCTAAATTAAATCCGTAGATTTAATTCGTTCGTCATTCTAATACTTAAATTAAATTCGTAGATTTAATTAGCTTCAAAGTCGGAAATAATTCACGACTTAAGTAACAACATGAAATAAACTCCATCTTGATTAATAAATAACACAACTTCGCTAAGTTGGTTATAACTGAGTAATAATAATTCATCGACTCAAAGATTCTCGTCGCGGTCGTAAACACGCGAAGATAAATAAAAATGCATACTGCTAGTGTAGTGACTCTGTCTCCAAAATACGTAATTCAGAAACATAGTTGAAATCATAAGGTGCTTCATTTACTAGCAGATAGATAAATAAACACACAATACTGGAATTAAATACTGATAAAAGAGCGGGTTGTTACATTAAGATTTTATATATGTCACGCGTAATTGTGTATAATTTTTTTCATGTTTTACATTGGAACATTAAATGCAAATATTCGTCGTCTGATTTTCTTAATAGCTCAACGTTTAATTATGCCATTATTCATATGTATGTTGTTCATGCGAATATAATATCACATGAATATTGTCTTGTTCACATGAATATTGTCATGTTCAATGTATGTTGTTCGTGCGAACATAATGTCACATTCATGTGTGTTGTTCATTAATGACCACATTGTTCATGTATGTTTTCACATTAATAAAACGAATGAACATTTATTCATTACCTTAGTTTGTGGTTTGAACAGCTTTGACCTTAACTTTTATTCATGACTGTACGTATTAAATTATGAACATACATTTTTCAGTCAAGAGCATGTTTTTTGTTCATGTATGTTTTCCATATATTCAACAATACATTATGTCATGTTTCGAATTTCATTCACTCATTGTGTTATTACAAATTTCGAACATGGCACATCATTTATAAAACTTTAAAAAAAAATTACTCGTCAAGTAATTGATAGTGTTGAACAACGGTGCATAACCAAATTTTTGCATATATTTTTTCATAAGCATATGTGAGCAAAGTAGAACAATGAAAATGAATAAACTTCAATTCCAATTACCAAATGTAATCATGAGTCTGTGCTCTATTGAAATATGGCATAAAACATAATATTTGTTGAAAGTTTATAAGGGTGGTGGCAAAGGTAGCTCCTTTCCTTCTTTAAGGAGTTGGGAGCTAGCTCCTTTCCATTGCAAATTGTCATGTTGGCCCAACTCCCTAAACTCAACTCCTACACCTAGAACCCAACTTCATACACATAAAGTAAGAAAATTGTGGGCCATGGCTGAAAATTATTATTATTATTATTATTATTATTATTATTATTATTATTATTATTATTATTATTATTATTATTATTATTATTATTATTATTATTATTATTATTATTATTATTATTGCATGTTTTAAACTTTTGATTTATTTCATGAAATTGTTGGCAAATTTGTACTCCAATTGCATTTAATTTCATTTTTTTGTTTCAATGTTTTCGTTGCATTTAATTTTTTTTAATGAGCATGCATTTCGATTTTTTTCTTTATAATGATATAATTTTTTATTTTATTTTAATGTGTAATTCTTTTATTTATTATGTGTAATTTTTTTGCAAGCAACTGACACTAGCTTGTTTGCTAAATTATTTATAGTTTTATTAATTATTTTATTTTAGTTTTCTTATCTATATATACTTCAAGTTCTCAATATTGCATACCATAACTTATCTTCTCTTATTTGTGTTTATTTCTTGATTCTATTTTTCTTTTAAAATGTCCAACTCACCAAATCAAGATCAAATAAAGAAATGCTTAAGAATTGGATTCGTGAAACAGCGAAAGATGATATAGAACGAGAGATGATTGCTATTGCTGGTGAAGAAGATGCAGAAACAGCTCATAGTTCATCAAGAAGTGCAGGCCGCCGAAAATATGTTGAGCGAGACTGTGAAAGCGGACATGAGCGTCTTATCAAGGATTATTTCACCGAGGTTTCCACGTTTGGCGTAGATACATTCCATCGTCGATTTCGAATGAGAAGGGAGTTATTCCTTCGCATTGTTCATGCGTTGAAAAACCACTCAGATGAGTTCAAATTGAGGCGAGATGTAACTGGAAGAACCGACTTATCACCACTCCAAAAGTGCACAACAGCTATCCGTCAATTGGCATATGGGTGTCCAGGTGATTCACTCGATGAATATATACGAATGGGCGACAGAACTGTCTCGAGTTGTCTAGCCAATTTTTGTAAGTGTGTCATTGAGGTATTTGGAGCTCAATACTTGAGAAGTCCCAATCAAGATGACATTCAACGCTTGCTTCAACTTCATGAGCAAAGGCATGGATTCCCTGGAATGTTGGGGAGTCTCGACTGTATCATTGGGAATGGAGGAATTGTCCCGTCGCTTGGAAAGGCCAATATACTCGAGGAGACTATAGTGTCCCGACTGTCATTCTTGAAGTTGTGGCGTCTGCAGACTTGTGGATATGGCATGCATTTTTTGGGCAAGCAGGATCCAATAATTACATAAATGTTCTTCATGGCTCACCCTTGTTCAATGCTGTTTTGCAGGGAAATTCTCCATAAATTCAGTTCACAGTGAATGGTACGTCATATAATTTTGGATATTATTTAACAGATGACATTTATCCCGAATGGGCTTCATTTGTTAAGAGTTTTCCATGCCCTATGGATCCAAAAAGAATTAAATTCAAAGAAAGGCAAGAAGCTGCAAGAAAGGATGTGGAGCGCGCGTTTGGAGTGCTCCAATCTCGATGGGCAATAATTAGAAATCCTGCTCGTTCCTATCACGTCCATGACATGAGAAAAATTATGCTCACATGCATTATCTTACACAACATGATTATTGAGGATGAGGAAGACGAAGCAATCGCCTGGTTTGACGGAGACACGTCTCATTCGACAACAATAGCCATGTGTTCTAGCCAAGAATTTCAAGCATATCTTAGTAATTACAACAAGTTACGAGAAGGGCAACACATCACCAACTTAGAGCTGATTTGGTTGAGCATATTTGGACACTTTAATTATGTACTTTGAACGTTAATTGTGTATTGTCAACATTAGTTATGTTTTTTCAATTTTAATTATGTAATTTCAATTATTTTATGTCATTTCAAAAGCTATTGCACCAGTCCAGACAATATCATGTGATACTTCTGCAAAATCTATTAAATGAATTTCAGGCAATACCATGTGATACCTCTGCAAAAGCGTTTCACTAGTCAAACCAATACCATGTTTTAATTCTGCAAAAGCTTTGCACTACAAGCCAATATCATGTGTTAATTCTGCAAAAGCTTTGCACTAGTCAAGCTAATATCATGTCATACTTCTGCAAAAGCTTTTGAATCAAATTCAAACAATACCATGTGACACCTCTGTAAAAGCTTTGCACTAGTCCAGTCAATTAATGTGGTTCTTCTGCAAAAGATATTGTAATAGACCATTATTTGACTCGAAAATTTATGAATGTGATATCAATAATTCAAGGTCTATAAATTCCCCATGCACCACATCTATCTCTATCAAACGTTTCATTATTTCATCTCAATATGCAAGGAAATTCAAGTTCTCAAAACTCAAGCTCCCAAAATTCTGACTCTTCTCCTATACAAAACCCACAATATAATCCATATCGTTATCCACCAAATTTTTCTATTGGTTCAAATGCGATACCTCCGTATTTCATGGCCCAATATGGAATGCCACCACAATCTCAATTTTTTTCTTCCCCAACAACACAACATGCATCTAACGAGCAATCGTTTGGTTCTCTACCTTTCTACCCTCAACAATTTGGTTCTCTCTCTTTCAACTCTCAAACCTTCACATCTCAACCTTTCGCTTCTCAACCCTTTGCCTCTCAAATTCCATCACATTGTACACAAATTAACCTCACTGATGATGATGATGATGTCGTCGAAATTCCCACAGGCACAAAAAAATCAAAGAGAAAATGGTCAGTTTCAGAGGAGATTTGTCTTGCACAAGCTTGGGGCACCATCAACAATTCCTCTATAGTTGGAAATGCACAAAAAAATAAAGAATTCTGGGAGAAGACTGTTGAATATTACAACTCATCAAGGCCAGAGGGCTCAGAACCTCGAAAATGGGAAGTTGTTAAATCTCATTACTATCATATAATACCTTATGTTAATATTTTTTCAGGTTGGTACAATAACTTTTATGAAAATCGGGCAGCTGGCCAAAGTGATGATGATGTTCTAGACGCTACACTAGAAAAGTGGCGAAGCGTAAATCCAAAAAAGAAGTTCAAGTACCAGCACGTATGGAAGATAATGAGAGATTTAGAAAAATGGGCTCCACAACAAATGGCTCGTCATGCCAGTAAGAAAGCTAAGACATCCGAGTCGGAAAGTCACACGTCAACAGAAGGCATGCCTAAAGTTCGCAGACGTCCAATGGGGCAACAACGAGCATAGAAACTTGATAAATCAAAAGGAAAAGGTAAAGTGGTTGAAGAATCAAATAATAAGTGGGAAAAAATGTTGGAGATTAAAACAAAAGAATTTGGATACGCAGATGGAGAGCTTATGTTGAAAGAATTTGAAACAATTAGAATGAACACTAGCGGAATGACAGATGAAGACTCCGCATTCATTCCATGATTGTGGCAAGTATTAAAGCAAAGCGTAATTGGTGATTTTGTTATTTCTACTTTTATCTATGTAATTTCCGTTTGAATTATGTATTTTCAATTATTAAAATTCTCCTTTAATTTCTAATTTTAAGTTGTGTTGATGAATAATATGCGTAAATATATGCTACTCATTAAATAAAATAAAATTATAATTAAATTAAATTAAATATATAATTATCTTGCATAATTTAAATGAAATACACATTTAAATTGATGATAATATATATATATAATATATATATATATATATATATATATAATATTAACAGATATGATAGGACCCATAAAGGAGTTGCTTTTGTAGGTTTATTGTTGCAGAGGTAAGTTTATAAAAGTTGGTAGGTTTAAACTTTTGATGTGGCACTGATGTGGCACATAAGGAGTTACTTTTTTGTTCAAACCAATGCCACCACCTTAACTTGTTCATATATATTCCTGAATTGTCTCATCCAAGCAAGACATAGTTAGCATTGAAGTTACTACTCTTGCACAACTCGCGATAATGTGTAGATATCTCCAACTCCCCAGTTTCATAGTTGAAATGATCAAATACCCAATAAGTCATTCGTCCTGGTATCTCACTAATGGTAACAATGCCGAATTCCATCTTCTTCACATACTCCTTCTGTGCATTGTTCATCAAAGACAGGCTGTCATAGAGATTTATGTTCACACACATGAGATTCATAGTAAAAGACAACCATGAAAAAATCCATCGCATATTCAACCATTTGATATTCATATTAAAGTTCAAACATGAACAAGGCTAATTCATATTCACGATATACTCATAGCATATTTCAGATACAAACAAAATAATTTTATATTCACGCACATTTTATTTATATCCGAATTCACTCATGAACAAATACACTCCATATTCAAACCTATTATAATCATAGCATCACATGAACAACCGAATCTACACATGAACAACATCACTTATATTTACAATCACAATGTTCATATCCATATTCACAATATTCACACACAATCATGAACAAGACACATATATTCATGAACAACAAACATAGATTGATATCAAAATATAGTTGTGAACAATGTTATGCCTCAATATACACATGACTAATATCACCTATATGAACAAGCACTATGTTCACATATAAATTCATACATGAACAACATACGACTTATCGATGATCAAAATATTCATAACCAAACTTCGACATGAACAACCAAATATACACATGAACAACATCACTTATATTCACAATCACAATGTTCATATCCAAATTCACACAAACATGAACAACAAACTTAGATTCATGAATAACAAAAAAATTATTGAGCTTACGATAATGGCCAGAAGCATTCTTCCCCGTAAAACCACAGTTTATTAAATAATAAATTAATAAAACTATTAAAACATATACCCTAATTAATTAGGGGAAAACAATTATTGAGAAAACTATGAAAACCTTGTACTAAGGCCGGAAAAGGCTCAAACCTTGTTCGATGGCCGGAACTTCACCACTATTTGATATCGAACGAAGAAGTACAAGGGTGCAAGGTATAGATATCCATCTCCCAAAGAACTCCGGCGGATTTGGATGTACAATGGTGGCCGAATAATTTCTTGGTGGTAGACGCATATCTCTTTCTTGGTAATGGCGGAAAAAGCAAAAAAAAAAAAAAAAAAGGAAGATGAAGGTGAAAGGTGTGTTGGTGCGGTGAAAAGACACAAAATTGATTAGTTTTCTTTAGTCAACGCTATAATTACGGGATTTGAATAAATCTTTCATATCTTTCGGTTAATATTCATTTATGTAATACCATATATACCCTTATTCATTTAAATCGGCAGCATATAATTTGAAGGGTAATATAAATTATAATTTTCATCTATTAATGTCAACCATTGTATACCATAATTTTATTTTCAATTTTCTCGACACTAAATTACATAGCTTTATCAATTGTCCACGCAATTGAGTATTTATAAGTAATGGGAGTGTTTGATGACATAATTTTATATGCTTTTTGTTTATTATATGACTTTAAATAGTTGTATTAGCCTTTTAATTTTGCAATTGTGATTACAATAACAATTCAAAAATAGATCAAATTTAAATTAGCACAGTTAAATGGACAAAGGAGAAAATGATTTTGCCATAAAAAGCATCTTTCATGTTCCTTCGTTAGTAAGAAAATGTATCAACTTAAGATGTTATTGAATCACATCATAGGCACAACGTGTTACAATGATTTTAGAAAGGTGAACGATGACATGAAAGACAGTTATAAGGAAGCATGCTACACGATGGCTTCCTAGAAGATGACAAATAACGTATTTTATCCATTTTAATTTTTTTGTGTTATTTAAACAATTTATTAATATTTACTTTGTAATGTCAAAATTTTATTGAGATGAATAATCAATTATTGTAACAATTTATATTTCATTATTTAAATATTTATAAATTTAAACGACTTCAGGTAGTAAGCGAGTATCACTATACGAGTTTGCACAGCTATCTCAGTTATCTCAGTCGGCGCAGATTGTTTGGGTCATCCTCAGCACAGGTCATCTAAGTTATTTTCAGCACAGGTCATCTAAGTCATCCCCGGCGCAGGTTATCTATATTATTCTCAGCATAGGTTATCTAAGCTCCTGTCGTCTTTGATGATGTTCAAAGAATCAAAAGGCAAAATTACTATCTTTTTTTATCTTAGTTCATTTGCAGCGCTAAAATACTTTGTCTCTATTATCTTGCAAAAATTGACAGTTCTTATCTAATAAGTTACATGGAATCATGTATGTTTAGTTGATTCGGGAGAGCAGCACAACGCTGACTCTACACCATGCACCATTGGTTGAACACGAAGAGGACATCGTTCAACCAGACTAGGGGAAGTAGCTGATGAGGGCTAAAATACTCATCAGCGCTGTGCTTAATAATACAGGAATGTTTTGCCTAAATTATTATTATTATTAAATAAAGTTAACCAGCGCAGGTTTAATCGAAGACTTGATAATAAAAGGAACTAAAAGCACCTGCGCAGTAAAGAGAATTCGGAGCACCTGCGCAGTCAAGAGATAACGGAGCTCTCAGCGCGGAAAACTCAAGTCAGAAGCTAAAGTTAATGTACTAAGGGGCTTTAGGCCCAATTATTTAAGGGATGGGCTTAAAGGCCTTAGGTTTCTTTCCATGCCTATAAATAGCTTAGTAGTGAGTTAAGGGGCTATCTTGTATTTCATTCATCACTTGTAATATGTAAACACTCTAAAATCATAGTAAAAAGACTTGTAGATCTCCCGTGGATGTAGGTCTTAATGACCGAACCACGTAAATCCTGGTCTCGTTCATTGTTTTATATTTAGGGTCAGGATTTATGTTTTATCACTCCCACTTATACTAAAGCAAACGTTTAGTATACAATGTGCCTATTTATCAAAAACCTAACATATAAAGCATTATACATCTTATGATTAAAAATCATACAAGCTAGGCAGTGTGGTCGATTACATAATTTAAATCAAAGTACAAAATTTGGACATATAATTTTAACAGATCAGAGACTATGCATATAGTATGTGTGCAAAATAATACCTAAGCTCATAACCTTCAATTCAACACAAAAAAAATATTATTTCGCATTAATAAGCCAACAACTGAGGGTTCTTATCGTTGCTAATAATATTTTACAGTAGTCAAAAAGAAATTTAATCATTGGAACTACATATCGGCATGGAGGAACACGTATTCTAATACTTCACATTTAAATCAATTGGAGACTATATATAATCCCATATTTATTTACAAAATGAATAAATGTAATTATAATTATCGCTTAGCATTTTAAAGACTTATGGTTTTTAATTATCATATTTAATTAGCATATCTACATAATTCTGAGCAATTACCTAGATAAAACCAACAAATAAACAGATAAAATACATCAATTGATTTTAATTATAATGTCTTTCTTATCCAATAAATAAGATAATTCCTTTTCATGCAGCTACAGCTTAAATTTCAACTTTTAGTTTTCAATCATCCCACTACGAACGATAGATCAAATTGAAAATCTGCATCACGGATTCGACGAACACCAGAATGCTAGTTGTCAGTGGTCAGAGTCGTCATCGCCTCAAAAAATGCATCAGGCAGGAAAAGGAATCTGCATCACGGATTCGACGAACACCAGAATGCGCTGTTGCGTGCGATGCCCGTGTAGTGTTGTTGCCGCCCATTGCCCTACTGCGCCTGGGCTGAGATGCGTGCGCTGGGTGCCACGTCCACTCGGGGTCGCTACTCCTCTACGGGGCGCGGGGTGCACCCACGTCCTGTGCACACACGCCCGATGCCCCTGTTCCATGCGATTGCATGACCAATGGCCCCGGACGCTTGGTCCGTTCTGCGCCTGACGTTGCTGCTGCAGCATTTGGCCCCAGTGCGCACCTCCGTGGCTTAAAATAGCCCCATGCCGCCGATTCTTGGCCAAGTGATCTGATTTTTATGTTATTTCTTTGGCTCGTTTCTCCGTATAAAATTCTAAAACCTAGTTTACCACTAATCTCTTTTAACTGAAAAGGGTTGTGACAGTTTGTTTTCGTTTGAAAAATAGCCTATAGGTGTATTCCCTCCCCCCATACACATATTCGAGATCCCAAGGGACCTAACAATTGGTATCAGAGCAGGTTGTTCGCAAGAACAATTTCGCTTTGACCTTGTTCTAATTGAACTAGATCCCACTCAGAAGGGTTGTTGTCAAGAGTTTTCAAAAGGATTTCAAAATTTCTATTTTCTTCTTTGTGTTAAGTGCTCCTTCTCTGCTCTCTCTCTGTTTCTCTCCTTTTTGCTATGTCTTCTAACCCCTGCAGTTCATTTTCTCTTCCTCGCTCCGAAGGGAATGAAGACAAGCAACTTGATAAAGGAAAGACAATTGTTGAAGAAGAACTTGAAGATTCAAGTTCTTCATTAGATTCCACTACTTCAGAATAAGATCTTCCTGAAATCAAAGAAGTTGAACAAGCTTTAGCTCTCTACAGTGATCAAAGGATGATTCTTGAGAATGAACTTGTGCGGAAACAAAGATTGGAGATATCCATCGCCAAGACAGCCTCAATGATGAAGGAAATCTCCCTAATCACAGCTAAAGAAGAAGATGAAGTAGAACTGGCTATTGAGTATGCCAGATTAGAAAGCTTGATGCAGATAAGTCAGAATGAGAGAGCTCAACTCATACAACTTCTTAGAGACGTAGATGCAAATCTCATTTGGACGAGAAGAGAACTTGACATGGCATTGATCAAAATGGCAAATACAAGAGTCAAGAAAGAACAATGGGTTGAATTCGGCATGAAGAAAGTCAAAGTAAAACTCTTCCCATCCATTTCAAGAGAAGATTATCTTGAAATGAAACAAATTGAAAAGGACAAGGGAAAGAGAACTTTGACTGCAAGTTCCTCACTGACGACTGAGCATCAAGAAACTCTGACTGATGACTCTTTATCACAAGAAAGAAGATCAGTCACCTATCCTGAAGCAGACTTATCAACTCGACTAATGGAACTTTCACTCAAGTTTCTTCAAGATTCCACATTAGACGAAGATGATGAAGAAAGAAAGAAGGAGAATGAAGAAAAGACTGAAGAAGAAGAATCAGAAGATTCTATGCATCACAACATCAGTCAAAGAATTGAAGACTCAACTGGAGTTTGTGAAAAAGGCATCAGTCAAGGGGGAACTTCATCAACTGAAGATTCATGACTGACGCCACCAGTCAACGACTAAAGAATGACTGAAGTTCAGATCAACCATCATTTAGAAATCATCTGGTTTGTTTAATCAGTTGACTTGTAAGCATCATTCTCAGCTCTTAGAAAAGTTTGACTGAAATGTTTTATCAATTTATTAGGAATAGTTTAAGTTATCTGCTCTATGAATGCTAAGCTTGTTAGTTTGAATGAGAATCTTTTAGATTTTATTTTAAAGCAGTTAACTCCATGTTCGCCCGATCCCGCCCTTTTTACTAACAAGCGGAATCTACGACACGTGTTATCTCCCTATTTGTTCGGATTTCAAAAGATCATTGAAACCGCCTTGGACACGTCTTTCCATAATACCTTCAAAATTGATTCATCTTCTACAAGGATCCTCTCAATCCCTCAACTCCCACTTTCTCACTTATATTCGAAAATTTCTAACTCTGTTTACTCTTGTGAGAAAAAGGCTCCAATGTTTTGCAGAAAATCCTCAAGATTCATCATGACGAAATCAACCAAATCCATGAACAAGCAAGTTGTGTGTTTTGAATCATCCATCAAAGTCGAAACCTTCCTAAATCTTCCCCAACACGATGAGATCAACAAAATCCTGAGTCGACATGACTGGCTTGACTTCATCCACACTGTACCAAGATTTCTTCTTGGAGAGCAAACCATCAAGGATTCTACAATTCCATTTCTCTAAACTGAGAAATTGGAGAATACACAGCGGATATCACGGTCTTCAAAACTGAGGATTTCTCAAGCTCAAAGAAACATACGGTGAATGTCACACAAATGGTAAGGGAAATATTTCATCTCCCTTCCGTTGGTCATGTTCCAACGTTCTCCGATGAAGATGCCAATAGCCTGATGGCAAACGCCTTGAAAGATGAAGCCTCAACCAGCACTGACATCAAAGAGGTCCTGAGCATGTCGCTACTTCATCCACACCTTCGACCAATCGTCAAAATAATCAAGAAATGCTGGTTTGGAACTCTTGGGTCACCAGATCATATGTCAAGACCCCACAAGACTCTATTGATAGCGCTTATGTAGGATGGACCCTACAATTGGGAGAAAGCATATCTTCAAATCTGGCCGAAGAAAAGGAAGAAATCCACTCCACCAAGCATCTTCGTCAAGGAATGAGGGTATCTGATTAATGCCTGATTGTTCTTAATTTGGGGGTTTGTTTGTGCCATGTTAGAGTTAATTATTCTGGAATTTGGTGTGTTTATGAGTCTGTTTTATGCTTTGCAGGAGATTTTTATAAAATAGGAGAAACTGTGATATTCTTGAGATTTTAGATTAGAATTGCGTTTTTAGGCGTAAACTGGTGCCCAGAGCGGAATAGTCTGCGCCAGAGCAGAGCTGACAATCCCGCGCCAGAACTGACCAAGCTTGACAGAGCTGAAATGCCATAGCCAGAGCTGACTTTCATAGTCAGAGCTCACCATCTCCAGAGCAGAACTCATTTGCCAGAGCAGAGCTGACTAAGCTCGACAGAGCTGATTGTATCTCTAGACCAGAGTGTATCTCCACAGAGCTGAATATTCCATAGTAGACCACATCGTATCCAGAGCAGACTACGGTTCCAGAGCTGACTTTCGACAGAGCTGGCATTAATTAGTGCAGAGCAGACTATATTTTCCAGAGCTGCCTACTTCTTCAGAGATACGACTCCAGAGCTGACTCACCAGAGCCGCCTATGTCTCTAGAACTGCTGTTACTTGCAGAGCACGCTTTCAAATCTGACTTTCCTTTGCAGTTACGATTCTATTCCAACCTGACTTTCCTTTGTAGTCACGATTCTATCTCTTAGGCCTAGCTTAGCTGGGCCGTTCTTGATGGATTTTAGGGTTGATGAAGGCAGTCTATAAGAAGGGATGAACGTGCATGATCAAGAGACACTCTTCTGCCTCAGGCATTTAGTTAGACAATCTTTTCTGCTTCCGGCACTTAGTTAATCTTAGGCATCAAAATTACTTTATGGTTTTTATTGCTTTCATAGTTCTTTAAGTTTTCTAGATTTCGTTCTAGTTAGATTTCAATTTCAGTTTTAGTTAGTTCTTCGTTTCGAGTTGTAATCAAGTGACAGATTTGGTTCTCGCGAAGATTTTGGTATTTATTAATTACGTTTATTTATTTGCCTCTACTTTAATTATGCTTTACTTTCAATTAGATTAGAAGCTTTTAATTTAAAGTTATTTAAATTCTTAGCCTAGTAGCATGTCACACCCCAATTCTTGAAACAATAACTATAACTGGGGTACGACTAATCATCTAAATGAACAAGGGAGAATCCTTGTGAAATTCGAATAAAAGGGATAACAATCGGGCTTAGCCCCTTTGGATGAAGAAAGACAGGTATTCAAGTGATACGAATCAATCAACAAACATAATAACTTCAGGATCACAAGTTTAGTGTCATGCTTCAGATAACCAACATTCACTGATCGAAATACTTGAGAGTCAATAGTCTAGGCTCAACAAAAGATATTATTTAGAGTCACAACATAATAGGTCTTAAGTTCAGGAACAAAAGACAGATACTGGTTAGTTCTACAGCGGAAGTCAAAATAAGGAGTTTGAACTCTAGCCTCAGCTCTGCCCCGTCATCACCCGCCATTAACCTGAAAAACATTTGAAAGTATTTTTGGGCTAAGTACTAATGTACTTAGTGGGCTGCAACTTTTAAAACATTTCATAACCTGTAAGAACAGTTTATCCAATCATAATTGACATGACTTAGAAGGTTTTAAAGTGAAAGAACTTCTAAGCATGTTAAAACATTTCATTATATATATATACTTGGTTTGCGCGCAGTTGTCACACTCATTTCTGTTACTCGCTGTGATCCCGGACCTTTTAGCCACCGACGGATCCGTTTCTCCCATTTACTTGAACTGAGGGCGTAACCCAGACAATTTTACTTTTGACCTCGGGACGCTACCCAGGCAGGCCCTTACATTCTATGCTTCGGAACACATCCAGCAAGCATCCTTATAACGCCTCTTAGTTAGTGCCCGAATGGAGATCAACCCACCGAGTCAGCTAACGGTGTACACAATTCTCAAATAACGTGTTAGGCTATAACAGAACCTCAATTGATTCGTTGTGGCGAGCCTTAAACAGAGCAGAGTGCACAAATATATTTATTGGATAAACAGTTTATATTTCATGAAACATTTAAGCTCATTAGCTCAATCATACATTTGGAAAATAAGCCCACCTGATTAGGCAATGCCTGTTGTTTAACCTTATCTCTGAATCGGAATAGCAGTGCTAATCCTCCTGGTGCTCAAAGCCTACAAGAAATCTATTCTCAATAGGTCTCCTTGAATCTAATCTTAAGTCATGGTGAAGTGCTTAACATTCTATGATTCATTTAGCCGGGTTTTCAAAATTTAATGAATAAATAATTGAAAACATTTCTCTTGAGTTAAGAACACCAACAATATTCTTACTCATCTTTCTTTTGTAATTGGAATTATAATAAAAACCAATTAAATACTTTTATTGCAAGATAAAAGCAAATTTCATGTCATGCTTAGCATATAATAAGTAATTTACTTAAAATATGCACATAATAATATAATATTATTATGCAAATTAAAATAATTCATCAAACTTAAGTATGAAGTCCAATTAATTAAACTAGTGCAGTCCATTCAAATGAAGAAGCTGCACAGTCCAAAATCCTTCAAAATCGGCCCAACTGTTTTAATTAAAGCAAAAGAAAATTAGCCCAACTCGGCCCAAGACTCAAAGCCCAACCCTCAAGCCCTAGCCCAACACCCTTCCCTTCTTCTCCCCCCTATTAGCCGCACACACACGCACACATCAGTCACACACACACACATCAGTCTCTCCCCCCTTGACTGATCGACTCTCTCTCTCTCTCTCTCGACTGATCCTCTCTCTCTCTCTCTCTCGAAGTTTCACCGCCGCCGGAGCTCAGATCGGAATCGACCCCTCCCCTCTTCTCCAGCCGCCGCCCGTAGATCAGGCGACGCTGTCTCCGACTCTTCTCTCCCTCCGTCCGTGGCCGAACGACAGCGGCAGGGCCGCCGCGCCCTGGCCTCCCTCTGTTAAACCCAGCCCAGACCAGTCACCGCCCCATTCCCTGTCACTCCCCCTATTCTCTCTCCTCCTGGGCGACGACGACAACGCCACCGCCTCCCTCGACTGCTCTCTCTCTCTCGGCTCATTTCCAGGGACTGCAGCAGCGAGGCTGCCGCCGACTGCGACTCCCATCTCTCCCTTTCTCTGTGGCAGGGGCGAACCACCACCACCACCACCGGACGGACAGCAGCGATGAGCCGCCGCCGCCTCCCTCGACTCGACTCAACTCCAGCGAACACACAAACACGACAAGAAAAAATCAAAGCTCAAGACTCCTTCTTTCTTCTCTTTCTTTTTTTGGCAAATTATTCTTAAAATCAAGGAACAAATTGGTGCTTCATAATTCAACCTTTAATTTTATAAAACATGCTCTGATGTATGTATATGAATATATGAATGTCATTCTAATTGAAATGCTTGAAATGTGTTGCTGGATACATTTCAAATTGTATATAGCTTTGAACAAGCTTGTAGCTTGGAGCTCGATTTATGAGCAGAGGTAAAAAGAAGTTAAGTGGCTACCTTGTGAGAAATTTTCAATGGGTGTTCTTGTTTGGTTGTTGGCTGAAAAATCCAGACACATAAACGTTATTGAGATGAGGGGCTACTACATTTACGAGAGTAAGAGTGGAAGGAAAAATTGTTTCAAACTCTTACCTCTGCACTTGGAGAGAGGAGAACGTTGGAACTGCTGAAGTTGCAAAGGAAGTTACAAAGAATTTGCTTTAGGGTGCTTTGGTTTTGTAGAGAAGTGGGGATTGGACAGCCTGACTTTTGGGGGCTGAAATTAGGGCTACTGCAGGGTAGGGTGGCTGATAGGAGAGTATGATATGAGTGTTTATTGGATAGAAAAAAAAAATCTTCAGGATATAATCATCGGAACTGTAAATGTTTCAGGGTTTGCTAATTAAAAGCTCATGAAAATGCTTGAATGCTAAATTAAATAAATATGCAATGCATATAAATTTAATAACTAAATTTACAAATGTTTTTGTAAATCACTTTTGTTGGAATTAAAATAAATTTATTTTCTTTATCCGGCGTGAATCATCTTAAATCTAAGTTAAAAAATTATTCTAAACTTAGCTCGAGGAAACGGGGTATTACATAGCATTTAAATTCAATTCGCCTTTACTTTACCGTTTAATTTTGCCTAGGGGTTAATAGTTTATTTCGCCTAGTTAATTTTAAGTTTAAGTTTAATTCCAAGCTTAGTTTAATTTTTATTGCTTTCAATCCGATCTTTACTGCTTTCTTGTGATACAATTAGAAGCCCTTTAAGATCTTCCTTGAGAGACGACTTTGGGTTAACTTACCATTGCCAGAGTGTCCTTGTCCTATTGCAAGTCAATCTAGAGGTGTTTAGGTCGAGTCAAATTTTGGCGCCATTGCCGGGGAAGGTTTTAGGCTTTTTAATTGTGTTACTTTACTTTCTGTTTTTACTTGCTTTATTTTTTCTTTTTCTTGTTTTTCTTACTTTCTCCCGCCGGTGCGTTTGATCCGTGTGTTAAGTGCTGTGTATGCAGGGACGCCGTAGTCTGAAAAGAAAACTGGTGTCTCCCTTAGACAGCACGAATGCAGGTATTTTCAGAAAGGCGCGTGACAGAGCAGACGATTCTGAGTTTGACTCTGAGGGAAAGGAGCGTGCCAGAGTAGACGAATTCTACTCTCACTCTGGCTCTGGATCGAACTCTGACTCTGACTCTGACTATACAGAGCAGACCGTAGAACAGAAAGAAAGGAATGAGGATGCAGACCCTGACTCTGCTGACTGTTCAGAGCAGAACAAAGACAAGGAGGAAATGGAGATGGCGCAGAATAATCCACAGTACATGGGCGATTTTGCGCGACCCATATGAAGCCACCAGCTCTGCCATAGTTCTACCCACTGCAGTCCGCAACTACATATTAAAGCCCAATGATGCCAGCCTTCTGCCGCTGTACTATGGGCTGCCGAATGAAGATGCGCTGAATTTTGTTAGAGATTTCTGTACCCAAGTGATGAGCCCATGTTTGTGCTCGTTTTTCGTGTCTATTTTAGGTGTAGATAGAGTCTTTTTCCTTTGTTTTGCTAGAGTCAGTCGCCTGGGAGGGCATAGTTCCAGGGCAGGCCCGTTCTTTGGGCAGAACGTGCTTTTAAGGCATAATGCTGCTGCATTCCGCGAAAGAGGCATGAGTTTGAAGCAGAGGAGTTTGGGACACTCAAAAGCTTGTTTTGAAGACCAAAAGTCCGAGAAGCAGGATGTTGGGCAAACCGAAGAAGCAGGATGTTGCCCATAAGTACCATGCGGGATATTGCCCATAAGTACCATGCGGGATCCAGTTGCATCAGAAGAAGGTTCTGGGCATAATGTGACTTCGGTTCGGGGAAGAAGTGTGAGCACAAATGCAAAACCGATTGGAGCTTGGAGTAGCAGGTTACAAAAGCTTGGATAAAGTTTGGAGTTGCTCAAGGCAAAACCGACCCTTTGCCCATAAGTACCGTTCGGGACTCAGTTGCACCATAAGATGATCGTGGGCAGAAGGTACAGACGGGGCAGAGAAGAAGAGTGCAGAGGATGTAGATAAGGAAAGAAATCCAAAAACCTTATCCTTTGAGGTTTGGATAAGAACAAATCAGCCTCTAGATCTCGGGCAGAAGGAGCCCTAATTCCAGCCCACTCCTTTGGGCCCAGCCTGGGCAGCCCTAACTCATGCCTATAAATACCACATAGCTGTGAACCATTCAAGGGAGGAGAGAGAGAGGGAGGCACGAAATTTTGAGAGACCATTGCTGTAGTTTTACTTTCCATAGTTAGGTAGGAGTAGTCGCCCCTTATGGGCATAGCTGTTTAATTTTCTGTTCATGTTTTCTGCGGCACTTTTGGCCGTAAGTATCCTTTTGCCTTCAGTAAGTTTCTATTTCAGTTTTTACTTTATGTTTTTCTTTATGTCTTTTGCCTTTGTTATTTATTTTATGTTTGGCTAAGTTTTATATTCTGATTTGGGCAAGATGATCTAAGCATGAACACTTAACTCGAGAGGTCTAATTTGGGCATAACAACTATATGAGCATATTCCCGATACACTAGGTTTGATTCTAAAAAGGTTGTAACAACTTGGTTAATTAATTGATCACTAGTTAACTAGGGAGTTCTGGCCACAAGTAATACTTTGGACAAAAGGCGAGTTGCCATCGACCTCCAAAATAGTACAACGAGTGTTGGAGCCGTGACTGCTGTGAAATATCGGCGTAAGAGTCAAGTGGGTCTATGTAAATCCTAAAGCATTCTGGGCAAAGCACAACTAGCGATAGGCCATCGCAGAGAGCGTGGATGTTGCCCGGGGTAGTTGATTTCCATTAGCTGACCCTTCTAAGGGATCATACAATGAAAGGATAGATTGGGCAAGGGGTTTTTGCGTGCGTGACGAGTGACAATAGGGGCGCAACAATTCTTATGCCTATAACCACTGGTATGCGAGTATAGTGATTAATCTTTGCACCAATGATCGAGTGTCCAGTTCATGTTTAGTGATTCAAACCCAAGTCAGAATTATTTTGTTATTTGATTTATTTACCTTTGTTATTTCAGTTTAGTTGGAAACCCTGTTCTGCCCATAAGCACGTTGTGGTCAGAACACTGCAGAATACAAAACCCTTTTAGTGACACCCTTGCAGGAGAAGTTACTGCTCAGTTCCCTGTGGATTCGACTCTGGACTTACCACTAGCTAGTCTAGTTGTGGGCACAGGATATTTTATTTGCGCGAAGCTCAAACGACAGCTTCGTCACCAAGTGCAGACGTTCCCGCTCCTCAACATCACAGAGGATCAATTAAAGTTGAAGTGCTTCCAATATGCGCTAAAGGATAGAGCACGGAGTTGGCTGTTGTCTCTACCGCCAAAGTCGATCAATAATTGGAGTGAAGCTTGCGAGAAGTTTATGCTCAAATATTATCCAAATCATAAAACGCAGGAACTTCGTACTAAGATTATGGATTTTACACAAGGAGCGGATGAGCCTTTTCATGAGGCTTGGGACAGATTTCAGGAGCCTCTACGGCAGTGCCCGCAACATCAACTTTCACAGACGATGGTGAGTCAGTTCTTCTACAATGGATTGGGGCAGACTTCCCAATTCATAGTGGATAGCACTGCTGGAGGGAACATAGCGCAGAAGACAGTGGAGGAGCTCAATCAAATTTTTCAAACTTTAGCCGAGAGTTCTCAACAGAAGTTGATCCGCGGAAAAAGGGTTGAGGCCAGCGCTGTATCATAGAATGGAGATATACAAAAATAGTTGGCCTCACTTATGAGAAAAGTACAGCAGATCAAGATGAGCAAGATGGAATCGTCCCTTGTCCCTGTGCAGAGTGTCGAGCCTTGTGGAATATGTGGAGATTTTAGCCACGGTGTTAATCAATGCAACAGAATGGGCGATTTTACTCCAGAGGGTGCAGCTGAAGTGTATGCGGCGCAAGGATTTCAGAGCAGACCGCAATTTGGGCAAACTTATAATCAAGGCCAATAAAACTTCAATAGCGGATGGAGAGGTCAGCAGCCTTATGCACCGCAGCAACACTTTTCCCAACAATATCCACCGAGGTATCAGCAGCAAGGGAATTTTCAACCTGCTCAACAATTTCAGAATACTCCACAGTATCCAAAGCAGGTTCAGCCCCAAAAGTCATCCTTAGAGGACACGATGCAATCGTTCATGGAGATGACCAAGCAAAATATGGAGTCTCAGTCAGCTACGATCAAGCGCCTTGAAACGACTGTTGGCCAACTTTCCGGCACTTTAAACCAAATTCAGTAGCAGCAGCAGCCAGGGAAACTTCACGGCTAACCTTTGCAAGCTCATCAGGCTCTAGCTATTACTGCTCACCCAGAGCAGACATCACCGCCAAAACTGAAAAGTATTCTAGAGCTGAGAAGAGTGACAGAGCTGAGAAGGGCGCCAGAGCTGATAAGGGCGCCAAAGCTGAGAATAGCGCCAGAGCAGATAAGGGTGCCAGGGCTTGTTGGGAACTTAATGGATATATCCTAATCCTTGTTTTGATGATACCAAAATCTATACGTTTCATTTGTAATAAACTAGAACTGCTCGAACTCAAGTGTTAGAGTTCTTTTTCTAGTTTAGTTGCTGTTCTGAAGACTGAAGACTGAAGACTGAAGATACCGACTGAAGCAGCAGTTGAAGAATCAGTCTAGAACTGATTACTTAATGCGAGCCACGTGGAATTAGCGGACTGATACTAAAGTCAAGTATCAGTTAAACAATCTTCCTCGGACTGAACCTCCAACGTTAAAAGGAAGTCATATACTCCAGAAGTACAGCTGCATTAAATGCAGAGATCTCAGGATCGTCCTTTCTCTGCAAATGTTATTCTTATTTGGTGACTACTTTATCAGAGACGTCGCATCTCCTGCTCTTCAACATAGTCGTTCTCACCAAACAAGGAACCTCGAAGATTGAAGCCTCAGTCCAAGTTCAATTTACTATCTAATGGAAGAAATCTTGAAGACCTTCTCCGTCAACGGATCTATTCAAGACTTCTCCTATAAGTAGCGCTCGAGGATCAATTCAATCTTCACCGATTCAACAACATAAGCTGAAACTCTGCCAAAATTATTTCTCAGCCAAAAGCTTAAAATCTCCAATGCTTGAATCGAAGAAGAGAATTCCAAAGCCAAAAATCAGTCACTGCTGATTACATAAATTCTCTTAGACCTTAGACAAACCTTGTTTATCCAAAGCCTAGGTCAAACTAACTCCAAAGAACTTGTTCTTTGAAGTTCAGTTGGCAAGATTTCAAACCTCCCTTCGACCGATAGAATCGAGTGTTTGAGTTGCAAAGGAGTTCAGGAAGGTACTCTGTCTCGGTGAGGTCCTAGTGCCAGTTCGTGCTAGGAGTGAGAAATCTAATAAGGTGTGTTGGTACTGAAGATTGGATTTTCTGTTGTTTCGGTTGTGTGCACCCGCAAGCACACGGTTCGATTTGCTGTGCACCCGTAAGCACTAGCATCGGTTTGCAGTGCACTCGTAAGCACTTGCAGAGTGAAGTTGTTGGTCTGATCAACCGACCGTAGATGTAGGAAGTGTTTTCCAAACCACGTAAAAATCTCTGTGTTATTTACAGCTTTCAGTATTTAAATTGTTACTTGTGCTCTTCCTTTCATAAACTGAAAATTTATTAATAGCAAAGAGAAACTTAAGACTAACAACGTGCTCAACCCAAAAGGCTATTGCGAAACAAAAGATTTCCGATATGTGTGTTATCAGTCTGACAGATCTATCTTCTGATAGTCAGTAAGATTTATAACATCTTTGTTTATAAAACTCGACTGAAACCTTACATGCATCAGTTAAGTTCTTGTGACTTAACTGATAACTCCTTACTGAAGAGTCTTTCAGTATCAGTCGTCAACCCTGTTTTGGTCAAATCTCTTTTCAGTAAACATGCATCTGAGTTTGTGTTTAAAGTTTTGTTTTGATCTCTATATTGAGATCTTCATTAAAAATAGCCTATAGGTGTATTCTCCCCCCATACACCTATTCGAGACCCTCCGGACCTAACAATTGGTATCAGAGCAGGTTGTTTGCAAGAACAATTCTGTTTCTGATTAGGTTCTTATTGAACTAGATCCTTTTTCTTAAAGGTCTCGAAAACTTTTCTCTTTCAAAAAGTGCTTGCTATTTGCCTTATCTGTTGTTACTTGTTCTCTCTTTTTGATGGAGACTAACCACAACAGAATATCTTCTCTACCTATGTTTAGTATTGAAAAATACGACATATGGAAGTTTCGACTTGAAAGCTTCCTCACCGCACAACATTGCCGAATGTGGGAAGTCCTCACCAACGGACCAATCATCATTATCAAAATTGTCAAAAGAGTTCCTGTTGACCCAGCTCGGGATCCATACGATGAGGTCCAGATCAAGCAGAAGGCAGACTTCACCACAGAAGAAAGGAAGCAAGATGAGCTTGACAACCTCGCCAAAAGTATCATCTCCGGCACAGTTCCAGACAAGCATGTCACCAAGATCATCAAGTGCAAAACTGCAAAGGAGATGTGGAACATTCTTGAAAGAATGTGCATCGGATCCGAGGAAATAAAGGAGAACAAGCTGTGCATAGCTTGTCAAAAATTTGACTCCTTCCTCATGCTCAAGAATGAATCTGTCGACGAGATGGAACTCAGATTCAACCAGATCCTGAATGAAGTTCAATCCATCTCGAAGGACAAATACAATCAACGAGAAATCAACCTGAAAATTCTTCGAGCACTTCTGCGAGGAGATTGGCAGATCTATTCAGTTGCTTATCAGAACAAGCCTGGATTTAGTCAGCTCCCGACAAACAAGCTTTTCTCTAACCTCTTGGCAAATGAGTTTGACATTCAGAGAAATATTGGAATCAAGAGGGCTGGAGGTCAAACGAAGATGGTCCATCAACCTCAAAAGGAGCAGCACTGAAAGCTTCAGCAAAAGAAAGCAAGAAGCACACAAAGGAACCAGCGAAACTCAAGCCCGAAGACTTCTTCAGTCAATATGCTTTGTTGACTGAAAGATTCAACAAGATGGAGTCCAAATTTCACAAGTATAGGAGGTTCCACAAGCAGCACTACAAAGGAAATGAAAGAGAAAGCAAATCCAGATATTGCACTAAGAAGCGGAGAAAGAAAATCAACCGCTTTCGACTTGAAAGATGTGGAATGCTTTGGATGCAAAAAGAAAGGGCACTTTCGAACTGAATGCCCTGAACTGACGCAGTCTGAGCACAAGGAGCTGAAAGCCAAGAAAGATCGCAAATATGCGAAGAAGAAAGCGATGGTTGCTGACGATGCAGGATCTTCCAAAGAAGCATCAGAATCATCCGACTTCAACTCTACCAGCTCAAATGATGAGAGCCAAGCCCTAATGGCCAACGAAACTGAACGCATGGCTGACAACAGCTACGACAATGGAATGAACGGCCTAGAGATAAACTCTCACTCAAAAACTCCTTATACTGATAACTCCCTGGTGTTTTCAGGAGATCACTCAGAATTTGGAGAAAGATCAGCCGATGAAATTGACGAGTTCGATTAGCTCATGACTGATCACTGTCAGTTAAGAAAAATGTTCGAAGATCTCCTCAAGCAGAATCCGAAAATGGAAAAGGAGATCAATGATGAGCGAGCCAAGAATCAGACAATCATGTACTTTTCGGATGAAACTTGTCTTGATCAACTGATCATGGAGAACAGTCGACTGGAAGAGAAACTCAAAGTCTCTAATTCAGAGTGTGACAGAGCATCTCATGAAATCAAGAGGCTCAATCACAAATTGGAAGAAACAGTCAAGGGCTGCATGGTGAAGTCTCCCATGATAACCAACTTTTCTTCAAAAGGCCTCGTTGAAAGCATCGGAGGAAAGGTTGCTCCAATTGATAAAGGAAAGAATATCATGATCGAAGAAGCAGATGTCACTTCAGAAGAATCAAGAGATCATGATATGGATGAAATTTGGAAACGTAAGTTGATGGCAAGAACGAATGTTCCTCCTTCACAAAGCTATAGACGAGCCAAGGAGGCCCCCAACCAGTTCATCCTACTGAGAAGACTGGAAAGAAGATTTCAGTCAAAGATTGGGCAAGGAACATCAGGACTCAAGAAGAATCTTCCTCACCAGTCCAAGGGGAAGAACAACAACATCAGTCAGAAACTGAAACCAGTTCAGTTCCAAAGAGAACAACATCCATGAAGACAAAACCATGATAGGTCCAGATGAGCCAAATGCCAATCACGACGACGAGCAACTGGACATCATATGACTCATGTTCCATAACATCAGTCAAGTCTCCATCAGTCAAGAATGACTCACGTATCTCAAGGTAGATACTCTGTAGAGCAAATAAGACCTCAACAACTCACCAGACAAAGCTTCTACAAGAGTGAGGTTCTCAAAAGGAAAGCTCAACAGAAGATTGATCATGTCCCAACTAAAGCACCAACTACTTCAGTCAGACAAACAGCAAAGCGCAAGAGATCTGGACCAAGATCAGTTCTAAAGCAGATATGGGTTCCAAAAGGAACACGAGCTAACAATGAAGGACCCAAACATTGATTGGGTACCTAAATTAACTCTTCCTTGCAGGTCAAAAATAGGAAACAAAAAAAGAAGAAAGAAGTTAAAGCCTCAATCAGAACATGGTACCTGGATAGCGACTGCTCGAAGCACATGACAGGCTTCAAAGAATATCTAACTCAATATGTTGAGAAAGCTGGATCAAAAGTTGCATTCAGAGATAACTCAATCGGAGAAACAAAAGGCTATGGTGTGCTCGACATGGGTAACGCCAGTACAAGTAATGTTAGCTTTGTTTCTAGACTAAAACATAATTTGTTGTCTGTGAGTCAATTTTGTGACAGCGGTTTCGTAGTGAAGATCAAAAAGGATGAATTCACTGTCAGAAACAGTCAAAGAAAAGTGGTTCTGAGAGGGATCAGACAAGGAAGTCTCTACGTCCTCTCATGGAAGACAGCCCTCCAGAAACATGTCTCATCAGCAAAAGTAGCTCGGAGCTCAACTGGCTGTGGCACAGGAGACTCAACTACCTCAACTTCAAAACGATCAACAAACTTGCTAAGCATCAACTGGTAGAAGGTTTACCTTCTATTGTGTTCCAGAAGAAGCAAGAATGTGAGCATGTCAAAGAGGAAAGCAGACTAGGTTGTCATTCAAGTCAAAGACATGACACTCCTCTGAAAGAATTCTTCAACTACTTCACATGGATCTGTTTGGCCCAATCTCTCCTAGAAGTAGCAAAAAGAAGAAATAGGTCTTTGAAGGAAGCAGCAAGGACGATGCTAGCCGAATCAAAACTCCCTTTGAAGTATTGGGCCGAAGCAGTCAACAATGATGCTACACGCAGAATCGTTCCTTCTTCACTCAAAGACATGGGAAAACTCCATACGAGTTATGGAAAAACATGAAGCCTTCAATCTCATATTTTCATGCTTTCGGTTCTAGGTGTTTCATCCACAACAACGATAAGAGGAGATTAAACACATTTGATAGCAAGGCTGATCCAGCAATCTTTCTCGGATACTCTGGAACTGAACGATCCAGCAAAGCCTATCGAGTGTTTAATTCTCAAACTCTTTGTGTTGAAGAAACACCACATGTCGTTTTTGATGAGTCTACTGATGATTTCAGGAAATAGAAAACTGAAAGAAGTGTTGAGAACAGTGAAGTTTCCAGAACTGAAATAAACAACACCGAACTTTCTACAGTTTTGGTGTGGGACCAGGAAAAGAAGAAGATACTGAAAAGCTTCAGTATCAAAAGAACAGTCAAAGGTCTGAAGCTCAGACTGGAGCCACTATAGATGGCATCAGTCAAGGGGGAACTCCAGTAGCCAAAGAACAAGTTGAACCTGCTGAAGCAGCTCCAGTTCAACACTCCTCTGCTCAAGCAAATGCACTACAATTCAGAACCATTCTGACTGAAGAACCTCCACTATCACCAAAAGAGATCAAGAAGTATCGAATATGGTTTGAACTCCACTCAAAGGAGAACATCATTGGAGAATCATCAAATGATGTAAAGACTCGAAGATCAATGTGCAACCTCGTCTTTGATATCAACCAGAACTGCATCAACGAAGATAAGAATTTTAGCTATTTCTTATCATCTACAAAGTCCAAGGACGTCGAAGATGTTGGATTTGTATACTGAAAGCAAGAACGTTTTATGCTTGTATACAATGTTTCCTAAGTTCACTATCTAATCTCCTATCTGATTGTGTTCATGATTGCATATGTATGTTCTTTATCTCTATATAAGTAGATTATATGGTGTGTTGTAGATCACAGAAGACCATATAATTGGAATAACCTTAAGAGATATAATATGATCACAGCCGAAATAACTCTAGGACAAGTTATTGGTTTAGGCTGCAGTATAGATGGAAGTAGTTTGTCTTGGCTACTTGTCTATACTGGTACGTCATTACGTATTGATAGGACCACAGTTTGAGATGTATTCTTCTATCTGACTTAAGTGAAGAATCAAGATCTCGGTGACTTATAAATCTTAATACTAATAAGTATTCAGATATATATATTAATTCGTATATCACTTTGACTTACTATGGGTGAAAGTTATATACTAACTCGAGTACTGTGTATCTTGGGTGATAGCGGTTAATATATGATATTTGATTATCTGTATTAGTACCCGTATCCGGTATAGGATAATGACATCCCCTTAAGGAGCTCAATAAGGTTTATTACGCTAAACCCTGCAGGTTGATTAAGTTCAGGCGTAATAATAAAGTTTGAGTGGTACTGCTTAAGGAATTATTAAGAGATTAATTAATTTAAGCTGTCAGAGCTCTAATTAATTAATGGATGTCGGATATTTTAAATACGGAGATTTAATAAGTCTAAATACAAGCCCCGACTCATCACCGGCAATAAAGGGGTAAGTCAGTATCGGTTCTCTAGTGGAATGAACTGATATTTATAAATTAATTATGGTCTGGGCTGACCATAGATAAATTAATTTATTTGAGGCCCATCTTTATTCCTTGTATCTGGTCCCTGGGCTGGCCCAATGTCTCCTAGCCCAAGTAGGGCAGATTTTCGGCCCTCACTAGAAACTGGCGCCCCCTCCTCCTTTTCTGTATTATTAAATACAGCTGTCAGCTCTCAGGAAAAGACACTAATAAAAATTAGGGTTTTTGAGAGCAGAGAGAGGCGCAGGAAAACGTGAGGTGATTTCTGTCTTGGGAGTTTCCATAGCTCGTTGTCCATCCAACGTTGGGAATTGAGCGGGATACAGTCGAGAAGATCAGAGCTGGAGTCAGATTTTCGCAGGAAACCAAGTTCTGGCAGTCTCCGTAAAACGGCCATAACTTCCTCCACAGAACTCCGATTCCGACGAATCAGGCGGCCACGGAAAGCTCTCTCGAAGACGAAGAAGTCGTATTTCTGGGCGAAATACGATTTGAGGACGTTTGAGGCTTCAAACGAAGGCTTGAAGTTGACTGACCTGTTCAGCGACAGATTGACGAATTCTTGGGAATTCTTCAGGTATTTTCTAACTCCAACGTGCAGTTGTTAAATTCATAGGAGCATGTTAGGATTAATCGTTGTATGATAAATTAATAATAATCCAAGAAACGATCATCGGGCAAACGGAGCATTAATTCAGTTTAATATTCCTTCAATTGGTATCAGAGCCCAGGATTAATTTCTTGGCTCTATTATTAATTTATGTACGATTAATAATGTGCGTTGTTTTTACTGTTGTTGTTCTTCGTGGTCTGTTGATTCGTGGGATACGTCGTTTTGACGTTGTAATCGTTTTTCACCGCGAGAAAATCCGTGGTTAGATTAGGATTTCAATTTGTTTTTGTTTTTCCTTTGTAATCTGTAAAATTGTGGAAAACGAGACGAAGACGACGACGATCAGACCGGAATAACGAAGGACGGATTGGAGTTAAGATCCACGGAGGTAAGTTTGCGCCGGGAGGCGGCGTGCGCCGCAGACGCGCCGGGCGGCGCTGTCGCGCGTGCCCGTGCGCTGCTGCGCGCGCGCCTACGGCTGCTGAGACTTACCAGATGCCGTGTGAGAGGTGAGACAGACCAGGGCGAGGTGGGGGCTGTGCACGCTGAGGGTCGCGTGCGCGCGCTGTGCGCTGCGCACCCGGTCGGGCGATGCTTGGCCGCCGCTGCTGTGGCCTCTGTTGTGCGCCGTGTGCTGCCGAGGCTGGTCGAGCAAGGTTGGGCGAGGGAGGACTGGCGGCGAGCAGGGGCTGTGCGCGCCGAGGGCTGCGAGTGCGCGCTCTGCGCGCTGCGTATCTAGCAGGCGTCGCGCGGCCGCTGCTGCCGAGGCTGCTGTCTTCACGCCGGTTCTGCCGAGGCTGCACGAGCTGCTGCGCTGCTGCTGCTGGACGTGCGCTGCTGTTGCTGGAGGCGCCAAGGGCTGTTACTACCGGAGGAGCCGAGCGCTGCCGACTGCCGCTGCTGCTCGCCGAGGAGGCTGCTGCCAGCGCCGGGCTGCCTTGAGCGCCGGGGCGCTGCTGCAGCGCCGGGTGGCTGCTGCGCGGTGGAGGGGCGGCTGCCAAGGGAGGCGGCGGCGCCTAGGGTTTCCAAACCCTAGGTGGCCGAGTTTTCCAAACCCTAGGGGGCCCAAACCCTAGTTTCTAAGACGGGCCTGTTTGAAGCTTTTCGGGCCGAGTTTACGTTTTTGAGTTTTATTTTTATTTCTTTTCTGTTCTTTGTAATAGATTAGAAATATGGGGTTCCACGAATGGGTCACGAAGAACTTTATTGTTTTAATTCTGTTCTTTGCATGTCGTGGTGTTAATCCTTTATGCTCGTTGCATGCTGTTTTTGTCTTTGCTTGTTAATATGTGTTTATTAACTGCGCTTAGACAAGCATGCTAGGTTTATCGTTTTCTTAAGCATGTTTTAGAATTCTGCGAGCATGTTTTACATGTTGCGTTCTAGATGAGCATGTTTAGGATTATGTGTTGAGCATGATCAAACCTTTTGAAAGAAAAAAGACTAAGCTGTATTAATAATTTTATAGATGATTAAAAATTGTTTAGATTGCCACAAGCGGCCTCTAGACAAAGTGATTGACAATGTGAGTAAACGTCCACACAGCGTGGCTTACTTCATGTTTGTTCTTTCATAAGTTTGTCAGATCAGGTTTCTATAAAAATATTTAAATCCATTAAAGTAGTGGGAGTTATGCAGTAAACGTCCACACAACGTGGCTTACTCGTATAATTTTTCACGAGTACTTTAGAGGATGGAATTAAATAAGATAACTAAGAAATTAAATTGAATGCGACATGGTCCGAGTGAGTATGTCAATTTCGAGAATTTAATTTCAAAGTTAAATTGTGGTTATTTCTTATTAATTTTTATTCTTAAAATTATGTAGATCTCCACATGCGGTCTCTAGACAAAGTGATTAGCAATGTGAGTAAACGTCCACCCAACGTGGCTTACTTCATATTTGTTTCTCATAAGTTTGTCAGAAGAGGTTTCTATAAAAATATTTAATCCATTGAAGTAGTGGGAGTTATGCAGTAAACGTCCACCCAACGTGGCTTACTTGTGTAATTTTCACGAGTACTTTGGAGAATGGAATTAAATAAGATAACCAAGAAAGTTAAATTGAAAGCGGCATGGTCCGAGTGAGTATGTCAATTTCGAGAATTTAATTTTCAAGGTTAAAATGTGGTCATTGCTTAGATATCATATCAAGTACAATGTACAACTCCCAAAGGAGTCCCTTCTTGATGATGATATGGTCTAGTTAAGGTGCCAACTATTAATTTCTTTTGTCAAAAGGTTAAGTTGACATGGAAATTAAATGGCTAGGTGAATAGTCTGGTTGAGGAGTTCGTGTGTAAACGTCCACCCAACGTGGCTTGCACATGGGATTCTTTGAGCCGTTGGAGGTTTCATTAATATTGTTTTATCAACAGGTTACAATATTATTGTTACGAACTATGTGCTTTATGTTTGTTTACTTTCAGATATGTCTATGTCTCCTGTTTCTTTTTTCTTGCACAAAGTCTTTTAACCGGTCCACTTATATAAAATGGAAAAGCAGTTTTGGATTTTTATCTTTATCACAAACTAAACACATATTTTGTGTTGCTTACTACTCGACGTTCTATTTGTTCGAACAATGAGACAACTGATGGGAAAAAGGAACTGGATAAAAGGTGGCATGTGACGAATAATGTGGCTATATGCTTTATTATGAGTATAATGTCACAAACCTTGTAGCTCCAACATCAGGGCATGGACGATGCTATTAGCATCATGCTGAATCTCAGGAAAGTGTTCGGAGAGTCGGACTGAGTTGCTCATTTAAATTTGATGAGAGTAATCTTGTTATTTTTATGAGTGAGCACAGCTCAGTGCACGAGCATGTCATGCAATTCTTGACGGACTTGACTTGCTCAGTGGGAGTATCGACGGTGAGGCAAAAGTCGATATTATCCTGAACTCTCTTCCCAAGTCTTTTAATTAAGAACTTCCGCCTCAACGCTGTTATGAGCAAGAGAGATAATACTCTTTTTGAGTTGTTGAATGCTCTAGTTACGGCTAAGGAAGTTGTAGGAAAGAGATGTGCAAGCACTTGTTATTGCCAAAGGAGAGCCATCTTCTTCGTCGAATGACGGGAAGAAGAAGGGTCCAAGGGGCAAGAAAGACAAGGGAAATAGTGGGAGTAGTGGTGTGATAAGATTGAGTATTGAAGATTTTTTCATTCAATACGTAAGGCAAAGGGTTAAGGTACTTCACTTGCTATAGTAACTGAGACATATCAGCTCATTTTCTACTCAGTTGTGAGTAGTGGATAACGAGAGAAACTGATAATGATTGTTACACCTTGCATGGCCTTTTAAGCTGACAAGGAAGCTGAGAAGTGATGAGATGATTGTCTTCATAGGCAACGTGACTAGAGTCGCAGTTGTTGCAATTGAAGCATTGTCTTTAAGTTCTAAAGACATAGTTTAGTTTTTGAGAGTTCCTTATCATGTTCCAAAATTTTGAATAGATGGATCTTATGTCATTTTTGATAGTGGTGTTTCTATCATAAGAAATGACAAAGTTGTCTATTCTGGTATTTTGAACATCTCTCTTCATACTATAACTTGTCTACAAAATACCTTTATATTGCATTTACATCATCGAACAAAAGAAAGAGAAAAGTTAAGGCTAATCTCTCATGAGGATCTTACACATATATTGATACCCTAGAAATAGGTCACATCTATCATAACAGGATCCAAAGGCTCGTGTCTAAATAAGTACATTGGATTCAATCCAGGTTGTACTATTTCGAACCTGCGAATCCTGTATAGAGGAAAAGATGGAGACCATGTCATTCATGGCAAAGGGGATAAAGGGCCAATAATGTGTTAGAAATGATCTTTTCTGATTCATTGTCAGTGTTTGGGATTCCAACCCAGTTTACTACACCGTGTAATCCCTACATAAAATGGTGTGGTGGAGAGAAGAAATAGGTCACTCTTGGAAAAATATGTTCGATGATGAGTTATGTATCTTTGCAATTAGTCCTAAAGAATCAGAAGGTGGTTATTAGCAATGACATACGATTCTTAGAAGTGGACTATGGGAGTAATCACTAATCCAAGTCAGATAGTGTACTTCAAGAAATTGAAGACATTAGACAGGCGATTCCATCACCCAAGCCAAGTGTGCAAGAGTTTTGTACCACAAGACACTGCACGCACTGTTGACACACATGTGCCACCACAGATCCATTGTAGTGGGAGGGTTGTGGGACAACCCGATCGATTTATGTTCTTGGGAGAATCTTTGGATTCAGTCCCTGGTAGTGAATATAAGAGAATCGACCCAGATATCTACTTGGAATTAGTGGAAGACGAGAATGTAGATTTCTGGCACGCCTCAATGGAGCAATCCATTAAGAATATGGTTGTATACTAAGAAAATCTTGCTACCAGAATGCCGTAAAGCCATAGGTTGCAAGTGAGTATACAAGAGAATGATAAGTCCGAATGAGCAAGGTCGTAGCTTTTAAAGCTAGACTGGTGGCGAAAGGTTATGCCCAGTGTGAAGGTATAGGTTATGATGATATTTTTGCCAGTGCCATGCTCAGAACATTCGGATCATTTTACCCATAGCAGCTCACTTAAACCATCGAGGTTACGTGAGGGAGGGAGAGAAACATCTCGTGTCAATCGCTCTCGTGTCATCGGTGATGTGGTTTATCTTGCATTTTATGTAGATAATATCCTCCTAATTGGCGACAATATGGAGCTATTGTCAAGACATAAAGTAATGGTTATCCGAACAGTCTCAGATGAAAGACTAAGGAGGTACAGTATACGTCTCTGTGATCAAGGTTATAAGGGATCACTAGAAAAGGATGTCGGGCTTATCTCGAGTGTCTTACATTGATACTGTGAATGCTCGTTTTAGTATGAATACCGCCAAGAAAGGATTGCTACCTTTTAGATATGGCGTTCCTTTATCTAAAGACTATGTCTTAAGATGCCTGTTGAGGTTGAGGAAATGAAGACAGTATTCTACGTTTCCGCAGTAGATAGCTTCATGTATGGATTACTATGTACGAGATCTTATATTTGCTATGCAATTAGCATGGTTGTAAGATATCAGTATAGTCCTAGTTAAGACACTGAACTGTGGTAAATTATATTCTCAAGTCCATGACTAGAGAATAAGGATAGTTTACCAGTTAGACAGTTTAGTTCCCTTTTTGGATTATACGATTTCGGATTTCCAGGCTGACCGGAACAAAGAATAATTACCTCGAGCTATGTGTTTTTTCTTGGGAGGTAAAACCTTTTGGTTTGACCACTACCTCCAGGATCTAAGGGTAATTCCTAGTTTGCGTGGGAGCATCACCTTCGTGATACCTCAAGTGCAGTTGCGAACTCTAAGGAATCCAAGAACCACAAGGGGTTAAACACATGTAGAGTAAGTACCAAGTTATACGATTATTCGTAAATCGAGGTTTTTGTGCTCAAAGAATAAATTCTCACATATTGGAGAAACCTACTGATCTTTCACAAAAGGCTTATCGCAAATGGTCATTGAAAGATGGGAATGCGATTGATGCCAGATTGATGCCACCCACTTAGGAAACTTTAAGTATAAGTGGGAGAAGTGTTAGGTGATTGGTAAATAGACGCATTGTATACTAAAAGTTTGCTTTAGTATAAGTGGGAGATTGTTGGATTTGTATACTGAAAGCAAGAACGTTTTATGCTTGTATACAATGTTTCCTAAGTTCACTATCTAATCTCCTATCTGATTGTGTTCATGATTGCATATGTATGTTCTTTATCTCTATATAAGTAGATTATATGGTGTGTTGTAGATCACAGAAGACCATATAATTGGAATAACCTTAAGAGATATAATATGATCACAGCCGAAATAACTCTAGGACAAGTTATTGGTTTAGGCTGCAGTATAGATGGAAGTAGTTTGTCTTGGCTACTTGTCTATACTGGTACGTCATTACGTATTGATAGGACCACAGTTTGAGATGTATTCTTCTATCTGACTTAAGTGAAGAATCAAGATCTCGGTGACTTATAAATCTTAATACTAATAAGTATTCAGATATATATATTAATTCGTATATCACTTTGACTTACTATGGGTGAAAGTTATATACTAACTCGAGTACTGTGTATCTTGGGTGATAGCGGTTAATATATGATATTTGATTATCTGTATTAGTACCCGTATCCGGTATAGGATAATGACATCCCCTTAAGGAGCTCAATAAGGTTTATTACGCTAAACCCTGCAGGTTGATTAAGTTCAGGCGTAATAATAAAGTTTGAGTGGTACTGCTTAAGGAATTATTAAGAGATTAATTAATTTAAGCTGTCAGAGCTCTAATTAATTAATGGATGTCGGATATTTTAAATACGGAGATTTAATAAGTCTAAATACAAGCCCCGACTCATCACCGGCAATAAAGGGGTAAGTCAGTATCGGTTCTCTAGTGGAATGAACTGATATTTATAAATTAATTATGGTCTGGGCTGACCATAGATAAATTAATTTATTTGAGGCCCATCTTTATTCCTTGTATCTGGTCCCTGGGCTGGCCCAATGTCTCCTAGCCCAAGTAGGGCAGATTTTCGGCCCTCACTAGAAACTGGCGCCCCCTCCTCCTTTTCTGTATTATTAAATACAGCTGTCAGCTCTCAGGAAAAGACACTGATAAAAATTAGGGTTTTTGAGAGCAGAGAGAGGCGCAGGAAAACGTGAGGTGATTTCTGTCTTGGGAGTTTCCATAGCTCGTTGTCCATCCAACGTTGGGAATTAAGCGGGATACAGTCGAGAAGATCAGAGCTGGAGTCAGATTTTCGCAGGAAACCAAGTTCTGGCAGTCTCCGTAAAACGGCCATAACTTCCTCCACAGAAATCCGATTCAGACGAATCAGGCGGCCACGGAAAGCTCTCTCGAAGACGAAGAAGTTGTATTTCTGGGCGAAATACGATTTGAGGACGTTTGAGGCTTCAAACGAAGGCTTGAAGCTGACTGACCTGTTCAGCGACAGATTGACGAATTCTTGGGAATTCTTCAGGTATTTTCTAACTCCAACGTGCAGTTGTTAAATTCATAGGAGCATGTTAGGATTAATCGTTGTATGATAAATTAATAATAATCCAAGAAACGATCATCGGGCAAACGGAGCATTAATTCAGTTTAATATTCCTTCAGAAGAAGCTCTGAAGTCCACTCAATGGGTCATCACAATGCAAGAAGAACTAAATGAATTCAATCGGTATTCAATTTGGGAACTTGTGGATCGACCAGACGATGCAAAAGTGATCGGTTTGAAATGGATTTTCAAAAACAAAAAATACGAAGAAGGAAATATTGTGAGAAACAAAGCAAGGCTAATAGAAAAAGATTACAGTCAAGAAGAAGGAATCGACTACGATGAGACTTTTGCCCCAGTTGCCAGATTGGAAGCAGTCAGGCTCTTCTTAGCCTTCACAGCTCACAAAGGATTCAAGGTACACCAAATGGATGTGAAGTGCGCATTTCTCAATGGAGTGCTCACCGATGAAGTCTACGTGGAACAACCTCCAAGTTTTGAGGTTGCAGGACCAGAAAAGGTGTACAAGCTGAAGAAAACACTCTGTGGCTTGAAATAAGCACAAAGAGCATGGTATGATACTTTCTCTGAGTATCTTGTTGAACAAGGATTCAAGAAAGGATCTGTGGACAGAACATTGTTCACTCTCAAAGAAGGAGAAGACCTCCTACTTGTTCAAATTTATGTCGATGACATAATCTTCGGATCCAAATCCGAACGCATGTGCAAGAAGTTTGTTGATATCATGACTAACAAGTTTTAGATATCCATGATGGGAAAAATGAATTTCTTTCTTGGATTACAAGTCAAGCAGACCAGCGAAGGAATACTGATCAATCAGTCAAAGTACGCCAAAGAACTGATCTCCACGTTCGGTATTCAGCACATGAAATCAGTCCAGATCCCAATGAACACAAACTGGAAAGTTGATCCAGGATCAGAAGGAAAATCTGTATCTTCAACCAAATACAGAGAAATCATTGGATCATTGTTGTATTTAACTGCGAGCAGACCATATATCGCATACACAGTCGAGGTTTGTGCAAGATATCAGTCAGATCCAAAGGAAGCTCATATGGATGCTGCAAAACAAATTTTGCGATATCTCAAAGGCACACCCAACTTAGGATTGTGGTACCCAGCTGACGATGACTTCAAGCTCACCGGATATTCAGACTCAAATTTTGCAGGATGCAAAATTGATCGCAAATTGACTTTGGGAACTTGTCAATTCCTAGGCAACAAGCTCATCTCATGATTTTCAAAGAAGCAGACTTCAGTCGCCACCTCCACCATTGAAGCTGAATATGTTGCTGCGGGAAGCTGCTGCTCACAACTCCTATGGTTAGTCCAACAACTGAAGGACTATGGGATCGAAGAGAAGGAAGTCCCAATCTATTGCGACAGCTCCAGTGATATTGCAATCTCACATAATCTAGTTCATCACACCAGAGTCAAGCATATTGCTATCCGACATCACTTCATTCGTGATCATGTCGAGAAGAAAGATATCTCTGTTGAATGGATTCTGACCGCAGTTCAGAGAGCAGACTGGCTGACCAAAGCTCTTCCTGAAGAAAGGTTCAACGATCTGTGTGGAAGGATCGACCTCATCAACCCAGAAGAGTGATGCTGTGTTTGAAGATCTCCTCAAAGAGTCACGATGACTAGTGGACAACCAACTGGTGCTCCACAACTGCTGACGTGGAAAGCAATGAAGACAAGTCTTCATCTGAAGAGAACTCATTCTGATAAGTCAACCAGGATCAGTGGTATCGACTGACTACAATGATCAGTCGATCAGTAAGTATCTTCAACTTACTATTTAAAATCAGTTAGTTTAGTTATGAGTCTTTTGTCTGTTTTCAAAAGTCTTCTCTAACTGATCAGTTTGTTTCAAAATCTTTAACTGATTGTTGAAAAATGGAATATCCGAGAAGGACAAGTACTTTTAAGAGAAAAAAATTGTATTTGATTTAACTTGTCCTGATCATTTCTTAAAAATCTTTCCAACCTTTTGCCTCTGAAATGATAGTCTTGAGAATCTCATTGATTTGACAAAATGCAATGATCTTTCTCACCTTTTGAAGCTTCCGTCCTCTGCGGTGATGGCGGACGTGAAATTTTCTTCAAAAACATTTTAGGCATAGTTTTCGATAAACTTTTTCATCTTCCTTCTTGGTAAAATTTGTCTATTTATACCTTGATGTCTTCGCTTGTTTTCTGCATCAACTAACAATTCTCCACAGCCTTCACTGTGAGAAAAAATTTCAATCTTTCAAAAAGTGCAGAGAAAATTTTGTTCCGACAAAGGAGAAAATCAATGACTACAAAGTCATGGAGTGGGAGAATGACACTCACATACTTGGTCTTCACCGGACCCTTCCACTGGATCTCAACGTCTCTCCGATGTCAAAGCTTGCTTCATTCTCACTTATATCCAGCGACGAGAGTGTTTTCCATCCTCATGCCCGGCCCATACGGTTTGAAGTACCTGTCTCAAGAAGACGGACTTCACCTAGTTCTCAGGAAAGCATCACACCTTTTTGTGAAGCTTCCATATGGTGCAACAACAACCAGGAAGACCTCAAGTCAACGGAAAACAAGTGTGAGTGTAACAAGCTTAGGAACATGAAGATCAAGAAGTTCAAGGCGCAGCCAAGCAGACTGTTGGAGTCCACAGGTTTCCCATGTGTTTAGTTTTATTTTTACTCCCTTGTAAGTCTTGCCCTGTACCTCGACTGATGTCTCATCAGTCTTTCTTTTAAATGAAAACAACTTTTGATCTCAACCTGAAGACGATGACTTGACCAGACTCTGATTAATATTTTTTTCTGTCTTCTCTTCGTTCTGTGTTTGAACTGTTGTGTTCTTTCTCTAAGTACAAGTTTTGGGTTCTATTGTTAAGGGGGAATAGTATTCACCCTGTTTTAGAACTTGTGCTCTGAGTTCAATCTTTCTCTTGCCTAGAACTGTTGTGTGGTTTTGGCATCATCAAAAAAGGGGAAATTGAACTTAATGGAATATCCTATTCCTTGTTTTGATGATACCAAAATCCATAGGTTTCATTTGTAATAGACCAGAACTGCTCGAACTCAAGGGTTATAGTTCTTTTTTTAGTTTAGTTGCAGTTCTGAAGACTGAAGACTGAAGAACGAATGATTGAAGACTGAAAACTGAAGATACCGACTGAAGCAGCAGTTGAAGAATCAGTCTAGAACTGATTACTTAATACGAGCCACGTGGAATTAGCGGACTGATACTAAAGTCAAGTATCAGTTTAACATTCTTCCTCGGACTGAACCTCCAACGTTCAAAGGAAGCCACATACTCCAGAAGTACGGCCGCATTAAATGCAAAGATGTCAGGATCGTCCTTTCTCTGTAGAGGTCATTCCTATTCGGTGACTACTTTATCAGAGACGTCGCAACTCCTGCTCTTCAACATAGCCGTTCTCACCAAACAAGGAACCTCGAAGATTGAAACCTCAGCCCAAGTTCAAATTACTCTCTAACGGAAGAAATCTTGAAGACCTTCTCCGCCAACGGATCTATTCAAGACTTCTCCTATAAGTAGCGCTCGAGGATCACTTCAATTTTCACCGATTCAACAACATAAGCTGAAACTCTGCCGAAATTGTTTCTCAGCCAAACGCTTAAAATCTCCAAAGCTTGAATCGAAGAAGAGAATTTCAAAGCCAAAAATCAGTCACTGCTGATTACATAAATTCTCTTAGACCTTAGACAAACCTTGTTTATCCAAAGCCTAGGTCAAACTAACTGCAAAGAACTTGTTCTTTGAAGTTCAGTTGGCATGATTTCAAACCTCCCTTTGATCGATAGAATCGAGTGTTTGAGTTGCAAAGGAGTTCAGGAAGGTACTCTGTCTCCGTGAGGTCCTAGTGCCAGTTCGTGCTAGGAGTGAGAAATCCAATAAGGTGTGTTGGTACTAAAGATTGGATCTTCAGTTATTTCGGTTGTGTTCACCCGCAAGCACATGGTTTGGTTTGTTGTGCACCCGTAAGCACTAGCATCGGTTTGCAGTGCACTCGTAAGCACTTGCAGAGTGAAGTTGTTGGTCTGATCAACCGACCGTGGATGTAGGAAGTGTTTTCCGAACCACGTCAAAATCTCTGTATTATTTACAGCTTTCAGTATTTAAATTGTTACTTGTGCTCTTCCTTTCATAAACTGAAAACTGATTAATCGCAAAGAGAAACTTAAAGACTAACAACGTGCTCAACCTAAAAGGCTATTGCGAAACAAAAGATTTCCGTTGCGTGTGTTATCAGTGTGACTGATCTATATCAGTAAGATTTATAACATCTCTGTTTATCAAACTTGACTGAAGCCTTACATGCATCAGTTAAGTTCTTATGACTTAACTGATAACTCCTTACTGAAGAGTCTTTCAATATCAGTCGTCAACCTTGTTTTGGTCAAATCTCTTTTCAGTAAATAGGTGTCTGAGTTTGTGTTTAAAGTTTCGTTTTGATCTCTATATTGAGATCTTCTTTAAAAATAGCCTATAAGTGTATTCCTTCCCCCCCATACACCTATTCGAGACCCTCTGGACCTAACAGAGCTGATAAAGGCGATAGAGCTGAGAAGGGCGCAGAGCTGATAAGGGCGCCAAAGCTGAGAAGGGCGCCAGAGCTGAGAAGAGTGCCAGAGCTGAGAAGGGCGCCGGAGCTGATAAGGGCGCCAGAACTGAGAAGGGCGCCTGAGCTGATAGGGGCACCAGAGCTGAAACTCCATAAGTCTATTACGCCATATCGACCACCGAAAGCTGTCCAACGTCCCAGCCCGCCTCTGCCACCCACGATTGTTGATCCAACCTAACCACTACCGAAGCAAGGAGATCCAGGCAGCTTCATTTTTGGTATTGGTTTGGGTAGAGCTGGAGAGGTCTCGAGCATGTTAGACTTGGGTGCGGCAGTCAATTTGATGCCGTTTGATATTTTTCAGAAGTTGGGCAGGAACGAAGATGAGCTGAAGTGCACTAATATGAGACTTCAGCTAGCTAACGGTGCTATAAGCAACCAGCTTGGACTTTTGGAGGATGTCAAAGTCACGGTGAGAGGAATCAAAGTGCTGGCAGATTTTGTGGTGCTCGATGCAGGAACAGGCATTAGAGGAGAGAACGGCCATCTTGTTCTGCTTGGCCAGCCTTTTATGGCTACTACCCAGACTCGCATTGATGTAGGATCTGGAACTTTGAGTATGGCCGTGTCAGGTAGATCGGTAACGTTTTCTATTTTCTATAAGAAGCCTGCTAATTCCACTTCTTTATTGCATATCTGTTCTTATGTTGAGATTTCTGACCATGTGGAAGAAGTGGAAATTTTCAGTGCTGATAATATTTTGCCAACTCTGACCAGCCCTCCAGCTCTGACCAGTCCGCCAGTTCTGACCATTCCACCAGCTCTGACGATCCCGACAGCTCTAACCAGTACTTGCCAAAACGATGCTGAGGAGAAATTGATGAGCACCTGCCCGAAAGAGGACGAGATAGTGCAGGAGTTTCTTAATAACCTGCTAGATGAGGAGGCCATTGAAGATAAATTTTTGGACAAGCTTCCACTCGAAGTTAATGCAGTGCATGAATTACCGACTAACTTGAAAGAGGACGCAGCCGTTGAAGAAGAAGGGGCTGACGTGCTGAAATGCAATGATGGTGTCGTGCAAGGATTGCAAGGTGTACTGCTCTTGGAGGAGAAGAAAGAGGGGAGCTTGCGATCTGGCTCATGGGTTGAGAGAATGTTTAATGTGATGAGCACTGTTTGCTCATTAAGAGGACCCGCAGCTAAAATGGAGAATGAAGTGTTTTCACAAGGATTAATGCAGCTGACGCTTCATAATGTTGGTTAAGGGTTTCTCTAAGTCGAGCTGGCGACTTTAAAACTAGCGCTGCATGGAAGGCAACCCATGTTGTTTTTCTTTGTTTGCTTTTCGTTTCTTTTGTTCTGTTGTTTCTTTGCTTTCTTTTGTGTTTCTTGTTTTGATGCATTTGGTTGGTTTAATCTTTTTGGAGTGTTCTTGTTATGTTAGGCAGAAGAGCTCTTTCCCAGCGCTGAACTTCCACTTTGACTAAGCCGCCAGCTCTGACGTTGTCGCCAGCGCTGAAGAGAACCGCCAGCACTGAAATATCCACTCTGCCACAAACCCTACTTTTCGCCGCCTCACACAGTGCTTTTGATTTTCAGTGCCGATATTCAGGGACGTTCTTCTAACTCTACTTATTTTTTGCCCTAAGGACATGGCATACTTTAAGTGTGGGGGGTGGCTTGTTTTGATGCGTGCATTTTGCTTTTGATTGGGAGATTGGTCCCTCTGTTCTTAGCTTATTCTTTGAGGCTTGCTAATTTTTATGAATTTGTGGAAGAGATGGGTTATGATGAAAATTTTGAGTTTGTGTTTGAATGGTGGTTATTCTGGTTTTACTCTTAATATATGTCTCTTGATTGTGCAAAGAATTATGAGTTTTGTTGTAACACTGTGGTAAGCAAGTAAAACATGATTTGTCCGGTAGATGCTAGAAGGAGTGTTGTCATTGTGTATGCCTACTATCGTATCCTTATCTGTGAAATGTGTGAATTCTGAACATTTGGCCAGCTCTGAAAATTTGGTCCAGCTCTAAAAATGACAGCTCTGAGTATCTGCTCCGCTAGTTTAACTATGAGCATGGAAAACCACGTGAGAAGACTTTGGATTACATCCAAATGGTTTTATTTCACGAATTATGGCTAAACTGTCGAAATTTAAGTGATTGAGCGCACAAAGTGTGAAAAATGGAGATATTGATTATAAAGACGATCACATTAGGGAATTCACTTCTAGCGGAGAATTGGGTCTGATCGGATTATTTGCATTACCGTTGTGTTGCTTCGTGAACTTTAAGTTACTTGCATAATCTGAGAGATATGTGTTGATTGGAAAATTTTGAATTGACTTGTTGAATGTTTGGATGGAAATAATAATTGTGAAACGCTCTCTTCCTAGGATTCATACTGATTTTGCTTGAGGACAAGCAAAAGGCTAAGTGTGGAGGGGTTGATTAATGCCTAATTGTTCTTAATTTGGGGGTTTGTTTGTGCCATGTTAGAGTTAATTATTCTGGAATTTGGTGCGTTTATGAGTCTGTTTTATGCTTTGCAGGAGATTTTTATAAAATAGGAGAAAGTATGATATTCTGGAGATTTTGGATTAGAATTGCGTTTTTACGCGCAAACTGGTGCCCAGAGCGGAATAGTCTGCGCCAGAGCAGAGCTGACAATCCCGCGCCAGAACTGACCAAGCTTGACAGAGCTGAAATGCCATAGCCAGAGCTGACTTCCATAGTCAGAGCTCACCATCTCCAAAGCAGAACTCATTTGCCAGAGCAGAGCTGACTAAGCTCAATAGAGCTGATTCCATCTCCAGACCAGAGTGTATCTCCACAGAGCTGAATATTCCATAGCAGACCACATCGTATCCAGAGCAGACTACGGTTCCAGAGTTGACTTTCGATAGAGCTGGCATTAATTAGTGCAGAGCAGACTACATTTTCCAGAGCTGCCTACTTCTTCAGAGATACGACTCCAGAGCTGACTCACCAGAGCCGCCTACGTCTCCAGAACTATCGTTACTTGCAGAGCACGCTTCCAAATCTGACTTTCCTTTGCAGTTACGATTCTATTCCAACCTGACTTTCCTTTGTAGTCACGATTCTATCTCTTAGGCCCAGCTTGACTGGGCCGTTCTTGATAGATTTTAGGGTTGATGAAGGCAGTCTATAAGAAGGGATGAACGTGCTGAAGGAATATTAAATTGAATTAACGTTCCGTTTGCCCGATGATCGTTTCTTGGTTATTATTAATTTGCCATACAACGATTAATTCCTAACATGCTCCTATGAATTTAACAGCTGCACATAGGTGTTAGGAAAACTTACTTGAGAATCGGATGCACAGATGGTTGATAATCGCGTTGAATGATTCAGACTCCAGCTCTGATCTTCTCGACTGTATCCCGCTCAATTCCCAACGTTGGATGGACAACGAGCTATGAGAACTCCCAAGACAGAATGGCACCTCACGATTTTCTGCGCCTCCCTCTGCTCTCAAACCCTAATATTTTATCAGTGTATTTTCCTGAGAGCTGACAGCTGTATTTAATAATACAGAAATAAGGAGGAGGCGCCAATTACAGTGCTAGGGCCGAAAATTCTGTCTTCATGGGCTAGGAGACATTGGGCCAGCCCAGGGACCAGATACAAGGAATAAAGATGGGCCTCAAATAAATTAATTCATCCATGGTCAGCCCAGACCATAATTAATTTATAAATATCAGTTCATTCCACTAGAGAACCGATACTGACTTACCCCTTTATTGCCGGTGATGAGTCGGGGCTTGTATTTAGACTTATTAAATCTCCGTATTTAAAATATCCGACATCCATTAATTAATTAGAGCTCTGACAGCTTAAATTAATTAATCTCTTAATAATTCCTTAAGCAGTACCACTCAATCTTTATTATTACGCCTGAACTTAATCAACCTGCAGGGTTTAGCGTAATAAACCTTATTGAGCTCCTTAAGGGGATGTCATTATCCTATACCGGATACGGGTACTAATACAGATAATCAAATATCATATATTAACTGCTATCACCCAAGATACAGAGTACTCGAGTTAGTATTTAACTCTCGCTCATAGTAAGTCAAAGTGATATACGAATTAACATATATATCTGAATACTTATTAGTATTAAGATTTATAAGTCACCGAGATCTTGATTCTCCACTTAAGTCAGATAGAAGAATACATCTCAACTGTTGGTCCTATCAATACGTAATGACGTACCAGTATAGACAAGTAGCCAAGACAAACTACTTCCATCTATACTGCAGCCTAAACCAATAACTTGTCCTAGAGTTATTTCGGCTGTGATCATATTATATCTCTTAAGGTTATTCCAATTACATGGTCTTCTGTGATCTACAACACACCATATAATCTACTTATACAGAGATAAAGAACATACATATGCAATCATGAACACAATCAGATAGGAGATAAGAATAGTGAATAACAGGAATCATTGTATACAAGCATAAAGTTCTTGCTTTCAGTATACAAATCCAACAATCTCCCACTTATACTAAAGGAAAACTTTTAGTATACAATGTGTCTAAATACTAGCTATTACAAAACTTCACTTCATCTCTCCCACTTATACTGAAAGTTTTTCTCTAAGTGGGTGGCATCAACCGCAATCCCATCCCTCGAGCATGCTTCTCATAGGTCTTTTGCGGTAAGCTTTTCGTGAAAGGATCAGCTAGGTTCTCCAATGTATCAATCTTCTCTACTAGCACATCTCCTCTGTTTACGATTTCTCGTATAATGTGGTACTTTCTCTCTATGTGTTTTGACGCCTTGTGGCTCCTGGGTTCCTTAGAATTTGCCACTGCACCCGAGTTATCACAATAAATTATGATACTCTTAGGCAAATTAGGGACCACTCCTAGATCCAAGAGGTAGTTCCGGAACCATACAGCCTCCTTAGCAGCTTCCGAAGCAGCTACATACTCGGCTTCCATGGTGGAGTCTGCAATGCACTTCTGCTTTGCACTCCGCCATGATACGGCTCCACCTCCCAAGGTAAACACATAACCAGAGGTAGATCTCTTCTCATCCCGGTCAGCCTGGAAATCCGAATCGGTGTAACCCAAAGGAAATAGACTGTCTGACTGGTAAACTAGCCTATAATCTCGAGTCCTCTTCAGGTACTTGAGAATATGCTTTACCGCAGTCCAGTGTCCTGGTCCAGGGTTCGACTGATATCTTGCAACCATGCCAACGACATAGCAAATATCAGGTCTCGTGCAGAGCATCGCATACATGAGGCTACCTACGGCGGAAGCATAGGGTATCTTCCTCATCTCCTCAACCTCACTAGGCGTCTTAGGACACATGTCCTTAGACAGAGGAATGCCATGTCTAAAAGGTAGCAAGCCTTTCTTGGCATTCTGCATGCTAAAACGAGCAATCACAGTATCAATGTAAGACGCTTGAGATAAGCTCAACATCCTTTTCTGGCGATCACGAACGACCTTGATCCCCAGGATGTACGCTGCATCTCCTAAGTCTTTCATTTGAAACTGTTCGGATAACCACTTCTTTATGTCCGATAATAGCTCAACATTGTTGCCAATGAGGAGGATATCATCTACATAAAGTGCAAGGAAAACCACGTCACCATTGGCATCTAAACGGTACACGCAACTCTCGTTCTCACAACGAGTAAATCCATAGGATTTAATGACCTCGTCAAAACGTTTGTTCCATGACCTCGAAGCTTGCTTAAGTCCATAAATGGACTTCTTAAGCTTCCACACAAGATGCTCTTCGCCCTTCTTCACAAACCCTTCAGGTTGCTGCATATAGATGTCCCTTCCTTCTTCAAGGAAACCGTTTAGGAAAGCGGTCTTGACATCCATTTGCCAAATCTCAAGGTTCATGTGGGCTGCTATGGCAAGGAGTATTCGGATAGACTTAAGCATGGCAACCGGCGAAAAGGTCTCATCATAATCTATACCCTGTTCCTGGGTATAACCTTTCGCCACCAGTCTAGCTTTAAAAGCTGCGACTTCGCCATCCGAATCTCTCTTTCTCTTGTATACCCACCTACTACCTATAGCTAGGAAGCCATCTGGTAGTTCGGTCTTCTCGTATACATCCATAGCACCCATGGATTCTATTTCAGAAACCATGGCCTCGTACCAAGAATCTGCATCTTGATCTTTCATCGCTTGTCTATAGTTATCAGGGTCGACATCCTTCTGTTCATCAACAGGGAGTAGATCCGAAGATTCTCCCAAGAACATAAATCGATCGGGTTGAACTACAACCCTCCCACTACGACGAAGCGGTGATGGTACAGTTGTGACAATGGTTTGTGCAGGGTCTTGTGGTGCATTCACTTGCACACTTGGCTGGGGTGATGGAATCGCCTGTCCATTGCCTTCGATTTCTTGAAGGACAATCTCGGACTTAGACTTGTGATTACTTTCATAATCGTGTTCCAAGAATCGTGCGTTGGTGCTAACAACCACTTTCTGATCCTTCGGATTATAAAAGTAACCACCTTTCGTTTCCTTAGGGTATCCTATAAACAGCATTAGTTCGCATCTCGGCTCCAATTTCCTCGCTTCCTTGTCTAGCACGTATGCAGGACAACCCCATATCTTTATATGATTCAAGCTGGGCTTACGCCCTGACCATAACTCAATAGGAGTTTTAGGAACCGATTTGGACGGTACCCGATTCAGCAAATAAACCGCTGTTTCCAAGGCATATCCCCAAAACGAAATAGGCAATGATGCATAGCTCATCATAGATCGTACCATTTCCATAAGAGTTCTGTTTCTTCTCTCCGCTACACCGTTCTGTTGGGGAGTACCCGGTGCAGTCAATTGGGATGTAATCCCAAGATCTGACAAGTATTGCAGAAACTCGTTCCCGAGGTATTCGCCACCGCGATCAGACCGCAATGACTTGATAGATTTACCCGTTCTCTTCTCCACCTCCGCCTTGAATTCTTTGAATTTCTCAAAGCATTCAGACTTGCGTTGAAGTAGGTAAATATACCCATACCTTGAGTAATCGTCAATGAAAGTGACGAAGTACTCGTATCCTCCACGAGCTCTAGTGGACATCGGTCCACACAAGTCAGAGTGAATCAATTCTAACACATCCGAGGCCCTATTCCCCTTTGCCTTAAAAGGCCTTGCCGTCATCTTTCCCTCTATACAGGATTCGCAGGTTCTAAATGGCACAGCTTGAAAGTCTTTCAAGATTCCATTTGAAACGAGCCTTTGGATCCTATTTAGATTGATGTGGCCTAATCTTAGGTGCCAAGTATGTGTATATTGTTCATGAGAGTAATATTTTCTCTTATTAGGATTTGGAAGAATTTGTGATGTAGATGCAACATGGACAGAGTTATTCATTGGACATGTAATAGTATAGAGAGAGTTGTTCAAAATTCCAGAACAAATAATCTTGTTATCTCTCATGATAGAGACACCCCCATCAAAAGTAACAGAATATCCATTCAAAAACAACTTTGAAACAGAAATTATGTTCCGCCGAAACTCCGGCACATATAAAATATCTCTCAAAACTAAAATGTCATCACCAAAACATAAAGATAAATCTCCAATAGCAACAGCTGCGACCTTCGACGCATTGCCCATGGAGATGGTGATCTCATCACTTGCCAGCTCCCTTGTTGGGTTGAACCCCTGCAAGGTGTAACAAACATGGTCAGTTGCCCCCGTATCCACTACCCACGAATGAGTAGAAAACGAAGCTAAACATGTTTCTGTTACTAAAACTTGTGACGTACCTTGTCCCTTTGCCTTGAGCACTGGACAATCTTTCTTCCAATGCCCAACCTTGCCGCACTTGAAGCACTTTCCCTTGGCTGTCGGCTTGTTCACGCCGCCGCTAGGGCCATCAACCTTGGCTTTACCGCTCCCACTAGCCTCATGGTCATGCTTGCCCTTTGGACCTTTCCACTTCTTTTTCCCGCCTTTCGACGAAGAAGTAGATCCCTTGGCAGCAACAAGGACCTCTTTCCCATTGCGCGTGCCCATGACCCCCTCTGCCGAAACTAGAGCATTCAACAACTCATTAAGAGTATAGTTGGCCTTGCTCATAACGACATTGAGACGGAAATGCTCAAAAGTCTTGGGGAGAGTATTGAGGATGATATCGACCTTGGCTTCGCCTTCGATACCCCCTCCTAGCAGATCAAGCCTGTCAAACAGATTTGTCATATGCATGACATGATCGTGCACCGAGCTGCCCTCGCTCATTTTACAAGATAAGATTTCTCTCATCAAGTTAAAACGAGCAGACCTCTCGGACTCCCCATAAACCTCGCTGAGGTTTAACATGATGGTCGCTGCGTCATCCATGACCTGATGCTGGAGTTGCAAATTTTGCGACATAGTCATCATAATATAGCACTTGGCCATATTATTCGACTTGTGCCACCTTTTATGCGCCTCACGTTCCGCATCAGTCGACTCATCAGTTAAGGCCGCGGGACGTGGAGTGGTAAGCACAAAACTGTGCTCATCAGCGTCAAGAATATACATAATATGGCGTTTCCATTCAGTGTAATTTGGACCGGTGAGAGGATTGTTGGCTAGAATGTTAATAATCGGAGACATAGACATATCTGAAAGTAAACAAATAAACATGTAAGAACATGAAACGCATATAGTTCGTAACAGTAATATTGTAACCTTTTGATAAAACAATATTAATGAAACCTCCAACGGCTCAAAGAATCCCATGTGCAAGCCACGTTGGGTGGACGTTTACACATGAACTCCTCAACCAGACTATTTACCTAGTCATTTAATTTCCATCCATGTCAACTTAACCTTTTGACAAAGGAAATTAATAGTTGGCACCTTAACTAGACCATATCATCATCAAGAAGGGACTCCTTTGGGAGTTGTACATTGTACTTGATATGATATCTAAGCAATGACCACATTTTAACCTTGAAAATTAAATTCTCGAAATTAGCATACTCACTAGGACCATGCCGCTTTCAATTTAATTTTCTTGGTTATCTTATTTAATTCCATTCTCCAAAGTACTTGTGAAAATTACACAAGTAAGCCACGTTGGGTGGACGTTTACTGCATAACTCCCACTACTTTAATGGTTTAAATATCTTTTATAGAAACCTCTTCTGACAAACTTATGAAAAACAAATATGAAGTAAGCCACGTTGGGTGGACGTTTACTCATATTGCTAATCACTTTGTCTAGAGACCGCATGTGGAGGTCTAAAATAATTTTTAATTACTATAAAAATTATTAAACTGCTTAGTCTTTTTCTTTCAAAAGGTTCGTTCATGCTCAAGCACATAAACCTAAACATGCTTCTCTAGAACGCAACATGTAAATCATGCTCGCAGAATTCTAAAACATGCTTAAGAAAACGGCAAACCTACTAACATGCTCGTCTAAGCGCAATTAATAAACAAATATTAACAAGCAAAGACGTGCAAAAAGCAGGTAAAGAGCATAAGGGATTAACAACCACGACATGCAAAGAACAGTAATAAAAGAATTAAAATTCTTCGTGATCCATTCGTGGAAACCCAACATCTATTCTATTACAAAATAAAATAGAAAAACAAGCCCAAAAACTGAAGATAAAAACTCGGCCCGAACACATGGGCCCGTCAAGCTAGGGTTTGGGCCCCCTAGGATTTGAGCAATCGCAGCTAGGGTTTGGAAACCCTAGCCGCCGCGGCCATCTCCCAAACAGCCGCCCCACGCTCGTCAGCAGCCCGGCGCCGGCCACCCGCGCGAGCAGCCGCCCGGTCAGCAGCGCTCGGCGCCACCAGCACCCGGCCCCTCCACCGCACGAACGCACCAGCAGCAGCAGCGGGCTCCAGCGCTCCCAGCGGCAGCAGCTCCAGCAGGCATCCCGGCGTGGACAGCAGCAGCGGCAGCAGCGGCAGTGCGCCGCCCGCTGGGCGCGCAGCGCGTGAAGCGCGCAGGCGCGGCCCCCGAGCGCGCACAGCCCCTGCCGGCTGCAGCCTCCTTCCCTGCCCGACCCGCACAGCAGCAGCCGCCCGCCTCGCCTCGCATCGAGCAGCAGCAGCAAGGGCGCACGGCGCCTGCCCGGGCGCGCGGCGCTCAGCGCGCGCGCAGCCCTTGGCGCCGGCGGCCTTGCTCGCTCCGTGCCCGTTGCTCCTCCTTACACCTTCCTCGTCGTTGATTCGTCGTCGTCCTCGTCTCGTTCTTCAATTTTACAGATTTACAACGGAAAAAACAAATACAATTGAAATCCTAATCTAACCACGGATTTTCTCGTGGTGAAAAACGATTACAACGTCAAACGACGTATCCCACGAATCAACGAATCACGAAGAACAACAGCAGTTAAAAAACAACGCATATTATTAATCGTACACAAATTAATAATAGAGCCAAGAAATTAATCCTGGGCTCTGATACCAATTGAAGGAATATTAAATTGAATTAACGTTCCGTTTGCCCGATGATCGTTTCTTGGTTATTATTAATTTGCCATACAACGATTAATTCCTAACATGCTCCTATGAATTTAACAGCTGCACATAGGTGTTAGGAAAACTTACTTGAGAATCGGATGCACAGATGGTTGATAATCGCGTTGAATGATTCAGACTCCAGCTCTGATCTTCTCGACTGTATCCCGCTCAATTCCCAACGTTGGATGGACAACGAGCTATGAGAACTCCCAAGACAGAATGGCACCTCACGATTTTCTGCGCCTCCCTCTGCTCTCAAACCCTAATATTTTATCAGTGTATTTTCCTGAGAGCTGACAGCTGTATTTAATAATACAGAAATAAGGAGGAGGCGCCAATTACAGTGCTAGGGCCGAAAATTCTGTCTTCATGGGCTAGGAGACATTGGGCCAGCCCAGGGACCAGATACAAGGAATAAAGATGGGCCTCAAATAAATTAATTCATCCATGGTCAGCCCAGACCATAATTAATTTATAAATATCAGTTCATTCCACTAGAGAACCGATACTGACTTACCCCTTTATTGCCGGTGATGAGTCGGGGCTTGTATTTAGACTTATTAAATCTCCGTATTTAAAATATCCGACATCCATTAATTAATTAGAGCTCTGACAGCTTAAATTAATTAATCTCTTAATAATTCCTTAAGCAGTACCACTCAATCTTTATTATTACGCCTGAACTTAATCAACCTGCAGGGTTTAGCGTAATAAACCTTATTGAGCTCCTTAAGGGGATGTCATTATCCTATACCGGATACGGGTACTAATACAGATAATCAAATATCATATATTAACTGCTATCACCCAAGATACAGAGTACTCGAGTTAGTATTTAACTCTCGCTCATAGTAAGTCAAAGTGATATACGAATTAACATATATATCTGAATACTTATTAGTATTAAGATTTATAAGTCACCGAGATCTTGATTCTCCACTTAAGTCAGATAGAAGAATACATCTCAACTGTTGGTCCTATCAATACGTAATGACGTACCAGTATAGACAAGTAGCCAAGACAAACTACTTCCATCTATACTGCAGCCTAAACCAATAACTTGTCCTAGAGTTATTTCGGCTGTGATCATATTATATCTCTTAAGGTTATTCCAATTACATGGTCTTCTGTGATCTACAACACACCATATAATCTACTTATACAGAGATAAAGAACATACATATGCAATCATGAACACAATCAGATAGGAGATAAGAATAGTGAATAACAGGAATCATTGTATACAAGCATAAAGTTCTTGCTTTCAGTATACAAATCCAACACGTGCATGATCAAGAGACACTCTTCTGCCTCCGGCATTTAGTTAGACAATCTTTTTCTGCTTCCGGCACTTAGTTAATCTTAGGCATCAAAATTACTTTACGGTTTTTATTGCTTTCATAGTTCTTTAAGTTTTCCAGATTTCGTTCTAGTTAGATTTCAATTTCAGTTTTAGTTAGTTCTTCGTTTCGAGTTGTAATCAAGTGATAGATTTGCTTCTCGCGAAGATTTCAGTATTTATTAATTACGTTTATTTATTTGCCACTACTTTAATTATGTTTTGCTTTCAATTATGCAATTTAGTTTCTGTCAATTAGATTAGAAGCTTTTAATTTAAAGTTATTTAAATTCTTAGCCTAGTAGCGTTTAAATTCAATTCGCCTTTACTTTACCGTTTAATTTTGCCTAGGGTTTAATAGTTTATTTCGCATAGTTAATTTTAAGTTTAAGTTTAATTCCAAGCTTAGTTTAATTTTTACTGCTTTCAATCCGATCTTTACTGCTTTCTTGTGATACAATTAGAAGCCCTTTAAGATCTTCCTTGAAAAACGACTTTGGATTAACTTACCATTGCTAGAGTGTCCTTGTGCTATTGCAAGTCAATCTAGAGGTGTTTAGGTTGAGTCAGTATCTTCGATCATTCTACGGAGCACCAGCAAAATGCAATGTTTTTGGAAAAATGTTACTGAAGTATCTTCATCCATCTATCTTTTCGAGAGCCCGAAAAGCTCTTCAAAGTCATCCCCAATCATCATCAATACCACTCCTGCTCCCATTGGTGGTATTCACAGCCAAACACGAAGTTCTCACAAAAAGACCACTGTCAGTCAGACAACGTCGATCGAGATTGATCTTGTTACTCCCTCGTCACCAGTCAAGGAACTACCTGAGGAAGCACTCGAAAAGACTCCTGCTGATTCACCCATCCCTATTGGTGAATCTTCTCAACAGCCATCACATTCCCCTGTTGATCTATCTCCAAATCAAGAAAAACAGCCTCGTGACAAGTCACCAACTGCTGAAGAAGAGGAAGATCTGACTGATGAGATGCGCCCTCATCTCTTAGGATTTTTCCACTATTGCTTCGAAACCTTCCACAAGAAGGTCAAGTACGTTGATCCAACTAATCCTGATACTCCATCCTCCTCCACTGTTGCACCTGTTGCAATGCTTAAAAACTATCTGATTCTACTTGCTCAACACTGTGTCACTGCCACATTTCCCAAGATCTTGGCCGATGAAAATCCAGAAGAATTTCAAGATCTTGTCAGCTATTTTTTCTACACAATTGTCAAGACTGCACCAAAGTCCAAGTTTCAAAGAATAGATGAAGTCTTGACTCATGATGAAATGGAAGCTCTCGCGGATGATGTTTTTGAGAAGTTTGATGTCACCAATCTATGGGATGCCATTCACGATTGGTCACCGAACTTCAGGTATTATCTGATCTCCAGAGGACTTCTCAAAGAAGATCTCAACAGTGATGATGAAATCCCCTACAAGGTTCCTACCTCTAGAGTTCGTCCATTTGTTGAAGACACAAGAACAGAACAACCAAATGAAGAAATGCCTGCGGCAGCAAACATGTCAACTCATGAAGAGATCCAACTGATGAAGGACAAACTACAAGCACAAGAAAATGAGATTTATGAACTCAAGGTTAAGTTTGCCTTTCTTGAATTAGTCGTCATGGATCTTCAGCATTAGTGCGGAATTCAAGCAATGGGTGCTGCGGCAACTGAACCCCACGGTCATAAAGAGAAAAGTGAAAAGGAAGAAGGAAAAGGCGAAAGAGTATCAAAGACTGAAGAGAATCTGGAAGAGATAACCGCCAAAAGATCGCGAGAAAATTGACAATGAAAGTTGGTAAGATTGACTTCAAAGTTTCTGATTGGTAGATTTTTGCACTATTAGAATTGGTTTCAAATATATTACTGTTAGATTTTGTTTTCAAGATAGTAGTCTACGTGTATTTTCAATGCACTGTTCTGATTTGAATTGATTTGGATTTTGACTGATTTCTCATTAGTGGATGTTGTCTTGTTTTAGTAAATTATCTATATTTGACAATAGACAATTCTCATTATCATCATCTTTCCTTCTCGCCAATGGAACTATTGATGAGAGATATTAAGTTATATCTCTAAGGGGGAATCTTAACTAAATTGTTCAGTTGAAATTGCGAAATTGACTAACTACAAAGATCAATCGCCTAGTGAGAAATTTAAGTGTTGATGTGGGTTAAGAAGTTTATATCAGTTGAATAAGTTTTAAACCTTCACGCTCATAATATCTTTTGCTTAACTGACGTATTTATAAATTTAACTGATTGTTGGGAACTGAGACTGAAATATTCTTGCTGGACAAGTCTTATTCAAATTGCACTTAAAATTTACTTTAACTTGTCCCGCCCTTGTTATAATTTCATAAACAGGCCTTTCCATCCTAGAGATCATGCCAAATATTCTTTATCTTTTAAATCTCATATTTTAAGGAACTTTTCTGACAGGTATTTAATGCGGATTTCAAAAATCATTAAATTTAAGTCGGCGCGCGGATTTCAAACCTCTCACGTCTTTTCAATTGCCCTAAGTAATTGTTCTTCTTCCACGATCACATGACATCATTGCTTTCTCTCTCACCCCTACCAACTCCCTTGTCTATTTTCTTTCTCTTGCATGCAAACTAACCCCTGTTCCACAACAATCAACTGTGAGATTTTTTCGTTCAAAATTTTGTTCTCAAATCTCAGATATGGAAAAACAAGGTGACAAAAAGAAACCTGCTGATTGCAACATGAAGGATGTTCGATATGAACACTCAGTGAATACTCCATCCTTTCAATCGCAACAAGGATCCGTCAAAGCCGAAGAAATTTTGTCACAACATCAATGGCTTCTGTTTGTCAAGAAAGAACCAACCTCTCTTCTGTCATCACCAATCCACCAGTTCTATCAAGAACTGAAGTTCAATGAGTCCGGTGAACTTTTCACCAAAGTTCAGGCTTTCACTTCTCTGGACTTCACAACACAAGAAGAAGTACCCATCAATGTAACTAAAGTTGTTCGAGAACTATTCGCCCTGTCAAACATTGGTCCAAATCATCCTCCATCACTGATGCAGAGGCCAACAAAACTCTGAAGAAATGAATGACTAAGGCTGATGAATCCACTGAAGGGACGCTCATGATATCTCTCCTCAAACCTAGTCATCGTCTACTGGCTAAGATCATTCAGAAATGCTGGATCGGAGCCACAGGAACTCTGGACAAAGCATCCCAGCCACAGAAGAACATTTTGGCTGCTCTAATGAAGCCTGGTCCTTTCAACTGGGAGCAAGCCTATCTTGATCTGCTGTGCGGAGAACCTCAGAACTCAAAGCCTGCAAATCTGCTCCGACAAGGCAACAGAGTCTCCCAGATCATTATCCATGGAACTCGTCATCTTCCTCAAATCTACTGGCCAGAAACTCTAAAGGTAATAGATCATATCCGCCTCTTCAAAGTGGCGAAGGGAGGACCCAAACCCTCCAAGAAGCCAAAAGTGACTGATATCTCATCACCTCAATCTGATGAGACTGATCCTTGTGAGTCTCCAACTGATTCTCTTCCAAGACCACCCAGACCTTCTGGTGGAGATTCTTCAACCCCATCCCAAACTCCTTCCAAAGGCCCATCAGTTACCATCACAAATGTGCCCCGCCGTCCTCGTTCCACTACAAAGAACATTTCCTCAAAACCTGCCTCTCAGTCAACCCCCAAACTCCCCATCAAATCCCTCACCAAAACACAAATCCAAGTGTAAAGTCGTCCAACAATCATCCTCTGTGCCGACTCTTTATGGCACCTCTAAACAAATCAAGGCTGTTGAAATAATGCAAGTCACAGCTAAGAAAGATACTTCTCAACAATTGAAACACCACCTCGATCGGTGGATTAGATACCTCTCTAGGAGTCTACAAGAACCTTCATAGACTTCTCGCCTACACATTCCTCAAAACTGCTCCTTGCTCACAAGTCAATGAACTTCAACTGCTTGAGACTGATAATGCCTTCACGTTCGAAGAAGCAAAATTATACAGCATCTTCAACTTCCCTAGATTGTGGGATGTCATTTATGGATTCGACAAATTCGCCTTAGACTACCTTGAGTCGCAAGGGTACACCCGAGGTCCCCGGATCATCTCTATCGATGCAGGAACCTCCACTTCCCAAGTTGCTGCAGAGACAACTGATGCTGCTTCTTTGATCCTTGACGTAGTTGATCATGTGTTACCTGATCAACAAAGTCCGGTTACTGCAGCCAACGTCCAAGAAACTCCTGCACCTGACTCTGCTCATCAGGAAAGCCCTGTTTTTGTACTTGCTTCACAGGACACTCCAGTCTCTACAACATCAGATCAGCAGATGACTGAATCCATCAGTCATCCAACTGTAGATGAAACATCTGCTACTCAAGTTCTGGATCAGCAATCACCCTGGACGACTGAACCCATCAGTTGTCCTTACTTTGAAGAAACACAGCTCATGGCTACTGATCAGACTAGAGTCCCCAATGTCTCTCCAATGTTGGACAATCCAACAGTTGCTATTGAAGATCCCTCTACTCCGGAAGGACTTGTAGAGGACATCACTGAAGATCCTTTATCGTCGTCATTTCCACAGGAATCATCTGATATTCCTACTTCAACAGAGAATGTTAACTTCATACCTTCTTTTGCTCCTTATTTTCCAATAGATGATGAGCAGGTCATTCCCTCTGCTCCAGCCACTGAAGCTGATCCTTCCACTTCTCATCAAGGAGCTTCTTCTTCACTGAGCCAACTCAGGACACCGCATGCTCCTCCAAAGCTCCCTGTTGAATTTATTGAGATCCCACGCAAGTCCAGAATCATCAGGTACGATTCTGATGAAGAAACTGATAGCAAGATCATTGAATGGAAAGGAAGACAACCTCACAAGGTTACCTTCAAGATTCTAGATGGTGCAGAAGATCCAATCCAAGCGTTATTGGATGTCATCTCTGATCAGCAATTGGAGATTGCGACAGTCAAGCATGAGCGAGAACGTCAAGATATCTACGGCGCAAAATTCCTAAAACATCTGATCGTAGTTAAAAAACAGGCGACTGCCGACATGATCGACCACGATGTTCGCCTCAGAAATCTTGCCCACAGGATTGACGAACAACGTATCAAGCACCTCACATATGTTCAAGAAATGATCCCCATTCAGGTCATTGTCCCCAAACTAAAAGTGGATCTCAAGAAGCTTCATATGCACGTGTTGGAAGCTGAAGTTCAGTCTCAGCAACAGATTCTGGATACTCAACATCGCCTTGATAGTCTCCACATCAAATTTCTCAAGGAATTCATGATTGCAACTGATACCAAACTTCTTGTTGCCGAAGAACTCCGTCTTCTCACTGTCAAGATTGATCAACTAGAAGGCGAGATCAACACTGTTCATAATTCATCCGATTCTGCTCTCATCCAGATGATGTTCTCTGATATCCAGGAGCTCCAAATGAAAGTTAGCTCTTTCCCTGGTGATGATGCCAAAAAGGGGGAAGAGTATTTGGATGATCGTGCTTCTACTGATCTCCCAGCTAAACTTGCACAAGCCTTTGCCAAATCCAAGTCTCTCGTTACATACGGCTCCTGTCCCTTCTACTCCTGCTCGCTCAGTATCAGGGGAATTCAGCAGAAAGAGGCCTAGAGAAGAAAGTTCATCTAGAGCTCCTGCGCCTAAAGCCAAGAAAGCTCTCAACCATAGTGGCAATTGATTTATGCTTAATTGTTCTAATTTTGGGGGTTTGCATGTGCATATTTTAAGTTAAATCTTCTGGAAATTGGTGCGTTTTATGGTTTGTTTTATGCTTTGTAGGAGATTTAGGTTTTATAGATGGAAGAGTGTAATTCTGGAGATTTTGGGTTAAGAATGGCGTTTTTAGGAACACTCTGGTGTACAGAGCTGAAAAGCCCGCGCCAGAGCCGAAAAGCCCGCTGCAGAGCAGAGCAGAGAAGCTCGCCAGAGCAGAGCTGTGAGGATAGCTCTGTAGTAGAGCAGAGCTGACTTGCAGAGTCAGAGCTGAAGTCTCTAGAGCTGAACTTCCCTATGTAGAGCTAAAATCTCCAGAGCAGAACAAACTTGTCAGAGCAGAGCTAAATAAGCAGACCTAAATTATCAGAGCTAACTTACGCGCCAGAGTGAACTCGGCAGAGCAGAGCTAAAGATTGCCAGAGTCAACTTATGCAAAACTGACTTTCAGCTCTGCACTACTCGCCAGATCTGAATTGCAGAGCTGAACTATGCAGAGCTCACGTTTCAGCCTGCCTTTTTTAGAGCGCGCTAATGCCAGAGCTGACTTTTAGCTCTGCACTATACTTTCCAGAGCCGAACGTTCAGAGTAGCCAATTCTCGCCAGAGTGGAGATAACTTGCAGAGCACGTTTTGATGGACTTTCTTTCCTTTGTACGATTCTATTCCCTTTAGAGTCCAGCTTTGCATGGCAAGTTTGATGGTGATCAGGATTGCATTGAAGTCTATAAATAGGGCCTTGTTATTCATTGTAATCAATCTTATTGCCTCCGGCACTTAGTTAGACTTAGTTTGATCAATCATTTGCCCTAATCTTTAGTTTCCGCTAGGCAGCAAAGTTTAGGTTTATTGCTTTCTTAGTCTTAGTTTCGATTTCTGTTCTTAGTTAGTTTATTATACTTCTTTCAATTCATGTTTTAGATTAGTTTCCGTTTAGAGTTGTAATCATGTGACAGGTTGCTTCTCGAGACGTTTTACGGTATTTCTTAATCAAGTTTATTTAATTGCTTTTACTTACGTTTCTTTAAATTACGCACTTTAAATTCTGCAATTTTAATTATGCAATTTAGTTTATGCATTTTTATGATGCTTTCTTTTAAATTATGCAATTTAGTTTTATGCTCAATTAGATTAGAAGCTTTTAAATTACAAGTATTTAAATTTCTAGTTAGTATTTAAATTCCAAGTTGCTTTACATTAAGTTCGTTTAAATCTTGCCTAGGGTTTAATAGTTTCTTGCTTAGTTAAATTTACAAGTTTAAGTTTACTTTCCAAGTTTTAGTTTAATAATCTAAGTTTACATCTTTCGTGTGATATAATTAATTGCCCTTTAAGATCTTCCTTGAGAGACGACATTGTGATAAAGTATCTTATCAACACCTAATATAGATTGCGGATTTTACCTAGGGTTTGAACGTGAGAATCGAGAGAAAGAGTTGAATTGCTTGGAGAAGAGTACAATTGCTGTAATATTAAGGTTTTAGGCTTTTTAGTTGTGTCAGTTTTCTTTTCAGTTTTTACTTGCTTTCTTTACTTTATGTTTTGTTTTTACTTTTTCTCCCGCCGGTGCGTTTGATCCATTTGTTAGTGTTGTGCATGCAGGGACGACGTAGTTTGAAAAGAAAACTAACGTCTCCGCTGGATAACACTTGCACGCATGACAGAGCAGACGTTCTCTGCTCTGAAGGGAAGGCGCATACCAGAGCAGACGATTTATACTCTGACTTTGGTTCTGAGGCGCGCTCTGACTCTGACTCTGACCAATCAGAGCAAAACAAAGAAATGATAGAAGAAGCCAGCTCTGACCATGTAGAGCAGACCATAGACACGGCAGAGCAGAACATAAACACAAAGGAGGAAGCCAACTCTGACCTTGCTGACCGAACAGAGCAGAATCCAAAAAATGAGAAAAAGGAGATGGCGCAAAACAACGTGGAGTACATGGGAGATTTCACCCGGCCCGTCATAGAAGACACCAATACTTCGGCCATTGTGCTTCCCACCGCCGTTAGAAATTACAATCTAAAGCCGAATGACTCAAGTTTGCTACCGTTGTTCCACGGGATGCCGAGTAAAGTTGCCCTACAATTTATCCACGATTTTTGCACGCAAGTGCAAACCATCCCATTGCTGAATCTCACGGAGGACCAATTAAAGCTCAAGTGCTTCCCCTATGTACTTAAAGATCGGGTGAGGACATGGATGCTAACTCTGCCGCCCAACTCTATCACCACTTGGGGAGAAGCTTGTGAGAAGTTCATGCTAAAGTACTATCCCAGCCACAAGACTCAGGAGCTCAGATCGCAAATCATGGAATTCACCCAAGGAATGGACGAGCCTTTTCATGAGGCTTGGGAAAGATTCCAAGAACTCCTCCGCCAGTGCCCGCAACATCAATTTACCAATGTGATGTTGATGCAATTTTTCTATGATGGGTTAGTGCAAACTACCAATTCATGGTGGACAGCACTGCAGGAGGAAACATAGCTCGGAAGAGTGTGGAAGAGCTAAAGAAAATCTTCAAAACATTAGCGGAGAGCTCTCAACAAAAGTTGGTCCGTGGGAAGAGAGTTGAGGTCAGCGCTGTGACGAACCAGTTTGAGATGCAGAAACAATTGGCCTCAATCATGCGTGAAATACAGCAGCTCAAGATGAGCCATACGGAAGCTGCACCTATCCCTGTGCAGAGCATAAATTATAATCAAAGCAATGGTGGATGGAGAGGTCAGCAGCAAGGAAATTTTCAGCCTGCTCAACAATTCCAGAATGCTCCACAACAGCCGATGCCACCGCAAAAACAGTCTCTGGAGAAGACTATGCAGGCTTTTATGGAGGTTAGTAAGCAAAACTTTGAGATGACCAAGCAAAGTATGGAGTCTCAAGCTGCCAATATCAAATGCCTTGAGACAACTGTGGGGCAGCTGTCGGGAGCCTTGAATCAATTACAGCAGCAGCAGTTCAGGAAACAAAGCAGGCGCTAGCTCTGGCGAGGATGCCAGAGCAGACGAGGATGACAGCTCTGACACAATGGCCAGAGCAAAGAAGAGAGTCAGCTCTGACTTGACAGCCAGAGCAGAGAAGGCCGCCAGAGCAGAGAAGGTCACCAGAGCAGAGGAGAAGGGGGCCAGAGCAGTGGAGAATACCCGAGTTGATAAGGCCAGAGCAGAAACTTCATAAATCCAATACGCCATATCAACCACCGAAGCCCAGCCCACCTCTGCCACCATCAAGTTTTGATCCAACCCAACCTTTACAGAAACAAGAAGATCCAGGGAGTTTCATTATTGGTATTGGTTTGGGTCGAGCTGGAGAATTCACGGGCATGTTAGATTTAGGTGCGGTAGTTAACTTGATGTCGTATGCTATATTTCATAAATTGGGCAGGAAGGTGTTGGATTTGTATACTGAAAGCAAGAACGTTTTATGCTTGTATACAATGTTTCCTAAGTTCACTATCTAATCTCCTATCTGATTGTGTTCATGATTGCATATGTATGTTCTTTATCTCTATATAAGTAGATTATATGGTGTGTTGTAGATCACAGAAGACCATATAATTGGAATAACCTTAAGAGATATAATATGATCACAGCCGAAATAACTCTAGCTAGGACAAGTTATTGGTTTAGGCTGCAGTATAGATGGAAGTAGTTTGTCTTGGCTACTTGTCTATACTGGTACGTCATTACGTATTGATAGGACCACAGTTGAGATGTATTCTTCTATCTGACTTAAGTGAAGAATCAAGATCTCGGTGACTTATAAGATCTTAATACTAATAAGTATTCAGATATATATGTTATTTCGTATATCACTTTGACTTACTATGGGTGAAAGTTATATACTAACTCGAGTACTCTGTATCTTGGGTGATAGCGGTTAATATATGATATTTGATTATCTGTATTAGTACCCGTATCCGGTATAGGATAATGACATCCCCTTAAGGAGCTCAATAAGGTTTATTGCGCTAAACCCTGCAGGTTGATTAAGTGCAGGCGCAATAATAAAGTTTGAGTGGTACTGCTTAAGGATTTATAAAGAGATTAATTAATTTAAGCTGTCAGAGCTCTAATTAATTAATGGATGTCGGATATTTTAAATACGGAGATTTAATAAGTCTAAATACAAGCCCCCGACTCATCACCGGCAATAAAGGAGTAAGTCAGTATCGGTTCTCTAGTGGAATGAACTGATATTTATAAATTAATTATGGTCTGGGCTGACCATAGATAAATTAATTTATTTGAGGCCCATCTTTATTCCTTGTATCTGGTCCCTGGACTGGCCCAAAGTCTCCTAGCCCTAGAAGGAGAGAAGGAACGCCTATTGCAGATTCCAAGCGTCCCACAAGTATTTAATTCTATTAAATACAACTGTCAGCTCTCAGGAAAACAGACTGATAAAAATTAGGGTTTTGAGAGCTGTGGGAGGCGTGTGGAGCATTCTCTCTTGGGACTTTCATAGATCGTTGTCCATCCAACGGTGAAAGCTGAGCGGGATACAGTTCAGAAGATCTGAGCTGGAGTCAGATTTTCGCAGGAAACTAAGTTCTGGCAGTCTCCGTAAAACGGCCATAACTTCCTCCACAGAACTCCGATTCAGACGAATCAGGTAGCCACGGAAAGCTCTCTCGAAGACGAAGAAGTCGTATTTCTAGGCCAAATACGATTTGAGGACGTTTGAGGCTTCAAACGAAGGCTTGAATCTGACTGGTCTGTTCAGATACGAATCTGCGAATTCTTCTGAATTCTTCAGGTATTTCTGAACTCCAACGTGCAGCTGTTAAATTCATAGGAGCATGTTAGGATTAATCGTTGTATGATAAATTAATAATAACCAAGAAACGATCATCGGGCAAAGCGGAACGTTAATTCAGTTTAATATTCCTTCAATTGGTATCAGAGCCCAGGATTAATTTCTTGGCTCTATTATTAATTTATGTACGATTAATAATGTGCGTTTGTTTTAACTGTTGTTGTTCTTCGTGGTTCGTTGATTCGTGGGATACGTCGTTTTGACGTTGTAATTGTTTTTCACCACGAGAAAATCCGTGGTTAGATTAGGATTTCAAATTGTATTTGTTTTTCCGTTGTAAATCTGTAAAATTGAGGAACGAGACGAAGATGACGACGAATCAACGACGAAGAGCGGTGTAAGGAGGACACGACGGGTACGGTGAGGCACGGGCTGCCGGCGCCAAGGGTAGCGCGCGCACGAGCGCTTGTGTGCTGCTGTCACCGAGATTACCAGGTGAGGCAAGGCGAGGCGAGGCGGGCTGGGCAGGGCGTGCGACGGGGAAGCAGCCGGTGGGGGCGGTGTGCGCCCGGGGCTGCGCCTGCGCGCTCTGCGCGCTGCGCGCCCGTCGGGCGGCACGCTGCCGCTGCTGTTGCCGCATGCTGGAGCTGCTGTCGCCGTCCGCTGCTGTTGCTGGATGCACCGGAGGCCGAGCCAGGCGAGGGCTGCCGCGCCGGGCAGCTGCTGCTCGCACAGGAGGCTGCCGCCGAGGGCTGCTGCCGGCTGTTGCTGCTGTTGGAAGCGCCGTGCGCTGCCGGCGGGCTGCTGCAGCGTTGGGGGCGGCTGTGCGGCGGAGGGCGGGCTGCCAAGAGAGGCGGCGGCGCCTAGGGGGTCCCAAACCCTAGGTGGCCGAGTTTTCCAAACCCTAGGGGGCCCAAACCCTAAATTCCAAAGACGGGCCTAATGTGTTCGGGCCAAGTTTTGTTTTTGGGCTTTCTTTTCTGTTTTAAATGTAATAGAATAGATGTTGGGATTCCACGAATGGGTCACGAAGAATTTTAATTCTTTATTTCTGTTCTTTGCATGCCGTGGTGTTAATCCCTTATGCTCCTTACCTGCTTTTGTTCGTCTCTGCTTGTTAATATGCTTTATTAACTGCGCTTAGACAAGCATGATAGTAGGTTTATCGTTTTCTTAAGCATGTTTTAGAATTCTGCGAGCATGTTTTACGTGTTGCGTTCTACAAGAGCATGTTTAGGATTATGTGTTGAGCATGATCAAAAACCTTTTGAAAGAAAAAGACTAAGCTGTATTAATAATTTTATAGATGATTAAAAATTATTTAGATTTTCACAAGCGGTCTCTAGACAAAGTGATTGGCGATATGAGTAAACGTCCACACAACGTGGCTTACTTCATATTTGATTTCACAAGTTTGTTAAGTTGAGATTTCTATTAAAAATATTTAAATCCATTTAAGTAGTGGGAGTTATGCGGTAAATGTCCACCCCTCGTGGCTTACTCGTATGATTTCCATAAGTACTTTAGAGGATGGATTTTAAATAAGATAACTAAGAAATTAAATTGAATGCGGCATGGTCCGAGTGAGTATGTCAATTTCGAGAATTTAATTTTCAAGGTTAAATTGTGGTTATTACTTAATAATTTTTATTCTTAAAATTATGTAGACCTCCACATGCGGTCTCTAGACAAAGTGATTAGCAATGTGAGTAAACGTCCACCCAACGTGGCTTACTTCATATTTGTTTTTCATAAGTTTGTCAGAAGAGGTTTCTATAAAAAATATTTAAACCATTGAAGTAGTGGGAGTTATGCAGTAAACGTCCACCCAACGTGGCTTACTTGTGTAATTTTCACAAGTACTTTGGAGAATGGAATTAAATAAGATAACCAAGAAAATTAAATTGAAAGCGGCATGGTCCGAGTGAGTATGCTAATTTCGAGAATTTAATTTTCAAGGTTAAAATGTGGTCATTGCTTAGATATCATATCAAGTACAATGTACAACTCCCAAAGGAGTCCCTTCTTGATAATGATATGGTCTAGTTAAGGTGCCAACTATTAATTTCCTTTGTCAAAAGGTTAAGTTGACATGGATGGAAATTAAATGACTAGGTAAATAGTCTGGTTGAGGAGTTCGTGTGTAAACGTCCACCCAACGTGGCTTGTACATAGGATTCTTTGAGCGGTTGGAGGTTTCATTAATATTGTTTTATCAAAAAGTTACAATATTATTGTTATGAATTATGTGCTTTATGTTCGTTACTTTCAGATATGTCTATGTGTCTTATTATTTTTATTCTTACACAAAGTCTTTTAACCGGTCCACATATATAAAATGGAAACGCAGTTTTGGATTTTTATCTTTATCACAAATTAACACAAGTTTTCTTTGTGTTGCTTACTACTCCACGTTCTTATGGTCCGAACAATGAGTCAACTGATGAGAAAAAGGAATTACATAAAAGGTGGCATAAGACGAATAATGTGGCTATATGCTATATTATGAGTATAATGATACAAACCTTGTAGCTTCAACATCAGGGCATGGACGATGCTATTAGCATCATGCTGAATCTCAAGAAAGTGTTTGGAGAGTCGGACTGAGCTGCTCATTTAAATTTGATGAGAGTAATCTTGTTATTTTTATGAGTGAGCACAGCTCAGTGCACGAGCATGTCATGCATTTTTTTGACGGACTTGACTTGCTCAGTGGGAGTATCGACGGTGAGGCAAAAGTCGATATTATCCTGAAATCTCTTCCCAAGTCTTTTAATTAAGAACTTCTGCCTCAACGCTGTTATGAGCAAGAAAGATAATGCTCTTTTGAGTTGTTGAATGTTCTAGTTACAGCTAAGGAAGTTGTGGGGAAAAGATGTGCAAACACTTGTTATTGCCAAAGGATGGTCATCTTCTTCGTCAAAATACGAGAAGAAGAAGGGTCCAAGGGGCAAGAAAAATAAGGGAAATAGTGGGAGTAGTGGTGTGATAAGATTGAGTATTGGAGATTTCTTCTTTCAATACTCAAGGCAAAGGGTTAAGGTACTTCACTTGCTATAGTAACTGAGACATGTCAGCTCGTTTTCTACTCAGTTGTGAGTAGTGGATAACGAGAGAAACTGATAATGATTGTTGCACCTTGCATGGCTTTTAGGCTGACAAGGAAGCTGAAAAGTGATGAGATGATTGTCTTCATAGGCAACGTGACTAGAGTCGCAGTTGTTGCAATTGGAGACTTGTCTTTAAGTTCTAAAGACATAGTTTAGTTTTTTTAGAGTTCCTTATCATGTTTCAAAATTTTGAATAGATGGATCACATGTCTTTTTTGATAGTGGTGTTTCTATCATAAGAAATGACAAAGTTGTCTATTCTGGTATTTTTTGAACATCTCTCTTCATACTATAACTTGTCTACAAAGTACCTTTATATTGCATTTACATCATCGAACAAAAGAAAGAGAAAAATTAAGGCTAATCTCTCATGAGGATCTTACACATATATTGATACCCTAGATTAGGTCACATCTAACTTAACATGATCCAAAGGTTCGTGTCTAAACAGTACATTGGATTCAATCCAGGTTGTACCATTTGGAACCTGCGAATTCTGTATAGAGGAAAAGATGGAGACCGGGTCATTCATGGCAAAGGGGAATAAAGGGCCAATAATGTGTTAGGAATGATCTTTTCTGATTCATTGTCAGTGTTTGGGATTCCAACCCAGTTTACTACACCGTGTAATCCCTATATAAGATGGTGTGGTGGAGAGAAGAAATAGGTCACTCTTGGAAAAATATGTCCGATGATGAGTTATGCATCTTTGCAATTAGTCCTAAAGAATCAGAAGGTGGTTATTAGCAATGACATACGATTCTTAGTAGTGGACTATGGTAATAATCATTAATCCAAGTCAGATAGTGTGCTTCAAGAAATTGAAGACATTAGACAGGCGATTCCATCACCCAAGCCAAGTGTGCAAGAGTTTTGTACCACAAGACACTGCACGCACTGTTGACACACATGTGCCACCACAGATCCATTGTAATGGGAGGGTTGTGGGACAACCCGATCGATTTATGTTCTTGGGAAGATCTTTGGATTCAGTCCCTGGTAGTGAATATAAGAGAATCGACCCAGATATCTACTTGGAATTAGTGGAAGACGAGAATGTAGATTCCTAGCACGCCTCAATGGAGCAATCCATTAAGAATATGGGTGTATACTAGAAAAATCTTGCTACCAGGAGGCAGTAAAGCCTTAGGTTGAAAGTGAGTATACAAGATAATGACATGCCCGAATGAGCAAGGTCGTAGCTTCCGAAGCTAGACTGGTGGCGAAAGGTTATGCCCAGTGTAAGGGTATAGGTTATGATGATATTTTGGTCAGTGCCATGCTCAGAACATTCGAATCATTTTACCCATAGCAGCTCACTTAAACCATCGAGGCCTGGCAAATGGATGTCATATACATTACCTTGGAAAAGGTAAGGACATCCATGTGCAACAACCTGAAGGTTACGTGAGGGAGGGAGAGAAGCATCTCGTGTCAATCGTTCTCGTGTCATCGGTGATGTGGTTTATCTTGCATTTTATGTAGATAATATCCTCCTAATTGGCGACAATATGGAGCTATTGTCAAGACATAAAGTAATGGTTATCCGAACAGTTTCAGATGAAAGACTAAGGAGGTATAGTATACATCTTTGTGATCAAGGTTATAAGGGATCACTAGAAAAAGATGTTAGGCTTATCTCGAGTGTCTTACACTGATACTGAGAATACTCGTTTTAGTATGAATACCGCCAAGAAAGGATTGCTACCTTTTAGATATGGCGTTCCTTGATCTAAAGACTATGTCTTAAGATGCCTATTGAGGTTGAGAAAATGAAGGCAGTTTTCTACATTTCCGCAGTAGATAGCTTCATGTATGGATTGCTATATACGAGATCTTATATTTGCTATGCAGTTAGCATGATTGTAAGATATCAGTATAGTTCTAGTTAAGACTGAACTGTGGTAAAATTATATTCTCAAGTCCTTGACTAGAGAATAAGGGTAGTTTACCAGTTAGACAGTTTAGTTCCCTTTTTGGATTATACGGTTTCGGATTTCCAGGCTGACCGGAATAAAGAATAATTACCTCGAGCTATGTGTTTTCCTTGGGAGGTAAAACCTTTTGGTTTGACCACTACCTCCAGGGTCTAAGAGTGATTCCTAGTTTGCGTGAGAGCATCACCTTCGTGGTACCTCAAGTGCAGTTGCAAACTCTAAGGAATCCTAGAACCACAAGGGGTCAAACACATGGAGAGTAAGTACCAAGTTATACGATTATTCGTAAATCGAGGTTATGTGCTCAAAGAATAAATTCTCACATATTGGAGAAACCTACTGATCTTTTCACAAAAGGCTTATCGCAAATGGTCATTGAAAGATGGGAATGCGATTGATGCCAGATTGATGCCACCCACTTAGGAAACTTTAAGTATAAGTGGGAGAAGTGTTAGGTGATTGGTAAATAGACGCATTGTATACTAAAAGTTTGCTTTAGTATAAGTGGGAGATTGTTGGATTTGTATACTGAAAGCAAGAACGTTTTATGCTTGTATACAATGTTTCCTAAGTTCACTATCTGATTGTGTTCATGATTGCATATGTATGTTCTTTATCTCTATATAAGTAGATTATATGGTGTGTTGTAGATCACAGAAGACCATATAATTGGAATAACCTTAAGAGATATAATATGATCACAGCCGAAATAACTCTAGCTAGGACAAGTTATTGGTTTAGGCTGCAGTATAGATGGAAGTAGTTTGTCTTGGCTACTTATCTATACTGGTACGTCATTACGTATTGATAGGACCACAGTTGAGATGTATTCTTCTATCTGACTTAAGTGAAGAATCAAGATCTCGGTGACTTATAAGATCTTAATACTAATAAGTATTCAGATATATATGTTATTTCGTATATCACTTTGACTTACTATGGGTGAAAGTTATATACTAACTCGAGTACTCTGTATCTTGGGTGATAGCGGTTAATATATGATATTTGATTATCTGTATTAGTACCCGTATCCGGTATAGGATAATGACATCCCCTTAAGGAGCTCAATAAGGTTTATTGCGCTAAACCCTGCAGGTTGATTAAGTTCAGGCGCAATAATAAAGTTTGAGTGGTACTGCTTAAGGATTTATAAAGAGATTAATTAATTTAAGCTGTCAGAGCTCTAACTAATTAATGGATGTCGGATATTTTAAATACGGAGATTTAATAAGTCTAAATACAAGCCCCCGACTCATCACCGGCAATAAAGGGGTAAGTCAGTATCAGTTCTCTAGTGGAATGAACTGATATTTATAAATTAATTATGGTCTGGGCTGACCATAGATAAATTAATTTATTTGAGGCCAATCTTTATTCCTTGTATCTGGTCCCTGGACTGGCCCAAAGTCTCCTAGCCCTAGAAGGAGAGAAGGAACGCCTATTGCAGATTCCAAGCGTCCCACACGTATTTAATTCTATTAAATACAGCTGTCAGCTCTCAGGAAAACAGACTGATAAAAATTAGGGTTTTGAGAGCTGTGGGAGGCGTGTGGAGCATTCTCTCTTGGGACTTTCATAGATCGTTGTCCATCCAACGGTGAAAGCTGAGCGGGATACAGTTCAGAAGATCTGAGCTGGAGTCAGATTTTCGCAGGAAACCAAGTTCTGGCAGTCTCCGTAAAACGGCCATAACTTCCTCCACAGAACTCCGATTCAGACGAATCAGGTGGCCACGGAAAGCTCTCTCGAAGACGAAGAAGTCGTATTTCTGGGTGAAATACGATTTGAGGACGTTTGAGGCTTCAAAACGAAGGATTGAAGCTGACTGGTCTGTTCAGATACGAATCTGCGAATTCTTCTGAATTCTTCAGGTATTTCTGAACTCCAACGTGCAGCTGTTAAATTCATAGGAGCATGTTAGGATTAATCGTTGTATGATAAATTAATAATAACCAAGAAACGATCATCGGGCAAAGCGGAACGTTAATTCAGTTTAATATTCCTTCAGAAGGAAAAGGAGCTTAAATGCACAAACACGAGACTTCAGCTAGCTGATGGAGCAATTAGTAGAATACGTGGACTTTTAGAGGATGTCGAAGTCATGGTGAGAGGAATCACGGTGCTAGCTGATTTTGTGGTGCTTGAAGTAGGGCAAGGTATTACCGGAGAGAATGGGCAGCTTGTTCTACTTGGTCGGCCTTTTATGGCTACTACCCAGACGCGCAATGACGTGGGTTCTGGAACTTTGAGTATGGTCGGGTCAGGTAGATCGGTAACATTCTCCGTTTTTGATAAAAAGCCTGTTATTTCTAACTCTTCTATGCATATTTGTTCTCTTGTTGAGATTTCTGACCTTGTGGAAGAAGCAGAAATTTTCAGAGCTAACAGTCTTTTGCCAGCTCTGCCTAGCACTCCAGCTCTGCCTGTTCGGCCAGCTCTGACGATTTCAGCTCTGCCCGTTCGGCCAGCTCTGACAATTCCAGCTCTGACGCTGAATGCCAGAGCAGAAAGTTTTCTGCCAGCTCTGAAGTTGGACACCAGAGTAGAAATTCCTCTGCCAGCTCTGACGCTAGATGCCAGAGTAGACGTTCTCCCGCCAGCTCTGAAGAGCACATGCCAAAAAGTTGCTGAGGAGAATTTGATGTGCACCAGCCTGGAAGAGGACGAAATTATACAAAATTTTCTTGATAATCGGCAGGATGAGGTGGCCATTGAAGATGAGTTTTTGGCCAAGCTTCCACTCGACGTTAATGTCTTTCATGAATTGCCAACTACCGTGAAAGAGGATGCAACCGTTGAGGAAGAAATGGCTGGTGTGCTGCAATGCAAAGATGATAATGTGCAAAGAGTGCAGAGTGTGCCGCCCTTGGAGGATGAGAAAGAGGAGAGCTCTCGACCTAGCTCTTGGTTCGAGAGAATGTTGAGTGTGATGAGCACTGCTTGCTCATTAAGAGGACCTGCAGCTGACATGGAAGATGACGTGCTTTCACAAGGACTAATTCAGCTGACGTTTCATAGTGACTTTGGTTAAGGATTCCTCTACGTCGGGCTGGCGATTTTAAAACTAGCGCTTGGTGGGAGGCAACCCACCGTTGGTTTGTTTTTAGTTTTTGTTCTTTGCTTTCCGTTTTTATTTTGTGTTTTCCTAAGTTTTGGTTGCTTGTGCGGATACTTTGATTTTTGGGTGTTAATATCTTTGTTTTCAGCGCTATAATTTCTACTCTGACTTTGCCGCCAGCGCTGAAAAGGCCAGCCTGAACTGGCCAGATCTGAAAGTCTACTCTGAAGAATGCAGCGCTGCATGTCTACTCTGACTCTGCCGTACAAAGTCAGAGCTGAAATTCCACTCTGTAACTGCCAGCGCTGAAATTCTACTCTGCCACAGACCGCAAATCCTACTCTTCGCCGCCTCTCACAAAGCTTATGTTTTTCAAATGCCGATAATCAGGGACATTTTTCTAACTCTACTTATTTCTTTTGTGCCTTGAGGACATGGCATGCTTTAAGTGTGGGGGGTGTTGTGCTTATGCTTTCAATTGGGCGAGATTGATCTTTCTATACTTAGTTTTTTCTTTGATACTTGCTAATTTTTATGAATTTGTGGAAGAGAAGATGGTTTTCGATGTGAATTTCGGGTTTGTGAATGAATGGTGGTTATTCTTATTTTACTTTTGATATGTGTTTCTTGTTTATGCAAAGAATTATGAGTTTTGTTGCAACACGATTGTAAGTAAGTAAAACGTGATTTGTCCGGTAGATGCTAGAAGGAGTGTTGTCATTGTGATTGCATACGATCGTATCCTTATCTGTGAAAATGCTGGATGAATTGCCAGTTTTGAAAATGCCAGCTCTGAAACATCTGGCCAGCCCTGAAACATGACAGCTCTGAGTCTCTGCTCCTCTAGTCTAACTATGAGCATGGGAAACCACGTGAAAAGACTTTGGATTACATCCAAATGGTTTTTATTTCATGAATTATGGCTCAACTGTCCAAAACTTAAGCACACAAAGTGTGGGAAAATGGTGATATTGATTATAAAGGCGATCACATTAGGGAATTCACTTTTAGAGGAGAATTGGGTCTGATCAAATTACTTGCATTACTGTTTTGTTGTTTCTTAAACTTTGAGTTACTTGCATGATAGAGAGATGTATGTTAATTGCAAAATTTTGAATTGACTTGTTGAATGCTTGGATGGAAATAAGCATCGTTGAAACCAATCTCTTCCAAGGATTCATACGAATTTTGCTTGAGGACAAGCAAAAGGCTAAGTGTGGGGGGTTTATTTATGCTTAATTGTTCTAATTTTGGGGGTTTGCATGTGCATATTTTAAGTTAAATCTTCTGGAAATTGGTGCGTTTTATGGTTTGTTTTATGCTTTGCAGAAGATTTAGGTTTTATAGATAGAAGAGTGTAATTTTGGAGATTTTGGGTTAAGAATGGCGTTTTTAGGCACACTCTGGTGTACAGAGCTGAAAAGCCCGCGCCAGAGCCGAAAAGCCCGCTGCAGAGCAGAGCAGAGAAGCTCGCCAGAGCAGAGCTGCGAGGATAGCTCTGTAGCAGAGCAGAGCTGACTTGCAGAGTCAGAGCTGAAGTCTCCAGAGCTGAACTTCCCTATGCAGAGCTAAAATCTCCAGAGCAGAACAAACTCGTCAGAGCAGAGCTAAATAAGCAGAGCTAAATTATCAGAGCTAACTTACGCGCCAGAGTGAACTCGGCAGAGCAGAGCTAAAGATTGCCAGAGTCAACTTATGCAAAGCTGACTTTCAGCTCTGCACTACTCGCCAGATCTGAATTGCAGAGCTAAACTATGCAGAGCTGACGTTTCAGCTCTGCCTTTTTTAGAGCGCGCTAATGCCAGAGCCGACTTTTAGCTCTGCACTATACTTTCCAGAGCCGAACGTTCAGAGTAGCCAATTCTCGCCAGAGTGGAGATAACTTGCAGAGCACGATTTTGATGGACTTTCCTTCCTTTATACGATTCTATTCCCTTTAGAGTCCAGCTTTGCATGGCAAGTTTGATGGTCATCAGGATTGTATTGAAGTCTATAAATAGGGCCTTGTTATTCATTGTAATCAATCCTTTTGCCTCCGGCACTTAGTTAGACTTAGTTATATCAATCGTTTGCCCTAATCTTTTGTCACAGCCCACTATTCCAATGACGAATTAACCGGGGTTATGACTTGGTGTGAACAATAAGAAATGGAAATGGACAATTACTTAACATTAAAGTATATGAAAATATCACTCATAAATAAAAAGTTAGGATCATATATGATCATTTGGATACTTATAACACATACACATAAATGAGAACTGATTAAGGTAGGTTACCCAATAACACGTGTCACAACTTCATAACATAGAGTTATCCTAATCAAAGTGTTTTTCAGCGGAAAACGTGTGAGATATACATATGAAGATGTATACTCAAGGTTACATTTCTTGAAATGTCAAAGGAGCACCCGCTCAACATCATTCCATTTCATCAGCTGCTCAACCTGCACATTTAGAAATACATGCAGGGCTGAGTATAAAAATACTCAGTGGGCATAGCCGAAAATACATTCATGCATACATATATAAATTGAACTGCCATAACAGTAACACACAGGGGTTTTCTTAAATGACCTGCGCTTACTAAAATATTTCTTTCATTTTCATAAAGTCGATCGGCCGATCATTTTCCTTCATATGATCCATATCTGTCCCTTTCTGTCACGCGCCGGGAAGGAGGCCTCCTTACCACGGACGCCAAGACCGGTCGCAAGCGACTCGCGGTCTCCATGAGTGTACACGTTAACCCTAGCTAGCGACCTTTGTCTAGCATAAGATCCCAATTGGATTTCCTTTAAAGTTGGCGAACCAACACAGATAGGATACATATAAAAACATAAACATTTTTGGCAGTCAATCATTTCATAAACATTTCATTTCATTTCATAAACATTTCATTTTTATTTCATAAGAGTCATTTATCATTTGGGCATAATAATAAACTGAAATTAACAGTTAAAATCATCTCATGCATATATTCGTATAAGAGGCCTACGACACGCAGGGGATCTCTATATACGTATAGTAAAAGTAATGCCCACCTGGATAGGCAAAGCCTGAAGATTATAATCACATAAACTCGTCTTGGGAAAGCAGCGCTAATCTCCTTGGTTCATAAAGCCTACAAGAAATTCTATTCTTAATAGGTCTCGTGAAGCTAACTTAAAGTCTTAGTGGATGTACTAAACATACTTGATTCATCACGCCGGGTTTTCAAATTTAATAATAAAAATTGAAAACTAATTCTTGAGCTAAGGACACCAACAATATCCTTACTAGATTTTCTTTTAATAATTGAATTTATAAATAAATCCAATTAAATCATAAAACTTTCTATTGCATAATGCAAATGCAATTTCATGTCATGCTTAAAACATATAATAAGTACTTTCTTAAAATATGCACATAATAAAAATAATATTATATTATTATACAAATATATATTTTTTTTAAAATAATTAATCAAACTATATTATAAGTCTAATTAATAAATATTGGTAGCCCATTTAAAATAATTAAATCAAAGATACTCTCCCATTTTTATAAAATTTCGTAGCCCAAAATACAAGGGCAGCCCAAGTTTATTATAAATAAATCGGGCCCAACTCTTTTGAAATAAAAGGTCCAACTGAAATAAAGCCAGGTCCCAAACCAAAAGCCCAACAATCCAGGCCCAAAACCCAAACCCTATTACCTTTCTCCTCCCTCTCTTAATTTCACGCACACACACACTCAGATGACACGCACACACACACTGACGCACACACCAGGGGTTGGTGCGGCGCCGCCCTCTTCTCCGGCGAAGAGCGCCGCGATCAATCACGGCCGCCGCCCTCACATCATCACCTCCCTCGTTTCCCTTCACTCACAGAACCCGGCACCGGCCTTCACCTTGGCGACGGCGAGGCGCCGCCGCCTCCCTCGTCTCTCTCTCTGACCGTGAGTACAGGACACGCCCACCACACTTCCGCTGCGCTGAACTCTCCACTCTCTCTCTGGCGAGAAGCCGCCGCCATCCATCGGCATCGCGGCCACCACGCCACCGCCGACAGCAGCAGCAGATGAGGCGGCTGTCACCGGCGCCCTCTATCTCCCTCGACTCTCTTCAAACCTCTCGCGCTCCGGCGAAGTGGCAGCGACAAGCCATCACCTCGCCTCATATCTCTCGCCCTCTGTCTTACCTAACCCGGCGGAAACAGCCTCCACGTCGCCGCCGCGCCTGGTTCATCTTCTCCAGCCGAAGGCTGGAGCCACCACGACCGGCGCCGCTTCCGTCATCCGGCAGCTTAAGGTAAGCCCTAATTCCCTATTCTCTTTTTTTTCTTCCCTCATCTTTTTCCCTTTTTTTTTTTTATTAAAAACTGAAATACTCATCTCCTTTCCCCTCTTTGGCAGATCGGAAACCACCGCGGCTCCGTCGCCGTCCGTCAACCGCCGGCGACGAAGAGTCACCATGGCTGCCCTCTCCCTCTCTCGACTCACACATACAAAACAGGGGTTCAAGCCTCATATTCAGTCCAGATTCACAAGTATAGCAAAGTTAGGGTTTTGTTTAGAAATCTGTTCTTTCATCATTCATTTCTCATTTCCTTAGCAAAAATCAAACCTTGTAAATGTAATAGCTTAGAAAATATATCATCATGTGTGCGTGTGTATTCTTCTGTTCTTTTTTTTATCAAAAACATATATGAAATTTCTATTGTAATTGTAATACTTGCCGAAATAAAATGAGTGTGTGCTATGGCTCTCTTGATGTGTTTGTATGGATCATAAAAAAAAATATAATGATAATGGAACATTGAAATATAGATTCTCAGTATAGGAAAAACCTTGAGATATGAGGGATGTATATTGTGAATTTGTTGTTTCTGCAGAATAAGTAATCACCAACACATTAGTAGTGGATGAGGTGAAACAGTTTGTGAAAGGAGGAACATTAAATCCTTACCCCCTTCTTGATCGAAAGCAGCGTGACTTGAGGAGAGAAAGGAAGTGGTGATTGATCTCTACTTTGTGCTTATTTTGAGGAGTAGTTGGGTGGGAGTAGCTGAAAGTGGGAGGAAAGGTGGAGGAAGTAGGTGGGTGTGGAAGAGTAGGTGAAGGAAAGTAAAATAAAATAAAAAGCCTTCCGGGTTGTACTATGAAAACTGTAATAATTTTTCAGTGTTTGCTTAAATAAATAGCTCGTGTAGATACTAAATGCTCAATTTAAAAAAATATGAAATGCATAAGAATTTAAATGACTGACATTTACAAAAAGGATTTTGCAAATCGTTCGTTGGAATTAAAATAAATTCATTTTCTTTATATCCGGCGTGAATCATCTTACTTCTAAATTTCGAAAATAAATTCTAAATTTAACTCAGGGAAACGGGGTATTACATTCCTCCCTCCTTATAAAAATTCCGTCCTCGGAATTGCATATCTGGTATTCTATCTTGTGATACTAGTCATTCGTTTCATTCATCTCTTTTGTGGCATTTTTCATCCTGTGATGGTTCCACTACATGACGAGAACAATATTATTGCCTCGTAAAACTTGAATCTTGCGATCAAGTATCTGGACTGATTTCTCATCACAACTTAGGTCCTGGCTAGGACTACTTTATCTTGCTTAATCACATGCTTTCTTAATTGCGAGGTGCTATACGTATTGTATACATCCACAATGCTTGTAGGGTCTCAAAAGGTCTTATATAACGGGGTCGTAACTTGTCCCTCTTTCCGAAACGTATAACTCCCTTTGAGGGAGAGATTTGAGGAAAACTCGATTCCCAACATTAAATTCTAATTCTGATCGGCGTTTATCGGCGTAAGACTTTTGTCTATCTTGAGTTTCTTTGATTCTTTGCTTGATGTGGTCGACTTTCTCAATCATATGTTGGACCAGTTCAGGACCTAACAACATTCTTTCACCCACTTCATCTTAGTAAAGTGGTGAACTACCTTAATTGTTTCCTTCGTCCTAAGTCACCTTCTCAGATTTGACTAGGAATTCTAATATCAAACTTTTCTCATCATCTTGGTAACTTTCACTTAAAGATTAATGGCACTCCTTCTGCCATGTAAACTCATTTTCTCATTTCCAAATGATTATTTAATGGGGATTTCTAAGTTTCCATTGTGGTGGCGTTCCAACTTTATTCTTGATGTAGCTTCTGGCACTTTAGCCAAAGCATTCACTCTCTTAGCTTGAGCCTATTAGCCTTGGGGTTGGGTTATACCTCAAGTTTAGTTCTAGTGCTTTCCTTCCATTTCCTTTTTCTTTACCTCCATCTTGAGGTGGTGTACATATCTTGTTTGTGCGTGAACTTTTTCCTTCTCCAATTGTTGTAGTGACTCGGTGGTAAGAGTCTCGTTCATTGCTTGTTCCTTCATAATATCTCCCTAGTTTACTAGGGAATTGAAAATCTCATGCCGCGATTCATTTACGAACTCTTTTACGCATTTCTCATTATTCATTTATAAATGACTTAAATAAGCATTTTAAACTCCATTAAAAAGGAATTGATTTAAAACATTTTAATCCTTTTAAAAAAATCCATACTCATAAAGCCTTAACTCATGCTCTATCTCATATTCTATCTCTTTACTCAACTCTATATAAACTCTCCATTCATCTCAAATCCTTAAGTTCAAGGATAGGTTTCAAGAAAATTATGGTACTAAGTCTCGATTTATCTCTCATATAAGGCTCGTCTAATCTCATTCAACACATAAACAACACAATCACATAAGGCACATAAGAAAATACAATCAAACATTATCAAAACATGCTCTGTTTTTACACTGACTCAACTTCAAAATCTAACATGTTCTTACTCCGACACCTCCTGGACTCGAGACTCATACCAAAAGAAAGGTCTTCGAGTCTATTTTCATATATAAAAAAAAGTAGAGTCAAAAACTCCAAGTATTGTAAGAGATATGACTGTTTTACTACAGTCTACCATATTCGGCAATTTTGAGCAATCGAAAACTTGGATTTTTTTAAAAATAGTAAATGTTGTCGAACTGGGCTCAAATTTTGTGGATATCTAGCTAACACAATAAGGTTAATACCATAAAATTTTGGAAATCTAGATCACACAAGAAGCTACTGAAATGAATGACTCTTTCCCCTTCTCTCTGAAACTCTCGGTAGTAATGTGCAGTTTCGGTTTTGTATTTTATAAAAATAGTAAACGAAGTCCAAATGACTTGAAATTTTACCGATGTTCTCAAGACTCATGTAGAGACTTGGTATAAAATGTTCAAAGCTTTTTGACATTGAAAAATCGTCGATCACAGTAGGTCAGTAGGCCTACGAAATTCACCAAAATCTCATCTTAAACTCTTAAAATACTCAACTCAACATTCCTTCAAGGAAACTCATCAAAGCTCATTTTAAACACATATAACACTCACAAACATTCAGGCACATTATAATACTCATCATACTCAAATCTTGACTCTCTTCTTACATCATAACCTCAAATCTCTAGTAAAACGTTTCAATGAACGCATCATTAAAATTCTCTTTTCATTTTCATGCACAAAATTACTCAATTATTCAAACATGATCTCATTCATCATATAACTCATTATACACATATAGATACACATGTATGTCATCTTATTCCTCAAACTAACACTTTTCATTTCATTCAAAATTCTCAATTTAATCATGCCATAGTCCTTTATAAAGTCCAATTAGCATATAGACATCATTAATCCAAACATTGATCTCATAATTCAAAAATACCCAAATCCTAGTAATTTAAACTCAAGCAATTTCACATATAATCAACAATTAGCGAAATTAACCTTTAACTATCATTACTATCATGCTTATTATCAATTATCCTTAGCCAATTCAAATAATTAGCACATAAATCAAAAAGCCCTATTTTATATCTAACTAAACTTTTTGAAAATTTAAAAACATGCATAAATCATTAATCCAACCTTAGATTAATCAAATTGAGCCATTTAATAGCACATATAAGACATCAATTCATCAAATCTCATCATCAATAAAAACTTCCCAAATTTTAGCAAACTAAACTTTAATGAAAACTCACGTATCAACGTAAACTCTTAATAAAAGCATGACAAGCGTTCACATAATGATCATAAAGCAATTAGACCCCATTACCAATCATCAACCTCTCAATATATTATTAAAATAGGTTGTATATAAAAAGAAAACGAAAGTAGGAGAACCTCTCAATATATGAAAACTCGAAAACTCATATAAACTAAACTAAGTCAAAATTTTATTTAGCCAACAAAAGACCTAGTCAAACATAATTAGACACTAATATCATTCTCAATTACATATATCATAAACCAAAATCACTTAAATAACACATAGGCAAAAAGTCCTAATTTTTATTAAACTAAACTCTTTGAAATTTTATAACACACATGAATCTTTAATCTAATCATAGATCCATCAATTTTAACCATTTAAACTCACATATAATCCATCAGTTACAATTTAGGGCATAGATACACATATCCCAAATGTTATTAAACTAACTCACCTCAAATTCATCAATTGACATCAAATAATCAATTTACTCCGTCAATCATTATCATAGACATCACATAGACTCATTCTCATCATCAATTCATCATTTAATACATCAACTCACCAATTCCAAATTTTTGGGTAAACTAAACTCAATCGACTTTCACATCTCAAAGCATATACTTTCACAACACACATCAATCATCAACAAACACCACATATACCTCATTTTTCACCCCAAATAAAGGTTAAGAACAAGGGAGGGGTGATTTTCTTTCTCAATCATGATCATATACTCACATATAACATCATACAATCTAGATCTATAAAAATAAGAATCACTTACCCAAGATTAAACAAAGATCAAAGTTTTCCTTTCTCACTCTTCAAACCAAACCCCACGGTCCTCTTGAAATCTTCAAGAATTGAAAGGTGTTTATGTTGATTTGGTGGAGGATTTGATCTTGATGTGAACTTGGAAGCTTTGGTGATTCATCTATGGTGATCTTTTGGAGCAAAATCGGAAGAGATGGAGAGAAATTGAGAGTGGCCGAATGGTGAAGAAAATGAGGAAAATGAAGTGAATTTGTCTTGCTTAGGAAGGATGATTGGAGACCAAATACTATTCACCATTTAATACTTGTCCCCCCTAAACCTACACACTAATCCCTTCATCTTCATCTTCATACCACACGTCCACTTCAAGTAAGGCTAAGGAAATTAATCACATGCTTATTAAATTAAAATAATCATGTGTGTGTAAGGTTGTGTAGTCTAGAATAAATCATGTGTTAAGCTACATTAATAAAATCATAAAAGACTAATTACTAATTAATGCAATGCTATGACACAAAACTCTGGTGACCAATATTTAAAATAAATATGGCACTAATAGTAGTGCACTCACTCAATTATAATATTCCTCATCATAGAAAAAAAATAATTTGAAAATATTTTGTTTGAAATTTTTTTTTTTAAACCGGCATTCTTTGATTTCTCGGTAAAAATAAACTGCACTTGCTTTGAAAACTTAATTAAAATTCCAAGTGCTAAAGTCATCAAATAAAAATCATAATAACTTGCTCACAATGATATACGTAACAAAACTCACATAATCAATCAGTCACGTAATTTCACATAATATCACGTCAAAGCAGTCGGCAAACACAGACAAACTAGACGTCTCTCCGACCGATTTTTTTTATCAAGGTTTTTCACTCTTTCTTTCTCGACTCTATTTCCAACTCATTATTCCTATTTTATTAATAGGACAGTCAATCTCTCTGACATCTCAGTACTCTCAATAGTGTTAAGACACTATCTCACAACATAGGGAAAAGTATGGGGTGTTACATGTACTATCAAATTTAGATAAAATTCATGACTTCATGCATAATTTAAAATTCATGTGGCTCATATAAATACACTTAACTCACCAATTATAACTTATGCACCACATTTATAAAAATTTCCTTTAACTAAGCACATTAAAACACATATATAACGATTAAATCACATCAGATAAATCAAACCAGTTTTTTATTAATAATGGATGCCGATCCCTAATTATTAATAATTAAGCCCTTAATCAGGAATTAAAAGTCAAGGTATGACATACTATCCTCCTTAAAAGAAATTTCGTTCGAAATTTGTACCACATGAAAATAATTCTGGGTACTTCTCCTTCATGCTAAACTCGAGTTCCCATGTCGCCTCTTCTTGATGATGGTGCTTCCAAAGAACTATTACTAAGGGTATCGACTTATTCCTTAGTACTTTAACTTTCCGATCTAGAATAGATTCGGGTCTCTCCTCATATCAATTGGATTCTCAATTCCAATTTATCTACACGAAATTTACTTGAGAATAAGTTCCCTCGTCCTTTTGCGGCAGTTCATTACTCCTACTTCATTCCTAGGGCTCATCTACGGAGTATCCTATTTTCCAAAGACCAAAATGGTCATCAACCCATTTCTTGTTACCTATCACATGCATAACACTTTCCTATGAATCTATTTTAAAACTATCATAGACCAATTAACTTAAGTCCTCGTACTCGAACACTATATAACGGTCTTAGCTTGAACTCTGAATTTCTATCATAATGAGTGGTCGATATCATTTATAGGACAAAGACTAATCTCAACTAATTACAATGAGACACAATTATACGAAGCCATAATTTGGGTAGTATACTACATCGGTAGACTAACACTTCTTGGTCTTATCAAACAAGGGGATCTATTATGACAACTCACGAGTTGCAAGGCTCAAACTCAACACAACATCAAAGCAAGGTGTTGTAGAAATTGTTCAAGAGAATCAAAAGAATGACCATAGGGTATGAAATGATTAACTACTAGGTCGAACAAAATGACCTCGAGTAAGAACCCATCTGGCTTTTCAACCGAAAGTTGAAACACATGGGTTTTCAACCCAAAAGACGTCTACTGAGATTTGGATCATGTGGACTGGCCAGGTCCAACATCATCACCTCCCAGTCACACGGGAAATATCGTCCCGAACTTGGAGAGTCATGAACATACTATACATAACAAAACATAAGTTCATTATGACAACTAAACTTATCTTAAGGTTCTCTATCCTATTGATCTCAAACCCCAAACCTCTCTTAAGACATATACACACAGACATATGTACACAGGCAAAACACACTATTCTTAAAATCTATCCTGTAGCAAAAGTCGATTTGATATTCCGTCGCACTTGAACATTTGAACGTAGAGACTATGGTTCAACCTTTGATGCAACGTTTACCTTGAATTTGTCTTGTATCGTCATTATGTGCTTTTCCTTTACCTCGTACATATCTTTTCATTCCTCTTTGTAGTTCAAAAGAACCATCATTTTCTTAAGGGAGCTGAAATGCTCTAAGTTCTCTTTCATTCTTCTACCTCATCACCTTAAGAATCTAAATTGTAGAGATATCCTACTAATCTAGTAGTCTATGTTCTTTTAAAATTGTGATCATGCAACTTATAGCAATCTATGTTCTCCGAAAAAACATATGTCAATTTTTGTATCATTCGTCTGATCATAACATCATAGATTGCGAAAATATGCCATGAAAGGCAAAACATTCAACATTTCATCATAACATGCTCTTCACATAAACATATTCATGAAGCATTTTAGAACAGTAACATCTTTAAAACGTTGAAACTGCAGTTACCTCCTTTCCTTGATTGAGCACGATGCAATGGAGTGTTGAGCGGTGCCATATGAACCCATGTAAATCTAAAGATTCAAACTAGACTCGACTCTTTAGAATAAGGTTTCTAGGGCCAGAGCGAACGAACCGCTCTGATACCACTCTGTCACAGCCCACTATTCCAATGACGAATTAACCGAGGTTATGACTTGGTGTGAACAATAAGAAATGGAAATGGACAATTACTTAACATTAAAGTATATGAAAATATCACTCATAAATAAAAAGTTAGGATCATATATGATCATTTGGATACTTATAACACATACACATAAATGAGAACTGATTAAGGTAGGTTACCCAATAACACGTGTCACAACTTCATAACATAGAGTTATCCTAATCAAAGTGTTTTTCAGCGGAAAACGTGTGAGATATACATATGAAGATGTATACTCAAGGTTACATTTCTTGAAATGTCAAAGGAGCACCCGCTCAACATCATTCCATTTCATCAGCTGCTCAACCTGCACATTTAGAAATACATGCAGGGCTGAGTATAAAAATACTCAGTGGGCATAGCCGAAAATACATTCATGCATACATATATAAATTGAACTGCCATAACAGTAACACACAGGGGTTTTCTTAAATGACCTGCGCTTACTAAAATATTTCTTTCATTTTCATAAAGTCGATCGGCCGATCATTTTCCTTCATATGATCCATATCTGTCCCTTTCTGTCACGCGCCGGGAAGGAGGCCTCCTTACCACGGACGCCAAGACCGGTCGCAAGCGACTCGCGGTCTCCATGAGTGTACACGTTAACCCTAGATAGCGACCTTTGTCTAGCATAAGATCCCAATTGGATTTCCTTTAAAGTTGGCGAACCAACACAGATAGGATACATATAAAAACATAAACATTTTTGGCAGTCAATCATTTCATAAACATTTCATTTCATTTCATAAACATTTCATTTTTATTTCATAAGAGTCATTTATCATTTGGACATAATAATAAACTGAAATTAACAGTTAAAATCATCTCATGCATATATTCGTATAAGAGGCCTACGACACGCAGGGGATCTCTATATACGTATAGTAAAAGTAATGCCCACCTGGATAGGCAAAGCCTGAAGATTATAATCACATAAACTCGTCTTGGGAAAGCAGCGCTAATCTCCTTGGTTCATAAAGCCTACAAGAAATTCTATTCTTAATAGGTCTCGTGAAGCTAACTTAAAGTCTTAGTGGATGTACTAAACATACTTGATTCATCACGCCGGGTTTTCAAATTTAATAATAAAAATTGAAAACTAATTCTTGAGCTAAGGACACCAACAATATCCTTACTAGATTTTCTTTTAATAATTGAATTTATAAATAAATCCAATTAAATCATAAAACTTTCTATTGCATAATGCAAATGCAATTTCATGTCATGCTTAAAACATATAATAAGTACTTTCTTAAAATATGCACATAATAAAAATAATATTATATTATTATACAAATATATATTTTTTTTAAAATAATTAATCAAACTATATTATAAGTCTAATTAATAAATATTGGTAGCCCATTTAAAATAATTAAATCAAAGATACTCTCCCATTTTTATAAAATTTCGTAGCCCAAAATACAAGGGCAGCCCAAGTTTATTATAAATAAATCGGGCCCAACTCTTTTGAAATAAAAGGTCCAACTGAAATAAAGCCAGGTCCCAAACCAAAAGCCCAACAATCCAGGCCCAAAACCCAAACCCTATTACCTTTCTCCTCCCTCTCTTAATTTCACGCACACACACACTCAGATGACACGCACACACACACTGACGCACACACCAGGGGTTGGTGCGGCGCCGCCCTCTTCTCCGGCGAAGAGCGCCGCGATCAATCACGGCCGCCGCCCTCACATCATCACCTCCCTCGTTTCCCTTCACTCACAGAACCCGGCACCGGCCTTCACCTTGGCGACGGCGAGGCGCTGCCGCCTCCCTCGTCTCTCTCTCTGACCGTGAGTACAGGACACGCCCACCACACTTCCGCTGCGCTGAACTCTCCACTCTCTCTCTGGCGAGAAGCCGCCGCCATCCATCGGCATCGCGGCCACCACGCCACCGCCGACAGCAGCAGCAGATGAGGCGGCTGTCACCGGCGCCCTCTATCTCCCTCGACTCTCTTCAAACCTCTCGCGCTCCGGCGAAGTGGCAGCGACAAGCCATCACCTCGCCTCATATCTCTCGCCCTCTGTCTTACCTAACCCGGCGGAAACAGCCTCCACGTCGCCGCCGCGCCTGGTTCATCTTCTCCAGCCGAAGGCTGGAGCCACCACGACCGGCGCCGCTTCCGTCATCCGGCAGCTTAAGGTAAGCCCTAATTCCCTATTCTCTTTTTTTTCTTCCCTCATCTTTTTCCCTTTTTTTTTATTAAAAACTGAAATACTCATCTCCTTTCCCCTCTTTGGCAGATCGGAAACCACCGCGGCTCCGTCGCCGTCCGTCAACCGCCGGCGACGAAGAGTCACCATGGCTGCCCTCTCCCTCTCTCGACTCACACATACAAAACAGGGGTTCAAGCCTCATATTCAGTCCAGATTCACAAGTATAGCAAAGTTAGGGTTTTGTTTAGAAATCTGTTCTTTCATCATTCATTTCTCATTTCCTTGGCAAAAATCAAACCTTGTAAATGTAATAGCTTAGAAAATATATCATCATGTGTGCGTGTGTATTCTTCTGTTCTTTTTTTTATCAAAAACATATATGAAATTTCTATTGTAACTGTAATACTTGCCGAAATAAAATGAGTGTGTGCTATGGCTCTCTTGATGTGTTTGTATGGATCATAAAAAAAAATATAATGATAATGGAACATTGAAATATAGATTCTCAGTATAGGAAAAACCTTGAGATATGAGGGATGTATATTGTGAATTTGTTGTTTCTGCAGAATAAGTAATCACCAACACATTAGTAGTGGATGAGGTGAAACAGTTTGTGAAAGGAGGAACATTAAATCCTTACCCCCTTCTTGATCGAAAGCAGCGTGACTTGAGGAGAGAAAGGAAGTGGTGATTGATCTCTACTTTGTGCTTATTTTGAGGAGTAGTTGGGTGGGAGTAGCTGAAAGTGGGAGGAAAGGTGGAGGAAGTAGGTGGGTGTGGAAGAGTAGGTGAAGGAAAGTAAAATAAAATAAAAAGCCTTCCGGGTTGTACTATGAAAACTGTAATAATTTTTCAGTGTTTGCTTAAATAAATAGCTCGTGTAGATACTAAATGCTCAATTTAAAAAAAATATGAAATGCATAAGAATTTAAATGACTGACATTTACAAAAAGGATTTTGCAAATCGTTCGTTGGAATTAAAATAAATTCATTTTCTTTATATCCGGCGTGAATCATCTTACTTCTAAATTTCGAAAATAAATTCTAAATTTAACTCAGGGAAACGGGGTATTACATCTTTAGTTTCCGCTAGGCAGCAAAGTTTAGGTTTATTGCATTCTTAGTCTTAGTTTCGATTTCTGTTCTTAGTTAGTTTATTATAGTTCTTTCAATTCATGTTTTAGATTAGTTTCCGTTTAGAGTTGTAATCACGTGACAGGTTGCTTCTCGAGACGTTTTACGGTATTTCTTAATCAAGTTTATTTTATTGCTTTTACTTGCGTTTCTTTAAATTACGCACTTTAAATTCTGCAATTTTAATTATGTAATTTAGTTTATGTGTTTTTATGATGCTTTCTTTTAAATTATGCAATTTAGTTTTATGCTCAATTAGATTAGAAGCTTTTAAATTACAAGTATTTAAATTTCTAGTTAGTATTTAAATTCCAAGTTGCTTTACATTAAGTTCGTTTAAATTTTGCCTAGGGTTTAATAGTTTCTTGCCTAGTTAAATTTACAAGTTTAAGTTTACTTTCCAAGTTTTAGTTTAATAATCTAAGTTTACAGCTTTCGTGTGACATAATTAATTGCCCTTTAAGATCTTCCTTGAGAGACGACATTGTGATAAAGTATTTTATCAACACCTAATCTAGATTACGGATTTTACCTAGCGTTTGAACGTGAGAATCGAGAGAAAGAGTTGAATTGCTTGGAGAAGAGTAAAATTGTTGTAATATTAAGAGAGAGCGTGTGTTTACAAGATACAGGTACATGGGTATTTATAGAATACATGCTAGGGGTAAAAAAGTAATTTCGGCCTAAAGAACATGCTCCCCGCGTGGTCAGGGGTATAGTGGTAATATCGCCTGTGATCGGGCGATTCCTCTATAAACGGACAATTCCTCTGCTCTGGTGCTTCCCAGGTAAAGCGGTCATTCTTATCATTGACTATTTTATATGGTAGAGCATTTCTCTGACTTCAGCGATTCCTCTGACTAAGCTCATTCCTCTGACTGAGCCCATTCTTCTGATGTAGATGATTCCTCTGACCCGAACTATCCCTCTATTCAGGTTGATTCCTCTATTCAAGTTGATTCCTCTGCTCTGCATATATTACTCCTCATCACATTGGGTTAGCTTACCACTGCTAGAGTGTCCTTGTCCTATTGCAAGTCAATCTAGAGGTGTTTAGGTTGCGTCAGTAATGCTCCTCCTCCGTCTCCCACTTTCAGTCTGCAAGAGGAACAGAGAATGAGGCACTATGTTCAAGAAGGCCTCCTGGTATCCTATCTGGATAGATTTGAAAGAAAAGATCTTTGGGTACCCACTGATTTAAATGATTGGTGGGAAAAGCTAAAGGAATATTATACCAAGTGGATAGTCTTTGCTAATCGGAATCGGTCTCCTGATGTTCAAAGAGAAGCCTGGAGATACTTCCTAGTCAACTGGGTCGAAAGAGGAATGATCGAAAGAATTCAGGCTGCTAAGAAAGAAGCAAGGATTCAAACGATTCCCTATCAACTGAAGAAGATTGTCTACCCTCCAAGAGTCAAGAATGGTGTCAATCGAGACATAATTAAGAGGGAAGCCAGAGCTGTGTGCAAGGTTTGGGACATAACCAAGGACAGTAACTCAAAAGCCTTTTATGATATCTGGAACACTGTCTTTAAGTTGTATGATCAGAGACCTTAGTTTGTAAGGGTTGTTCTCTTTTGTTCTGATTCGGAATGTAACTGATTTCTCATCAGTTTTCAAGAAATGAAATGAACTTCCCTTTTGATCTCAACCTGAAGACAATACCTTTTTGTCCAGGCTCTGATTATTTACTTCAGTTATGTCTTCGTTTTGTTCTTTTGAACTGTTATGTTTTTCCTTCGAATGCAAGTTTATAGGTTATATTGTTAAAGGGGAATAGTATTCACCCTGTTTAGTAACTTGCTCTTCTTGTTCAGTCTTTTCTTGTCTTAGAACTGATGTGTGGCTTTGGCATCATCAAAAAGGGGGAAATTGTTGGGAACTTAATGAAATATCCTAATCCTTGTTTTGATGATACCAAAATCAGTAGGTTTTCCTTGTAATAGACTAAAACTGTTCGAACTCAACTGTTAGAGTTCTTTTTCTAGTTTAGTTGTTGTTCTGAAGACTGAAGACTGAAGACTGAAGTTGTCAACTGATGTAACGATTAACGCAGAGTCAAATACTGATATCTGACTAACCAGTCCAAGAATCAGTTACGACTGATTAATTAATGCGAGCCACGTGGATTCAGCAAACTGATACTAAAATCAAGTATCAGTTAAACATTCTTCCTCGGACTGAACCTCCAAAGTTAAAAGGAAGCCACGCACTCCAGAAGTACAGCTGCATTAAATGCAGAGATTTCAAGGATCGTCCTTTCTCTGCAGAGCCTTCCTTTTTGGTCATTACCTTTTCAGAGATGTCGTATCTCCTGCTCTCAAAGTAGTCGTTCTCACCAAACAAAGGAACCTCGAAGATTGAAGCCTCAGCAAAGTTCAAATCTATCTCCAACGGATGAATTCTTGAAGACCATTTCAGCCAATGGATCTATTCAAGACCTCTCCTATGAATAGAGCTCGAGGATCACTTCAATCTTCATCGATTCAACTTGATAAGCTGAAACGCTCCCAAATTCGTTACTCGGCAATTCAAAACCATTCTAAAGTTTGAATCGAAGAAGCGAATCACAAAGCCAAAAATTAGTCACTGTTGATTACATACATTCTCTTAGAACTTAGGTAAATATTGTATATCCAAAGCCTAGGTATAACTGATTACAGAGAACCTGTTCTTTGTAATCTAGTTGGCAAGTTTTCGAACCTCTTTTCAACCGACCGAATCAAGAGTTTGAGCCGAGAGGAGTTCAAACCAGTGTTCTGACTCCAAGAGATCTTAATCTTTGCGGAAAGGCATAGTTTTGTCTCAGTGAAGCTAAGAGTGAGAAATCCAACCCAGTGTGTTGGTACTGAAGATTGGATCTTCAGCTGTTTAGGTTTGTTGTGCACCCGTAAGCACATGCCCAGTAAAGTTGTCAGTCTGATCAACTGGACCGTGGATATAGGAAGTGTTTTCCGAACCACGTAAAAATCCATTTGTTGTTTATCACTTTCAGTATTTACTTTCCTTATCTGTGCACAAACGTTTTATCAACTGAAACTGATTAATAGCAAAGTGAAACATAAACCTTGACAACTTGTTTAATCATAACGACTATTCCTCTGCCAGTATTAATCTAACTGATAAATCTCCAGATAGTCAGTAAGATTCATATTACTCATCTGTTTTACAAACTCGACTGAAGCCTTACGTGAATCAGTTAAAGTCTTTGACTTAACTGATATCTCTTTACTGAAGAGTGTTCAATATCAGTCGCCAACCAAAGTTTCACTAATCTGTTTTAACTGAAAAATGTTGTGTCAGTTTGTTTTCGTTTGAAAAATAACCTATAGGTGTATTCCTCCCTCTCCATACACCTATTCGAGACCCCAAGGGACCTAATAGTCATCGTCGTCCGCAACAGAGTTGGTGATTCCGGCAGCGTGGTGGTCGTAGCACCACCGCTGGCGAAGATCTTCCCCTTTCTCTCTCCGACGGACTGATCGAAGCTGCACCATATCCACAAAATCGCTAAATGCTCAATTTGATTTAGGAATTATGGCTCCTGAATTGGGAATTAGGGCAGAGGCATGTGCAGTTGGCGGTGCGGAACGATGATGAATTGGGGAAATTGTTTCACGGTGTCACCATCGGTAATGACGTAGTGTTGCCCAACATTAATCTGGTCCTTCTGCGAAGAAGTCTGCGGCAGCGGCGGAGAAAGCCTCTGAAACCAAATCATCGAAAAGGCTTAGTTTTGTTGTTATGTTATTCACCTTTTCTACATCTGATGTTGAGTACTTGTTTCTCTTATATATTTTAGCTGTTAGGTTTAGTCTTGAAAGTAAATAAATTATGAATAGAAGTAAGTTACTTTTCGTTCTCTAATCTTATAACCATTTCGATCAATTTTCGTGATGATTACCATTGATCTCTCTCACATTTAGCACGATTCATATTTAATAATTTTGTTATTTAAAGATATGGGGAGTTGTGTTTCTGTGAGGTTGTTTTTGTTCAGACGTCGCTTTTGGATTTCTACTCAAAATTGGGTGAAATGGTGGTTGCACGTAAGGTGTTTGATGAAATTCGTGAGAGAAATTATTAGGTTGAATTAGAATGTGAAATAAGAATATCGTGAACACAACTTAATGTTCTTGAATTCACAATTAGATCTATGAATTCACAACTAAAATTAGAATTCACAATTAACAATATTTCTAGTTGTGAAGTAACGTGAATTCACGACCAACAACATTTCCAATTGTGAATTCACACGAATTAACGACTAACTATTTTTAGTTGTGAATTAATTTAAAACTTGAATTCACAACTAATGTTATTTATAATTGTGGATTCACGCGAATTCACGACCAACAATATTTCTAGTTGTGAATTCACTCGAATTCACGACTAACACTGTTTATAGTTGTGAATTTATTTAAAACTTGAATTCACAACTTAATGTTCTTGAATTCACGACCAGATCTATGAATCACAACCAGATCTATGAATTCACAACCAACTCGATGAATTCACAACTGAATCGTTAGTGTTGGTTGTGAATTCAAGTTTGAAAGCTCGAATTCACAACTAGTTGTTTTTTTTGTTGTGAATTCAAACTTTAAAATTCAAATTCACGATCACTTGAATTCACAACCAAAATAAATCCTGCTTGAATTCACAACTAGTTGTTTTGGTTGTGAATTCAAACTTTAAAATTCAAATTCACGACTACTTGAATTCACAACCAAAATAAATCCTGGTTGTGAATTCGAATGTTTGAAGGGGTAAAATGATAAGTGTGGGTATTTTTTTAAGTTTTTATCTTAGTGACTAATTTTTAATTTTACTAAAGGAAAGTGAGTATTTTCAAAATCCACTCTATTAATTATCTATAGCTATCAAAGCATAAATCTACAACTACAGCAAAGTGGAATGCTACAAATCATATGATTTGAATTTTATCCTGTTATAATTTAATAGTCTTTGAATATTTTAATAACTACTGATTCGACCTGAGAACCTTCTATCTTATTCCATCATTTAGCTCGAAAGTTGAATGAACAACTATCCGATGAGCCTAATAGCCGAAAAAAGAGCACAAAATTCCTAGGTATAAAGGGAACATATTTTTTGAAACCTTAGAGTTAAGGGGACGAAATTTTGCTTCTTTTTGGTATATCAATATTAATTGTGTTTTCTTATCTTCTCTATTTATCAGTATAGATGGGCTAAGTTAGAGATTTCTATGAGGATTATGATAAGATCTCATAATAGGCAAAAATAATTATAAGTTTATTATAACTTAAATTTAAGTCCATCAATATTAATTCATTCAATTAAAAATTATTGTTGCACTATCTATCATCATCCATATTACGAATATAACTCATTTTCAATTAATTACTTCTCGTGTTTAAGATTTAGAATTAGAATAAAAAATTTATAACCTAAGGCCTCGTTTGATACATGTGGTTAGGGTGCATAATATGCCCTACGACACATGATTCTCTGTAAATCAAAAACTTGAAAATATTATACTAATTTGAGAAATTTTGTATACCACCTACGAATGTGGTATACATAATATAAATCACAATTATAATAATTATTAACTTTATACAATCATGATATTAATATGACAGATAGTAAATCACGTAACACATCATTCATACAGCATAGCAGACGACCACTCTTAAGGAATATAAGTTAAATTGATCCGTGAACAGATAATTGAGTAGTAGTCATCCAAAATCGAATGGATTGGTAGGACTAAACCGTAGTGATGGGTTAATCACGAAAAAAGTAGGTATATTTATGTATGAGATCCGCATTAATAAACCTAGCTAGTAATAGTTAATTCACTTGAGATATAGATTTGGCCACCGAAATAGCAAAATACAAAATTATAAAACCCTAATTCTAAAACCCCCAGTGATCGCGCGAGCAAGCAAGCAAAGCAAGTCTCTTTCATAAATTCAGATTCCAAAATCAAGCTGCATTCTCGTCTCCTCTCCTCAATAGATACAGCTTTCGTGTATATATAATTTAGATTTAGATTCTCGCATTCACACCTTGGCTTGTATGGATTCACAAGATTCCTCCGCTCCGCCACCCCACCACCACCACCACCACCACCCGCACCCCCACCCCCACCCCCACCCGCACCCGCAGCCGCCCTTCTCCGCCCACCACGCCATGCTGATGGGCCATCAGCACCCCCAAATTCAACAGCACCCCTCCAACAACTCCTACCTACTGCCCAACACCAACAATTCCGTCGCCCCAACCACCTCCGCCGCTGCCTCCAATTCCACCATGATGCACCAGCAGCAGCAGCAGAACCCCCGCTTCCCCTTCAACTCCATGCCCGCCGCCCCCCAGAAGCCGCTGGATCACCAATTCTCCGATGTGTCGCCCTCGGGAAGCGCCGGCGGCTGGTTCAGCGCCGAGCCGGCCAGGAAGAAAAGGGGCCGCCCGAGAAAGTACTCTCCTGATAACAGCATTGGTCTAGGCCTGTCTCCGGCGCCGGTCACCCAGATTTCGCCGGCTGGGGGCCACGTAGATCCCGGAGGGGGCGCTGGGACCCCTTCTTCTGAATCTCAGGTCAAGCGCCACCGTGGCCGCCCTCCGGGCTCCGGAAAGAAGCAGTTGGATGCTCTAGGTTTATCCTCTTATTCTTTTTCATCCTTGTGCTCTAGTTAATAGTTGTTGATCTTGATGTTTTTCTCTTTTGGTGACCAGGAATTCCAGGAATCGGTTTCACACCCCATGTCATTACTGTTAATTCTGGAGAGGTAAATTGCTTATGCTAGCTTTCTGATGCTAAGAGTTTTTGTTGATGAAGTTGGTTTTCTTTTATTCATTGTGTCCCATCATTTTTGACATTGCAATACTACTGTTTTCGAGACTTGAGATAAGCGCTGGTTGGGTGGGTTTATAGCTTTGAGATTCAGGTCTTGTGCTTCTTCAACCTTTGGGTTTCGTCTCCATGTTTTGTAACTGAATTTTGTTTTAAGCAACTGGTAAGGTTCAAATTTTGTTAAGTTATGGGAGAAAACGTTTACAAGATATTGTCCCTAGTATGTTTTTAAGGAATTTTCATGAGATGCTTGTTTATTTTGCCAGCTGGAAATTTAATAGAACTATCAACCAACAATGACTTCTAGAATTTTTTTGAACTTCATGCTTTTATGTTAATGAGTGTTGTGCTTTTATTTAAAAGCAAGCTTGGAAATAAACAAGCCTGTGCCTTCTAGTAGCGAATGTTGTTGTTTAATTCACAAACAGGCATAGCAGGTTCTATCTCAACATTTTTGATTCAGAACATAATTCCTTTAACCAAATTCAAATATTCTTACCATTGATATGCTCAGCAGACCTCAAATTTCTCTCAGTATTCTTCTCTCTGCACTAATGGCAAGGACATGGAACCATTGAACATAATTAAATATCTACTTTCAAACCTTGTATGGCTCTTAGAGCACTTAAAAGTCCTGAATGTCAATAAGATTGAAGTGAGGATTAAATAATGAATTAACCAAACTCTCTGATGTGATTAACTGTACCTTGGATATACCCTAAGATATTTTCTGTAGGCTAAATTTGTTAAAAGAAGCTCAGATAGGAAAAATGGCAGAGTGTTATGGGGGTTTATCATTCCTGTCTCCTGTTGGTGATTTTGGCTGTACAGGAATAGGCAAATGTTTGAGGATAAAGAAGAATCCTTGGATTATGCATGGTATTAAGTTCAAACCATAGTTGCTTACTGGGCCTCAAATCACAAAGAGGTCAAGGCCTTCTTTTGTTTTTTGTTTTAGATGTTGCTAGAGAATCGAGTTGTATGTGCAGTCAGGATGAGTTCTCGTTTTAGGGGATTACTGATCCCTTTGTCGTTCTTAATTCATCGATCTCTTAATAAAACTCTTACTTCTTACAGAATAATGATCACGATCAGAGAAATCTTAACATTCCAAGTTATTCTAGTACCATGTATGAGATTCCTACAGTTATATAATTCAAAACATGGGATCTTTTCAATTTGGCAACTGAATCCTACTTTATGTCCAAAAATTCATTTAAAATATGTTTTAAATATTAAGGCAATGCAATGAGGCAACACTGTACTATATAAGTTCTAAAAGTTAAGCTATTTTGGTCCATTTGTTGCAATGTTATTGCTTCTTTTTGACTTGGCATGGAGATGCGAGTTTGAAAAGATTATTACTTTGCATTGTTCTGTTGAAAGTCGTGGTTACTAATTTGTTAATTTGTGTCAATAATTATAATTTACCTTATTGAATTAATTGGGAAAAGATACACATTTGAGGAGAATAAAACCTTATTTTGGGGTGTCCTACATTGTTAGATATAGAAGCAATAAACAAGGGGTATGGGGGTATAGGTAGTTATATCTTTCTACATAACCTGTTATCCTTAATCTAGAACTCAACAATAACCAGTATAGGAGAAAAATGTTTTTTTATCGGCTAACCTTCGAAGCATCAATTTGTATGGCATTGAACTTTAGATCTCTTATTCTTTTATTTTAGCATATGGGTTCGGTACTTGAGGCTAAACTAGAAGGTTAATGCACAATTTGGTATTCCTGCCCAAGTTTGCTGAGACCAAAATTGTTGTACAGCATTTGTAACATATATTGCAAAATTTGTGTATGTATAGAGCATCCTTGTATGCTAGTTTGGTTTCTTCCATATCCATATCCACATATCCTAAATGTTTAAAAGTAAGAAATCGAATTCGGTATGTACCTTTACTGGACTATACCCAAGACCAACTCCAAGGAACATGGACCAGAAGACAAACAGTATAATTATGAAGCATAAAGATTAATATTAAACTTTATTTTGCGAACCATGGTACTAGTGGTTCAGGATGCAACTCTTGGTTAACGAGTTGGGTGATTTGCTTTTTCTATTTTTGACATTAAAATTCTATTAGGACTTGATTTTAACTTCTTCTTTGTTGTTTAATAATGGAAATATGGAAAATAGGGGTTAGTTATCTTAGAAAGAAAATAAGATATCAGTGTTTGTAAAAGAAAAAAGAAAGGTGGAGTACATTTAGGTGAAAGAGTTTCAAATGCAAAAGCCCTTGATAATCCCAGTTAGTGTTTGAACTTATAGTTTATGTTTCCTCCTTTTCTTTTTCGTTAAAGTTTAAATTTACCAAGATACAATCAAAATTTCTGAAAAGGAAAAGAAAACGCAGTAATCAAACTAAATTGTTTGATACAACTCATTATTTGTTTTGGTAAATTTTTTATGTATAGTGTAATGAGTGCACAACCCAACATTTAAATAACTTTATATTCCTCTATAGGTAATTTAAGTTTTGGATAGATTTGTAAGTCCAGCTTCAGTTACTTTGAGTCCAATGATGCCAGCGATAGCTACCATCATTTCATAATGCATTACAGATGTTATGTTTGTTCCATTATTGATTTGGTCACAATTTATTGTTTTGTCACGTCAAGGTTACCAACCTGAATTTTACTAGTTCAAAGCTGTCCATTTTAGTGATAAGTGCCTGTGGCATTCTATGTGATGCTATAGCGACAAGGTCTCAGTTTCCTTTCTCACAGAGCCCCTATCTCTAAAAAAACAGCAATAAATAAACTGCTAGACATATCTTGGAGTTTCCTATAAAATTATCGACCATATTATGCTTGATGAAAAGACTGATACTTCTTGTTTGATTGATGTTTTTGGGTTCTCATTTTTGTAGGACATAGCTTCAAAGATAATGGCTTTCTCACAACAAGGACCACGTACAGTCTGCATTTTATCTGCTAATGGTGCCATCTCGAGTGTGAGCCTACGCCAACCAGCGACACCTAGTGGCCAGATCAACTATGAGGTGGGTGCTACTCTGTTATGATATGCCTTATGTTAAATGTAATTTTAATGTGTCACTATTGTTCTTGTGCCTGAAATGCTTATATCTAAAAAGAAGGAATGCAATTGGCTACCTATGACCTATGTAGATAGTGTTAAAATTAATATCTACATGAGCTTACTGTATGGTTGCATAAATAATGGTATTTTCACATCTAAATATTGGAATTGGTTTTATGCTTGCTGTACAGGAAATTGTAATATTAGGAAACTTTGCCAGTTTCTATTTCCTTCAGTTTCTCATCCTCTCCCTAATCTCTTGGACCTTTATTTCCTGCATCTACATATAAATTCCATGTATATGCCCCTGTAAATGAATTGATAAAAGCTCTTAGGCACAAGTTCTGTAAGTATGTTTATCAGCATGACAGCATCTATGGCCTTCAGTCTCATTTATTCTGATACTTCATGTATTGGTCCATTTTATCCTCATAATTTTAAAATTTTGTACTTCCTCAAATATCTTATGTGGGAAGCTCTTGCATTCTTGATTCCCATCTTTATGGCCTGTCATGATTTCTGTGCAGTCAAAGGCTGAAAGGAAAGATTTTCATTTGTTGTGAGATGCTCTACTATAAGGGGGTGTTTACTTTGAATGATAGGATGGATAGATAAAAATTATTCAACCTAATCTACCATTTACTTTTATGGATTAATAAATTTTGAAATTGTTTGACCATCTTATCCTTAAAATACTCAATCTATGTTTTATCAATCAATCGTATCACTCAAAGTAAACGCCCCTAACAGAACAATTTGAAGCACTTGTGCATCAGTTCTTTCCTATTTTAGAATTCATTTTCTTTGATAAGGGAGAGCTCATTGTGTAAATATAAACTAGATACTTCCCATCATTTAAATAAAATATTGCCAGATCCTCCAGATTTATGTTTCTGTTGTAGTTGGGATTGGGTGTTAAAATATCATAGTCCAAGCAAACATCAAATGTCAATTTTTAGATTACTTTTGAGATTATATTTGGTAATACTTCTTGAGGCGTTCCTTGTTTCCTAAACATGATAGTTTGCACTCTACATCTCTACCTGTATGCGACAAGTGTATGGAATCCAAAATAATTATTTTGGCTGTATATGCTTCAGAAAGAAAAGAAAAAGAAGGGAAATCTGCTCATGTCGCTAAAAACTTTGATTAGGTGTTTTGCACCTTAGCCCTTTACATAATTCACATGAAATATCAATCCTTTGATAGTTCAAGCATTTATGATATATTCTGATGCTTACTTCCTTATTGTTTGTTCTAGGATTTTAGTACCACTTTTGTTCTTTAAAATTAATAATCTTTTATTCTGCACTCTGGATAAATTAGGGTATAGTTGGAAAATTATTTGTCAAAATTTTCTTTTCCAAGTATATTCTTAATACATGTTAAAAGGAGAAGGAGATTATATTGGTGGGATAGAGGGAGTATATATATGATTAACTTTAGAAGTTCATTCAGAGTTCGATTTGAACTGCATAAACATTGGCTATTTTTTTTTATGAATTAGTTCTATGCTTTAGTTTGTTCTTAGCATATCATGATATGGGTTATTCATGAATTGACAGGGCCGGTATGAGATCATCTCTTTATCAGGTTCCTTCCCAACATCGGAGAGCAACGGTAGCCGAACTGGCGTGCTGAGCGTGTCATTGGCAGGGTCTGATGGCAAAGTAGTGGGTGGTGGGGTTGTTGGAGTTCTTAAAGCTGCATCACCCGTTCAGGTTATATCTTTTACCACCACCTGTGTTTAATTTCTGTCGATCACAAGACACCTTCTCGACCACATTTTCCTTTGTCCAGGTTGTCGTGGGGAGCTTCATTGCTGAAGGCAAAAAGCCAAAGGGCGGTGGGCCCTCATCCAATCTGCCTTCGAATATGTTGAATTTTGGTACTCCGGGCACACGGGCCAGCCCTCCCTCTGGCGGTGGTTCGAGTGATTCTGCTGACGACAATGATGGTAGCCCTCTCGCTCCCGGGTCAGGACCGTATGGGAATGCTGGACATCCGGTACATAACGTGCCAATATATTCGAATATGGGTTGGCCTAACTCCATCAAAATGTAAGCAAAATGGTAACGTACTAGGCTGGCTGCAAACGCTAACATACCCACCCCAGATAGAGAGCTCTTTTCCTTAGTTGTTTTTATCTGTAGCCTTTACTAGGTATAATACCCTTTTTACTTTTCTCATTCGGATATGATGCGTGATTTCTTGCTAACGGCTTTGCAGAATTAATTTGCATTCTTTTACCATTATCTCCGCTTCACATTTGGTTGCGATTACATAAAATTGCCATACAACTTGTTGGTGAATACTGATGTGATCATGCTTTCCTTGGGCTAAAACAAAATTCTGAGCTTTGCATATGCACATTTTATTTTATTTACTTTTCACTGCCTCACGTCTTGTGGTCATATTCAGGTTTTATTTAAGCTAATTTTGAAGTAATTCATGACACTAATTGTTTGTCTTGATGTTGATCTATATTTTGATACGGCATACTTTATTCTACATATGAATACATAAGTAAGTGCTTTAAATAAGTTCAGGCATATATTTTATTAAATACTTCTATCGTTCATAAAGAGTACACAATAATTATGTTATTTAACATTCACGAACACTTATTAATCAAAAAACTATTTTTGACCTGTATTCAATTCAATCACAATAACTCATTTCTATGCTATGAGGCTTTTTATCCACCAAACATATATAAATTGACTATTTTATTAAAATTTATGTTAAATTCAATGTTGTATTCAGTCTTTGTGGATGATGAAAGTTATAAATTAGTTTCAATTTTTAGATAGTGAAAATTTGCCGTATATGCTTTATTTTGTTTAATGAATTTGTAGTTAGGTGTGCGTGTATTGGCTTAATGGTAGGAGATTAATGCCTAAGACTTGAGGTCATTTGTTCAAGTCTTCCTTGCGCGATCTTTAAATTTTTATTTATTTATTTATGTAATTTATCAAAAAAAAAAAAAAACGGAATTTGTGGTTTAGAATTTAAAGTGGTGAAAATTTTACTTTTTTATTCATTATTTTTTGCATTTAAGTTATAATCCTGGTGAACTTATATAAATTTATTTTATATGATAAATTTGATTTATATAATAATCACTCTTTATACTCTTTTCGTCCTCTAAATTATTATTCATATTTCTTTTTTGGTTCGTCCCTAAATAAGTATTCAATTTTATTTTTGGTAAATAAACCTCATATCACTAAAACAAGAGTGAAACTCTTATTCTATTTATACACATTTAATTTATCCATTTTTTTAAAATTCGTATCGTTCTTAAATAAATATTCATTTGGGAGACAGATAAAGTATAAAATATTGCATGAAAATATGGCCTTCCTGTTCTTTTTCTCCCCCTCCCCCTTCTCTCTTAATAAGTGTATGCAGGGGCGGAGCCAGACTTTCGGCACGGGAGTTCCAATTTTTTTTTCCCGATAAAATTAATAGTTAAAAAAAATAAAAACAAAAAATAAAATAAAAATAAAATAATAACCATTAACACAATTAGAATGCCATTTAAGTTACATAAAAAGTTAAAATAAAATAAAATAAACATAACATTTATTTCCTATTTTTCATATTCTAGAACCTCTCTATAATAGCATCATTAGTACAGTAACATTTATAAATATATTCCGAGAGAGAACTCATAATTGGCAGAAAAATAGAACCTAATTTCGTGTAAACACTGAAAAATAAAAATAAAGAATATAGTACTAGAAACAACTCATAATATACATATGTAAAAATTATTATTTGGCTGAAATTACGAATGGGTAGTGATGAGGGATAAGATCCTCATCAACGCAGGCCATTGCACTCAACGGTTATTTTCATATTACTCATTACTATATACATATGTGGAGGAAAACTACCTGCGCAGGTAAATGATGAGAATCCAATAAATAAAGGAGAATTCGATGGAGGACAGTGCAGATTAGGAATCCAACTTAGAACCTGATCAGATGGAGGCCTTAGAAAGCCTTACCTACGCTGCCATGTTCGAAGCCCTATGTCGCAGCCTGACATCTAGCCAGTGATAGCGTAGACTGGGTATCGATACGACTAATAAAAAGATAAGGTAAAACAAGGGAAACTAGACAACTCATCAAACGGAAGCTAATAATAAGTCATGCTAAAAATAAATAAAATATCATCAACATTTATAGAAATACTATCGGCTTCATAAATCCAAAAGTATTAGGATTCTCGTCAACAAAATTAAAGGGAGTTTAGCTAAATATTTACAAGGATTCATATTGTTCAGGGTAACGCATCAAAACGTGATCAGACTATATGTATGAAGACATATAGCTGAGAGTGAAATTCTCGATTAAGTTCCAAAAATAATCTTCAACTTATTAACACTACCGTATGGGAACAGAATACGGTACAAAAGTCATTTAAAACAAACATCCCGCCAGCAGCCAAACATTCTCCCTCCTTGCTCATCCTGCACATTTAGAAATACATGCAGGGCTGAGTACAAAGTACTGAGTGGACATAAGCCGAAAAATAATAAAACTCGCTCTTAGAGCTATAAATTTAACTTGCCACATAAGCTATACACATGGGTTTTACTCAAAAGAACCCGCATAAGCAGTTGAAAAATCATCGTAAATAAATGAACGATCGACTGCAGTCAAAATACTCAGCATGTAGTACCACTTCTACAACTCATCATCATCAAGGTACTGAGAAGTAGGCCTCCTTCTCAAGCACTGTAATCGGCCGACCCGATAGACAGCTCACAGTCATTTCTGACTGGCCGACCCGAAAAATAGCTCACGATTACCTTTGTGTACACAATCCCGCTTTTGGCAGGACCCGAATTCGTCTCAACCGTAGAGGGTATAACGTACAGGCTCGTCGTCATCAAAACTCAGCAAGTTAATTAGTTCAAACATCAATTTACCTCAAATCATTTTTAAAACTCATAAACATCATCATAATCATCATTTAGAAAGCCAGTAATAGGGGTATTAGAAAGTAATGCCCACCTGACGATCTTAGCTTTAGTTCTCGCAACTTCGGAGTGATCTCACCTACACCCTCGACTCGTATCTTCAGATATCGTCATTGGCGTAGACGGTTCATGTGATAAAATAAATATGAGTAAGACAATTCCTCACTAAATTCACTGTTCTCATCTTAGTACTACTCTTCGTTTTTCATTACTATCTCCCGACTTTAGCAATCTTATACTAATAGCACTTCCTGGTAATCACTATCTCTACTCTTGACTTGTCACCTAATTTTAGGTCTAATTTCTATCAAGGAGCTAACTCCTAAATAATCAAATCCTAATAGCAGATAGCAATCACATACTTAAACTCATTTTTGAAAAATCAGTAAAATATTTTAGTTGGGGAATAGTTCCCAAAAATTTAATTTAGAGAGCCAAAAATATTTTATAAAGCATTCTTGAAGCAGTTGACTCAACTAGAAACACCTCTAGATTGACTTGCAATAGAACAAGGACATCCTAGTAGTGGTAAGTTAACCCAATGTCGTCTCTCAAGGAAGATCTTTAATGGCTTTTAATTATGTCACGAGAAAGCAGTAAACTTGGATTATTAAACTAAAACTTATAATTAAAAACTTAATTGAAAACCGAACTTAGAATTAACTAGGCGAATTAAACTATTAAACCCTAGGCAAGATTAAACAATTAAAGTAAAGATTAAACGATTAAAGTAAAGGCAACTAAGAATTTAAACACTTGTAAAAGCTTCTAATCTAATGGACATAAAACGAAAGTGCAGAATTTAAAGGAAAGCATAAACATAATGAAAACGCATAATTGAAATTGCATAATTGAAAGTGCAGAATTGAAATTGCATAATTGAAATCAAAGCATAAACATAACAAAGCAAGTAAATTAAAATAAATACGGAATACCATAAAACATCTCGAGAAGCAACCTGTCACTTGATTACAACTCTAAACGGAAAACTAAAGTAAAACTTGAATTAAAAGCTAACTAAGAACGAAATCTAGAAAAACTTAAAGAACTATGAAAGCAATAAAAACCGTAAAGTAATTTTGATGCCTAAGATCTAAGCTACTCTTGGAACGAAGGCTAAAAGATAAACTAAGTGCCAGAGGCAGAAGATGTACGTATTTCTTGATTCAAGTTCAAGCCCCTTTTATAGACTCCATTCCACAACCCTAATTACCATCAAAATCGGCTTTGCAAAACTGGACTCTTTAAGATAAGCATCGTGCATTCAAAGGCAAGTCCAGCTGGCAGCGTGCTCTGTAAGTAATGCGGTAGCTCTGGCGAAAAATCGCCAGCTCTGGAAACGTAAGCGGCTCTGGAAAAGAATGGCAAAGCTGGAAGTCAGCTCTGGAATTAGCTCTGGCGAAATATATTGACTCTGGCCCGTAAAGTCAGCTCTGTCGAGTTTAAGCTCTGCTCTGACAAGTTTGTTCTGCTCTGGAGAATTCAGCTCTGACTATGGAAGTTCAGCACTGGAGATTTAGCGAGCTCTGGAATGTTCAGATCTGGATATGGTGAGCTCTGCTCTGGCATGCGACTTTTCAGCTCTGCTCTGGCGCGGCCTTTTCAGCTCTGCTCTGCCACGGGCTTTTCAGCTCAGCTCTGCTCTGGTGCGGACTTTTAGCTCTGGACACTAGTTTGCGTCTAAGTACGCAATTCTGACCCAAAATCTCCAACATCACACTCTTCCATATATAAAATCAGAATCTCCTGCAAAGCATAAAACAAACCCATAAACGCACCAAATTCCAGGATATTTAACTCAAAATGAACACATGCAAACCCCAAAAATACGAACAATTAAGCATTAATCAGCAGTTATACAAAATATGTCACATAAACAAGTTATGGCATTTATCTCATTCTTTATAAACGAAACTCTGCATGCCTTCGTCAGAAAATTCTCGCAAATTCACATTAAACTCTCTCGATACTCAATGGTACAATTATATGATTGAATGACTCAAGAAAAATCGAACTCGGCTTCCCCTTCAATTATTCATATTTAGTTTATTGAATTATCATATAGATAATAAAGACCTAATTTTAGGTAAATTTAACTCGGGAAAAATTTCATATATATATATATATATATATATATATATATATATTCCAATAACATTTTCATGAATTAATATGGTGTATAATCATCACCATTAACTTTGAAATTAATAAGAAAACAAAAGTAGGAATTTCTTTTTTTGAACACCTACAATTTCCACTTCTACTATGTTTCAACATTAAAGGATAAACTGATTCTCCTCGGAACTCCCCTGGGTCCAAGACTCATACCATTGAAAACCTCTTTGAGTCTAGTTTCATTTAAAAAAAAGTAGGTTGAAAAACTCTAAGGTGATTGGTATGATGGAATGGAATGATGGTTCAATGGAATGAAGGGGGGAAATGAATGACAAATCTTGGTGATTCTTTTGCTTGGTAAGCATAAGGAATACAAAAGGAATGGAATTGTAATTCCTTGTTTGATTCCATTCCTATGATTGGTAGCTAAAAATAAATTCTAGGAATGGAATGGAATTATTTTGTTTTACTAAATTAACCTTTACATCATAATATATCAAATTGGCATTATTTTGCATCTCTCTTCCATCTCTATTTTGTGTTATGTTTATAAGGACAACCAAATTATACAACCAAAATTTGCACAAGGGTAAAATCGAAAAGAAAAAAAAAATCGAATATTAATAAAATTATTTTTTTTTTGGAAAAAAACAGACTTCTTTTCCATGCATATTACTACACAGAAACATGCACCCCTCTTCCCCCACCCCATTTTTTAAAAAAAATTTCTTGCTCCCCTCAGCCCTACCCCAACTTTTTTATTTTTCTCGCTACCCCACCCACCCTCCCCCCCCCTCAGTTTTTTTATTGCATGTTCAGGTTCACCAACAAACTTTTCCCTAAGAATTGGATCTTGAGTTGCAATACCAATAGGGCATGTGTCTTTGTGGCATTTTTGCATCATGATGGATGGGTGTGGGTGTGGGGGTGACGAGTAAAAAAAGAAAATTGGGTGTGGATTGGGAAGGGTGGGTGGTGAGAAAAATTAAAATAAATAAATAAATTGGGGGGTGGGGGTGGGGGGTGGCGTGGTGTGGCATGGCAAGAAAAACTAAAAAAAAGTTAAAATTTTCTTTTTTGTGGGGGTGGCGAGAAACATAGAAAAATAAAATTTTGGGGGGTGGGGGTGGGTGGAGTGGCGAGAACAACTAAAAAAAAAATTGGGAAGGGGTGGATGGGGTGTGGAGGTGGTGAGAAAAATTAAAAAAAAAATATATATAACTTTTTTTCGCGGGGGTGGCGGGGTTGGGGTGGGGGTTGGTGGGGTGGCGAGAAAAAAAAATTATTTTTTGGGGAAGGGGTGGGTAGGGGGTGGGGTGGGGTGGGGTGGGGGTGTAAGTGGGGTGGGGTGGGTGCAAAATATATAAGGGTAATTTTGTCAACACCTAAATTTAGGTTAATTAGAAATGGAATGGAATGGCTAATACCATGTTGAGGGGATGAAATGATGATTCCTATATGTAAAGGAATGGTGATTCCTTTAAAAATGGTGATTCGTAAAAGAAAACTATACCAAGCAAATGAATGGAATGGAGGTAGGAATCACCATTCCATTCCCATCTCCATTCCACCATACCAATCACCTCCTAAGCTATGATGCACAGATTCTTCAAAAATTAGCATGTACGGCGAATCAGATTCTTTTAGGGTGCGATTCTCTCGGATTCTCGTCAGATTCGCACCCGATTTGCCGCGTGGCGTATCTTTTAAAACAATTTATAAAAATAAACAGGATTTGCAAATTTCATAGGCGAAATTCACGTTTCTCGTGCACGAAAGGCCTACACAAGGTTATTTTGATAATTTTTATTTTCAGTGTATAATCCCTTAGAAGTTATTAGCTAGTGTGAATTAACTACCCCGGGCAACATCCACTCTTCACGTTGGCCTCTCATTAAAAGTGTTTTGCCCAAAGTGCATTTGGAATGAGATAGGCCCAACTTGACTCTTACACGGAATATTTCACCACAGTCACGGCTCCAACACTCGTTGTACTATTTTGGAGATCGATAGCGTGTCGCCTTTGCCCAAAGTTTACTTGTGGCCAAAACTCCCTAGTTAAGTAGTGATCAATTAATTAACCAAGTTGTTTAAAATCGTATTTGAATTAAACCTAGTGTATCGGGAATGTGCTCATACAGTTGTTATGCACAAATTAGACCTCTCGAGTTAAGTGTTCATGCTTAGATCATCTTGCCCAAATCAGAATATAAAATTAGCTAGACATAAAGTAAATAACAAAAGTAAAAGGCATAATAGAAATTATAAAGAAAAGTACTTGATAAATTTAAGAAATAAACAAAGTACTTACGGCCAAAAGTGCCGTTCCAAGCATAAGCAAAAGTAAACCTAAACTACGCCCACAGCCTGGGCAAAGCAAGAACGTCAATAAAATTATGCGCAGCAGCCAGTCACTAAATACGTCCGCCCTCGGAAAACTCCCTGGGTATTAATAGGGCGATTAGGGCAGCGGAAGGCCCAGCCCGTGATGTTGCGGCCGGATCTATGTAGGGCATGGAGATGCATCCAAATCATCATACCTAGTATCTTGAAGATTTCTTTCCTTTTGAAGACAAGGCATGGGTTTAGCTCTGTCGATCTCTTCTTGGATGCTGCCACCTTCGGCCCATATCAAGTGTCTACACCTCAATCCTACTTCGCTCGTCTGCTGCGCTGCTTTCTCCTTCTCTTCTCTTCTCTTCCTTATGCCTGCCAGATCCCGCTCAGTACTTATGGGCAAATGAGTGGTTTGCCCAACTTGCTGATTTTCGGATTAAGATCCTTCGAACAGCTTGTGATGCTCTCCAAAACTCCCCTGCATCCAGGCCATGCGTCTCTAGCGGAATGTGACAGCATTTTGCCCCAAAAGCATCATCTGCCCACACGAGGGCCCTGCCTTGGAACTACGCCCTCCCAGGCAACCAAACACACACAAACAAAGAGAAAAGGCTCGATCTAAACCTAAAACAAACATAAAAACAGAGCACAAACTTGGGCTCATCACATGCGCACGTGACACCGAAAAGAGGGCCCAGCCTATTGATCGACTGTCCATAACCAAAGATGTGAAGGCACAATGACAATCCTTGAACCTATGAGCGATGACTGTGTCCAAACTTGATGAGACTATGCCTAAACCAAGTTCCTTTTATTTTTTATTTTTCTTTTGTTTTATTTCAGGTTCTTTGTTTCCAATACTCTGATCAAGGCACAACCCCGAGTGTGTGACCATGACCGTGACAAAAGAGAAGAATACACCAACTCCTCATAGGATCGACCTTATACTTACCGCTAGCGGTACCTAGCTGTGGGCATAGGAAAATTATAAATTTATATGCACGAAAAATCCACCACACAATGACAAGGAAAAGGATAACCTCTATCACAATCCCAGGAAGAAATTCATTTCTCCTATCATAGACATTTTGAAACTTGTTCGTCATGATGTCAGCAAACTTCTTGCACAATCTTTCGGTCCTTGAACCGAAATTGTATCATCCACATAAATTTGAACAAGTAATAATTCTTCTCCTTCCTCCAGTGTGAACAAAGTTCTGTCCACTGATCCCTTTTTGAAGCCTTGTTCAAGTAGATATTCTTGATGAAACAAGAAACTTCACCCTAATTGAAAATGATAAAATGACAATAGGATTTACGTGGTTCGGTCATCAAGACCTACGTCCATGGGAGTTCTTCGGATTTTTCACTATACTTCGAGAGGGTAACATGTTACAAGTGTAGTGCCCGAATGAATAATAAGATAACATCCCCTCTTAATTCCTCCTAAGCTTCTATTTATAGGCATGTAAAATAAACCCCAAGGCCTTAAGCCCACCCCTTAGATAATTGGGCCTCATGCTGAACTTCGGGTCTTCACACGATCAGATGGATCTCCGATGATGTTGTCAGGTGGGTAATCCTCGAACCACTTCTTGTATTTTCTTGTGTCTTCTGGTGATGGTGGTGGATCTTCAGTGAGTATAAGGACCGGTGCATCAGTTTCTGCTTGTGCTGGGGAATACTGAACTGGGGACTGAAGTTCAACTTGAACTTCAGTTTCTGCTTCTTTAGGTTCTTCAGTTGGTTGAGTTCCCCCTTTAACTGATGCTAACTGATGGAACTTCAGTTCGACCTTCAGTAGTTGGACTGATCTTCTGATACTGTAGGGTTTCAGTATCTTCATCATTTCTAGGAGTCCAAACCAGCACTTTAGTTCTTTCAGTTCCTTTTCCTTCAGTATTAGGAGCTCCTTCAGTCTTCGATTTCTCATCAGTTTCCTGTTGCCTGAAATCATCAAGTGATTCATCAAAAACAACATGGGATGTTACTTCCACAGCTAATGTCTGAGAGTTAAACACTCGATAGGCTTTGCTTGATTCTTCAGTTGCAGAATATCCAAGGCAACATCCTTGGTCAGCCTTACTATCAAAAGTGTTTAACTTCTTCTTGTCATTTTTGTGAATGTAACACTTGTGTAACACCCCGTACTTTTCCTTGTTAGAAATAGTGCCAAGACACTATTGAGAGTACTGAGATTTTGCGATATTAGATTTTTGATTATCTTAGACGAGACAAAGTTTCCTTATAAATAGAGATATGAGTTGTTAAAACCGATGACGGAGTTAGAAAGTGAATAGCTTTATGAGAAAACGAGTTGAGATAGAGATGCTGATTGAATTGAGAAGAGATTATATTATTTTTTCGAGATCGGATATAGAACTACCGGTGAGACCGACTGACCTATTATGTTAATAGGAACAACGAGTTAGAAATGGGGTTGAGAAAAAGAGCGAGAACCCCTATAGAGAGGAGTCGATGTGAGAGCTGTTCTGTTTGTCGTTGAATGTGGTTTGTCTTGATGTGATGTTATGTGAGACTATTTGTTTGACTGTTTATGTGACTTTTTGTTACGTGTGCATTCATGAGTGAGTTATTATGATTTTTTTTAGAATGATAGCACGTAAGTTTTATTTTGAGTTCTCAAAACAAACGAGATTTATTTTACCGAAAAATCAAAAATGCCGATTTATAAATTTTTCCAAAATATGTTTTCAAATTATTTTTCCTAAAAAGATGAATTTTATAAATTGAGTGAGTGCACTAATATTAGTGCTATATTTTTATTTTAATTTTGGTCACAAGAGTTTTGTGCTATAACATGTCATTAATTAGTGACTAATTTTTCCATGACTTTAGTTCCTACACCATATATATATAATTCCCAATGAGATTAATTCTTTTAAGACATGTGCTTTATTCTTTTGTCAAGTGGCAAGTGGTGGACGAGTGGACGGATTAGGGTGTAGAGAATTGGGAAACAATGCATTAATGAGTGAATAGTACTTTGTCTCTAATCACTATTCCTTAACAAGACATTAGTTTATCTCACTTCTCCCTCACACCATCATTTTGTCCTCACTCTCTCTCTCTCTCTCTCGATTTTCTTCCTCCACTGATCACCATTGAAGAGACCTCCAAAGCTTCATAGAATCATACCAAGAGCAAAATCCTTTACTAAATCAAGACCTAAACACTTCTTATCTTCCTAAATTCAAGAGATCCTTAGAGTTTAGTCTTGAAACTAGAGAGAGAAAACTTTGTTCTTTGTTTGATCTTGGGTAAGTGATCTTTATTTTCATAGATCTAGCTTCTATGATGTTCTATGTGAGTTTATATGGATGATTGAAGCAAGAAAACACCCCCTCACCCTTTTGTGAGATTTTCGAAAATAGGGAGTTTTTACCCTTCAAAGATCTTTCTTGTTCTTTTCTTAATTTGGGGTGAGAAATATGTTTAATGATGTGTTTTGAGATGATTGGTGTGTGTTTTGCAAAGCATGGCCTTGTGATGCAAATTTTTGCATAGTTTGGTTTGACCTAAAATTAGGAGATCTTTGAGTTTATGGTTTGAACAATAAATTGATGATGAGCATGAGATTATGATGTGCTTTTGATGATGATTGATGGTCTATGATGAGGCATAAGGTCCTCATCAGCGCAGCACACGACCTGTACTCCATATGTTACCAATATGAAAGATCTACTGCCTTAACGATTATTGCACAAAATAGGAAAACTAACAGTGCAGGACAAAGAATGGAGATCCCAGCGCCCCCTTTGAGAGAGCAGCGCAGTCATCGCCATCATATGAAGGAGCAGCGCAGTCATCGCCACCCCATGAAGGAGCTGCGCAGTCATCGCCATCCCATGAAGGAGCAGCGCAGTCATCGCCACCCCATGAAGGAGCAGCGCAGCACCAGCGCTCCTTGGAAAAGGCAGCGCAGACTTCAACACATAGAGATGCCGGCACAAGCGAAGAGTTCCCAACTACTTTCTGAAGGAGGCAAAAGCTGCAAGGCCGTTGGAGCAAGGACAATCACCAGTGACAACGACGCCAAGGACGTACCGAGCACGTGCCATGAAGGAAAAGACAATCTTACCCTCTCCTCTTCATCTCTTATAAATAGCATGTCTGTAATAGTAGAAGGGACCGATCTTTTCTCCCAAGTTTTACATGTATGCTTTGATATTTGTAAAGAATTATTCTATTGAAGAGTAAAAGAAACATCCGTCCGTCTATTTCCCTCAGGTTCCGATCTACCATCAACCTTCTAGTTTAGGTGTTGGTGATTCAGTGCATCACCAACTGGCGCCGTCTGTGGGAATTTGCTAGTTAAGGCGTGAGTTTTTGGGTGTGTTCAGGGGTTCTGTTCTTCATGATTCTTGTCCGTTATAAGTGGAGATCCAGGGTGTTTGAATGTGTTGTGGGGTAAATCTTCAAACGTGTATTCCGATCTGGGTTCTTTGCGTGTTATGCATGAAAAATCTTAGGAAAAGTCATGAAAATTTTTCTTGATGCCTACTGAGTTCGTGTGATTCTTAATGTGTCTGTTATAAATCGTAGCTTTGAGATGTGGTGTTCGTTCCTTAGATGAGTTTTTTCGTTTGTAGAGGTTCACTTATCATTTGTATGCATATGGAAACATCTGAGTTAGGGCGTGAGTTTTAGCCGGTTTAAGAGTTCCGATTTTTCTATCTGTCTAATTCTTGCTTGCTCTCAACATGGATCTATGGTGAGTAAACATGGTTTTATTGCGGATCCTCCAGTATGTGCACGGATCTGAACCTCATTCGAAATTTTTTCTTTCTTGCATGAGAAAATTCTTGGTCGTGGATAGCGTGAAATTCTTGTTGAAATTGATACATTGTGTGCGATCTGGGAGAAACCTTACATGTATACTCTGTCTTTGCATTGCTGTCCATAAACCCCTGTTCACTCATTTCTATCTCTGTTTACATGTTTAGCACCTCTGTTAAGCAGTGTTGGTGTGTGATTAAAGGCAACCTAAACCTTCTTGTTGGTATCAACGCTCACTAACGCTTATTTCCCTCAGTAATGGTCACTATGTAACTGAGCTCCTTATTGCCGTAGTGGGTTTTCTTTTACTCTGGGGATGAGATGCAGCGATACCTTTTCTGGGTTTATTTCCCAGAAGACTCGGTGTTCTTCATGAACGCCTACGAGGGAGATTTTCCTACGCAACTTTTCTCTTTAAGGAATCCGTACATTTGATCCTGAATGGCTTTATGGGCCGAAGTTTGTGGACTTCTTTGAATCTTTTCAGGGTTTTTCTAGGGTTTTACGGCCCCCACCAGGGCAGTCAATAATTCTAGGGGTTACGAAAACAGGGCTGCGCAGGCGGCCTGCGCAGCGATAATTATTCATATGTCCTTATGCTAACATCTACATTTCCCTCAGGTACCAACCATGGGAACCGATGACCTGTACAGGAATCTGGCTAAGGATTTTGACACAGTCGCGGGGGAGTCAGGAACCGGGAAGGCTGGAATCCCTTCGACCCAAGGGATTAACTTGTCTGAGCTCACACCACCAGGTTTCACCACTTTCAACAACCAGGCCTCGGGGCCTACTGGGACTACTCCGGGAACAACACAGTCTCTGATCGGAACTTCAGCACCAGGGGGTACGGTGCCTACTTCCACACAAGGGCTCCTCAATGTCACGATCACTGAGCAAATGCTAGCAATGCTCAACTATGCTACAATCCGGCAACTGGCAGGGATGCAGCGCCCTCTCGTTACCCCAACAGCATTGGAAGAAGTCGAGCCCATAACACACAAGAAAACCACCACAGTACCAGCCCAGGACAGGGACCGCGAATTACCTAACATATCACACCCGGTCACGCAAAAGGGAATGGGGAATACCGGGGAAGGACAAGGGAGGAACAAGAGGAAGTTTGTCACTAACAATGTCCAAATCGAGGATGTAGGTGACTCTACAAGTGGCACTACTCCACAGCGCAGTCGGGGCACCCAAAGAGAGAATACCAGACTCAAAGAGAGGGTATCATTCCTTAAAAGTCAGTTGAAGAGCCTAGAAACGGAACTGAGAGAGCATCCCCAAGAGACCGTAAGGAATGAAGTCTCCGACGAGGAAGCATATTCATCGGAGGAACAGGAGGAAGAACCTCGAAGGGAAATTCCACACAAGCGCAGGGCCATGGGCACATCTGTGAGAACAGGACACTTTAACTCAAAGGTCATGGCTATTACCAGCGCAGCCAGTGAACCCACCATATCCTTTGGCCCGGAGGATGCCAGATCGCTAATGTACCCCCATGATGACGCCTTAGTCTTCTCAACAGACGTGGCTGGATGCCTGGTCCACCGAGTTTTCATGGACTCGGGCAGCGCGGTGAATATTGTGTACTGGAACTGCTGGAAGGCCCTTGGCTCGGATGTCAATGTTGAACCAACGAATGCACCACTCTATGGATTCTCAGGAGAATCAGTAGTACCAATCGGAATGGTAGAACTGCCAGTCACCTTGGGACGATCGCAGGGTTATAAAACCAGAACAATCAGATTCTTGATCATAGACGCTCCGAAACCCACGTACAACATCATCTTGGGGCGGCCCGCTCTAAACACCTTCAAGGCAGTAGTTTCCACATTCTACCTCAAAATGAAGTTTCCGATAGACGGTGGAAGGATTGGGGAAGTGTGGGGGGATCAAGCTACATCGAAGCAATGTCATGTACAAACTTTAACCCAGCAACAAAAGGATAATATGGGAGACGACCCCAACACTCGAAAGCAGAAACAAAAGCAAACAAAAATCCCGGGGGAACCCAATGATCAAGGAAATGAGAAGGTGGGGATAGTCACCGCGTCAAACCCTGAACGCAGAGAAATCATGGAACTTAGAGACGGAATTGATAAACAACCCCTTGTATCCACGAGTGACGCGTGCCTGCTCATCGAACTTTTTCCTGACAAGGAGGGATACACCACCAAGATTGGAGCAGGAATGACACCCGTCCTCCAAAGAGAAGTCACCGCATGCCTGCGCAGGAATGCGGATATATTTGCATTCAATACTTCCGACCTCAAAGGGATAGACAGAGAGCTAGCTGAACATCGTCTTAATGTAGACCCGATGGTCAAACCCGTCAAACAGAAAACAAGACACTTCGGCGCGGAGAAGGACGCCGCAATTCAGGAACAGGTCCAGGCCCTCCTAGAAGCAGAACACATTACAGAAATCCAGTATCCCGAGTGGATATCTAATGCGGTCATGGTAGAGAAGAAAGCCAAAGTGTGGAGAATGTGTGTGGACTATAGAGATCTTAACGCAGCTTGTCCTAAGGATTGTTACCCACTCCCTCGGATAGATCAGCTAGTGGACGCTACTTTGGGGTGTGAACTCCTGTCCATGATGGACGCCTACCAAGGATACCATCAAGTGAAGATGCACCCGGGGGATGTCGCCAAAACTGCCTTCGCAGTGTGCACAGGGGTCTTCAGATGGGAAAGCATGCCCTTCGGCCTCAAGAATGCAGGGGCCACATACCAGCGTATGATGGACAAAATTTTCAGGACACAGCTAAGGAGAAATATATCGGTATATGTTGACGATATGCTGGTGCGCAGCATCAAAGCCAGCTCCCACGTGGCTGATCTGGAGGAAACCTTCTCGGTAGTCCGCAAGAACAGACTAATGCTCAACCCCGCCAAATGCACCTTTGGAGTGCAATCAGGAAAGTTCTTGGGTTACAGGGTAACACCAGAGGGAATTGAAGTTAATGTTGACAAAGTCAAAGCCATCCTGAACATGACACCACCCAGGAATGTCAAAGAAATTCAAACACTCAATGGTCGGATTACCGCACTAAGTCGATTCATCTCACGCTCAGCTGAGCGGAGTCTCCCGTTTTTCAAAGTCCTACGGAAAGGAAGTCGATTTGAATGGAGTAGCGAGTGCCAGAGAGCTTTTGAAGATCTAAAGGCCTACCTAACCAAACTACCAGTACTAACAAAGCCTTCTTCAGGAGAACCATTGTACCTATATATCTCTGTGGGAATTGAATCTCTGAGCTCAGTGCTGGTCCGAGAGGAGAACCGGCAACAAAAACCGATATACTTTGTAAGCAAGGTCATCCAGGGTGCAGAGCTACGCTATACTGAGGTTGAAAAGACCGCGTACACAATCATGATCACGGCCAGAAAGTTGAGGCCATACTTCTTATCACATAAGGTCATTGTGAGAACAATAATACCATTCAGACAAATCCTAGGGCGACCGGATCTAGTGGGAAAGATGGTGAAATGGGCCATAGAGCTCGGAGAGTACGAGGTCGAGTTTGAGCCGCGCACTACCATTAGAGCGCAGGCACTGGCGGACTTTATTCAAGAAGCAACAAGGTGGCCTATGAGGGGACCGTGGGCAGCACAGGTTGATGGGTCGGTCACTAAAGAAGGGTGTGGGGTGGGAATCTACATCACCTCGCCCGAAGGGGAAGTCTATCAATTCGCTATCAAGTTTGAAGATAAGCTATCCAATAATGAAGCCGAATATGAAGCAGTGTTAAGGGCAGCCCACATACTCAGAGAACTCAGAGCCGACAATGCAGTGATTAAGACTGACTCTCAATTGGTGGCGCAACAGTTAACAGGAGGTTACGGGATAAAGGAAGAGAGAATGAAACACTACTTCGACAAAGTCTAGGAGATTGGGAAAAAGTTTGAGAAATTCGAAATACAACAAGTGCCGAGAGAAGAAAACCAACGAGCAGACCTCCTGGCCAGAGTAGCCAGTGCAGTCGAACAAACTTGGAGCGAGGACATTACCTTGGTGTTCGAACCTAAGAGAGCGGTGGTGGCGCAGGTATACAACATTGAAACCAAGGATGATTGGAGAACACCCATCATATACTATCTGAAAAATGGTAAACGAATGGAAGAGGATACTTCACGGTATGCCAAATACGAGAATTACTCCCTCATCGACGATCAGCTCTACAAGAGGTCCTACACACACCCATTCTTGAAATGCCTGGCCCCTGAAGAAGCACAGTTTGCCTTGAAAGAGATCCATCAAGGGTGCTGCGGTAACCACGGTGGACACAGGGATCTCACAAGGAAAATAATCAGAGCAGGACTCTACTGGCCCGGAATCAGCAAAGAATCGAAGGCCTTTGTGCGAAAATGTGAGGCTTGTCAGAAACACGCTCCCAAAATCAATATACCTGGGGAAGAAATGGGGATCATGCATGCTGCGCATCCTTTCGACAAATGGGGAATCGACATTGTGGGTAAACTACCAACTGCTCCGGGAGGCAAGTGCTTTCTCATAGTTGCTGTAGACTACTTCTCTAAATGGATCGAAGCAGAGGCTGTCACCAAAATTGACGATAACGCAGTGGAGAAGTTCATATGGAAAAACATCTGTTGTCGATACGGGGTGCCAAGGATTTTGGTTTCGGATAACGGAACCCAGTTCACAAGCAAGAGGATTGAGGATTTTTGTTCCCGGATGGATATCACACAGAAATTTGCGTCAGTAGCCCACCCTCAAGCTAACGGACAAGTAGAGCTGGCAAACCGCACCATATGTGAAGGGATCAAGAAGAGGTTTGAACGAAGCAGGGGACGATGGGTTGAGGAGTTAGACACAGTGTTATGGGCACTCAGAACCAGCCCGAAGACCGCAACCGGAGAAGCTCCTTTTACTTTGGTATATGGGTCGAACGCTGTGGTACCTGCTGAGATAAGGTTGGAATCCCATCGGGTCACTACCTATGATACTGCACAGAATGAAGAATTGCGCCGACTTGACTTGGACTTGATTGAGCTACAGAGAGAGGAAGCACAAGTGAGGGCGGCAAAGTACAAAAGCATTATCAAGGCTGGTTACGACAAGAAAGTAAAGCTGCGCAGACTTGGGAAGGGAGACTTGGTACTCAAACGGGCAGACGCCTTGAAGCCCGTAGGGAAATTTGAAGCTAACTGGGAAGGTCCTTTTGTCATCACGGAAGTCTTGGGAGGAAGAGCTTATCACCTAGCAGACCAAGAAGGGCGGCCTCTTATCAGGCCATGGAACATAAGTAACCTCAAGAAATTTTACGTGGCCGCGCTGCGGAAATGTACCATCTTAAGGGCCGCGCTGCGGAAATGTACCATCTTAAGGGCCGCGCTGCGAAAATGTACCATCTTAAGGGCCGCGCTGCGGAAATGTACCATCTTAAGGGCCGCGCTGCGGAAATGTACCATCTTAAGGGCCGCGCTACGGAAATGTACCATCTTGAGGGCCGCTCTGCGGGGGTGTACCATCTTTGTTCCACCTTAGGGGTGTACCATCTTGAGGGAAACTATTCAAGGGAAACTATCACCAAGGATCTAAAGAAAGAAAATAACACTATTACTCAAGAGGAAATGCCAGGATATCAAGAAGACGAAATCCTTAAAAAAAAAAAAAAATTACAAAGGGATTGCATAAAAAGATAATGGATTGCATAAGTGGACGCGCAGATATTACTGCGCAGACCAAGGGGATAGTGGATGCGCAGATATGACTGCGCAGACCAGGAGGACAACAGATGCTTAAAAGGGGCTACACAATGGCTGCACAAATCACAGAAAGATAGAGAGCTAAAATTTTAAAACAAAATTCTTCATGGTTGCTTACATACACCCTTCCCAACACATGAACACTTAACAAAATTCCGATCATATTCATAATCAGTCAGATTTTAACAACGAGCCTTTTACAGAGAAGTAGGAGGTCATGTAGACAAACATAAAATATGGGAATATTACACGATAGCAATAAAAATAAAAATAACACCATCCAGAACATTCAAGAGGATCAAATCACACGACTATATAAAATAGGTCCAAAGGAAATTTTACAACAGGAATAGTCTCCATAAAAAAAAGAAAAGAAGAAAGAGACAATCTTGTACAAACGAAAGAGACATAAGAGGGATTCGTCTAGTCAAGGTGTTGGGGGGATGAAGGATGATCCACGATGAACCCTTCGACAATGGGCTCCTCAACAAAAGCAGGCTGCGCAACCTCTTCGATCACCGGATCCGACACCACTGGCAGCTGAAACACAACCTCTTCCTGCGCAGCCCCTGATACCACTACTTCCGCCCCTGCCTGCGCCACTTCTGGGACGGACCCCTTTCGGCCTGGAGAGACAGGCACAGATTGGGAGGAAGTTGGAGGAGGGTAAACCAAGGTCCCCCCGGGATAATTACCGCGAGGGGAACGCATACGACTGCGCAGCTCATCCAGATAGGGAGACCGAATCACCGGCGCCGCAGGTAAGGTGTCCTTCGTTTCACCTTTAGCAAAGAGCCGAAGGGCTTTATCCAAAACTGGAACCCACCAACCAGGAGTCAAAGGAGAGGAAGGATCGACGCCCAACAGCCCATTTAAACTGTCGTCATCCACTTGATTCAGCACAGCCTCAAAGTCAAATTTGCTGCGCTGTTCAGGCGTCACTTCCACCTGATCGAGGGCGAGTCGACTGCCTTCCCTCACCAAGAACTGCATAGCGGGCCCCATCAAGCGGAGCATGTCAGGGGAACGACGGAAGGCTTGAAGAGAATCCTCTAACATGTAGCGCAGGAATAATTGACCACGCGCAGTGAGGAAGAACTGTTGGCGGTACTCTTTTATCCCTCGTATGAAAGCTTGATTCTCCTGATCGGCAACCTGCGCCTTCATTTGATTCAACTTCACCCGGTATTCCTCCGACATCTCATGCTTGACAGCCTCAAGCTCTTTTGCCTTCTCCCTGGTTACACGAGCAAACTCAGTTTCGATGGACTCCTTCTCCACCTTCACTTTTGCTAGCTCAGCTTGGGCTTGACGCAGCTGCTCTTGTAGCTCAGAGTTATCAGCCAAAGAGGCCATGAGTTCTTCCTCCTTCTCACGGAGACCAGAGGCAGCCCGGGTCATATGGCGGGAGGCTGACAAACATTTTACTCGCAACTGCACAGACACAATTACAGTTCACGGCATAAAACCAAAAATCCGCACATAAAAAATTATCATAAAAACAAGAACACACGTAACTTACCTGCTCCACACCCAGGCACATGTCGAAAGCTAGGTCCCCCATGTCCATAGCATCGTACCTGCGCAGGTCGACAGAGGCGATCTGCGATTCCATTTGGGACCGGAACTCCTGACCGGTCAAATCCTTCAAAGCACGAGGGCTTGGAATCTCCACAACGGAGTCAGACCCCTCCCTTGCCTGCGCAGCCTGATGAGGCGCATCATCGAGTAAAGCTTCAAAAGAATCCTTATCCCCGGCATCAGGAGCAGGGACCTTTCTCCTCTTGGACGAGACTACCTGTCGAGTCTTGCGACGCTTACGAGCACCCTCAGCGGAACTCGCATCACCTTCATTGAGGAGTTGGAGAGGTTGAGTGCCAGCAGCAGACGAACCCGAACGGGGTTGCCCGGGATTAAAAGACTCAGGGGTCACATGCTGCGCCGACCCAGTCTGTGGGGTAGTGTCTCCCTCGACAGCAGGATCGGGGAGGAAACAGAAGGAATCAAGGGCACCATGCTCCTTAGACCTCCACATACCTGCGCAGGAAGAGAAATGATTAAGAAATGCAAAGTACTAACACACTAAGCAATTCAAACGCTTGGAATATACCGATGGAGGTTTGGGGATAACGGGAGAAGAGGCCAGCGCCGGCCAGAACAGAAGGAGAAGAGACCAGTTGTAAAACATCAAAATCCTTGTTAACAAAGGCTTGGTTTAGGAGATCGATGAGGCCAGTTTCTAGGGCATCTAGAGGTTCCCTATTTGGGGGGGGAGGAGTGCTTTGTCCGATGCCATTCTACCTCATTAGTACCAGCATAGTCCTCCCAAGTCCCATTCCGCACTTGTACAAAAAAATACTTGTCGCGAAATTTTTTATCCATAGAGTGAAGGTCACTCAAGAATTTTAAATTCATTTTGGGCTTAGCGGTGAATTTATAATGGCAATCGGTTCACGCTGCGGGGATAATTATTAGCAGCGCAGAGAATATGAAGAATGTGGGCCCTACGGAGAGAAGAAGGGGAAAGCTGAAAGAAGGGGATCCCGAACCGCTCGCATAGTTCCACAAGAAAGCCTGAAGGGGGTAAACGCAGACCCGCCTTCACCTAAGCGTGCCAGATAGGAATGGTGTCCTTACGCCATTGTCCGTCCGCATCGGGCATATCGCCGGACTCTCGCTGCATCCGGAGTTTCAGTTCCGGATCGGCCGGCTGAATACGTAACGACCCCCGTAATGCCGACATTTGGGCGGCGGTGAGGGTAGAACGAGGAAAATGACAGCCCTGGCACGTCATATCTTCCGCCGTATTTATTTGTTGTTGTCTGGCACTCACGGTGGCCATGGCGAACACACGAAAAAAAAAAACAAACAAACGCAACAAGACAATCGAGAAAGAACGGGCAAGTCGAGGGGGATAATGGAGGAAGGGAGAGCCTAACCTGATAAGAAGAGTGATAGTCGGAGGGGGGAGCCTAACAAAGGAACCGGGGACGAAGGGAGGTCGGAGAAACCAGAAAAGTCTGAGAGAAAGTTCAGAGAAGAAGATGAAGACGATGGGGGTATTTATAAGAAAGGAATTTGAATCGAGGGAAAGGGGGGAGAATAATTATTAGGGTTGGGAAATGTGAAAGGAAAATGGAAGGTTGGGATTTCACCCCAGAACGGCGGATAAAAATGGAGGACCGAGATCTCACCCTCACAAAAGTAGAAACGTGGAAGGACGTCACAAAGTACTCAAAAACATCAGATCACATTAAATGCGATGGGACAAGGCCTGTACCACGGCAGTCATGAGATCTTTGAGTTTATGGTTTGAACAATAAATTGATGATGAGCATGAGATTATGATGTGCTTTTGATGATGATTGATGGTCTATATTGAGGATATGATGTAATTTGAGGATGTTGATGTGAGTTAGTTTGATGAAAATTAGGTATATGTGTATCTATGCCTGAATTTGTTAATTGATGATTTATATGTGTGAATAAGTGGCTTGAAATGATAGATCTAAGGTTGGATTGATGTTTCATTTGCATTTGTGAAGTTTCAAAAAGTCTAGTTGATCAAAAATCGAGACTTGCATGTCTTTTGTGCTTTGGTTTAAGAAAAATGTTTTGAGGCAACTCTGCTCTGCCAAGCTATTTTTTTTTTGCTCTGCCGAGCTGTTTCTTTTCTGCTTTGGCGAGCTGTTTCTGTTCTGCTCTGGCGAGCTATTTCTGTTATGTTCTGGCGAGCTATTCTGCTCTTCTTTGCTGAGTCTTTCTACTCTGCTATGCCGAGTTATTCAGCTCTGCTGTGCCGAGTCATTCAGCTCTGCTCTGCCGAGTCATTCAGCTCTGCTCTGCCGAGTCATTCAGCTCTGCTTTGTCGAGTGATTCTGCTCTACTCTGTCGAGCTTTTCTGCTCTGCTCTGACGAGTTACTCTTCTCTGCTCTGTTGAGCTATTCTTCTCTGCTCTGGCCACCGAGCCGAGTCTAATGAGTCAAATGTCCTTGTATTGATGTTCTTGAGCATTATAAGAGTTTAAAATGAGTTTTGAAGAGTTTTCATTAAAGAAATATGGAGTTTGAGCATGATATTAGAGTTTAATGATGTTTGGTTTGGTCAAGCTTTGACTATATAAATTATGATTGAGTTTAGTTTGCATAATAAGGGAGAGTTTATGCAAATGTATTGAGTTATGTGATGCATGAGGCCATTTGTGAGTAATTGAGTATCTTTGGGCATGTTTGCTTGTATGTTGATTGTGGAGTCGTTTTACAACTCTTTTGTGCCAACTAATTCGTGAGGTTATTGTTACCCAAACACCATGAAAATTTTATGAGAAGTATATATCAGAGTCTTGAGCATACTAATAAAATTTCAAGCCTTTTCCGCAATGATTACTATTTTTGAAAAATCGAAACATTCAATTGCTCAAAACTGCCAAATATGGTAGACTGTAGGAAAACAGTCATATCTACTAAACTACTTGAAGTTTTTCATCCTACTTTTTTTTGAATGAAACTAGACTCAAAGAGGTTTCTAATGATATGAGTTTCGACCCCAGTAGAGTTCTGTACCGAGTCAGGTGAGGTCTTTAATTTGTGAAAATGCAGAATGATGTTTATTTGTGACACATCTATGTGTGAAGTTATATGCTTATTGTGCTTATGCATGTCTATGTGTTTGATTGCTATGAGTTTAATTCGAGTTGAGTGTTAAGTCGAGAGTAGGACTTGTGAATCCTTAGGAGTTAAGTATACCTAGAGATTGAGATTTATTTGGGTAAATAGAAGATGAGTGATAAGTTATAGCTTGAGACGAGATTGGATTTTAGTAAATGAGTTTCTAACTGAGGTTTATTTTATCACATGAACCTTCGGTGACGATGATGATGATATATGAAGGCCCGAGCGAGATGAAGAAGTAAGTCGCTTGTTTTCTTTCCGAGCTTAAGAGAAGGACTTCAGGTGGGCAATATTTTGAGTATTCTTATATCATATGAGCTTTCTAAAATGTTTTGATGATGTTATGAGTTTATCAAATGTTTTGAGATAAATGATGTTTGAGAACTGTTTGACTTGCCAAAATTTAAATGTTGAGCCTGTATGTTACCCTCTACTGATGAGATGAGACGAATTCGGTCCTGCCATAAGCGGGATTTTGTGCAGAGAGGTGACTGTGAGCCGTCTTCGGGTCGGCCGGTCACGGTACTTGAGAGGGAGGCCTACTATGAGTTGTAGATGTGGTGCATACATGTTGAGATCTGTGACTGCAGTCGTTTCTTTATGATGTCATGATTATTAAAACTGCTTACACAGGTTCATTTACGCTAAATTTATTCCTGTGTATTGCTGAGATGTGGCAAGTTTCAAACTTATAGCTCTAAGAGCAGCTTTCCTTGTTTTTTGGCGTTTGCACGCTGAGTATTATATACTCACGCCCTGCATATATTTCTAAATGTGCAGGCTAAGCGATGGAGCGAGATTGGTCTGGTGCTGGCGGGGGATTGTTTTGACTGATGTATCTCCCTTACTGTTATTTCATTGTTCATAGAGTCCAAACGATGATACACTTTGCTTTCCTTTTGAATGTTGATAAAACCTCAATGATGAGATACTTTGTTTTCTTTTTAATCAAGCAATATACTCGCGGTTATATGTCTTCATACATATAATCGATTCACCTTTTGCTGCAATACTCTGAGTATTATGTTTCCTTATTAATTTGAGCTATAGCTGGTTTGTTTTTGTTCATGAGAATCCTGATATTTATGGAGATATGACGATGTTGACGTTCATAACCTTGAGTTGAATTATGATGCCTTGTCTTAGCATGCTTTGATGTGAGCTTCCGCATGATGTTCAATCTAGTTCTTCTTGTCTTTTTATTCTTCTATTGTAGTCGTATCGATACTCGGACTCCGCTATTACTAGCGTTGAGATCGGCTTGCGACAGAGTGGTATCTCTGCTCTGAGTGTATTGCTTGATTAAGTGGATTCTTTGATTGCTTTCATCTTTGAGTTGAGTACTAGTCTAACTTGAATTCTTAGGCTAGTTTAGGAGTCAGTTCGAAACAAAACCCCAGCACCCCATCTCCTCCGGCTTAATGAGGTAAGAGGTTGATGATGTTTCTTTGTTGTTTTCCTGTTGAGAGTTGAGTTTAAGTCACTAATGAGTTATGAACTGTTTTGATGGCGGAATTGTTTGAGGTGATGGATTGTGAGATGAGGCAGTTGTTGTGGATGATGAGGAGAAATGTTGAGGCTAGTATAGCCAATGCCCCACCGTACCAAACGAGGACGAGTATGTTGTTGATTGAGATGTACCAACTAAGTTCGTTATCCATTCTCTAATGGACATGATATTTTATATTACAGGATGCAGAGTCAAGTAGAGGCAGCAATGCAGAGACGACATAGTGAGGTGATGCGCCGTTGGTTCAAATCTATTGGGCCTGTAACACCCCAATTTTCCTAAAATTTACTATTTAAAAAAAATTAGAGAACAAAAGATAGTAAAATAATAATTTCTTGATTTATTAAGAAAATTTAAACTAATTTCAAAGTCAATTTGCCAAAACTAAAGAAGGAACATAAAATATAATAAAAATAAAACGATAAACTAAAACTTAACAAGTTCAACTAAAAAGTTCAATGTAAAAATCCTTATCCCTAGTCATTCTCCACTTCCATGACCACCTCGACTCTGGAACTGCAAAACTGAAGAGATAAGGGGTGAGCATATTGAGAATATACTCAGTGAGGAAACATGCACATATTCACATACGCTTAAACATGCAAAATAATTCACATTGTCATACACATATACTTAATTCTGAGTGTTTCTAAATTTCTGATCATGTATTTGAACATGATATTCTGAGTTTCTGATCATGTACTTGAACATGATATTCTGAATTTATGATCATGTACTTGAATACGATATTCTGCGTTTCTGATCATTTACTTGAACATGATATTCTGATCATGTATCTAGACATGTATCTGAGTAAGCATAATCAAACATGAATTAAAAACACATTCAAACATACATGAATATAACAACAAGCATATAGTCCTTCACCTTAAAGACGAAGACAATCAAATCAAATTGGATATGAGGATCTTAATTGCACCGCACCTGAAAATTTGAAGTCTGACTAGTTATAAACTACGCTGGCAAGTTTTCTTCCAAAGAAGGTATTGTGTTCGTGTGTTTTCTAGGGTTTGAAAATAGATCTCATATTTATACTAATCTTTAAAGAGTTCTAGTTCTAATAGAAATCGTAATAATAATAATAATAATAATAATAATAATAATAATAATAATAATAATAATAATAATAATAATATACAATCTAGATAAAATTAATGGTGCATATATATATATATATCATGTAATTATTTAAAAATAATAAGCTATACAAGAAAAATACTAATAATTAAACTTATCTAAATATTTGGGATGTTACAACCTATCCCACTTAAAATAATTTCGCCCTCGAAATTCTAGTCTTGATTCTTGAGCCATATTAACTTGTTCTATTGTGAGGTAACTCGTTACTATATTAATCTCTATTCTATAGAAATAGAACTTATCGTAATGTTTCAAGGTTTTTCTGCCTCGTCTTGCTTTCCCATATGGAATAATCGTGCATTTCCTCGCCTTTCCGGCTCCCTCCCTCTTTTGTCCGGACAATATGGGGCTATATGTCCCGGCTTGTGACAAAAATAACAAACTCCGCTTCGAATCATGCATTTTCCGAGGTGGTACTTGTTGCACTCGGGGCATTGTGGGTATGTTCGCTGTGGTGCCTCGCTAGGTTTGTTCTCCACTCTCTCCTTCTTATTTTGCACATCTCTTTCTCCATCGTTTGGATTCTCCCATTTCCTCTTTTCACTCCCAACCATATTCTTGCGCAGTAGCTTATCCACTTCCAAACCCGCCTCAACTTCTTGCGCTCGTCTCACGGCTAAAGCATAATCCTCAATTCCTTGTGCCGCCAATATTCCTCGAATTTTTGGTCGTACTCCCCTTAAGAACCTATCCGCTTTTTGGTCATTGGTATTGACTAGGCGTGTGGCATAGCGTGAAAGCTGGTTGAACTTCATTTCGTAGTCGGTGATGGATAGCTCCCCTTATTTGAGATCCAAGAATTCGGCCTCCTTTTGATTGCGATAGGAGCGTGGAAAGTATTGGTTGGTCACAATCTCCTTGAACCTATTCCATGTCAACCCTTGTCGCACTTGTTCGGTCATTGATCGCTTGAAGGACTCCCACCAATGGCTAGCATCCTCGCAGAATTAAAAGACAACACATGAAACTTTGTGGGCATCAGTGCACTTGATATGTTCAAAGATTCTCTCCAGCTCTCTTATCCATTCCTCCATTGCTAGGGGTCCGCTCCTCCCATCGAATCTTGGTGGGTTATAACGTCGGAACTGCTCTACGACGAAGCTTGTATTATTGTGTTGTGGGTATTGTGCACCTTGAGCTTGTTGTTGAAAGAATCCTTGCATTGTGGCGATGAATTCTTGCATCACGTTTTGTTGATCGGCAGGGGCTCTACGAGGCGGCATGGTTCTCACTCAATCAAGAAAAAAAAACACGTTCAATTTCTAAGCGAAACCTAAAAAAAATTCTTTGAACGTAAACAAACAAATTTTGAAGTGAACTAAATTAAACTCAATAATTTTATTTTTTTTATTAACTCGAACGTTTGCAGAACAAAAAATTTCTAAAAAATATAAAGCTAAAAAATAAGTAAATTAAACTTCATGAATGTAACGTCTACTACTACTAATTATAACTCGAGAGAAACTTCATCATTCGTTGCTATCCTCATCATCATCGCTCTCATCCCTCTTCGACTTCTTCCTTTGTGGTCCTTCTTCTTTGTTGCTTTGGGGTTTCTCTTCGGAATCTTCCTCGTTTTCCTCCTCTCTAATTATCTCATCTTTTCTTTTAAGTCCATCGGCCCAAAAACACCAATGATCAAGTAAATTTCGAACAAATGAATCATAAGATTCTAACGACGTAACCATATCGTACGCTTCTTGGGCAATGAGTCGTAGCGGTGCAGGCACTTTGCTCATGAGATGCTTGGTCGCGTAAAAATCCCCTATAAAGACTCCTAGTTCGTTCAATTCGTGAAAGAGGTTACTCATCCTTTGCACGTGTTCCACGAACCCGTAGTCGCTACTCCATGTATAGCATTCATACGCCGATTGTAGCCTCTTAATCCTTTCGTATCTCTCGCATTGTCCACGCAAGAATTCACAATGTTCACTTAATCTTTCATATTCTTCGTGCAATTTCTCAATTCGTGCTTGTAGGGCAACTTGAGCTCTAGTGGGAGTTTGACGTGTCCGTGCCATCTATCAATTACACAATTACAACTATTTCTAACGAAGCTAAACATAATAGTACTAGAACATAAATTCATCATAGTAAAAATATGTCATGTAAAACATCATAATGGTCATATACTTAAGCAATTAAAACACATACCTTGGAGTCGATGCAGCACATGAGTTTCGAATGACCAGGCTTATTTAACCTTTTAAGCTTACTTAAACCCTTTTGAAAACACGAGTCTACAGGAACGTAACCTCACTCTGATACCACTATGTAACACCCCAATTTTCATAAACTTTACTATTTAAAAAAAATTAGAGAACAAAAGATAGTAAAATAATAATTTCTTGATTTATAAAGAAAATTTAAACTAATTTCAAAATCAATTTGCCAAAACTAAAGTAGGAACATAAAATATAATAAAAATAAAATGATAAACTAAAACTTAACAAGTTCAACTAAAAAGTTCAATGTAAAAATCCTTATCCCTAGTCATTCTCCACTTCCATGGCCACCTCGACTCTGGAACTGCAAAACTGAAAAGATAAGGGGTGAGCATATTGAAAATATACTCAGTGAGGAAACATGCACATAATCACATACGCTTAAATATGCAAAATAATTCACATTGTCATACACATATACTTAATTCTGAGTGTTTCTAAATTTCTGATCATGTACTTAAACATGATATTCTGAGTTTTTGATCATGTACTTGAACATGGAAATACACATATGCTCTTGTCAATGATAAAAATGATAGAATGAAAACCCTAGGCTCCCTCTCTCAAGGGATTCTCTCGGTCGCCGCCTAGGCGGCTCGGGTGGTTCTGGCCAGCCGGCTGTGGCCTTCTTCGGCCGGCGTTATGGCGACCCTCTCGTCCTCCGATTTTCCTCCGTTACACACCACCGTTCTGCCTAAGGTTTCCCTCCAGCCGCCGCTGTTTAACCCTAAAACTTTTGATCCGGTTCCGGCTCCATGCTCTCTTGCGGATCTCTCTTCCGACGATGCTTTGCCTATTGGCTTCAACTTCTCCCGTGACTGCTCCCTGTTCCCGAAAGTTCCAGCGTCTGATATTATTATGGCGGCAACTAGGGCCTCGTCCATGGGCCTGGCAGCGCAACCTTGGTGCGCTGTTAGTTCGGCCTTGGTCCCAGGGGCGGCTGCACCCGCGGTGGGGTCTAGGGATCCGATCATGGACGCGCCCCCTCCTCCGTCGCTTTCCGAGTCTGTCGCAGCCAAGGTTCTTGTCTCGACGTCGGTTTTGGAGACGAGGGTTCCCAAGGCTGTTTCGCTTATGACGGTAACTGGTGCAGGCCAGAGTTTTGACAACAGCATGGCGATGCCTTCTTCGTCAGTGGGCAGTTCTTTGTCGCCGTTCGCGGACTCCGTCACTACCTCGTATTCGCGGGATCATTCCTCCTCTTACTGTGACGTCGACCTTCTTCGTTCGGGGCAGCCGAAGCAGCTGCGTTTGCTTTTAGAGCCAGGCCGGGGTGGAGAAGCCCGATGTTTCTCCGGTACTTCTCCTGTGAAGTCGCTTGTCGAGACTCTTAGGCAATCTCCGGGGCATCCTGCAGACGTCCCTGCTCATGATTTTGCGGTGCTGAAACCCGCAATGGTGGGTGATAGGCCGTGTCTTTCTATCTCCTCAGCCTTCCGTCAACGGCTAATCAAAGCCTTTCAGCATGCCATTCATGGGAGGGTTTTCCTTCGCAAAGGCGATACGCCGAGATTTGCGGCTGATCTTTTTACTGAGCTCTCTATCCTCTGGAAAACGTCGTCTCCATGGCAGGTTATCCCTTTAGGCAAGGGATATTTTACTTTGAAGTTCTCGTCACCTGAGGATTATGTTTTGGCTTTTGCAAATTCCGCTTAGCGTCTTCGTGTGGGGATCCTTTTTCTTCAGGCATGGACTCCCAACTTCAATCCGAACAAGATTGTTTCTTCTACTGCTCAGGTTTGGGTCCGTATCTTTAATCTCCCGCATGAGTTTTGGCATCCTGAAGTTCTCTCTGGTATAGCTAGGCATGTTGGCATTCCTATTGTCGTTGATAGCATGTCTGCTAGGGCTTCAGTTGGTTATTTTGCTAGGGTGTTAGTTGAGATGAATGTGGCCCTGGAAATTCCTGAGTTTATTGATGTTAAATGTGATGATGATATTTATGAAATTGAGTTTGGATATGAGAATTTGCCATACTTCTGTAGTCTTTGTTCTGCGATTGGCCATGCCACTGATGACTGCAGGAAATCGGGCATAGAGCCTGCCTCTCCGACTAAACAGAAAGTACAGGATAATAGTTTGCGGGGCAGGAAGCATAGCAATAGATCTCGACAATGGAAGAAAATTAGGAGCCGTTCTCGACAGCACGCGATTGCAGTGCCTTGTGCTGCTAAGCTGGATAATCATGAGGAGTTTTCGCCCAGACGTGAAGTTACTGTTGGGAAGAATTATGTGGAAAATAGAAATCGGTTTGAGGTGCTGGAGGGTATGGAGTTAGAGAATGAAGACAATATGGCAGCACGTAGAGAGGACTCGCTTTCGGGATCAGATTTGGAGTCCTTAATGAAACCGGTTCAGAATTCGGATGCTCAAGCTTGCAAGGAGGACACGGTTGTTAGTGAGGATTCTGACAGATCCTTGGATGAGGAGATCATTGCAGACGATCGCGAGCAAGCTCGGCAACGCGATCACAGAGGGAGGACACGGCCGGGTCTGAGGATTCTACACTGCAGGACGTTGCGAAGTTTGGGCAGCATAAGGAGGTCATAATACAGTCTGTCGTGGTTCCGTCCATGGACATGGTAGATGATTCTGCATCTCGGTTGGTCATTGAGCCTACACATTCTAATCAGGAGGAGTTGGCTAGTCGTATTAGCAAATTAGAGAAGCAGGTTAGTCAGGGGATGCAAATGCTCGTTGACAACCCTAAGCGTCTACCGGGTCGACCTAAAAAGGGTATGGAACGTCCACAAGATCCACCGAATCCGATTGACAGTATAAAAAGTCGGCTCAGGAATAAAGGCGCCGTTCTTGACACTCCGTTGCCGGTGGAGTTCTTGAATAAAGTGCCAAATGCTCAGTCTGGAGGAGCGCTTATGCACAATTCTGTGGTTCGCTCTTCTTCTTCAGACGCAGCTCGAGCTATGTCGGCTGTAGTTTCTAAGAGATGGGGAGATATGCTGGACGACGAAGACTCGTTCTACGAGGACGATCAATTCTTCTCTTAGTCTTGCTGGCTCGCACTCATGTGTCTTTCACTGCCCCTGCTGTCTCAGGCGTTGCTTTTGCTTCTGGGTTCTGGTTCAGGTTTTTGGAGGCTGGCTATCCTAGGGGCAATGGTTCGGCTGGAGCTTCTGAGGTTGACTTTCCGCCTCCTCCCGTTTCGTTGTTTTGGTTTTTTTTTTCGTTGCTTTGTCGTTTTCTTTCGTTTAAGCTCTCTTTTTGGAGGCTCGGCCCTTAGTCTGCGCTTGTGCTTTCAAGGGTTTTGAACTTTTCTTTTTTCAATAAAATTTCTATTTCAGCAGATCATGTACTTGAACATGATATTCTGAGTTTCTGATCATGTACTTGAACATGATATTCTGCGTTTCTGATCATGTACTTGAACATGATATTCTGAACATGTATCTAGACATGTATCTGAGCAAGCATAATCAAACATGAATTAAAAACACATTCAAACATACATGAATATAACAACAAGCATATAATCCCTCACCATAAAGACGAAGACAATCAAATCAAATTGGATATGAGGATGTTAATCGCACCGCACCTGAAAATTTGAAGTCTGACTAGTTATAAACTATGCCGGCAAGTTTTCTTCAAAAGAAGGTATTGTGTTCGTGTGTTTTCTAGGGTTTGAAAATAGATCTCATATTTATACTAATCTTTAAAGAGTTCTAGTTCTAATAGAAATCGTAATAATAATAATAATAATCTAGATAAAATTAATGGTGCATATCTATATATATATATCATGTAATTATTTAAAAATAATAAGCTATACAAGAAAAATACTAATAATTAAACTTATCTAAATATTTGGAATGTTACAGGACCGAGAGAGGGCGATACGCTTGGAGAGTTTCTAGCACTCTACCACCGTCGTTGGTTGGAGGCTAGTACCCACAGGATTGACGAGGCTGAGGCCATCACACACCTGATTCCACAGCTGCCACCCGAGTGGCAGGACTGGGTGGCTTCGCTGGTACCGTAGCACATCTGGAGAACAGAGTTTGGGCGTTTCGTAAGCGCCGATTTTTGTGGCTTTATCGCGACTCTCAGCCACCCCTACTTTGCCTATGGCGAGCCACCTTCTCCGCCGTATGGAGAGTATGAGGGACCAGCCCAGGGAGGGGAGCTAGTTGTTGTGCCCCCACTTCCCGATGAGCCTTTTCCGATGGCACCTCCACCCCCTGTTGATCCGATTCCAGTTTCACCTGAGCATATTGTCCCTGAGCCGATGGTCTTTGAGACGTACTCCCCTGTGATAGAGCATGATCCGTTTTCGTTTCTATCACTTATTCCTTTTCCCAGTGTTGATTTACCATCTTGGGATTTGACACCGGTGACGGCACCTTTGCCACTACCACCGTTTGAGTCGAAGCCGCCGATTGTTTCTACAGAGCCGTAGATATAGCACATTCCCTATGATCCTTATCCGAGGGTTGCCCCGTTGCCCGAGCCAGGCACTTTGGCTTTCCAGATGTATATGCATCCTATCTTATACCTACCGTCCCGAGACGCCTAGGAGGGAGGATCTCGGCCAGCACACTTCGATAGTGATATGGAGGATCCGGACGAGGAGACTCCAGAGATGACGGTCGACTATGAACGGACCCGGCCACTGCAGCGGGAGACTACTACTGATGGAGTCGAGAGTTGGGTACCGGTTCCTGAGGTGCCGGTGTATGGTCCGATGGTGGACACCGACGTCGAGGATGAGTCGAGCGACGATAGCACCTACCGACTGATCAACGAGTACGAGAGTCAGGAGTCAGAGTCGAGCGAGGACATGGAGGTCGATGATGCGACGAGCATGATCTCGAGAGACGATGGATAGTGATCGTGTTTATCTCGTAGACGCGTATATATATGTATAGTGATGCATAATTGATATATATATAGATAGAGAAGCATAATATAGTGTGTATGAGTAGATAGTATATATCTTTAGATGCTTAGTGCATATGATGCTTGTATAGCTAGAGCATCATTTTAGTGTTAGGGCCTTTGTACATAAAGCCCCACTTTTGTAAAAGACCTCTAGAGAGAGGCAATTTTCCTTATATATATACACATAGATGTTGATGATTAGCTAGTCCCTTTTTCCTTATCAGAGCTTGGAGATTGATGATTTTGATGAATGATGAAAGACGAGAAATAGAGTTGATGAGAGTTTTGAATGATGATAGATGAGTAATAAAGTTGACGAGGACTATGAGATCACATATAAGATGTAGAACTGAGATAAGAAAAGAGAACTTGTTTTTTTTTAATGACGAAGGGCTAAGCTTCGAGGCCAATCTTTATATTTTACCTTTTTCCTTTTTAGTATGCCTCCGAGAAGAAGATGGATCAGAAGGAACATAAACCGAGAAGAAGAAGAAGAAGAGGAGCAAAGAGATCGACCCCACACCACCTCCTCCACCACCAGAAAGGAGGATAGATGAACTTTTTTTGAGACAAAATCCACCAACATTCAATAGATCAGGAGATCCCGCTGAAACTGAGGAGTGGATTCGGAGTATGGAAAGAATTTTCAGATTCCTTAGATGTAGTGATGCTGAGCGTCTCATGTGTATGTCGTATCAACTTAAGGGATCTGCAGATTTCTGGTGGGAAGCAAAACAGAAAACGATGAACGAGGAGCAGATAGCAGCTCTTACTTGGGAGCAGTTTAAAGAAGCTCTTTACGAGAAATACATACCACGAAGCTATCGAAAGAAGAAAGAAATGGAGTTCGTGAACTTGAAGCAAGGGAATAAGACAGTAGCTGATTACGATCGACAATTTTGCGATTTGGCTCGATATGCTCCATATCAATTAGATACAGATGAAAAGATGTCAGAACTATTTTGCTCTGGTTTGAGGCAAGAGATATGTCGCAGCCCGATTCCCAACGCTAGTAATAGCGGGGTACGAGTATCGTTACGACTAAAATAAACGAATAAACAACAATAGAACTAAACTGAACATCGGGCGGAAGCTTACATCAAAACATACTAAGGCAAAGCATTATAATTCGGCTCAAAGGTATATACGTCAACATCATTATAACTTCTTGAATATTAGAAATATCAAGAAGAAAAGCAAAGTAGGTACAGCTTATTTTCCATAAGGAAACATAATATCAAGAGTACCACAGCAAAAGCGTAACAATTATATGTATGGAGACATATAACCGCGAGTATATTGCTTGATTAGAAAGGAATAAGACATCATCTCACTAAGGTTTTATCAACATCAGAAGGAAAGCGAAGTTCATCCTCCTTAAGACTCTAACATCGAAGGAAAACAACAAAGAAACTTCATCGATGAAACAATCCCCCACCAGCACCAGTCCAATCTCGCTCCATTGCTTAGCCTGCACATTTAGAAATATATGCAGGGCGTGAGTAATAATACTCAGTGGGCAAACGCCGAAAAACATTAAAGGCGCTCTTAGAGCTATATGTTTGAAACTTGCCATATCATCAGCAATACACAGAAATAAGTTAGCATCAAAGAATCTGTGCATGCAGTTTTCATAATCGTAACATCATAAAGAAACGATAACGCTATCAAAGTATTCATCATGCATGTACCACATCTACAACTCATCATTATCGGTACTGAGAAGTAGGCCTCCCTCTCAAGTACCATGACTGGCCGACCCGAAGACGGCTCACAGTCACCTCTTTGCACAAAATCCCACTTGTGGCAGGACCGAATTCGTCTCATCAGTAGAGGGTAACATACAAGCTCAACATCAAAAATTGGCAAGTCAAACAGTTCTTAAACATCATTTAGCTCAATATTTGATAAACTCATAAATTTCATCATCAATCATTTTAGAAAGCTCATACGATAAACGTATACTCAAAAATATTGCCCACCTGGAGTCCTTCGCTTAAGCTCGGATAGGAATAGGTAACTTACTTCTTCGTCTCGCTCGGATCTTCATAAATCATCAACATCATCATGAAGGTTCATGTGATAAAACAACCTTAGTTAGTACTCAATACTGAAATCCAAACTCGTCTCAACAATAACTTCTCACTCAACGTCTATTTACCCAGTAAAACTAAATCCCTAGGCATACTCGACTTCTAAGGATTCCCACGTCTTACTCTCGATTTAACTCTCAACACGGACCATACTCATAGCAGTCAAGCACATAGGTACACATAATCACATAAGCATACCACTTTACATAACATATCACAACAAACAAACATAAGTTTGACTCGGAGACCAGAGCAGAGAAATGCTCGGTGGTCAAGGTGGAAAAACTCGGCAGAGCGGAGCGGAGCAGCTCGGCAGAACTGCGGAAAATACTCGCCAGGGCAGAGGAATCAACTTGCCAAGGCAGCGAAATCATGAACTCTCTGGCATAGCAGCAGAGAAATGCCAGAGGAATGACGAACTCTCTGTCGCCAGAGGAATGGCGAACGTCAGAGGAATCAAACATCAGAGGACTCGATCGTCAGAGGATTCGACATCAGAGGAATCAGACATCAGAGGAATCGATCGTCAGAGGAATCGATCGTCAGAGGAATCGATCGTCAGAGGAATCGATCTCAGAGGAATCGATCGTCAGAGGAATCGATCTCAGAGGAATCGAACTCAGAGGAATCGATCTCAGCAGAGAAATGAACTCGCTGGCAGGGCAGCGGGGAAAAGAACTCTCTGGCATGCCCGCGGGGAAACGATTTCTCTGGCATGCCAGCGGGGAAACGATTTCTCTGGCATGCCCGGGGAATGACTTCTCGGCTGAGTAGAGCAAGACTCAAGACAGAACGACGCAGTCAAGAGCAACTCGAAAACTCATCAACTTTTTCATTCTTAAAAAAAAATCATCAGACACTCTCAAACATCGGAAATACTTATCATGCATCATCATAACTCACTCACGAACTATTCAACTCTAAAATCATCAAAAACACGTAACTCTTTTCATACGTTCTTACTCAACATCAAAACATCATTCAAGACATAACTTACAGATTTTTCCCAAATTCATAAATCAAACTAAGTTTTTCAAAACTCATATCTCAAGATTCAGTTTTGGAAAGCGCATCTTGATCACTTCAAATCATCACGTATAACGTACAAATCATCACATATAACACATTTCTCATCTCGGTTTAAGAAAATAAAGATTTTTAAAGGGTATGAGCCCAAGTTTTCGAAAATGAAGAAAATGGGGGAGGGGAAGTTTCTCATGCTTAAAACATCTTTTTACACACACATATCACCACATACATCTCACAACTAGTCTAGATCCAAAAGATCAGAACACTTACTCAAAAAGTTTCAAGAAAAAGGACGTCTTTTCTCGATTTCTTCAGGTTATAACTCCACTAAACTTCTGGAAACAAGCGTAGAAAGTGTTTTAGGCTAGTTTTAGTGGAGTATTATCTCACAGTTAGGACTGTAACAGCTTGAGCTTCGTCTCCAATGGAGGAGAGAGAGAATGTAGTGAGGGAGAGAGAAGAAGTTGAAGGACCGAAAAAAAGATGAGAATGACGGAGAGAGAGAAACTCTTCGGTTTTAACAAGATTCTTATTCCTTAAGATAAGAAGCATTAAATGCTCAAATAGTATCTTGTCTCCCCCTTAGCAGCAAGTCTCATCCGCCAAATATCCACATGTGGGAAAAGAGATTTAAAAAAAAAAATATGGTGGTGAGTGTAGGAATGTGTGCGGTGGTAATTTAAATCATGTACTACCACAATTACTCAAATACAGTGCACACATATCAAAAAAATCACATAACGTCAATTAAAAGCTCACACAGTTGTCACATTAACAACAGATCAACACTCGTCATCAATCTAATTGTCACTCTAGCTTAATCCTCTTTATAGTGATTCTCAAACACTACCTCGACTCTATCTCTCGTCTTTCATCTTAACTCTAAATCAATTATCATCTCCATCTCAACTCTCACATCATTCTCAATTCTATCAACATCTTTATTTTACTCATATTACCATCCATCGGTAACTCCCTCTCGATTTTGGTAAGCTAGTCTTTAACTCTCAAGGTCCTCAATAGTGTTTCAAAACTATTTCATGGTAACCAAAATACAGGGTGTTGCATCATCAAGGGTTCTCTCCCTCTCTTCCTCGACTCTATGTCAAACTCATTATTCCTATTTTTCTTAATAAGACAGTCAATCTCTGATAACTCGGTATTCAGAAATTCTATTCCCGGTGGTCAGAAGTAAAATAGAATCTCAACTCAATTCAATCAGCATCTTTAACTCGACTCATTTCTCAAATCTCATCATTCCAATTCCATCATTGGCTTGTCCACTCATAACTCTATTAAAAGGAAGTCTGTCTTCTCTGGTCATAAAAGAAAATAATCTCGCATCTCGACATCTCAGTATTCTCAATAGTGTTAAAACACTATCTCACAGCATAAGGGAAAAGAATGGGGTGTTACATCCTACCCCCCTTAAAAGAAAATTTCGTCCCGAAATTTGAATTATTCGTCTTAGGGAAAAAGCTCTGGGTACTTCTCTTTCATCTTCTCTTAAAGCTTTGGGGGAAATACACTCCCGCTGATTCCAAGTAGCCCATCAAATGTGACTATCAATTTCTTCTACGCTTCCCAAACTTCGCTTTTTAGCCATCTAGAATTTTGTGCTTTGCAGCTGTTAGAGTTTATTGGAGATTGGCTATTTTGTAACTGCTGCTTTAAACATCTGCTTACAACCCTCTTCTCCTCAAGTTCCCATGTTGTCTTTCTTTTGACCGCGATGTCTCCATTGGATTTTCACCAAAGGAAACGATTTGTTCCTCAATTGTTGGATCTTCCGGTCCAGTATAGCATCAGGTCTCTCTCTTCGTAGCTCAAAACTGGTACCAGGGACATTTTTTTTAAAGGATGACGTCTTTTGGATCAAACACATACTTTCTCAGTTGAGAAACATGAAAAACGTCTTGGACGTTCGCGAAGCTTGGAGGCAACGCTAGTTTATAGGCTACTTGGCCTATTTCTTCTAATACATCACAAAGTCCTATATATCTCGGTCTGAGTCTTTTCTTTAACTCGTAAATATGAACCATCACTTCTAATCATATGACTCAGCGGAATCGAGTAATGACTTCTCTGTCAGAGCAGAGGAATCAACTCCCCGACAGAGGAATGAATTCTCTGCCACCACTTTGTCACGGACGATGCTTGCATCTTTTCCGTCCTCGTTGGGGCTTTCCCAACCTTAGGGTCATCAAGGGCAATAACTGGTTTCGCCGTGTCACGGCTCATCAGGGGAACGACATCAGTTCCCCAAGATAGGGAAAACTTTCATAACATAAACATCATTTCTAACATCCAAAAAAAAAATCCAACGGTCGAATTTCCTTCTCTCGATTTTGCTAGTCGATGTCATAACTCTTTGTACTTACGTCATCTTTATTCATAATACGTCAGCAGTCTTCTCTCGAGTTCTGTCCGCAGTGTCAGCGGAGAAATGGTGATTTCCCTGTCAGAGCAGAGGAATCACTAGTCAGAGCGGCGAAATCAAGAAGCCAGAGGAACCGTATGCCAGAGCAGCGAAGTGAACCGTCAGAGAAAAGGCTTCCGCTCTGGCGCAGCTATCTCATCACGCCATAAACTTATGTTTATATCTCAGCGTTTTCTTCTCATCAAAAGTATAACTCTAATGCTCAATATCTCTATTTACCATCATAACTCCATCTCGTCTTAACTACAATCTCATATCTCAGTACCGTAGTACTCTCTGTAGTGTCTCGACACCTGAAATGGCTTCTTCACATTTTAACACGTCAAACATCTTCCTACGAAAGATGCCATCTCTCGCTTCTTAATCTCTGATCAAACATCGTTTCAGTCTTGGCACGTATTCATACTTTCCGCATTTGCGATGTTAGGGTGTCATGAGCTTCGCTCGTGATTTCATGCTTCAACTTTTCTTATTAGGCACACTCAGTCTCTTTTCTTAATCAAAACGGCATTATCTGCCGCCTCTTGATAATTCTCTACTCTCTCGGCTTAAATCTTTATTCGTAATCTTTCCATCTTTTTACCCTTCTCTGCCAGAGCAGAGAAATCGTGATTTCTCTGTCAGGGCAGCAGAATCGGCGCCAGCTCTGTCCAAAGCAAAGACCGCTCAAACATAACTCTCTTGGTAGAGCAGAGCTTCTCGGTTGTAAATCGGGGGTAATTCTCAGTGCAGAAATTACTATTTATGTCGTTTGTGGGGGTATTACTACCTCCAAATTTATCTTCTCAAATACCTTGATTAGGTTCACTTCTCGAGTGAGGAGAAATCCTAGCTCTCCCTGATTCTCTCTGCTTAACGTGTCAGTTACAACGTTAGCCTCTCCAGGGTGATAATTCATTTCACAAACGCAATCCTTCACCAACTCTAATCATCCTCTTTGTTGCATGTTCAGATCCTTTTTTGCTTCAAGAATCATTTGAGACTTTTATGATCGGTGTACTTCTCACATTGTACTCCGTAGGTGTCTCCAGATCTCAAAGCATGCACTACGGCTGCTAATTCTAAATAATGCGTTAGATAATTTATCTCATGCGGTATCCACTTGCTTTGACTTCTCTCTCTCTAAAGTTACTTCCGCACCAGAGCAGAGGAATCGGCTCCAGTGCGGAGGAATGCTTTCAGCTCTGTCGTCAGAGCAGAGCAGAGCAGAGCAGAGCTCAACTTCAAGTCATCGAAAGGTAAGATATCTTTTCCCTCTTGCTTCAGCACACATCCTAGACCATTCCTCGATGCATCAATGTAAATTGCGTACTAAGTCTCTTCTTTAACTCTTGAAAACTTCGTTCATAAATGTTCGGCCAAACGAACTTGACTTCTTCAAGCCAAAACTCGCATAAAACTTCTCAACTCCCAATCTCTCTCTAACTCGATCTTGTCTAGGTATTCGCGAAAAACATAGTTCATGAGATCCATGAATACTGTCGGGGCATTCATCAAACCGAAAGGCATTACTATAACTCATGGTGTCCATTTCTTGTACGAAATGTCGTCTTCGGAACATCTTTCAATTCGTCTAATATCTAACAATCTTCCTCGGTTCTTGTCTGGTGCTTTCTGCTCAAGCGCGAACAGTCTCTGTTGATGCGGTTGATTCGCCTGCGGGGCTGGCGGTGCCTTCTTGACCGACGTGGTCGAAAGGCTGGCTGTTGTCGCGGTGGTGGAGGTAGCGTTAGGATTCCCTTCCTTGCTTTTGAGTTGCGGTCGAACTGACTTGGTTGTCCTTCGCTTCCACTTTGCTGCCGATTCGGACATTGGTTCGCGTAGTGCCCGACCCTTCCGCAGGTGTAACAGCTATTCCGTCTCATCTTACATTATCTCAAAAGTAATTTATTGCTTTTCGACAAGGCAACTCCTTCGCGGTTCTTGAAGGTTTACTGCTGCTGAGGCAGTTGGGCCAACATCAGGCCGTTTATCTCAGTTCAGATATTGCGGTGGCGCATTTCTGACTCTGCCACGGCTTCTTAAGGCCTTGACTTCGGTCGTCTCATTTTCTCTATCTTTCATGCCCTCGCCCATAAAAGATGGATTGCATGTTCGAGTGCTCTTAACCATTTTGGGGTGCTGAAGCTTAATTCGCTTTCTCTGGCTACATTGCCAGTTCTATCAAATGCTCCATTTAGTGCTTCAGTGCACATAACCGCACTCTGACTCGTTAAGTCATCTTGTACTTCTTATCTCAAACTTGATCGAAACAATTCTGACATCTTTTCGTTCATCTCTTCTCCATATGTGGCATATCGAACCAAGTCGCGAAACTGTCGTTCGTAGTCAGCTACGGTTTTATTGCCTTATCTCATATCATCAACTCTATTTCTTTCTTCAATCTGTTTCTCTTTCTCGGTCAAAAGTCTAAGGGAACATGTATCAACCTTAGAACTAATTCTCGTAACTCACCAATCATAAGACTTTTACTCAACATCATATTATTCCCTCAATTCTCATAACTCAACGTCAAAGACATATTTCATGTCTATCATCATAACATCAGCTCAAAACTCTACTCAAGCTTAGAGATTCTCTGGTCATCGTCGTATAGACATATAAGAAAATTTTCTCTTTCGAGAACTCTTACAACTTCGGGGCATAATCATAAAACATCCCGAACTACTACGACGTTGCTACTTCTACATTAGTCGTCATCTCAGTCTGATATCGTGGAAAACGTCATCTGTTCTAATTTGTCATCTCGATCTCCTTGAATCTGCTATCGTCTATTCTGGCTTAGCATCACTTCTTCTCATCCTCGAAATGATTAGCTTTCTACATACTTGGCTAATATAAGAAAATCCATAATCGAATTGTTGTGCTCGTCTCGTAATAATATATTCTACGACTACTCCCATAACTCGTATTTTCTTCCAAATACTCTTCTCGTTATGCCATCCTAGTTACCTAGACATTCCTAACTCTTGTCGGATGTGGTAGGGACTAGGAGGTAATGAATAAAAATGTCTGATCTTGAATAAGACGAGCTCAAGTAATGGAATGATTCCATAATAGCCAGTGCTATCTCAAGGATAATGAAGAAGTTACTATCAAAGGAGGATCAAAAGCTAGAACAGAAACTAAGATAAAAACTGAGATATAATATGATGGGAGTAAATCAATACTCGAAGTAGAAGCAATCCACTAAGTGGAAAATGAATAAATTGTCCACTGTTAAACAAGGGGCAAGGATTTCCAACCCAAACAATTTAGGCTCAAATACATTGGATCTAGAAAAATTTCTCAATAGCATATAGTTCATCTCATATAGGAGTTCAAATGGATGCAGAAAAAAAAAATTTAAAAACGACCAAGCGGGATAGGGACTCAATAAGTCCATTCTCAAGATTACTCTAGCGATGATAAACGCGGTCCCGGTGAAAGTACCTCTATTACGAAGTACAATTGGTCAAAAGTATCTATGCATCCCATGAGATCTCCACGATACGTTTGCCCTATTAGGGTCGTGTCTATAAATCGCGATGAAAACTCTAACTCTTATCGCATTATCTCAACTATCTCTCTCTCTCTGCTTCTCTTCTTCATCTTCTTCTCGGTTTATGTTCCTTCCGTTCCCTCTTCTTCTCGGAGGTATACTACAAAGGAAAAGAATTATATAACTATCGATTTCGAAACTAGCCGTTCGTCAAAACAAAATACTAATTCTCTTTTTCTCACTTGGTTTCTATATCTCATAAGTGATCTCAAAAATTCTCAAAATTCTGATAAAGGAAAGTGAAACTCACTAATCATCAATACCTCTGCATATATATAAGGAAAACTGCCTCTCTCTCGAGGTCTTCTACAAAAGCGAAGGTTCTCTGTACAAAACGCCATATACTATAATGATGCTCTCGCTATGCAAGCACCATAGGGACTAAGCGTCATATAGGTTCTATACTATGCTTCTAGCTATGTACATCGGCTATGCAACACTTATATATGTACATATACATCTCTAGATAGTCTCGGTCGTCATCTATCAATCTCCCCACTCGTCATCGTTATCATCAACCTCCATATCCTCACTCGGCTCTGTCTCCTTGCTCGGCTTTGTCTCCTGACTCTTGTACTAGTCGGTCAGTCGGTAGTTGCTATCGTCGTTCGGCTCATCCTCGACGTTAGTGTCCACCATCAGACCATAAACCGACACCTCAGGAACAGGTACCCATGTCTCGATTTCGTCAGCAGTAGTATGATGCTGCAATGGCTGGGTCCGTCCGTAGCCGACCGTCATCTCTTGAGTCTCCTCATCCGGATCCTCCTCATCACTATCAAGGTGTGCTGGCCGAGAACTTCCCTCTTGGGCATCTCGGGACGGTGGGTATAAAATCGAGTGCACATACTTCTGAAAAGCCAAAGTGCCTAGCTCAGGCAATGGGGCAACCCTCGGATAAGGATCAAAGGGAACTCGCTCAATCTGAGGCTCAGTAGGAACAATCGGCTGTGAAACATCAGACTCAAGAAAAACTGGAATCGAATCAGCTGGGGGTAGAGGTGCAATCGAAAACAGCTCCTCGGGAAGTGGGGGCATAACAGCTAACTCCCCTCCTTGGGCTGGTTCCTCATACTCTCCATAAAGCGGTGCAGATGGCTCACGATCCGCGAAATAGTGGTAACTCATCATCACTAAAAATCCTCGAAAATCGGTGCCCATATAACGACCAGACTCGGTCCTAAAAATATACCGTGACACCAGTGAAGCCGCCCAATCCTGCCACTTGGGTGGCAGCTGTGGGAACAAGTGTGTAATGGCCTCAGCCTCGTCAATCCCGTGGATACTAGCCTCCCACCAACGACGATGGTAAAGCGCTAGAAACTCTCTTAATGTATCGCCTTCTCTCGGTTCAGTAGTCCTGAACCAACGGCGCATCGCCTCGCTACATCATCTCTGTATCGCTGCCTCTTCTCGACTCTGCATCCTATAATATAAAATATCATGTCCATTAGAAAATGGATACGAAACTCACTTGGTACATCTCAATCCACAACATACTCGTCCTCGTTTGGTACGGCGGGGCATCGGCTAAACTAGCCTCAACATCTCTCCTCATATTAGAATTCATCCTCTCAAACAATTCCATCATCAAAACAGTACATAACCCATTAGTGCATCAAACTCAGCTCTCATCAGAAAAGCAATATAAAACAACATCAATCTCTTACCTCGTTAAGCCGGAGGAGATGGGGTGCTGGGGTTTCGTTTCAAAAAGACTCTCTCTCAAACTAGTCTAAGAACTCAAATTAGACTTGTACTTACTCTAAAAAGAGTAGAAACACTCAAAGGTTCAACTCAATCAAGCAATTAACTCAGAGCAGACGACCCGCTCTGATACCACTCTGTCGCAGCCCGATTCCCAACGCTAGTAATAGCGGGGTACAAGTATCGTTACGACTAAAATAAACGAATAAAGAACAATAGAACTAAACTGAACATCGGGCGGAAGCTTACATCAAAACATATTAAGGCAAAACATTATAATTCGGCTCAAAGGTATATACGTCAACATCGTTATAACTTCTTGAATATTAGAAATTTCAAGAAGAAAAGCAAAGTAGGTACAACTTATTTTCCATAAGGAAACATAATATCAAGAGTACCACAGCAAAAGCGTAACAATTATATGTATGAAGACATATAACCGCGAGTATATTGCTTGATTAGAAAGGAATAAGACATCATCTCACTAAGGTTTTATCAACATCAGAAGGAAAGTGAAGTTCATCCTCCTTAAGACTCTAACATCGAAGGAAAACAACAAAGAAACTTCATCGATGAAACAATCCCCCACCAGCACCAGTCCAATCTCGCTCCATTGCTTAGCCTGAACATTTAGAAATATATGCAGGGCGTGAGTAATAATACTCAGTGGGCAAATGCCGAAAAACATCAAAGGCGCTCTTAGAGCTATATGTTTGAAACTTGCCATATCATCAGCAATACACAGAAATAAGTTAGCATCAAAGAATCTGTGCATGCAGTTTTCATAATCGTAACATCATAAAGAAACGATAGCGCTATCAAAGTATTCATCATGCATGTACCACATCTACAACTCATCATTATCGGTACTGAGAAGTAGGCCTCCCTCTCAAGTACCGTGACTGGCCGACCCGAAGACGGCTCACAGTCACCTCTTTGCACAAAATCCCGCTTGTGGCAGGACCGAATTCGTCTCATCAGTAGAGGGTAACATACAAGCTCAACATCAAAAATTGGCAAGTCAAACAGTTCTTAAACATCATTTAGCTCAATATTTGATAAACTCATAAATTTCATCATCAATCATTTAAGAAAGCTCATACGATAAACGTATACTCAAAATATTGCCCACCTGGAGTCCTTCGCTTAAGCTCGGATAGGAATAGGTAACTTACTTCTTCGTCTCGCTCAGATCTTCATAAATCATCAACATCATCATGAAGGTTCATGTGATAAAACAACCTTAGTTAGTACTCAATACTGAAATCCAAACTCGTCTCAACAATAACTTCTCACTCAACGTCTATTTACCCAGTAAAACTAAATCCCTAGGCATACTCGACTTCTAAGGATTCCCACGTCTTACTCTCGATTTAACTCTCAACTCGGACCATACTCATAGCAGTCAAGCACATAGGTACACATAATCACATAAGCATACCACTTTACATAACATATCACAACAAACAAACATAAGTTTGACTCGGAGACCAGAGCAGAGAAATGCTCGGTGGTCAAGGTGGAAAAACTCGGCAGAGCGGAGCGGAGCAGCTCGGCAGAACTGCGGAAAATACTCGCCAGGGCAGAGGAATCAACTTGCCAAGGCAGCAAAATCATGAACTCTCTGGCATAGCAGCAGAGAAATGCCAGAGGAATGACGAACTCTCTGTCGCCAGAGGAATGGCGAACGTTAGAGGAATCAAACATCAGAGGACTCGATCGTCAGAGGATTCGACATCAGAGGAATCAGACATCAGAGGAATCAGACATCAGAGGAATCGATCGTCAGAGGAAACGATCGTCAGAGGAATCGATCGTCAGAGGAATCGATCTCAGAGGAATCGATCGTCAGAGGAATCGATCGTCAGAGGAATCGATCTCAGAGGAATCGAACTCAGACGAATCGATCTCAGCAGAGAAATGAACTCGCTGGCAGGGCAGCGGGGAAGAGAACTCTCTGGCATGCCCGCGGGGAAACAATTTCTCTGGCATGCCAGCGGGGAAACGATTTCTCTGGCATGCCCGGGGAATGACTTCTCGGCTGAGTAGAGCAAGACTCAAGACAGAACGACGCAGTCAAGAGCAACTCGAAAACTCATCAACTTTTTCATTCTAAAAAAAAATCATCTGACACTCTCAAACATCGGAAATACTTATCATGCATCATCATAACTCACTCACGAACTCTTCAACTCTAAAATCATCAAAAACACGTAACTCTTTTCATACGTTCTTACTCAACATCAAAACATCATTCAAGACATAACTTACAGATTTTTCCCAAATTCATAAATCATACTAAGTTTTTCAAAAACTCATATCTCAAGATTCAGTTTTGTAAAGCGCATCTTGATCACTTCAAATCATCACGTATAACGTACAAATCATCACATATAACACATTTCTCATCTCGGTTTAAGAAAAGAAAGATTTTTAAAGGGTATGAGCCCAAGTTTTCAAAAATGAAGAAAATGGGGGAGGGGAAGTTTCTCATGCTTAAAACATCTTTTTACACACACATATCACCACATACATCTCACAACTAGTCTAGATCCAAAAGATCAGAACACTTACTCAAAAAGTTTCAAGAAAAAGGACGTCTTTTCTCGATTTCTTCAGGTTATAACTCCACTAAATTTCTGGAAACAAGCGTAGAAAGTATTTTAGGCTAGTTTTAGCGGAATATTATCTCACAGTTAGGACTGTAACAACTTCAGCTTCGTCTCCAATGGAGGAGAGAGAGAATGTAGTGAGGGAGAGAGAAGAAGTTGAAGGGCCGAAAAAAAGATGAGAATGACGGAGAGAGAGAAACTCTTCGGTTTTAACAAGATTCTTATTCCTTAAGATAAGAAGCATTAAATGCTCAAATAGTATCTTGTCTCCCCCTTAGCAGCAAGTCTCATCCGCCAAATATCCACATGTGGGAAAAGAGATTTAAAAAAAAAAATATGGTGGTGAGTGTAGGAATGTGTGCGGTGGTAATTTAAATCATATACTACCACAATTACTCAAATACAATGCACACATATCAAAAAAATCACATAACGTCAATTAAAAGCTCACACAGTTGTCACATTAACAACAGATCAACACTCGTCATCAATCTAATTGTCACTCTAGCTTAATCCTCTTTATAGTGATTCTCAAACACTACCTCGACTCTATCTCTCGTCTTTCATCTTAACTCTAAATCAATTATCATCTCCATCTCAACTCTCACATCATTCTCAATTCTATCAACATCTTTATTTTACTCATATTACCATCCATCGGTAACTCCCTCTCGATTTTGGTAAGCTAGTCTTTAACTCTCAAGGTCCTCAATAGTGTTTCAAAACTATTTCAAGGTAACCAAAATACAGGGTGTTGCATCATCAAGGGTTCACTCCCTCTCTTCCTCGACTCTATGTCAAACTCATTATTCCTATTTTTCTTAATAGGACAGTCAATCTCTGATAACTCGGTATCCGGAAATTCTATTCCCGGTGGTCAGAAGTAAAATAGAATCTCAACTCAATTCAATCAGCATCTTTAACTCGACTCATTTCTCAAATCTCATCATTCCAATTCCATCATTGGCTTGTCCACTCATAACTCTATTAAAAGGAAGTTTGTCTTCTCTGGTCATAAAAGAAAATAATCTCGCATCTCGACATCTCAGTATTCTCAATAGTGTTAAAACACTATCTCACAACATAAGGGAAAAGTATGGGGTGTTACAAGATACGAGTCGTTTTAGCAAGTCAGAGTGCGCTAACCTATGCTGAGGCTTTGAACCGAGCGTTAGACATGGAACTGGTAATGCAGCCAGAGAGACCGAGTCAAGGTTCGATGCCACAATCAAACCTGAATTTTCAAGCGGGAAATCAGTCTTTTGCTGGACAAGGCCAAAATGGCAAGAGAAAATGGGACGACCGGAGCCAAGGTCCCAAGAAGCCGTGGCAGAGTCAGAATGCACCACCGCAATATCAGAACCGAGACAAACGACCTTATGTTGGCCCAACTGTCCCAGCAGCAACTCCTCAAGGACCGCGAGGGATACCGCCTTGCCCGAAGTGCAATAAACTACATTTAGGAGAATGCAAGATGGGACAGAATAGCTGCCACTACTAGAAAAACGCTCATAGATAACGGATTTTATCCGTTATCTATGAGCAAAAAAACCGTTGTGTATAGTGGTGTTATCTATGATACGTATCATAGACAACGGTTTAAAAACCGTTATGTATGTGAGAATAGATAACGGTACGAGACGCTCATACATAACGGTATGAAACCGTTATCTATAATTATTATACATAACGGTTTATACCGTTATGTATGAGGATTTTTCCGTTATGTTTTGTATTTTTTTTGTTTTTTTTCCTATCATAGTTAACAGTTTTTTTTCTATACATAACGGTATGAAACCGTTATCTATAATGATTATACATAACGGTTTATACCGTTATGTATGAGGATTTTTCCGTTATGTTTTGTATTTTTTTGCTTTTTTTCCTATCATAGTTAACAGTTTTTTTTCTATACATAACGGTATGAAACCGTTATCTATAATGCTTATACATAACGATTTATTACCGTTATGTATGAGGATTTTTCCGTTATGTTTTGTATTTTTTTGTTTTTTTTCTATCATAGTTAACAATTTTTTTTACTTTTTATAACGGTTTTTACCGTTATCTTTGATAGAAATACATAACGATTTTTTTGTACTTTTTATACTGTTATGTATTTCAACTACAACTAGCATATTTAATATTTTTTCTCGATTTTTATGTTATTTATCTTAAGAAATAAATAAATAACTTTAAAACAACAAAATGATAAAATCACCAATAACAATATTATATATCATCCAAAATATTCATACATTACCATCCAAATGAACCAAGTATCAAGTACATATGATCATTGCATATTTCGATTCAAAAATTGAAAGTACCAACTATCTTATAGCTAAAACAAAAATCTATCATATTATGTGTTCTAGCGCCAAGTCCTCATGAACTAGTTGACCTGCTATGATGAATTTGCAGCAACTAACTTAGGAGAGAACCCGACACACAAGCTCAACCTGCCAATAGAAAAATAATCCAAATAAAATATGTGAAATAAAAGAAAACTGGACAAGAAAAAGATAACAAACAATATGTTGACTTTTGTTTCACACTACATCATGAATCACATTAGACGACAAAGGCAAGAAAACATTTCTTTCAAAGTGTCATTCATGACTCCCCGTTCCCTGCAACATCAAGCAGCAGCAGCAATTAGATTTCCTTTACAAGATCCAAAATTGCAACAGCAAAACCAAGGCAAAATCAGTTTCTTGCCCTGAATTTTAAAGTTTATGTTGCTAAAACAAAATGTAAAAGTTCAGGGGCTTCATAAAACTGAAAAAAACTAAGGGTATAGTGAATTAGCAATCAAAACCTCAAGAGCCAAAATGAAATGCATATGACAAAATTACCATCTTCGGGTTTCTTCAATGTGCTTAGCTGTGTCTTTACTGCCATCCGTTTGACAGACTCAGCTGTAATTGATTCAACATTTCAGAGGAAAATAAAATTAGAGACGACATATAGTGCAGAGAGTGCTGTATCCCCTCGCTTGAGGGGAGAAACCTGGCTGTCACCCTCGGCAACAACTCGTATGTTAACATCTGTAAGAGGGGGTGAAACTGATCCTTCAATATATAGTCCCAATCGACCAGAAAACGGAGCAATTGGAGCTTGGCAGCCATCTTGTTCTACTGAGACCTAAACAAATATAATGGAAACCTTAAACATACTGATATTTCTGGACAAGATCTAAGTTGGAAGACTGGAGCTCCCAAAAGAAATACATGAGTCGATGAAATGGAGTTCATGGACACCAGGAGACGTTACACAAATCTTTTGGGAACCTCTCTGCAAGTTTAAAACAATTATAACGATGGTTTCATGAAAAATCATAGGTGAGAGATTTCAACAATCAGATGATGATATGACCTTGATTTTCAAGTTCACACGAGAACTGTCTGCTTGTACCAAGTAAGCATCCACGTCATGGCTGGAGATTATCCTAATCCAATAACCTTTTTGAATGAATGTAATCCCTTCAACATCCTCCACACCAACATTCACGTTTATAAAGTTCTGTTCCCAGCACCATGTATCTTCTCCCGATGTGGTTCCAGGGGAATAGTTATTGACCTGGTATGGAACAAAATAATTATCATAAAGAAGAGTTTCTAAGAAGAAAAGGACCACCTAAATTCTGCAGAAGCGTTAATGATTGACTAATTGGCCAGAGGATATATTCAGTCTCTATTGCTGTTAGTAATGACTGCTTTAGACGGCAGGGTCACTATTTTTACAGGAAATCACAAGTAAAAAGCGCACATAGGTAAGTAGTGGTTACATTACAAGATTAACAACAAAAAATGATATAAGATAAGAACATGAAAAAGATCCAGCATGCCAAACTTCCACATCAAATGATCAACCAATAACACCAGTTGAAAACAGCAAGAAATCCATGGAATTAAGAGACATAACGGTATGATATTGGTATGACCGCTATTTAACAAAACTAATACTGTATATACTTCTAGATTCAGCAACATAATGACTACCATATGTAGGATAAGAGAAGAAATGTAGTTAACATTAGCAGGAAAAGCAATACTTACAAACAATTGAACTAGGCTTTTCCTGCACATTACCTTTGTAAATAAGAATTCCCAAGAATCTCTATATGAATCAAATGCAGATTTCGAAATTACCTTATCATTATAATCCCCTATTTTCAAATAAATCAAGCTTTTGCATTAAAAAATATTAGATTAGAGACCGTTAATTCCGTGACTTATTTTAGCTCAGAGACCAGCAATAATCAATCAAAGATAATGATTATGAGATGTTCAAAAACCTTGCTAAAGCAATTCCACCCGCTGTTCTCCGGCAGATACCTGCCGTAAACGACCGCGCCGTCCGACGCCTTCTTCAAAATCCTGCTCGGCGGAACCCTAACCCTGAGGTCGGGAACCGATTCAGAGGAAACAATGGCGGAGTCAGGGGGAAAAGATGCGTAAGCGAAGATGTGTGTGTCATATGTACTGACCTTGGATTCAAATTAAATCGTGGCGCCTAGGGTTAAAGGGGCGGTGAACAGACGGCCGGTGTGGCAGAGACGCGAGACGTGGCGGCGAGTCGACATGGCTGGTGGCAGGCGACGCGGGTTTGAGATGGAGAGATATCTCCGCAGCTACTGCTACAGGTAAACAGACAGAGGATGGCGAGATAAGGGGCACAACGAGTGCCGGGCGGCGCTGGTCGTGGCGGCGAGTCGCGACGGCGGTGGCTGGCACGACGATGGTGAAGAGAGAAAGAGGCAGGTCTGATTTGGGGAAATTTGGTGGGGGAGGTTAGGGTTTTAATTTTTTATAATATTATTAAATTTTAAAATAAATATAAAAAATAATACATAACAGTTTTGAGGCGCTCATATATAACGGTTAAAATAACCGTTATAAAAAGATGTTCATAGATAACGGTCGGCATAACAGTTTTGTGGTACCGTTATGTATGTAACTAATAGATAACGCAAAAACATAACGCATTTGTTCAAACCGTTATCTATGCATTTAGACAACACTACATAGATAACGGATTTTCGTAAAACCGTTATCTATTCCTAAAAGTGCGCTCATACATAACGGTTTTTGAAAAACCGTTATCTATGCACTGTTATGTATGTAAACTTTTGTAGTAGTGTGCTATACCTGCGGAAGGGTCGGGCACTACTCGAACCAGTGTCCGAATCGCCAGCAAAGTGGAAGCGGAGGACGATCGAGTCAGTTTCGGCCGCAACTCAAAGCGATGGAGGAAATCTTATCGCTACCTCTACCACAGCGACAACAGCCAACCTATCGACCACGTCAGTCAAGAAGGCAGCTACCAGCCCCGCAGGCGAATCAACCTCATCACCAGAGAGTGTTCGCGCTTGAGCAGAAAGTACCAGACAAGAATCGAGGGAATTTAATAGGTATAGGCAAGTTGAAGGGTGTACCCATAGTAGTATTGTTCGACACTGGAACATTGAAGGAATATTAAACTGAATTAACGTTCCGCTTTGCCCGATGATCGTTTCTTGGATTATTATTAATTTATCATACAACGATTAATCATAACATGCTCCTATGAATTTAACAGCTGCACGTTGGAGTTCAGAAATACCTGAAGAATTCAGAAGAATTCGCAGATTCGTATCTGAACAGACCAGTCAGCTTCAAGGCTTCGTTTGAAGCCTCAAACGTCCTCAAATCGTATTTCGCCCAGAAATACGACTTCTTCGTCTTCGAGAGAGCTTTCCGTGGCCGCCTGATTCGTCTGAATCGGAGTTCTGTGAAGGAAGTTATGGCCGTTTTACCGAGACTGCCAGAACTTGGTTTCCTGCGAAAATCTGACTCCAGCTCAGATCTTCTGAACTGTATCCCGCTCAGCTTTCACCGTTGGATGGACAACGTTCTATGAAAGTCCCAAGAGAGAAATAAGCCCCACACGTTTTTCTTCCCTGCGCCCCACAGCTCTCAAAACCCTAATATTTTATCAGTGTGTTTTCCTGAGAGCTGACAGCTGTATTTAAATAAAATTAAATACGTGTGGGCACAGAATTAGTGTAGGAGGCGTCTTTCTCTCCATCTAGGGCTAGGAGACATTGGGCCAGTCCAGGGACCAGATACAAGGAATAAAGATGGGCCTCAAATAAATTAATTTATCTATGGTCAGCCCAGACCATAATTAATTTATAAATATCAGTTCATTCCACTAGAGAACCGATACTGACTTACCCCTTTATTGCCGGTGATGAGTCGGGGGGCTTGTATTTAGACTTATTAAATCTCCGTATTTAAAATATCCGACATCCATTAATTAATTAGAGCTCTGACAGCTTAAAGTAATTAATCTCTTTATAAATCCTTAAGCAGTACCACTCAAACTTTATTATTGCGCCTGAACTTAATCAACCTGCAGGGTTTAGCGCAATAAACCTTATTGAGCTCCTTAAGGGGATGTCATTATCCTATACCGGATACGGGTACTAATACAGATAATCAAATATCATATATTAACCGCTATCACCCAAGATACAGAGTACTCGAGTTAGTATATAACTTTCACCCATAGTAAGTCAAAGTGATATACGAATTAACATATATATTTGAATACTTATTAGTATTAAGATCTTATAAGTCACCGAGATCTTGATTCTTCACTTAAGTCAGATAGAAGAATACATCTCAACTGTGGTCCTATCAATACGTAATGACGTACCAGTATAGACAAGTAGCCAAGACAAACTACTTCCATCTATACTGCAGCCTAAACCAATAACTTGTCCTAGAGTTATTTCGGCTGTGATCATATTATATCTCTTAAGGTTATTCCAATTATATGGTCTTCTGTGATCTACAACACACCATATAATCTACTTATATAGAGATAAAGAACATACATATGCAATCATGAACACAATCAGATAGGAGATTAGATAGTGAACTTAGGAAACATTGTATACAAGCATAAAACGTTCTTGCTTTCAGTATACAAATCCAACAATCTCCCACTTATACTAAAGCAAACTTTTAGTATACAATGCGTCTATTTACCAATCACCTAACACTTCTCCCACTTATACTTAAAGTTTCCTAAGTGGGTGGCATCAATCTGGCATCAATCGCATTCCCATCTTTCAATGACCATTTGCGATAAGCCTTTTGTGAAAAGATCAGTAGGTTTCTTCAATATGTGAGAATTTATTCTTTGAGCACATAACCTCGATTTACGAATAATCGTATAACTTGGTACTTACTCTCCATGTGTTAGACCCCTTGTGGTTCTAGGATTCCTTAGAGTTTGCAACTGCACTTGAGGTACCACGAAGGTGATGCTCTTACGCAAACTAGGAATCATTCTTAGACCCTGGAGGTAGTGGTCAAACCAAAAGGTTTTACCTCCCAAGGAAAACACATAGCTCGAGGTAATTATTCTTTGTTCCGGTCAGCCTGGAAATCCGAAATCATATAACCCAAAAAGGAACTAAACTGTCTAACTAGTAAACTATCCTTATTCTCTAGTCATGGACTTGAGAATATAATTTACCACAGTTCAGTATCCTTAACTAGGACTATACAGGTATCTTACAATCATGCTAACTGCATAGCAAATATAAGATATCGTACATAGTAATCCATACAAGAAGCTATCTACTGCGGAAACGTAGAATACTGCCGTCATTTCCTCAACCTTAATAGGCATCTTAAGACATATGTCTTTAGATAAAGGAACGCCATAGCTCAAAGGTTGCAAACCTTTCTTGGCGGTATGCTAACTAAAACGAGTATTCTCAGTATCAATGTAAGACACTCGAGATAAGCCCAACATCTTTTTCTAGTGATCCATTATAACATTGATCACATGGATGTACACTGTACCTCCTTAGTCTTTCATTTGAGACTGTTCGGATAACCATTACTTTATGTCTTGACAATAGCTCCATATTGTCGCCAATTAGGAGGATATTATCTACATAAAATGCAAGATAAACCACATCACCGATGACACGAGAGCGATTGACACGAGATGCTTCTCTCCCTCCCTCACATAACCTCGATGGTTTAAGTGAGCTGCTATGGGTAAAATGATCCAAATGTTCTGAGCATGGCACTGGCGAAAATATCATCATAACCTATACCCTTATACTGGGCATAACTTTTCGCCACCAGTCTAGCTTCGGAAGCTACGACCTTGCTCATTCAGGCCTGTCATTATCTTGTATACTCACTTACAACCTAAGGCTTTACTGCCTCCTGGTAGCAAGATTTTCTAGTACACACCCATATTCTTAATGGATTTCTCCATTGAGGCGTGCCAGGAATCTACATTCTCGTCTTCCACTAATTCCAAGTAGATATCTGGGTCGATTCTCTTATATTCACTACCAAGGACTGAATCCAAAGATCCTCCCAAGAACATAAATCGATCGGGTTGTCCCACAACCCTCCCACTACAATGGATCTGTGGTGGCACATGTGTGTCAACAGTGCGTGCAGTGTCTTGTGGTACAAAACTCTTGCACACTTGGCTTGGGTGATGGAATTGCCTATCTAATGTCTTCAATTTCTTGAAGCACACTATCTGACTTGGATTAGTGATTATTCTCATAGCCCACTTCTAAGAATCGTGTGTCATTGCTAATGACCACCTTCTGATTCTTTAGGACTAATTGCAAAGATACATAACTCATCATCGAACATATTTTTTTCAAGAGTGACCTATTTCTTCTCTCCACCACACCATGGATTACACGGTGTAGTAAACTGGGTTGGAATCCCAAACACTGACAATGAATCAGAAAAGATCATTCATAACACATTATTGGCCCTTTATCCCCTTTGCCATGAATGACCCGGTCTCCATCTTTTCCTCTATACAGGATTCGCAGGTTCCAAAAGGTACAACTTGGATTGAATCCAATGTACTATTTAGACACGAGCCTTTGGATCCTGTTAAGATAGATGTGACCTAATCTAGGGTGTCAATATATGTGTAAGATCCTCATGAGAGATTAGCCTTAACTTTTCTCTTTCTTTTGTTCGATGATGTAAATGCAATATAAAAGTATTTTGTAGACAAGTTATAGTATGAAGAGAGATGTTCAAAAATACCAGAATAGACAACTTTGTCATTTCTTATGATAGAAACACCACTATCAAAAATGACATAAGATTCATCTATTCAAAATTTTTGGAACATGATAAGGAACTCTAAAAAACTAAACTATGTCTTTAGTACTTAAAGACAAGTCTCCAATTGCAACAACTGCGACTCTAGTCACGTTGCCTATGAAGACAATCATCTCATCACTTCTCAGCTACCTTGTCAGCCTAAAAGCCATGCAAGGTGCAACAATCATTATCAGTTTCTCTCGTTATCCACTACTCACAACTGAGTAGAAAACGAGCTGACATGTCTCAGTTACTATAGCAAGTGAAGTACCTTAACCCTTTGCCTTGAGTATCGAAAGAAGAAATTTCCAATACTCAATCTTATCACACCACTACTCCCACTATTTCCCTTGTCTTTCTTGCCCCTTGGACCCTTCTTCTTCCCGTCATTTGACGAAGAAGATGGCTCACCTTTGGCAATAACAAGTGCTTGCACATCTCTTTCCCACAACTTCCTTAGCCGTAACTAGAGTAACTCAAAAGAAGTATCTTTCTTGCTCATAACAGCATTGAGGCGGAAGTTCTTAATTAAAAGACTTGGGAAGAGAGTTCAGGATAATATCGACTTTTGCCTCACCGTCGATACTCCCATGAGCAAGTCAAGTCCGTCAAAATATTTGCATGACATGCTCGTGCACTGAGTTGTGCTCACTCATAAAAATAACAAGATTACTCTCATCAAATTTAAATGAGCAGCTCAGTCCGACTCTCCGAACACTTTCTTGAGATTCAGCATGATGCTAATAGCATCATCCATGCCCTGATGTTGGAGCTACAAGGTTTGTGACATTATACTCATAATATAGCATACAGCTACATTATTAGTCTCATGCCACCTTTTATGTAATTCCTTTTTCTCATCAGTTAACTCATTGTTCGGACCATAAGAACGTGGAGTAGTAAGCAACACAAAAATGTGTTAGTTTGTGATAAAGATAGAAATCCAAAACTGCGCTTCCATTTAATATATGTGGACCGGTTAAAAGACTTTGTGCAAGAATAAATAAACAATAAGAGACATAGACATATCTGAAAGTAACGAACATAAAGCACATAATTCGTAACAATAATATTGTAACCTTTTGATAAAACAATATTAATGAAACCTCCAACGGCTCAAAGAATTCCATGTGCAAGCCACGTGGGGTGGACAGTTACACACGAACTCCTCAACCAGACTATTTACCTAGTCATTTAATTTCTATCCATGTCAACTTAACCTTTTGACAAAAGAAATTAATAGTTGGCACCTTGACTAGACCATATCATCATCAAGAAGGGACTCCGTGGGGGAGTTGTACATTGTACTTGATATGATATCTAAGCAATAACCACATTTTAACCTTGAAAATTAAATTCTCGAAATTAACATACTCACGCGGACCATGTCGCTTTCAATTTAATTTTCTTGGTTATCTTATTTAATACCATTCTCCAAAGTACTTATGAAAATTACACAAGTAAGCCACGTGGGGTGGACCGTTACTGCATAACTCCCACTACTTTAATGGTTTAAATATTTTTTATAGAAACCTCTTCTGACAAACTTATGAGAAACAGATATGAAGTAAGCCACGTGGGGTGGACCGTTACTCAAATTGCTAAACACTTTGTCTAGAGACCGCATGTGGAGGTCTACATAATTTTAAGAATAAAATTAATTAGAAATAACCACAATTTAACTTTGAAATTAAATTCTCGAATTTTGACATACTCACTCGGACCATGCCGCATTCAATTTAATTTCTTAGTTATCTTATTTAAATCCATCATCTAAAGTACTCGTGAAAAATTATACGAGTAAGCCACGTGGGGTGGACCGTTACTGCATAACTCCCACTACTTTAATGAATTTAAATATTTTTATAGAAACCTCATCTGACAAACTTATGAAAGAACAAACATGAAGTAAGCCACGTGGGGTGGACCGTTACTCATATTGCTAATCACTTTGTCTAGAGACCGCTTGTGGAAATCTAAATAATTTTTAATCATCCATAAAATTATTAAGCTTAGTCTTTTTTCTTTCAAAAGGTTTGATCATGCTCAACACATAATCCTAAACATGCTCATCTAGAACGCAACATGTAAAACATGCTCGCAGAATTCTAAAACATGCTTAAGAAAATGATAAACCTAGCATGCTTGTCTAAGCGCAGTTAATAAACACATATTAACAATCAAAGACAAAAAACAGCATGCAATGAGCATAAAGGATTAACACCACGGCATGCAAAGAACAATAATAAAAGAATTAAAATTCTTCATGACCCATTCGTGGAATCCCATTTCTAATCTATTACAATAAAACAATAGAAAAGAAATTAAAAATGGGCAAAAACAGCCCAAAACAGCCACTAAAAAGGCTGGAAAACCTCTCCAGTCCAGCAATTGGGCCCAAAAGCCGCGGCCCAGCCGCCCAGGCCCGTTCAGCAGCCCAAAACCGCAAGGAGAAGCCCAGGCCCGCAAGGAGCAGCCCAGACCCGCGAACTGTACCCGGATCCGCGCCTCGGATCCGGGTCTTCACCCCTCTGACCCGCGAACTGCTAGGGCTTGCGAGAAACAGGCGCCGCCTAGGGTTTCGCCGCTTAGCGCGGCGCCGCCACCTTCCAACACAGCCGCCGCACAGCAACCCTCGGCGCCGCACAGCAGCATGCCGGTGCTGCAGCAGCCATGGCGTGCGCAGCGTCCCGGCGCTGGCAGCAGCCCAGCGCTGCATCAGCACGGTCCGGCACCTCCAGCAGCGGCAACAGTCGGCAGCAGCTCTCGCCTGACTCGGCCTTGGCGTCCCCGGCAGCAGCAACGAACGGCGACAGCAGCGGCTCCAGCGTGCGGCAACAGCAGCGGCAGCGTGCCGCCCGTCGGGCGCGCAGGCGCAGCCCCGGGCGCGCACCGCCCCTGCCCGCTGCTTCCAGCCCTCGCCCAGCCTCGCCACGCCTCGCCAGCAGCCCTTGGTGACAGCAGCACGCAGCAGTGCGGCCGCCTGACCAGGCGCGCGCAGCGCACGGTGCCGAAGCGCCCGTGCGCGCGCGGCCCTCGGCGCCGCCGCTGCCCGTGCCACACCGTATCCGTGGCAACCTCCTTACACCTTCCTCGTCGTTGATTCATCGTCATCCTCGTTTCGTTCCTCGATTTTACAGATTTACAACGGAAAAACAAATACAATTGAAATCCTAATCTAACCACGGATTTTCTCGTGGTGAAAAACGATTACAACGTCAAACGACGTATTCCACGAATCAACGAACCACGAAGAACAACAGCAGTAAAAACAACGCACATTATTAATCGTACATAAATTAATAATAGAGCCAAGAAATTAATCCTGGGCTCTGATACCAATTGAAGGAATATTAAACTGAATTAACGTTCCGCTTTGCCCGATGATCGTTTCTTGGATTATTATTAATTTATCATACAACGATTAATCCTAACATGCTCCTATGAATTTAACAGCTGCACGTTGGAGTTCAGAAATACCTGAAGAATTCAGAAGAATTCGCAGATTCGTATCTGAACAGACCAGTCAGCTTCAAGCCTTCGTTTGAAGCCTCAAACGTCCTCAAATCGTATTTCTCCCAGAAATACGACTTCTTCGTCTTCGAGAGAGCTTTCCGTGGCCGCCTGATTCGTCTGAATCGGAGTTCTGTGAAGGACGTTATGGCCGTTTTACCGAGACTGCCAGAACTTGGTTTCCTGCGAAAATCTGACTCCAGCTCAGATCTTCTGAATTGTATCCCGCTCAGCTTTCACCGTTGGATGGACAACGTTCTATGAAAGTCCCAAGAGAGAAATAAGCCCCACACGTTTTTCTTCCCTGCGCCCCACAGCTCTCAAAACCCTAATATTTTATCAGTGTGTTTTCCTGAGAGCTGACAGCTGTATTTAAATAAAATTAAATACGTGTGGGCACAGAATTAGTGTAGGAGGCGTCTTTCTCTCCTTCTAGGGCTAGGAGACATTGGGCCAGTCCAGGGACCAGATACAAGGAATAAAGATGGGCCTCAAATAAATTAATTTATCTATGGTCAGCCCAGACCATAATTAATTTATAAATATCAGTTCATTCCACTAGAGAACCGATACTGACTTACCCCTTTATTGCCGGTGATGAGTCGGGGGGCTTGTATTTAGACTTATTAAATCTCCGTATTTAAAATATCCGACATCCATTAATTAATTAGAGCTCTGACAGCTTAAAGTAATTAATCTCTTTATAAATCCTTAAGCAGTACCACTCAAACTTTATTATTGCGCCTGAACTTAATCAACCTGCAGGGTTTAGCGCAATAAACCTTATTGAGCTCCTTAAGGGGATGTTACCCTCTACTGATGAGATAAGACGAATTCGGTCCAGCCACAAGCGGGATTTTATGCACAGAGGTGACTGTGAGCCGTCTTCGGCTCCATCGCTTAGCCTGCACATTTAGAAATATATGCAGGGCGTAAGTATATATAACTCAGCGTGCAAACACCGAAAAACAAGGAAAGCTGCTCTTAGAGCTATAAGTTTGAAACTTTCCACATCTCAGCAGTATACAGGAATAAATTTAGCGTAAATGAACCTGTGTAAGTAGGCCTCCCTCTCAAGTACCGTGACCGGCCGACCCGAAGACGGCTCACAGTCACCTCTGTGCACAAAATCCCGCTTGTGGCAGGACCGAATTCGTCTCATCAGTAGAGGGTAACACACAAGCTCAACATCAAAATTTGGCAAGTCAAACAGTTCTAAAATATCATTTATCTCAAAGCATTTGATCAACTCATAACATCATTAAATCATTTTAGAAAGCTCGAATGATATATTTATACTCAAAATATTGCCCACCTGAAGTCCTTCGCTAATCCTGAAAGAAGTCAGGCGACTTACTTCTTCGTCTCGCTCGGGCCTTCATATATCATCATCACATCGTCATCGTCATCGAAGGTTCATGTGATAAAACAAACCTTAGTCAGAAACTCAATTTCTAAAGCCAATCTCATCTCAACTATGACTTCTCACTCAACGTCTATTTACCCAATAAGACTCAATCCCTATGTATATGACTCAACTAGAAACACCTCTAAGTTGACTTGCAATAGAACAAGGACCTAGTGATGGTAAGTTGACCCAGTGTCATCTCTCAAGGAAAGTCTTTAAGGGCTTTTAGTAGTATCGTAGGAAAAAGTAATAAAAGAAAGCAGTAAAGAATTTGATTTTAAAAACTGAAACTTAAACTTAAACTTAAATTAAACTTGACTTGAATTTAAACTTAACCTAGGCAAGAATTTAAACAACTCAAATTAAACTTAACTTAAGAAATTAAATACTTGTAAATTAAAAACCAACTAATCTAGGCGTGAAACTAAAGTGCATAATTTAAATTCCATAATTAAAAAGAAAGCATAAACATGAACGAAAAACATAAACATGATTAAACAGAAATAAATTGAATTTAAATACGAAATACTGTAAACGTCTTGAACGTGTAATTGTGTCACTCAATCACAATCCAAGAATAAAAACTAAACAAAACTAAATTAAAACCTAAACAACTAAAATCGAAAACTAAGAAAGCAATTAAATCCTAAGCTTCGGATGCCAACAGATCGCAAAGATGGCGTCTAAAACTAGGGCAAAGTATATTTGTTACAATGAAAAGTATGGCCCTATTTATAGACTTCAAATCCCTCTAGATCACCATGGAAGTTGCCATGCAAAGTAGAATTCTAAATGCAATAGAATCGTGCAAGATAAGGCAACTTCCAGCTGTGACGCGCGCTGCAAGTCATCTCCATTCTGGCCGAATTCGCTGCTCTCGCCAGAGGAACGGATGTTGTCATAGAAATGGACCTCGCCAGAGAAACGGCTTCCGCTCTGGCACATTTCTCTGCTCTGGTATGTTGATTTCTCTGGCGAGTGATTCCTCTGGCGAGTGATTTCTCTGGCTTTGATTTCTCTGCGATAACTTTTCTCCCATCTGACTTGTGATTTCGCTGCTCTGGCGAATGACTTCTCTGGATCTGGAGCATTTCTCTGGCTTCCCATGCCAGAGTATGCACAAAAACATAATTCTTAGCCCAAACTCTCCAAAATTTGCACTCTTCATCTCGAAAACCTAAATCTCCTGCAAAGCATAAAATACACCATAAAACGCACCAATTTCCAGAAGATTTAACTTAAAATATGCACATGCAAACCCCTAAAATTAGAACAATTAGGCATAAATCAACCCCCCCACACTTAGCCTTTTGCTTGTTCTCAAGCAAAATCCATATGAATCCTAGGAAGAGATTGATTTCAACAATGCTAATTTCCATCAAAACATTCTCAAAATCAATTCAAAATTTTACAATCAACACACATCTCTCGATCATGCAAGTAACTCAAAGTTTAAGAAGTAACAAAAGAGTAATGTAAGTAATTCGATCAGACCCAATTCTCCGCTAGAAGTGAATTCCCTAATGTGATCGCCTTTATAATCAATATCACCATTTTTCACACTTTGTGAGCTTAAGATTTTCGACAGTTGAGCCATAATTCGTGAAATAAAAATCATTTGAATGTACTCCAAAGTCTTTTCACGTGGTTTCCCATGCTCATAGTTAGACTAGAGGAGCAGAGACTCAGAGCTGTCACGTTTCAGAACAGGCCAGATGTTTCAGAGCTGGCTATTTTGAAGTTGGCAATTCGTCCAACATTTTCACAGTTAAGATACGATCGTAGGCAATCACAATGACAACACTCCTTCTAACATCTACCGGACAAATCACGTTTTACTTACTTACAATTGTGTTGCAACAAAACTCAAATTCTTTGCACAATCAAGAAACATATATCAACAGTAAAACAAGAATAACCACCAAACAAACACAAAACCGAAATTCTCATTGAAAACCTTATTCTCTTCCACAAATTCATACAAACTAGCAAGATTCGAGACCAAAAACTAAGCATAGAAAGACTAATCTCGCCCAATTGAAAGCATAAGCACAATAAAACACCCCCCCACACTTAAAGCATGCCATGTCCTCAGGGCACAAAAGAAATAAGAAGAGTTGAGAAAACGTCCCTGATTATCGGCATGGAGAAACTGAAGCATCGTGCGATGTGGTGAAGAGGGGAATTCGCTGTCTGTGGCAGAGTGAAGAGTGGCCACGCTGAATCAGGTCAGCGCTGGCAGAGCAGCGCGGAGAAGTGCAGCGCGGAGAAGTATAGCGGTAGCAGAGCAGCAGCGGTGGTGGCAGCAGAGCTAGCGGCATATTGAGAATTGCAGCGCTGTAAACAAGACATGCACACCAAGCATCATAGTATCAGCAAAGCAACCGAAACTTAGGAAAAACACCAAACAAACAACTAAAGAACAAGAAAAACCAAACAAGAAAAACATAAACAAACCAACGGTGGGTTGCCTCCCACCAAGCGCTAGAGTTAAAGTCTCCAGCCCGACTTCAGATCTGACCCTTAGTGAGGATCGTGCAGAATGTGAGACTCCACCACCATCGGAGTACTCATCTGCCCATACTCGGATTTCATGCGATGACCCTCTCCTCTGAAATTCTCCTTAGACTGGGCTACACCAGGGTCAAACACGTCCTTTGGCAACACACCTTCTTTATTCTGGGACATCGCTACCGATCTGAACCTCGGCTTCTCATTTTTCTCTTCTAAGAATACATACTTAAGATTGGCTGGGAGTTCCTTTAGTTCCAGCGCTGACTTCCTGGCTCCCACATGTTCATCAATTGGCAGCTTTGTATGGCAGGGCAGCGCTGAGCTCGGCAAAGCTGGGCTGGACGGCGCGGAGCTCGGCAAAGCTGGCAGGCCAGAACTGGGCAGTGCAAAGCTGAACTCTGCAGCTTCCCGAGCTAGCTCTTCCAAGTCTGCCGATCCTGCAAAAACATCCACACACTCTTGTTCCTGCACAAATACCGTCTCGACCAAGCCATCAATAGGATCTATAAATGAGCATTCGTTGATAAAATTTACAGACGACATTTCACGACTATCATGTACAGAGAAAGACACTGACTCCCCTAACACAGTCATTTTAATATTTCCATCCTTAACGTCAATCAAGGTGTTAGTGGTTGCCATAAACGGTCTTCCTAACAGTAGTGTGTGCTCTACACCATTTTCATGCACCTCCCCAATTTCAAGAACCACAAAATCTACGAGAATAATCAAACCCCCAACATTCACCAAAACATCCTCTATGATCCCACATGGGTATCTAACGGACCTATCGGCGAGTTGTAGACACATGCGAGTGGGTTTCAAATCACCTAACTCTAATTGTATAAAAATAGAGTAAGGCATTAGGTTAATTCCAGCACCCAAATCTAACATTCCCGTAGCTTCCTTACCATTTCCTAAAGCAATTTTAATCACGAAGCTACCTGGATCGCGTTGCTTTGGTGGCAGAGGCTGTTGTATGATCGAGTTTGCAAGTTCCGAGACAAGAATCTTCTCATTGTCCCCGAACTTTCGCTTGTTGGAGACTAACTCCTTGAAAAACTTCACGTACGCCGGGACTTTTCTGATCACATCAAGGAGGGGCAGATTCACGTTCACCTTGGCAAGCATGTTGTAGAAGTCGGCAAACTGTTTATCCAGCTTTTCATTCCTCAATCTGTTCGAAAAAGCGATCGGAGGTCGATAAGGTGTAGTAGACTTGTGAAGTTTATCTTCCTTTCCTTCCTCCATCTCTCCGTCTTTTGGCTGCCTTCGCTGCTCTGATTTCTCTTCTTCGCAAGAGCTTGTCGGAGCTGAGCTCGGCAGCGCTGGCTTGGTCAGAGCTGGGCTTGGCAAGACTGGACCATGCAGTGCTGAATTCTGTAGGTCTGAATTCGTCAAGGCTGTATTTGGCATAACTGAATTCTGCAAAGCTGGACTCTGCAGAGCTGGATTGGTCATAGCTGAATGTGGCAGAGCTGGGTTCGGTAGTGTTGGGCTCGGCTGGACAGAGCTCGGCAGCTCTGCTCTGGTGAAGGCAGAGCTCGGCAGCTCTGCTCTGGTCTGTGTAGGAACATCCACTTTGTTATCCACCATCTTACCACTGCGAAGAACAGTGACAGTTTGAGCTTGGTGAGTTTGTAGGGGTTGGCCATGAAATTTCCCGGGCTGCTGCTGCTGTTGAATTTGGTTCAAAGTGCCCGACAATTGCCCCACGGTAGTCTCAAGTCTTTTTATTGTGGCGGATTGAGACTCAAAATTTTGCTTAGTCATCTCCATGTTCTGCTTGCTGATCACCATGAAGGACTGCATAGTCTCCTCCAGAGACGGCCTCTGCTGTGGAACTTGCTTTTGAAACTGCTGCGCATTCTGCAATTGTTGAGGTTGAAAGTTCCCTTGCTGCATTGGGGACGGTTGGTACTGCTGTGGGTATTGTTGTGGAACGCTCGGCTGCGGTGGAAAGTATTGTTGCTGCTGTTGATATCCCATTTGGGATGGTCGGCGGAATTGACTCCCTCCAGAATTTTGATTTACCCATCCAGCATTCGGCTGATTTCTCCATCCTCCAATGACATTCTGTTGACCTTGATTCATGTTCTGCCCATATGGTCTGCTTGGCCCTTGATTGTAGCTTTGAAATCCTTGTGCCGCATAGACCTCAGCTTGTCTTTCCGGAGTAAACTCTCCCATTCTATGACACTCATTAGCTCCATGGCTGAAATCTCCACAAATACCACAGGGCTCAACGTACTGTAGGGCTGGGTTCGGCGGGGCTGACATCGGCAGAGCAGGATTTGGCTGAGTTGTCATCGGCGGCGCTGAGCTCTGAATTGGAGAATTTTCCATCTTTTCCATCTTGAGCTGTTGGACTTCTCGCATGATCGAGGCCAATTGTTGCTGCATCTCGAACTGATTTGTCACGGCACTAGCCTCTACTCTCCGTCCTCGGACTGACTTTTGTTGGGAGCTCTCGGCCAAGGTCTTGAAAATCTCTTTCAGATCTGCCGCAGTTTTCCGAGCTATGTTACCTCCTGCCGTGCTATCCACCATAAATTGGGCAGTTTGCACTAACCCATCGTAGAAGAACTGCATCAACATAACATTAGTGTATTGATGTTGAGGGCATTGACGGATGAGTTCTTCATATCTCTCCCAAGCTTCATGCAAAGGCTCGTCCGCTCCTTGGGTGAACTCCATTATCCTCGTTCTCAGCTCTTGTGTTTTGTGGTTTGGGTAGTATTTCAGCATAAATTTTTCACAAGCATCTCCCCACGTAGTGATAGAGTTGGGCGGCAGAGAAAGTATCCACGTCCTTGCCCGGTCTTTAAGTGCATAGGAAAAGCACTTGAGCTTGAGTTGGTCCTCCGTGAGGCTAAGCAGAGGAACCGTTTGCACTTGTGTGCAAAAATCTCGGATGAATTGCAGAGCATCCTCGCTTGGCATCCCGTGGAACACCGGCAGAAAATTCGAGTCATTGGGTTTGAGATTGTAGTTTCTCACAGCAGTGGAGAGCACGATTGCCGACGTGTTGGTATCTCCAATCACCGGCCTGGTGAAGTCTCCCATGTACTCCATGTTTTGAGCCATAACTTCTTTCTCCTCGTATGTATTCTGCTCTGCTTGGTCAGATTCAGAGCTGGCGGCTTCCTCCTTCTTTTCTACTTCGTGCTCTGCCGTGTCTGTATTCTGCTCTGTATCGGCAGAGCTGGCATCCTCCTTCGTTGGCTGCTCTGAAGGCTCAGAGTCAGAGCTGGCTGGCGAATCTTGTTCCTCATCTCCTGCGCTCTGCTCTGGTAGTTCAGAATCAGAGTTGGACTTGGCAGAGCTGGCTTCCTCCTCTTCTACGGTCTGCTCTGGAACTTCAGGTTCAGAGTCAGAGCTGGAATTGGCGGAGCTGGCAGCGCTGTCTTCAGCGAACACTCCTTTGCAGCTATACTTCCTGAAAATCCCTTCGCTCGTACTATGCAACGGGGACACAAGTTTGCCTTTAAGACTACGGCGTCCCTGCATGCACAACACTAAACAAACGGATTAAACGCACCGAGTGGAAGAAACGTAAAAACAAAAACGAGAGAAAAAAAAACTGGAAATTAAATAAAGCAAGTAAAAACGACACAACTAAAACGCCTAAAACTTTCCCCGGCAACGGCGCCAAAATTTGACTCAACTAGAAACACCTCTAAGTTGACTTGCAATAGAACAAGGACATCCTAGTGATGGTAAGTTGACCCAGTGTCATCTCTCAAGGAAAGTCTTAAAGGGCTTCTAATTGTATCGCAGGAAAAAGCAATAAAATAAAGCAGTAAAGAATTTGATTTTAAAAACTGAAACTTAAACTTAAACTTAAACTTAAATTAAACTTGACTTGAATTTAAACTTAACCTAGGCAAGAATTTAAACAACTCAAATTAAACCTAACTTAAGAAATTAAATACTTGTAAATTAAAAACCAACTAATCTAGGCGTGAAACTAAAGTGCATAATTTAAATTACATAATTAAAAAGAAAGCATAAACATGAACGAAAAACATAAACATGATTAAACAGAAATAAATTGAATTTAAATACGAAATACCGTAAACGTCTTGAACGTGTAATTGTGTCACTCAATCACAATCCAAGAATAAAAACTAAACAAAACTAAATTAAAACCTAAACAACTAAAATCGAAAACTAAGAAAGCAATTAAATCTTAAGCTTCGGATGCCAACAGATCGCAAAGATGGCGTCTAAAACTAGGGCAAAGTATATTTGTTACAATGAAAAGTATGGCCCTATTTATAGACTTCAAATCCCTCTAGATCACCATGGAAGTTGCCATGCAAAGTAGAATTCTAAAGGCAATAGAATCGTGCAAGATAAGGCAACTTCCAGCTGTGACGCGCGCTGCAAGTCATCTCCATTCTGGCCGAATTCGCTGCTCTCGCCAGAGGAACGAATGTTGTCATAGAAATGGACCTCGCCAGAGAAACGGCTTCCGCTCTGGCGCATTTCTCTGCTCTGGTATGTTGATTTCTCTGGCGAGTGATTCCTCTGGCGAGTGACACACACCCGTCGTGCGGTGCGGGCAAAATACTTGTTTATGCCCAGTACAGACAATACACGCTCCTACGTCTCACAACAAGAACTCAGTCTTAGTGGTAAGTGTAGGGTCGAATCCCACAGGGAGTGAGGAACCACTTTGTTCTCCAACGACAAACTGAGGTGTCACAATTCTCAATCTGTATACTCTGCACAAGAAATTAACAAGATCAATAATAACAAAGGGGTGAGGTTATTCGGTTAGGTCATAACCGTTGTTAACATTCATTCGGTCATAGGCATACTGATAATCCGTCCATGATCCATATAAACCCAAGGCGTGGCCCAAAGACATTGGGGCGTTTCAAGGGGGTATACTTCACATTTAGGATGGTTGATCCCATTGTGGTCACTTGGTCCGAAGGTCACACATTCCCCGGTCACAAGGCAGTGCTTCACTTATCCTTAGATGGTAGTCATACCCGTTACTCACCAAGTATGGCCCTCACCAACCTTCTCTCCCGAGGTCCCCAACTCCGCACTTTGAGTGACACATGCCTCCTGGACACAACCATTTCCGGCTTTGTCAGCCGACCAGTCATAGACATGCTACGGCGCCGAGATTGCTTTTCTCGTTTGATAACCATGACTTTATGCCTCGTCACAGTTGATGGATAGTCTCTAGAGAAGCCCAAGACTGAGGAAGGACAGTGTATCCCATCAATCCTTTCCCCACCTTCTGGATCTACAACGCCTTTTGTTGACGCTTCTCAGCTACTCGGTCTTGGGTATACCGGTTGTCACGCCCTGGTATACCCTGGCCTTTGCTTGTCACGGACAGCGTTTTACCGAACGGAGATCACCCGTTAGGCCCCTACTGACCTTCCTTCCTCCACAACTTCGTTTCCCCCCTGGACAGACCTGTATTGACACAAATAAAGAGAAAAATAGGGCCAAATGGCCCAAAAGTCGAAAACGCATCAGCGAGTGATTCCTCTGGCGAGTGATTTCTCTGGCTTTGATTTCTCTGGCTTTTATTTCTCTGCGATGACTTTTCTCCCCTCTGACTTGTGATTTCGCTGCTCTGGCGAATGACTTCTCTGGATCTGGAGCATTTCTCTGGCTTCCCATGCCAGAGTATGCACAAAAACGTAATTCTTAGCCCAAACTCTTCAAAATTTGCACTCTTCATCTCGAAAACCTAAATCTCCTGCAAAGCATAAAATACACCATAAAACGCACCAATTTTCAGAAGATTTAACTTAAAATATGCACATGCAAACTCCTAAAATTAGAACAATTAGGCATATATCAGTATACTCGGTTTCTAAGGATTCACACGTCCTATTTTCGACTTAACTCTCAACTCGGCTCAAACTCATAGCAATCAAGCACATAAACAATTAAGCATATGAAAAACACACATAGACAAGTCAAAAACAACTTCACTTTGTACTGACTCAACTTCAAAACATCACCAGACTCTGTACAGAACTCCCCTGGAGTCGTAACTTATACCAAAAGCAACCTCTTTGAGTCTAGTTTCATTTAAAAAAAAGTAGGATCAAAAACCCTAAGTATTTTAGGAGATATGACTGTTTTACTACGGTCTACCATATTCGGCAGTTTTTAGAAACCGAAAAGTTTGATTTTTAAAAAATAGTAAACGTGGTCAAAAAGGTCTGAAATTCGGTGGGTACATAGATAAGACACTTATGTCTTAAAAATAAAAATTGGGGTTCTAGAATGTTAAGGAAAGATACTGGAATAGGTGACTCTATTGGCTACTCACCGAACAATTCGGCAGAACGTAGCAGTTTTGGTTTTATATTTTATAAAAATAGTAAACAAAGTCCAAATGACTTGAAATTCTACGGGTGCGCTCAAAACTAGAAAATATACTTACCATAAACTTTTCATGGTGTTTGGGTATCAAAACCCCCTCGAAAACAGTAGGTCAGTGCGTCGTGAAAAAAAATGACTCCGAAATCATACACAAGCAAACATGCTCAACTCAACATTTCTTCAAGCAAACTCATCAAAGCTCATTCTAAGCACTTATAGCACTCAAAAACATTCAAATACAACATAATACTCATAATACTCAATCTCGACTCTTTTCTTTCATCATAAACTCAAATCTCATGGAAAACGTTTCAACGAACACGTCAATCAAATTCTCTTTTCATTTTCATGCTCAAAGTTGCTCAAATACTCAAACATGATCTTATACACCATATAACTCATTATACATATATGGATTCCCTTTTTCTCATGTAAACTAAACTCTACTAAAAACTCATGTATCAACATAAATCTCTTAATAAAACATGACAAATGTTCACATAATGGTCATAGAGCAATTAGACCTCATTTTACCAAGCATCAACCTCACATCATTTAAGAACTCAAAAACTCATATAAACTAAACTAAGTCAAAATTTTACTTAGCCAATAAAAGACTTAATCAAACATAAAAAGACACTACTATCATGCTCAAACACATATATCCTAAACCAAAATCACTTAAATAACACATAGGCAAATGTCCTAATTTTTATTAAACTAAACTCTTGGAAATTTTATAAACACATATGAATCTTTAATCCATTCATAGATCTATTAATCTTAACCACTTAATCTCACATATAAACCATCAATTTACAAATTAGAGCATAGATACGCATATCCCTAATTTTATTAAACTAGCTCACATCAAACTCATCAATTGACATCATATACTCAATTTACACCATCAATCATCATCATATACATCTCATGGACTCATCTTCATCATCTATTCATCATTTAAATCATCAACTCAAAAGTTCTCAATTTTGGGTAAACTAAACTCCATCGAACTTTCACATCTCAAGGCACATACTTCATAACACACATAAATCATCAACAAACATCATATAAATCTCATTTTTCACCCCAAATCAAGAAAAGAAAACGAAAATTTTTTGAAGGGTTGAAGACCCAAATTTTCGAAAATTTTAGAAAGAGGAAGGGGGTGATTTTCTTGCTTCAATCTTTCAAGAATACTCACATACAACATCCTTCAAGCAAGATTTATGGAATACATGGTCACTTACCCAAATTTCTTACCAAGACTCACACTTTCTCACTCTAGCTTTGAAGCCCTTCTTCAATGATTCTCTTGAATTCAAGTAGCTAGGATGTGTTTATGTGAGATTTAAGAGTGGATTGAGGTGTTTGGTAAAATTTTTGGAAGCTCCGAAGGTCTCTACAATGGTGGAAAAATGGAGGAAAGTGAGAGAATGAGGGAGAAGGGTGTTGGTCGAAAATGGTGAGTGAGGGAGAGAGAAAATATTTTGCAAGATTATATTTGGATTTGCTAATCTTGTGAAGATTTGAAGATCTTAAGGAAAGATTTGAAATCTTAAAGAATCTTGATCTCTCTCTCTCTAATCTCTACACTCTCTCTCTAATCTCTACACTTGGCAATTTGTAGTATTTAGTCACATGCTTGAGAAATTTAAATAATAGTGTGAGAAGGGTGATTAAATATTAATCACAATAATTATGGAAATATTACTCATTAATAAAATACCATAGCATAATTATTCATGTGACCAAAATAAAATAATTATAGCACTAATATTAGTGCACTCACTCAATTATAATATTCCTCTTTGTAGGAAAAATAATTTTAAAAAAAATATTATGCTTGGAAAAATTTTCATAAACCGGCATCATTCGATTTCTCGGTAAAAATAAACCGTACTTGCTTTGGAAACTTAATCAAAATTCCAAATGCTAAAGTCTTAAATAAAAATCATAATAACTTGGTCATAAAGACACACGTCACAGGAATCACATAATCAATCAGTCACGTAAATTCACATAACATCATATCAAAGCAGTCGGCAAACACAGACAACCTGGACGTCTCTCTGACCGACTCTTTTCATCAAGGTTCTCACTCTTTCTTCCTCGACTCTATGTCAGACTCATTATTCCTATTTTCTTAATAGGACAGTAAATCTCTGATAACTCGGTATCCGGTAATTCTATTCCCGGTAGTCGGAAATAAAATAAAATCTCAACTCAATTCAATCAGCATCTCTAGCTCAACTCATTTCTCAAATCTCATCACTCTAACTCCATCATTGGTTTTTTCACTCGTAACTCTATTTAAAAGACAAACTGTCTTATCTGGTCATAAAAAAAAATTAGTCTCGCATCTCGACATCTCAGTACTCTCAATAGTGTTAAGACACTATTTCACAACATAGGGAAAAAGTACAGGGTGTTACATTTATAGCTTTCTTGTGACATAATTAATTGCCCTTAAAGATCTTCCTTGAAAGATGACACTGAGTCAACTTACCATCACTAGGATGTCCTTGTTCTATTGCAAGTCAAACTAGAGGTGTTCTAGGTTGAGTCAAATTTTGGCGCCGTTGCCGGGGAAGGTTTTAGGCGTTTAATTGTGTCACTTTTCTTTCCGTTTTTCTTGTTTTCTTTACTTTACGTTTTTATTTTTACTTTTCTTTTCCTCCCACCCGGTGCGTTTAATCCGTGTGTTAAGTGTTGTGTATGCAGGGACGCCGTAGTCTGAAAAGAAAACTAACTTCCCCGCTGGATAACATTCGCACACATACCAGAGCAGACGTGTTATACTCTGACTCTGATTCTGAGGCACACTCTGAAGCCAGCTCTGACCGTGCAGAGCAGAACACAAAGGAGAAAGTCGGCTCTGCCTCTGACCGAGTAGAGCAGAACACAAACAAAGAAGAGATGGCTCAGAACATGGAGTACATGGGAGATTTCACCCGGCCCGTCATCGGAGACACCAACACATCGGCTATTGTGCTTCCCACCGCCGTCAGAAATTACAATCTAAAGCCGAATGATTCAAGTCTCCTACCTCTATTCCATGGGATGCCGAGCGAAGATGCCCTACAATTCATCCGTGATTTTTGCACACAAGTTCAAACCATTCCATTGTTGAATCTCACGGAGGACCAACTTAAGCTCAAGTGCTTCCCCTATGCACTTAAAGATCGGGCGAGAACATGGATGCTAACTCTGCCGCCCAACTCTATCACCACTTGGGGAGAAGCTTGTGAGAAATTCATGCTAAAGTACTATCCCAACCACAGGACATAGGAGCTCAGAGCGCAGATCGTAGATTTCATCCAAGGACCAGACGAGCCTTTACACGAAGCTTGGGAAAGATTTCAAGAACTACTCCGTCAATGCCCGCAACATCAACTGACGAACGTGATGTTAATGCAAACTGCCCAATTCATGGTGGACAGCACTGCACGAGGTAACATAGCTCGGAAGACTACAACAGAGCTGAAGGAGATATTCAAAACATTAGCGGAGAGCTCTCAACAAAAGTCGGTGCGTGGAAAGAGAGTTGAGGCCAGCGCTGTGACGAACCAGTTTGAGATGCAGAAACAATTGGCTTCAATCATGCGCGAAGTACAGCAGCTCAAGATGAGCCATACGGAAGCCGCACTTGTGCCTGCGCAGAGCATAAATTATAATCAAAGCAATGGTGGATGGAGAGGTCAGCACCAAGGGAATTTACAGCGCAAACAATTCCAGAGTGCACAGCAAACTCCAACGCAAAAACAATCTCTGAAGGACGAAAAGATGGAGAAGCTACGAGGAAGAATAAGGATAAGAAGTTTCAAGAATTACAACGACGAATCAGATAATACTATCTTCTTTGAAGGGAAGATATGCATGTCCATGACAATGAACTTAAGAATAAGATAAAGCCATGGCACCCATATACTGTCACCAGGAAGTACTAAGATGTATTAAGATCTAGAAAAATTCTAGTTAGGAGGAATGAAACGAGATGTAACCTCATTTGTTGAAATATGTCTTGCGTGTTAGCAAGTGAAGGTTTTACAACATATCACATTGTTACTTTGAGTCTTCGAGCTCATAAAGTCAAGCTTAATGTCGTGTTTGGGACAAACTGAGCCCTTAACGAACCAATGAATTTCGTTGTCGAGATGGATTTTTTCGAATCCATCATACTTAAGCAAAGGTTGTCACGAAAGGGGGCAGTCAATGCCCACATGACTCGAGATTCCTTCGATGAATGAATAAAAGTTTATAACGGCGTTTTAGGCTGACTGCCTACATGCTCAAAATGGTTGGTCTCCTTACAAACTGTTTAAGTTGCCTTAAGAATGCTCTAGAGATATTAGTCATTATAGTTCCGCTTAAACGACATAGAAATTATTAATAAGGTATGTTGAGGACGACCGAGCTAAACCGGGGTGAAAGCTGAGAACATGTTTTTGCCACTCATTGTGAGACATATAATACCAGTTATCAATCGACTATCGATAGATTGGCAAATGAGGCGTTATACCTGAGGAAATATAGATCACCACTTTGTTGGGATGAAATGGCGAGATGATTGAGATCGTCCGTCAAATCAGAAAAAGGAATCAAGGAGGCCCAGGATAGACAGAAGTCATATGCTGACAAACGCCGAAAGGACCTATAGTTTAAGGATGTAAAGAAAGTTTTTCTGAAGGTTTCTCCATCAAGAGGAATCGTTAGATTCGGTGTAAAGGGTAAACCTAAACCCCGTTTTATAGGCTCATACGAGATTGTAGAAAGGATAGACCCAATAACTTACTGGTTGGCGTTAGCGCTAAGCTTTGAGAATGTGCGTAATGTATCCCATGTGTCGCAAATAGAGAAGTATGTTTACGATTCAAAGCATATGATCCATAAGAACAACATTATTATTAGTCAATATTTGAGTTACGAAGGAAGATCCAAATCTATCTTAGATCGGGAAGTTCAGGTACTAAGGACTAAGTCAATACCGATAGTAAGGGACCTATGAATATATCATGGTCAATAATAGACTACCGTCTAACAGGAAAGTGAAGTACTCAGAGTTATTTTCTGAGGTACAAATTTCGGGACGAAATTTATGTTAAGGGGGATAGTATGTAATGCCCCGACTTTTTATTAAGGATTATAGACTTTTAATTATTGATTTAAGGATTTCTTATGGTAATTAGGGTTCAGCATCCATTAATAAAATACGGACTTATGTGAATTTGATGATTACAAACGTGATAATTTATTTTTATTTTTATTTCAACGGATGATGCACTCAAAATATATTTTGAGTCCATTAAGAGAATGATGGAGCTCAAAGATTTATTTTGAGTTTTCAAATCGAAAAAAAAAATTTATGTATTTATTTATTTTTACCGAGAAATTTAGGAATGATGAGTTATAAAAATTTTCCATCAATATTTTTCTCAAATTATTTTCCTATGATGTATTTATAAATTGAGAGAGTGCACTAATGATAGTGCTATTTATTCTAATTTTGATCACAAGAGTTTTATGCTCTAGCATTTTATTAATTGATGATTAGTCTTACATATATTTTTTTTTCTTACACATGGGTTATTACTACACCACATTTTTATATTTACTTAATGTAACACCCCATTATCCTCCACTAATATTTTCTTTTCCCTACCACTAATCTTTTTCCCTACCATCACTAATATTTTCTTTTCCCTACCACTAATCTTTTTCCCTACCACTACTCCTACCTCTCCACCACACTACTCCTTTTCCCCCACCACTACATTCTTTCTCCCACTCTCACAACTTTTCTCCCACCATTATCACACTCCATAGAAGCCTTTGAAGCCCCAAGAGAAGTAGCAAAGCAAGGGAGAGTGTGGGAAAACTATAGAGTGAAGGTTGTGCTTCGAGGGTGAGTTTTTCTTTGCTTTTTCTCAACTGAAAATGCTTTATGGCCATGGCTTTTTACACATTTGTGTGCTATATTATGTGAGGATATGTTTTATGATTTTGGATGATTATTTTGGTAGAGTTTATTGGGTGAAAAACCGTGCATGAGGTAAGGCAGCGAATCTGCCACAAGCACACTGCTCGGCAGTGTTTTGCAAGGCGATTCCAGCCATCCAAACGGTTCCCAAAAATTCCCAAATTAATTGTGTATCATCTTTCATATGTTTTCTATACTTTGGTAAAATTTCAGAAGGTTTGGAGCTCTTATAATTTATTTATGAATTTGTAAACATCACTGCCCATCTGGAATACATTTTTGGTAAACAATCTTTGGGAGGCCATAAGTAAAGTTTCAATCGGTGAAAACCTTTGAAACTTGAATATGTCACTCTAGACTCCCGTATATTTCTTTTGACATCAGTCTCACCATTTTTGAGTAAGGGAAACCACCGGTATAAATTCTTGAAATCTAGTTCTTATTCCTTGTACCATCCAGTAGATTTTACAAACCTACGACTTTGAGGTGGCAAAGGCCGACTTAAATCTTTGATTCTCAAGCCTATATTTCTACTGAATATTCACTGACATGTTGGGAACTTAGTTGTTCAGTTTTAGAATTTTTGGTGAAGCCTAAACTGGTTTTTCCGATTTATGTTCTAAATCTGCCAAACTTGAACTCTTTTTGTGCACTGAACTTTAGACAGTCATATCTTCTAAACCATGAATGTTCTTGGAGTAAATCCAACTGTAGAGTGTTATGATCTCTCCCTAGTTTCCAGATTGACCCTTGGGGTTCCCAGTGGAGTTTTGTAAAGGGAGATATGAATTTTTAAAGAAATCCCACTGACTTGGTTGTAATCTAGAAATCTGAAATTTTCAGATTTTTGCTTGTTAAATACCCATCTTTGAGAGGGCATATCTTGCTCGTTTGAATTTTTTTTTCATTCGATTCAAATTGGAGAATGATCCTTGAAATGTCTAGTTTCCAGAATGTCTTTTGGAGCCTCATTTGGAGATCCGAGGCAGATTTGATGTCTGTTGCAAAACAACCTCTTAAGAGCTCAAGTTGTTGAATTATTTTCTATGTATCAAAGTTTATTTTAAAGGATGTTTCATGAAAGATTTAGTATATGTGCGTAACGAGTTTGGGACTATTTATTTTAAATGAGGTCCGTTCTTTTATTTAAATTATGATGGACTTTTAATGAATATTTTTGGGATTAAACTTTTATTTCTTGATTTATATAAATTATTTTTTTAAGGACTTATAAATATGAATTTCGTAGGCCTACTGACCTACTGTGATCGACGGTTTGTCGATGTCTAATAGCTTTGAAAATTTTATAGCAAGTCCCTACATGTACCCTGGTAAAATTTTATGGTATTAACCTTATTGTGTTATCTAGATATCCACCAAAGTTGAGCCCAGTTTGACAACGTTTACTATTTTTCAAAAATCCAAGTTTTCGATTGTTCAAAACTGCCGAACATGGTAGATCGTGGTAAAAACGTTATATCTCTCAAACCACATGGAGTTTTCGACTCTACTTTTTTTTATATGAAACTAGACTCGAAGATCTTTCTTTCGGTATGAGTCTCGAGTCCAGGAGATGTCGGAGTCAGAACAGATTAAATTTTGAAGTTGAGTCAGTGTAAAAACAGAGCATGTTTTGATGATGTTTGATTGTGATTCTTATGTGCCTTATGTGTTTGTGTTGCCTATGTGTTTGAATGAGATTAGACGAGGTATGATTGATTTTTGACTGTCTTTAATGTAACGAATTATGGATGCTAGAACCCTAAAACATTAAAAGATACCCTAGGCACGTAGAATTAGACTTTGTCTTATGACAATTTCTTCACGAACTTATCGACTCTCTCAAACCACGCCAGCTTTAAGAACAATTGAGGTGGGCATTATTTTATTATTACGTATATAGAGATCTCCTGCGTGACGTAGGCCTCATATGCGAATATATATGCATGATATGTTTTGACTATTTATTCAGTTCTTATGAAATGCTTATATGTTTAATGCCCTTTATGAAAATGAAAATGTTATGAAAATGAAATGTTTATGAAATGATTGACTGCCAAAATGTTTATGTTTTTATATGTATCCTATCTGTGTTGGTTCGCCAACTTTAAAGGAAATCCAATTGGGATCCTATGCTAGACAAAGGTCGCTAGCTAGGGTTAACGTGTACACTCATGGAGACCGCGAGTCGCTTGCGACCGGTCTTGGCGTCCGTGGTAAGGAGGCCTCATTCCCGGCGCGTGACAGAAAGGACAGATATGGATCATATAGACTGAAAATGGGATGCGCATCCACCTTTATGAAAATGAATGAAATGTTTTAGTAAGCGCAGGTCATTCAAGAAAACCCCTGTGTGTTATTGTTGGCAGTTCAATTTATATATGTATGCATGTTGTATTTTCGGCTTATGTCACTGAGTATTTTTATACTCAGCCCTGCATGTATTTCTAAATGTGCAGGTTGAGCAGGCGATGGAATGGATCGGTGTTGAGCGGATTTCCCTTTTGATGTTTATGTAATGAAACCTTGAGTATGCATCTCCATATGCATAACTCACACGTTTTTTTTCGCTGCAAACACTCTGACTTATTTATCATTTCTACTTGAACTTATTACTACTTCATTTTAATTAACTTTCAGTTGGGGTCTAATCGTTATGGCAGACTCATTTGTGAATTACCCAAGTGGTTATATATATATACCACTAGTTTGTTATTAATGTTGGTTACTTAGTAAATCCCCTTTAATTTCCGTTTCTTATTGTTCACCCCAAGTCATAACCCCGGTTAACCCGTCATTGGGATAGTAGGCTGTGACAGAGTGGTATCAAAGCAGTTCGTTTGCTCTGGCACTAGAAACCTTATTCTAAAAAGCCAAGTCTAGTTTGATTCACTAGACATACGTGGGTTAATACGACACCGCTCAACACTCCATTGCATCGTGCTCAATCAAGGAAAAAGGTAACTGCAGTTACAACGTTTTAAAGATGTTATTGTTCTAAACTGTTTCATGAAGATGTTTATGTAAAGAGCATGCTATGATGAAATGTTGAATGTTTTGCCTTTCATGGCATATCATTGCAGTTATGATGATATAATAAGAAGAATGATAGAGAATTGACACATGCTTTCCCCAGAAAACATAGATTGCTATAAGTTGCATGATCACGATTCTAAAAGAACATAGACTGCTAGATTAGTAGGATATCTCTACAATCTAGATTCTTGAAGTGATGATTTAGAAGAATGATAGAGAACTTAGAGCATTTCAGCTTCCACAAGAAAACAATGGTTCTTTTGAATTACAAAGAGGAATGAAAAGACATGTACGCGTTGAAGGAAAAGCACGGAATGATGATACAAGATGAATTCAAGGCAAACATTGCATCAAGGGTTTAAGCATAAGTCTCTACGTTCGAATGTTTACACACGATGGAACATCGAATCGACTTATGTTACACGATAGATTATAAAAAGGGCGTGATTTGATTGTCTGCGGGTTATATATATATTTGTGACATACATGGGAAATGGGATCCGAGTCCACTAGAATAGAAGACCTTAAAATAAGTTTAGTTGTCTTAATGAAACTTATGTTTTGTTATGCATAGTATGTTCATAACCTTGTACATTTAAGAGTTTTACGTCTACTTACGTATAAGAAGACTCACACTTTCCCTTATCTATTAAAGAGGGTTACGTCCAGGCATATTCCGATAGTTAGGAAAGCTCCGCGTTTGACCCAGCAGAGACTACCCGGGCATATTGGGATTTTAGTATAGCTTTTGACGACGACATAAGAATTGTTATAGCTCAGTATACACGCCTTTGGGCTGTTGCCCATGTCTTTGGGACTACAAGTTATATAAGAAAATATGGTTCGACTGTCTGTATGTAGACCTTGGGGAATAAGAGTCTAGTTCAATAGGACTAGAACCTTAAGTTTGAGCTTTAAGCTGCCACTACGAACTCAAGTTTCGTTATGTATAGTATGCCCACGACTTCTTAAGTTCGGGACAATGTTTCCCGTGTGACTGGGAAGTGATGATGTTGGACCTGGCCAGTCCACATGATCCAAATCTCAGTAGACGTCTTTTGGGTTGAAAACCTATATGTTTCAACTTTCGGTTGAAAAGCCAGACGGGTTCTTACTCGAGGTCATTTTGTTCGACCTTGTAGTTAATCATTTCATACCCTCTGGTCATTCTTTTGAATCTCTTGAACAATTTCTACAACACCTTGCTTTGATGTTGTGTTGATTTTGAGCTTTGCAACTCGTGAGTTGTCATAGTAGATTCCCTTTATCGATAAGACTAAGAAGTATTAGTCTACTGACCTAACCCAAACTATAGCTTTGTATAGTTGTCTCTCATTGTGTTTAAATTAGTTGAGATTAGTCTTTGTCCTATGAATATTATCGACCACTCATTATGATAGAAATTCAGAATCCAAATTGAGACCGTAATATAGTGTTTGCGTACATGAACGACTTTCTGTGTTGCATTCCAATTGACTGAATTTGCAGATTTTGTTTGAAGGCCAAAAGAAAAGCGATGACTCAAGAAGAGCTGTCAGACTTGTCTTAGAAGATTTTCAGACGGGGGTATATGACAATTATATTTCTAATAGCCGTTATAAGAGGAAAGGAAAAGAAGTGTTTAATCCAAAGCAAAACAAGATGGGATATGACCAAGTATGACCATATTTTCTGCAGCATGTCCGTTAGGCCCCACAGTAGGTGGACATAGAAGAAAAGATGATAGACAAGTTTCACTCCGGCCTAAGGTACTCGACAATTATACTGAGTTTATGAACTCTGAATTGTTCAGCCAAGCTCTGGACGCCGAGGTAGTAGGCCCGAGATTTGCCCGACCCAAACTCAACTCAGGAAGCAAATGATCAAGGACGAAGGCAAGACTACTATGATAGTCGAAATGGCAAGAGGCCTTGGTAGGAAACATAGTGCCCAAAGGCAAGGACAAGGACATCAAACAAACATAGGACATGCTAAGGATAATCAGGGCCAGCCTGGGGTACCTCCATGGCCGAAGTTTTCCAAGTCATATTATGATATATGTTTGGATGATAGTAATACATGTTTTAAATATGGTCAGAAGGGCCATTTTGCTAAAGATTTCCAAGCGAGGCCACAAGGAGGGATGTGAAGATCGAATCAACCGGGTCAAGCACAACCATTTAGGGTCATTCTAGGCCAACAACTACTCTATCCACCACAACCCCCTTAAGTTAGAACCTATGCCCCGCACAAGAATAAATAAGGAAGCAAACAAGGAAACCTAATAAGTATGGGCACGCTACTCAACACACCTGTTATACTTCTGTTCGATACGGGTGCCTCGCATTCTTTCTCTGCAAGTGCATGTGCAAATACCCTAAAACTCATACCTGAAAAGGGCTAATCTGGACATGAGAAATTCTTTACCCATAGGAGGGGCGACGATAGAAACACATGCTTACTCAAACCAAGAGGTAAACATAGGATCATTTAAGGTCATAGTAAACAACTTGCAGTTTATACAATATAGGACATTGATGTAATCCTAGGGATTGACTGGTTAGCTTAGAACTACGCCACAATTTTATGCAAGGAGCGGAAGATTGCTTTTAACTTTTCGGGGATGGATGCTTTGAGATAAACCTGGGGAACAGGATACCAATTATTTCAGCCTTACAAGCGAGGAAGATGATGAACAAGATAGACTGCCAAGCTTTCCTGGTATACCTGATCAGAGGAGTTGAGACCAAAGGGATAATTGAAGACGTAGAGATTGTATGGGAATTCTGAGATATTTTTTCAGAAAATTTACCAGGGCTGCCACTCGATAGACAAGTAGAATTTACCATCGATTTAGAACCAGGATCAGCACCGGTATCCAAGGCACCTTACAGGATGGCTCCAAGGGAATTGGAGGAGCTAAAGATCCAATTACAGGAATTATTGGACCTAGGTTTTATCAAACCTAGTGTATCCCATGGAAAGCGCCTGTGTTATTTGTCAAGAAGAAGGAAGGCACCTTGAGGATTATTTATTCGACCAACTCAAAGGTGTGAGTGTAATCTTTAAGATCGATTTGAAGTTTGGGTATCATCAGTTAAAAGTTAGACATGAAGATATACCCAAAACGGCTTTCCGAATAAGATATGATCACTACGAATTCGTAGTTGTGCCGTTCGGATTAATAAACGCGCCAGTGGTGTTCATGGACCTCATGAACAGAGCATTCTATCCTTACTTGGATAAGTCCATCTTGGTATTCAAAGACGATATCCTTATCTACTCCAAGATTAAGAAGAATATAAGAAACATTGAGAATCGCGTTGCAAACACTAAGGGGTGAATGTCTTTATATCAAATTCACTAAATGTGAGATTTGGCTTAAGGTCAGAAGGTATCAAGGTTGAAGCAGTACAAGGATGGAGGTCACCAACAACTCCAAATGAGATAAGAAGTTTCTTAGGATTAGCTGGCTACTATCGAAGATTCATTGAAGGATTTTCAAAAATAGCAAGACCAATGACGCAGTTACTTGGGAAAGGAATCAAGTATACTTGGACTGATGAGTGCGAGAGAAGTTTTCAGCAGCTCAAGGACATGTTAACTACTGCACCAGTGCTAGCAGTTCCAGAACCAGACAGGGAATATGTGATCTACACGGATGCGTCGAAAAATGGACTAGGTTGTGTGTTAATGCAAGAGGGAAAGGTGATAGCATATGCATCGCGACAACTTAGACCACATGAACTGAATTATCCAACCCATGATTTAGAATTAGCTGCAGTGGTGCATGCACTGAAAATATGGAGACATCACCTATACGGAGTTAGGTGTGAGATATTCACCGATCATAAAAGCTTGAAATATTTTTTTTTCAAGCAAAGGGATCTGAACATGAGACAAAGAATATGGCTCGAACTAGTAAAGGATTATGATTGTGGTATTAACTACCACCCAGGCAAGGCCAATGTAGTAGCCGATGCATTGAGTCCTAAAGTCTCGTCTAAGTTAGGATACTTTCTCACGAGGGAAGATGAACTCATTAAAAACTTTGACAAGATGAGGATAGAAGTGATTAAACCACCTAATACAATAGCGAGTGTTATTGCGACAATACCCAGTTTGAGAAAAATGGTGGTAGAAGCAAAAAGGAAGGACGAAAAGATGGAGAAGCTATGAGGAAGAATAAGGATAAGAAGTTTCAAGAATTACAACGACGAATCAGATAATACTATCTTCTTTGAAGGGAAGATATGCATGTCCATGACAATGAACTTAAGAATAAGATAAAGCCATGGCACCCATATACTGTCACCAGGAAGTACTAAGATGTATTAAGATCTAGAAAAATTCTAGTTAGGAGGAATGAAACGAGATGTAACCTCATTTGTTGAAATATGTCTTGCGTGTTAGCAAGTGAAGGTTTTACAACATATCACATTGTTACTTTGAGTCTTCGAGCTCATAAAGTCAAGCTTAATGTCGTGTTTGGGACAAACTGAGCCCTTAACGAACCAATGAATTTCGTTGTCGAGATGGATTTTTTCGAATCCATCATACTTAAGCAAAGGTTGTCACGAAAGGGGGCAGTCAATGCCCACATGACTCGAGATTCCTTCGATGAATGAATAAAAGTTTATAACGGCGTTTTAGGCTGACTGCCTACATGCTCAAAATGGTTGGTCTCCTTACAAACTGTTTAAGTTGCCTTAAGAATGCTCTAGAGATATTAGTCATTATAGTTCCGCTTAAACGACATAGAAATTATTAATAAGGTATGTTGAGGACGACCGAGCTAAACCGGGGTGAAAGCTGAGAACATGTTTTTGCCACTCATTGTGAGACATATAATACCAGTTATCAATCGACTATCGATAGATTGGCAAATGAGGCGTTATACCTGAGGAAATATAGATCACCACTTTGTTGGGATGAAATGGCGAGATGATTGAGATCGTCCGTCAAATCAGAAAAAGGAATCAAGGAGGCCCAGGATAGACAGAAGTCATATGCTGACAAACGCCGAAAGGACCTATAGTTTAAGGATGTAAAGAAAGTTTTTCTGAAGGTTTCTCCATCAAGAGGAATCGTTAGATTCGGTGTAAAGGGTAAACCTAAACCCCGTTTTATAGGCTCATACGAGATTGTAGAAAGGATAGACCCAATAACTTACTGGTTGGCGTTAGCGCTAAGCTTTGAGAATGTGCGTAATGTATCCCATGTGTCGCAAATAGAGAAGTATGTTTACGATTCAAAGCATATGATCCATAAGAACAACATTATTATTAGTCAATATTTGAGTTACGAAGGAAGATCCAAATCTATCTTAGATCGGGAAGTTCAGGTACTAAGGACTAAGTCAATACCGATAGTAAGGGACCTATGAATATATCATGGTCAATAATAGACTACCGTCTAACAGGAAAGTGAAGTACTCAGAGTTATTTTCTGAGGTACAAATTTCGGGACGAAATTTATGTTAAGGGGGATAGTATGTAATGCCCCGACTTTTTATTAAGGATTATAGACTTTTAATTATTGATTTAAGGATTTCTTATGGTAATTAGGGTTCAGCATCCATTAATAAAATACGGACTTATGTGAATTTGATGATTACAAACGTGATAATTTATTTTTATTTTTATTTCAACGGATGATGCACTTAAAATATATTTTGAGTCCATAAAGAGAATGATGGAGCTCAAAGATTTATTTTGAGTTTTCAAATCGAAAAAAAAATTTATGTATTTATTTATTTTTACCGAGAAATTTAGGAATGATGAGTTATAAAAATTTTCCATCAATATTTTTCTCAAATTATTTTCCTATGATGTATTTATAAATTGAGAGAGTGCACTAATGATAGTGCTATTTATTCTAATTTTGATCACAAGAGTTTTATGCTCTAGCATTTTATTAATTGATGATTAGTCTTACATATATTTTTTTTTCTTACACATGGGTTATTACTACACCACATTTTTATATTTACTTAATGTAACACCCCATTATCCTCCACTAATATTTTCTTTTCCCTACCACTAATCTTTTTCCCTACCATCACTAATATTTTCTTTTCCCTACCACTAATCTTTTTCCCTACCACTACTCCTACCTCTCCACCACACTACTCCTTTTCCCCCACCACTACATTCTTTCTCCCACTCTCACAACTTTTCTCCCACCATTATCACACTCCATAGAAGCCTTTGAAGCCCCAAGAGAAGTAGCAAAGCAAGGGAGAGTGTGGGAAAACTATAGAGTGAAGGTTGTGCTTCGAGGGTGAGTTTTTCTTTGCTTTTTCTCAACTGAAAATGCTTTATGGCCATGGATTTTTACACATTTGTGTGCTATATTATGTGAGGATATGTTTTATGATTTTGGATGATTATTTTGGTAGAGTTTATTGGGTGAAAAACCGTGCATGAGGTAAGGCAGCGAATCTGCCATAAGCACACTGCTCGGCAGTGTTTTGCAAGGCGATTCCAGCCATCCAAACGGTTCCCAAAACTTCCCAAATTAATTGTGTATCATCTTTCATATGTTTTCTATACTTTGGTAAAATTTCAGAAGGTTTGGAGCTCTTATGATTTATTTATGAATTTGTAAACATCACTGCCCATCTGGAATACATTTTTGGTAAACAATCTTTGGGAGGCCATAAGTAAAGTTTCAATCGGTGAAAACCTTTGAAACTTGAATATGTCACTCTAGACTCCCGTATCTTTCTTTTGACATCAGTCTCACCATTTTTGAGTAAGGGAAACCAGCGGTATAAATTCTTGAAATCTAGTTCTTATTCCTTGTACCATCCAGTAGATTTTACAAACCTACGACTTTGAGGTGGCAAAGGCCGACTTAAATCTTTGATTCTCAAGCCTATATTTCTACTGAATATTCACTGACATGTTGGGAACTTAGTTGTTCAGTTTTAGAATTTTTGGTGAAGCCTAAACTGGTTTTTCCGATTTATGTTCTAAATCTGCCAAACTTGAACTCTTTTTGTGCACTGAACTTTAGACAGTCATATCTTCTAAACCATGAACGTTCTTGGAGTAAATCCAACTATAGAGTGTTATGATCTCTCCCTAGTTTCCAGATTGACCCTTGGGGTTCCCAGTGGAGTTTTGTAAAGGGAGATATGAATTTTTAAAGAAATCCCACTGACTTGGTTGTAATCTGGAAATCTGAAATTTTCAGATTTTTGCTTGTTAAATACCCATCTTTGAGAGGGCATATCTTGCTCGTTTGAATTTTTTTTTCATTCGATTCAAATTGGAGAATGATCCTTGAAATGTCTAGTTTCCAGAATGTCTTTTGGAGCCTCATTTGGAGATCCGAGGCAGATTTGATGTCTGTTGCAAAACAACCTCTTAAGAGCTCAAGTTGTTGAATTATTTTCTATGTATCAAAGTTTATTTTAAAGGATGTTTCATGAAAGATTTAGTATATGTGCATAACGAGTTTGGGACTATTTATTTTAAATGAGGTCCGTTCTTTTATTTAAATTATGATGGACTTTTAATGAATATTTTTGGGATTAAACTCTTATTTCTTGATTTATATAAATTATTTTTTTAAGGACTTATAAATATGAATTTCGTAGGCCTACTGACCTACTGTGATCGACGGTTTGTCGATGTCTAATAGCTTTGAAAATTTTATAGCAAGTCCCTACATGTGTCTTGAGTACCCTGGTAAAATTTCAAGCCATTCCAACTTCGTTTGATACTTCTTTAAAATGCAAAACCTAAACTGCACATTACTACCGAGAATTTCAGAGAACAGAGGAAAGAGTCATTCATTTTAGTAGCTTCCTGTGTGATCTAGCTTTCCAAATTTTTATGGTATTAACCTTATTGTGTTAGCTAGATATCCACCAAAGTTGAGCCCAGTTTGACAACGTTTACTATTTTGAAAAAATCCAAGTTTTCGATTGTTCAAAACTGCCGAACATGGTAGATCGTGGTAAAAACGTTATATCTCTCAAACCACTTGGAGTTTTCGACTCTACTTTTTTTTATATGAAACTAGACTCGAAGATCTTTCTTTCGGTATGAGTCTCGAGTCCAGGAGATGTCGGAGTCAGAACAGATTAAATTTTGAAGTTGAGTCAGTGTAAAAACAGAGCATGTTTTGATGATGTTTGATTGTGATTCTTATGTGCCTTATGTGTTTGTGTTGCCTATGTGTTTGAATGAGATTAGACGAGGTATGATTGATTTTTGACTGTCTTTAATGTAACGAATTATGGATGCTAGAACCCTAAAACATTAAAAGATACCCTAGGCACGTAGAATTAGACTTTGTCTTATGACAATTTCTTCACGAACTTATCGACTCTTCATCAATGAAGGTCCGAGCGACAGAAAGTGAAGCCGAAGAAGAAACGACTCCACGCCAGCTTTAAGAACAATTGAGGTGGGCATTATTTTATTATTACGGGCCAGTTTGATAGCTAGTTGAGATAAAGAGTGATAAATAAAACCTAGTTAAAATAATATGGATTGAGTGAGATTAGTAATGTATTTTAGTGTTTGATAGATCAAGATTAAAATCTAGATAACATGAATTAGTTGTTTGATAATTTAGATTAAAATGTAGATTAGATAACCAAATTACAATTCTAACCTTATATAAATTTAAATTGTTAAATTAAAAAAAATTCTTATTTTCATATATAATAAAATCAATTTGATATTATATAAATAATATCTTATCTTATTTTAACTAAAAATTAAAAAAGTCACCCCTCCCCCATGCCCACTCCTCTCGTCTTTCTCTCTGACTGGAAGCCTGCAACTTGGAAGCACCCCTCACCCCATGCCCTCTTTTTTTACCCAACTATTATCTTATTTCTCCCCCACTGAAACCCAATCTCATCGTCCTCTTCTTGAACATGCCTCTATGCCAACTGAAAAATCGAAAAACATCATTTATCAACCCTCTCGTTGCCTGCAGTCTGTCGCCTCCAACACCCAATATACAAGAAATTGCAAAAATAAGGAAATTTCATCAATTCAAAAAAAGAACCGTTTTTAATTTTTTTTTACAAAACTTCCGGCGAACGAATAGCACACGAAGCCGTCGTTACAAGTAATGTCGACGCATTTTTCATACTCTTTTGTGTTTCATTACAGACGACAGAGAGAAATCGAATTGAAAAATTAACCCACATCATACTATTTCAAAATTTCAACATAAAATCCTAATTTCATAGTTACCACTAGAATCGTTACTTCACCGGAATGTATGCCATCGCACAAAAAAATAGAGAGAAGAGAAAATGGCTTACCAGATCGGCGATGAATGAAGAACAAATTCGTCGTCAATAAGAGGAATCGAATTTTATGTACAAAATTGGGAGGGCAAATTCGGAATCCAAAATTTTAAACGAGAATACTGTAGCTTTAGGTAAATGTGACTGACCCCTACCGTGAGGTACACAATCGAGGATGAACAGTAGTTTAGCAGCGGGCTTTCCCTTTTCATCGGGCCCCATTGTTAAATTGCATATGCTATCAAACACCGAAAAAACGCTAGTTAATTAAACAAACACGCCTAAACTAACCTATCAAACACATCCTACGTATATAGAGATCTCCTGCGTGACGTAGGCCTCATATGCGAATATATATGCATGATATGTTTTGACTATTTATTCAGTTCTTATGAAATGCTTATATGTTTAATGCCCTTTATGAAAATGAAAATGTTATGAAAATGAAATGTTTATGAAATGATTGACTGCCAAAATGTTTATGTTTTTATATGTATCCTATCTGTGTTGGTTCGCCAACTTTAAAGGAAATCCAATTGGGATCCTATGCTAGACAAAGGTCGCTAGCTAGGGTTAACGTGTACACTCATGGAGACCGCGAGTCGCTTGCGACCGGTCTTGGCGTCCGTGGTAAGGAGGCCTCCTTCCCGGCGCGTGACAGAAAGGACAGATATGGATCATATAGACTGAAAATGGGATGCGCATCCACCTTTATGAAAATGAATGAAATGTTTTAGTAAGCGCAGGTCATTCAAGAAAACCCCTGTGTGTTACTGTTGGCAGTTCAATTTATATATGTATGCATGTTGTATTTTCGGCTTATGTCACTGAGTATTTTTATACTCAGCCCTGCATGTATTTCTAAATGTGCAGGTTGAGCAGGCGATGGAATGGATCGGTGTTGAGCGGATTTCCCTTTTGATGTTTATGTAATGAAACCTTGAGTATGCATCTCCATATGCATAACTCACACGTTTTTTTCGCTGCAAACACTCTGACTTATTTATAATTTCTACTTGAACTTATTACTACTTCATTTTAATTAACTTTCAGTTGGGGTCTAATCGTTATGGCAGACTCATTTGTGAATTACCCAAGTGGTTATATATATATACCACTAGTTTGTTATTAATGTTGGTTACTTAGTAAATCCCCTTTAATTTCCGTTTCTTATTGTTCACCCCAAGTCATAACCCCGGTTAACCCGTCATTGGGATAGTGGGTTGTGACAATTTTACATCACCCCTTTAAAAAATCCCGCAATTCACAACTAGTGTGAATTCACAACCAAAAAATTTTGGTTGTGAATTCACACTGGTTGTGAATTGAGAATTCACAACCAGTCGAATTCACAACCAGAATTTTTTGTTTGTGAATTCACAACTAGTCGAATTCACAGCCAAAATTTAATTCACAACCAGTCGAATTCACAACCAAAATTTAATTCACAACTAGAATTTTTTGGTTGTGAATTCACAACAAACGAATTCACAACCAAAATTTAATTCACAACCAGATTTATGTTGGTTGTGAATTCACAATCAGTCGAATTCACAACCTGAATTTACTTCACAACTAGAATTTATTTTGGTTGTAAATTCAAGTAGTTGTGAGTTTGAGTTTTTAAAGTTTCAATTCACAATTAAAACTGTAATTTATTTTGATTGTGAATTTATAGATTTGGTTGTAAATTCAAGAATATTAAGTTGTGAATTCATCGAGTTAGTTGTGAATTCAAGAACATTAAGTTGTGAATTCATCGTCCTGGTTGTGAATTCATAAATGTGGTCGTGAATTCAAGAACATTAAATTGTGAATTCATAAATTTGGTTGTGAATTTAAGAACATTAAAAAAATAATTATACAGCTCAATCAAATTGGTGTACAACAACTCAATCTACCATCAATTGACTATACATCAGTGAAATAAATTTCCTCTGTTTTTTCACATCTATTTCTCATTCATCAAGCTAAACTAATTCAAACATCATCTTCTTCCACAAATTCCCCAATTTCCTGCTCTTTTCCCCAATTTCCAGTCCTTGCAATTAAACTAACTTGAAGAAAGTAAAATTGAATTGAGGTGTAGATAAACAAACCATCCCAATTTTGAGTACAAGAGAAAGTAAAATTCTGAATCAAGATGAATACAATTGATTTCAAATCCATCATAAAACAAACTTTGCTACCCCCAACAAAGATACCTACACAATCACAGATCAAAAGGTCTAAGCCACACCATATCTACTTGTTTCTGGGAAAATGCAGGCACAAGCAAGGTAAACGTAGCAGCATATCGAGCACTAGATACAGGAGAACACAATCGCGTAAAAGCTAAAGAGAAGCCAACACTGTCTTTGCAGCCACCACATACATAGATAGCACAAGTAAATAAGAAGAACCTTAAATAGCATCCTATACATTCGCAGAAAGTTTTGAGGAAGCCAGAAAGCAACAACAAACTGATGTAAACAGTAAAATAGCAGTTACAAGAGATCTGCTACAAATGCGCAATTTCGAGGGGGAAATAACTAAAACTACAAATGAAAAAGAGTGGATTCGATGAGTTGGAAATAACTGAAACTTCAACGTGCCCTAATTTCTTCCTTGGATTCAATTTCGAGGAGATTTGCTCGCGGTTGGAGGCGAACAAGAGATCTACCTGAATCTGGATGGCCGGCGGATCTGGCTTCTCTTCGTCGGACATAACTCAGTTGAAACTTGAGGAGATCGACTTCGCTGTGCGTCGCGATGGTGGTGGAGAAGAAGAAGCCGAAGGAGGACCGCCCCTACCTGGAGTCGGAGTGCCGCGACCTAGCGGAGGCCAACAAGTGGCGCCAGCAAATCATGCGCGAGATCGGTCGGAAAATCGCTGAGATCCAGAACGAAGGCGAGACGAAGCGAGAGCGGCGGTGATTGAAGCGGCAGAGTATTTGAGACGAAGCGCTTCGTGGCGAGGGGTGAAGCAGAAAATGGCAGAGGCGACGAGGCCGGGGCAGAGATGACGAGGCCAGGGGCGGTGGCGCTTCGCGGCGGGGGGCGAACCAGGAGATGGCGGAGGCGACGAGGCCGAGGCGGCGATCTGAGATCGAAAAGAAAGGGAGGGAGGGAGAGAGAGAGAAGGGGGAAGGGCCGTGAGGGAGAATAGAGAGAAAGAGAGTGGAGAGAGAGAGTGCATATATTTAAAGGAGGGTATTTTTGTCTTTTCAATCAAAAAGTGGACAGTTTTTATTATTTTTATCTTAGTGGACATTTTTTTATCTTTACAATATGAAAGTGGACAATTTTATATATTTACTCCTGATAAAATATTAAGGTTTTTGGAGAGCTGTGGGGTGCAGGAAACGTGAGGAGCATTATTTCTCTCTTGGGACTTTCATAGTTAGTTGTCCATCCAACGGTGAAAGCTGAGCGGGATACAGTTCAGAAGATCTGAGCTGGAGTCAGATTTTTGCAGGAAATCAAGTTCTGGCAGTTTCGGGAGAACGGCCATAACTTCCTCCACATAACTCCGATTCAGGCGAAACAAGAGGCCACGGAAAGATCTCTCGAAGACAAAGAAGTCGTATTTCTGGGAGAAATACGATTTGAGGATGTTTGAGGCTTCAAACGAAGGCTTGAAGATGACTGGTATGTTCAGCTGCGAGTTTGACGAATTCTTCTGAATTCTTCAGGTATTTCTGAACTCCAACATACAACACTTAAATTCATAGGAGCATGTTAGGGATTAATCGTTGTATGATAAATTAATAATAATCCAAGAAACGATCATCGAGCAATTAGAGTATTAATTCAGTTTAATATTCCTTCAATTGGTATCAGAGCCTAGGATTAATTTCTTGGCTCTATTATTAATTTATGTACGATTAATAATATGCGTTTTTTTTACTGCTACTGTTCTTCGTGGTTTGTTGATTCATGGGGTACGTCATTTTGACGTTGTAATCATTTTTCACCACGAGAAAATCCATGCTTAGATTAGGATTTCAAATTATATTTGTTTTTCCGTTGTAATCTGTAAAATTGAAAATCGAGACGAAGACGACGATGAATCAATATCGAATGAACAGAGGTTGGAGAGCCGGGAAGGCGGCGGGCGCCGAGGGCACGGAGGGCTGCGCGCTGCGCAAGCCCTGTGCGCCATGGCGCGCGTACACACTACCGGAAGATGGCGACTGCCGAGGCTGGAGCGAGCGAGGGCTGCGGGCTGGGCGAGATGGCAAGGAGGCAGCCGGCAGGGGCGGTGCGCGCCCAGCGGGCGACGCGTTGCCGCTGCTGTTGCCGTGCGCTGGAGCTGCTGGAGGTGTCGCTGCTGCTGCTGGAGGTGCCGAGGGCTGCTGCTGCCGCTGCTACTGCTGCTGGACACTATTGCAGGGTTGCCGACCGGGGCTGCTGCTCACGCTGGAGGCTGGCACGCCGGGCTGCTACCGAGCACCGGGGCGGCTGCCAAGGGAGGTGGCGGCGGCAGCTAGGGTTTCCAAACCCTAGCTGCGTATCTCAAATCCTAGGAGGCCCAAGTCCTAATTCCAAAGACGGGCCTGTTTGAAGTGTTCGGGCCAAGTTTACGTCTTTGGGTTTTCTTTTCTGTTTTTACTTTAATAGATTAGAAATTGGGATTCCACGAATGGGTCACGAAGAATTTAATTCTTTAATTCTTTTCTTTGCATGTCGTGGTGTTAATCCTTTATGCTCTTTACCTGCGGTCTTTGTCTTTGCTTGTTAATATGTGTTTATTAACTGCGCTTAGACAAGCATGCTAGGTTTTTCATTTTCTTAAGCATGTTTTAGAATTCTGCGAGCATGTTTTACGTGTTGCGTTCTAGATGAACATGTTTAGGATTATGTGTTGAGCATGATCAAACCTTTTGAAAGAAAAAGACTAAGCTGTATTAATAATTTTATAGATGATTAAAAATTATTTAGATTTCCACAAGCGGTCTCTAGACAAAGTGATTGGCGATGTGAGTAAACGTCCACCCGCGTGGCTTACTTCATGTTTGTTCTTTCATAAGTTTGTCATATGAGATTTCTATAAAAAATATTTAAATCCATTAAAGTAGTGGGAGTTATGCAGTAAACGTCCACCCGCGTGGCTTACTAGTATAATTTTTCACGAGTACTTTAGACGATGGAATTAAATAAGATAACTAAGAAATTAAATTAAATGCGGCATGGTCCTAGTGAGTATGTCAAATTCGATAATTTAATTTCAAAGTTAGATTGTGGTTATTACTTAATAATTTTTATTCTTAAAATTATGTAGACCTCCACAAGCGGTCTCTAGACAAAGTGATTGGCGATGTGAGTAAACGTCCACCCGCGTGGCTTACTTCATGTTTGTCCTTTCATAAGTTTGTCAGATGAGATTTCTATAAAAATATTTAAATCCATTAAAGTAGTGGGAGTTATGCAGCAAACGTCCACCCGCGTGGCTTGCTTGTATGATTTTCACGAGTACTTTGGAAGAATGGAATTAAATAAGATAACCAAGATAATTAAATTGAAAGACGCATGGTACGAGTGAGTATGTCAATTTCGAGAATTTAATTATCAAGGTTAAATTGTGGTCATTGCTTAGATATCATTTCAAGTACAATGTACAACTCCCCAACGGAGTCCCTTCTTGAAAATGATATGGTCTAGTTAAGGTGCCAACTATTAATTTCCTTTGTCAAAAGGTTAAGTTTACATGGATGGAAATTAAATGACTAGGTAAATAGTCTGGTTGAGGGGTTCATGTGTAAATGTCCACACGAACGTGGCTTACTCGTGAGATTCCTTGGGCAGTTGGAGGTTTCATTAATATTGTTTTATCAAAAGGTTACAATATTATTGTTACGAATTATGTGCTTTATGTTCGTTACTTTCAGATATGTCTATGTCTCTTACTGTTTATTTATTCTTGCACAAAGTCTTTTAACCGGTTCACATATATAAAATGGAAACGCAGTTTTAGATTTTTATCTTTATCACAAACTAACACAATTTTTGTGTTGCTTAGTACTCCATGTTCTTATGGTCCGAACAATAGTCAACTGATGAGAAAAAGGAATTACATAAAAGGTGGCATAAGACGAATAATGTGGCTATATGCTATATTATGAGTATAATGTCACAAACCTTGTAGCTCCAACATCAGGGCATGGATGATGCTATTAGCATCATGCTGAATCTTAAGAAAGTGTTCGGAGAGTCGGACTGAGCTGCTCATTTAAATTTGATGAGAGTAATCTTGTTATTTTTATGAGTGAGCACAGGTCAGTGCACGAGCATGTCATGCAAATTTTTGACGGACTTGACTTGCTCAGTAGGAGTATCGACGGTGAGGCAAAAGTCGATATTATCCTGAACTCTCTTCCCAAGTCTTTTAATTAAGAACTTCCGCCTCAACGCTGTTATGAGCAAGAAAGATAATACTCTTTTTGAGTTGTTGAATGCTCTAGTTACGGCTAAGGAAGTTGTGGGAAAGAGATGTACAGGCACTTGTTATTGCCAAAGGAGAACCATCTTCTTCGTCGAATGACGGGAAGAAGAAGAGTCCAAAGGGGCAAGAAAGACAAGGGAAATAGTGGGAGTAGTGGTATGATAAGATTGAGTATTGGAGATTTTTTCTTTCAATACTCAAGGCAAAGGGTTAAGGTACTTCACTTGCTATAGTAACTGAGACATATCAGCTCATTTTCTACTCAGTTGTGAGTAGTGGATAACGAGAGAAACTGATAATGATTGTTACACCTTGCATGACTTTTTATAAGCTGACAAGGAAGCTGAGAAGTGATGAGATGATTGTCTTCGTAGGCAACGTGACTGGAGTCGCAGTTGTTGCAATTGAAGACTTGTCTTTAAGTCCTAAAGACATAGTTTAGTTTTTGAGAGTTCCTTATCATGTTCCAAAATTTTGAATAGATGGATCTTATGTCATTTTTGATAGTGGTGTTTCTATCATAAGAAATGACAAAGTTGTCTATTCTGGTATTTTAGAACATCTCTCTTCATACTATAACTTGTCTACAAAATACCTTTATATTGCATTTACATCATCGAACAAAAGAAAGAGAAAAGTTAAGGCTAATCTCTCATGAGGATCTTACACATATATTGATACCCTAGATTAGGTCACATCTATCTTAACAGGATCCAAAGGCTCGTGTCTAAATAGTACATTGGATTCAATCCAGGTTGTACCATTTGGAACCTGCGAATCCTGTATAGAGGAAAAGATGGAGACCGGGTCATTCATGGCAAAGGGGATAAATGGCCAATAATGTGTTAGGAATGATCTTTTCTGATTCATTGTCAGTGTTTGGGATTCCAACCCAGTTTACTACACCGTGTAATCCCTGTATAAGATGGTGTGGTGGAGAGAATAAATAGGTCACTGTTGGAAAAATATGTTCGATGATGAGTTATGCATCTTTGCAATTAGCAATGACACACGATTCTTAGAAGTGGACTATGGGAATAATCACTAATCCAAGTCAGATAGTGTGCTTCAAGAAATTGAAGACATTAGACAGGCGATTCCATCACCCAAGCCAAGTGTGCAAGAGTTTTGTATCACAAGACACTGCACGCACTGTTGACACACATGTGCCACCACAAATCCATTGTAGTGGGAGGGTTGTCGAACAACCCGATCGATTTATGTTCTTGGGAAGATCTTTGGATTCAGTCCCTAGTAGTGAATATAAGAGAATCGACCCAGACATGTACTTGGAATTAGTGGGAGACGAGAATGTAGATTCTTGGCACGCCTCAATGGAGCAATCCATTAAGAATATGGGTGTATACTGATAACACTCATATTTCCATTGTTTTTAATGTTCATATGATGTTAATTTTATAGGAAATTGAGAGTTGGATGATTGTTTTGTGCTTAATTTGCTTTATCTTGTGAAACATGATTCTTACTCGAACTTTGAAGGAATTTGCAGATTTATTGAGTTCGAATTTGGAACAGTATTCTTAAATAGAAGTTGTAGATCGTCTCGATACGAGTTCGTGAGCGCAAACGGTTCGTAAATCCGAGTTCGGACGAGGACGATATGGCCAAAACAAAAACGTCGCGCGCAGCAGTAACAATTCGGCGACCTAAACGGCGACCGCCGAAAATTGGCGTTTTAAAGAAGAAAAACGGCGACCAACTCGGCGATCGCCGAGTAGGTCGCCGAAATTCCTGTTCAGATTTTGGCCTTGAGGAAGAAAAACGGCGATCGCCGTTTTTGGAGGATTTTCAGGCCATTTTCGGCGACCAGTTCGGCGACCGCCGAACGGGTCGCCGTTTTTAGGCGTGTTTCCGTTTCCTTCCGTGTTTTTACGATTTTTCAAGTTCTTTTCGGTTTAGAACTTGGTTTTTCACCCTAAGACTATAAATAGGTCCTCTTTTGACCTATCTAGGGTTCCCAGCTTTAGTTTTTCAGTTCCAAACTTTCATATTTCAGTTTTATAGCTTTAGAACTTTTTAGCTTTCCAGTTTTCAAGGCTTGGATCAAGATTGAAGATTCAAGCCGCTACAATCATTTTAATTCGGTTTTTATACAATTTGTTTTTACAATTGCGTTCAATTTAATTATGTTTATGTTTGATTTTATTATGTCTGGCTAGTTTTTTAATCTGAACCTAGGGTTTGTATATAGCTGATTGATTATGTGTTTTTGATTTATTGATATCAATTTGCCCTCCAACTTATGATTCATGATTCCTGGTGCTTAATCTCTTGTGAATTATCTGATCAATGATTTACATGTCTAGCTGTTCAGTTTGAGTCTTGAATGCGATAATTGTTCAGCCGATTCAGGAATGCATGATATAGTGTAAGCCTTGAGTCTTGAATGAGATAGGTGAAGCTATAGGAAGCTATTCTTTATGTGCTATTGGGAGTTAATTTATTCCTTGGAGTCTTGAATGTGAAAAGGGATTAATTAATCTACGTTCATAGGTGGTCGTTAGAGACGCTTGTGGATAATATAGTGATCTTTCATCAGGGTTGGATTAAAATTGGTAATTGAATCAATAGGTTGAATGCATGTAGTTGATTGGTGAAAATACATCCCTAGGGTCAGAGTTTTCCATATTTGAATTTATCTACGTATTTTTATTAGTTTTTATTTGCGTTTTAATTTACGTCAACCAATCTCTACCTTTCGTTGCCTGAATATTACTATAGTTTAATTAGGATTACTTAGAGTAATTCGTTATAATAGTCCCTGTGGATACGATACTCGGTTACTGATTTTGTGCTGCAATTGCACCGTGTTAGTTGCGGTAATTTGTTGCTAATAATTTAGTGATCAACTTTTTGGCGCCGTTGCCGGGGACTATTTAGAATTAACTTTAATATTTCTGATTAGACTTAAGCATTATTTCAGGCGTTATAAGTTTTAATTTTATTTTTTTTTTAGTTTTTAAATTTCTGTTTTTGTTTGTTGTCTCAGGCGTGCATGATCACGAGATCCAAAGGAAAGGAACATCTAGTACCTTTGAACTTGGAAATCGAAAAACAGTACAAAAGAGACAACCGCGAAAAGAAAAAGCAAGCAATGGCAGAGAATAACATGGACCTTCAAACTCTTGTGCAAGTCGTGACAAACCTTCAGAGGCAACTAGATGAAGAAAGAGAGCGCAACCGGGCTCCTCCAACAGAGCCACCACTGAATCACATGTATCAGCCTAGGGTTGATCAATTTCAAGGAGGCAGATGGGGACCAACTGTGCAGGCTACAACGTTCGAACTGAAGCCGGGATTGATAAACATGGTGCAAGCTGAACAGTTTAGTGGAATGGCTGATGAAAATCCGCATGTCCACATCACTCAGTTTCTAGATATCTGCGACACTATTAAGCAGAATGGAGTGCCACCAGAATGAAGATGTTTGGATTCTCTCTCAGAGATAGAGCAAAGGAATGGTTCAAGTGTTTGGACAGAGGTGCTATTACTGGATGGGAGGATTTGTGTAGAGCTTTCTTGGCAAAATACTTTCCTGCCTCTAAAGCTCAGAAAATCATTGCAGAGATTTCTCATTTTTCCCAGCTAGGAGATGAGACCATTCATGATGCCTGGGAAAGATTTCGTGAGCTGCTCAGGAAATGCCCACAACATGGTTTCACAGAGGACCAGCAAATCATTCACTTTTATAATGGTTTGACTGGTCTAACAAAGAGTATGGTGGATGCTACTGCAGGTGGATGTCTTCTCCATAGAAATACAAAGGAGGCGTATCGTGTGATAGAAGAGATGGCCTCCAACAGTTACCAATGGCCGAATGACAGAAATTCCACGAGAAGAATTGCAGCTGTGAATGAGGAGAGAGATGATTTTAAGGAGAAATATGAAGCTCTTCAAAAGCAGTATGAGTTGGAGAGAAAGACACTGCTAGCTAAAATTCCTCAGCAGCCGAGTTTACCTGATGTGTCACAGTTGGAAGATGCTAATTACATCCAGCGACAGTACCAATTCAATAGACCAAACTATCAAGGACATCAGGGCGGAAATCCACCGTATCATCTAAATAATAGGAATCATCCAAATTTTTCCTATTCAAATCCCAACAATGCTTTGCAGCCTCCACCTGGATTTTCTGTTTCTAGTGGGGGAGTCATCAATGAGCCAAAGAAAGATTCAATAGAGGAAATGATGAAGCAAGTTTTGGTGAAGGTCACCGGGATGGAGACAAACTCGGCAAACTTGGGAACCAAAATGTTCAACATGGAGCAAAACTTTTCAGCACTGTCCAAACAAGTGCAAATGTTAGAGAATCTAGTTGGTCAGATGGCCAACCAAGCAGCTGCGCAGCACACACCAGGAAAGTTTCCTAGCAACACTGAAATAAATCCCAAAAATCAGTGTAATGCGATCCATCTTCGAAGTGGGACTGAGTACCAGAATTTTCCAGAGCTGCAGAATGACAAGGGAAAAAGCAAAGTAGTGGAGGACGATGATGATGACTTGGAGGAGCTTGCAGCGAAACAGCCGCCTACCCCTAAGAAGGATTCGAGCTCTTCTGCTGTGAAGGAGCCCAATCCTACTCCTACGTTTCCCAGGCCAGAGTACAAGCCTGTAGCGCCTTTTCCGAATAGCCTGGCAAAGCCGAAGATGGATAAGAAGTTAGCCAAGTTCATGGAGATGTTTTCAAAGCTTCACATCAACATTCCTTTACTTGATGCTTTGAGAGATATGCCAGGCTATGCCAAGTTTCTCAAGGACGCAGTCTCCAACAAGAAGAAGTTGGGGAAATATGAGACGATAAATCTTTCCGAGGAATGCAGTGCTGTGCTACAAAGAAAGCTACCATTGAAGAAAAAGGATCCTGGCAGCTTTACCATCGCTTGTATGATGGGAGGACAGAATTTCTCTCGTGCTCTTTGTGATTTAGGGGCTAGCATCAATTTGATGCCTCTCTCTATTTTCAACCGGTTGGAGATTGGAGATATCAAGCCTACCTCTATTGCATTGCAGATGGCAGATCGTTCCATCACATATCCCAGGGGAATTGTGGAGGATGTCCTAGTGCAGGTGGAGCAGTTTATTTTTCCTGCAGATTTCGTAGTCTTGGACATGCCGGAGGACAAGAATACTCCATTGATCTTAGGACGTCCGTTCCTAGCTACCGGCCGTGCGCTTATTGATGTGCAGGATGGAGATCTCACATTTAGAGTCAATGATGAAAAATTGACTCTATCTATCTATGATGCTATGAGAAAACCAGCCGAGCCGCCGTTGGATGAGTGCAACATGATCGACTCTCTGATAGCTTTTCCTGCAACTGTAGAGGATCCTTTGGAGGAGTGTATCACACAGAAACCTCCACCAAAGGAAGTTCCCAAGAATGAAATGATTAATTTGGCTGACAGTTTTCTAGCAAATTTGGAGGATGAAGAGGTTGAGAAGAATGAGCTCCCCAAGTTTGAAGCCAAGAAAAAAACTCAAGAACCAAAAGAAGTTCTGACTTTTGAGAAGTGTTTGTTTTTGGAGTATGATGGGGGGTCTTTGAAAACCCATACCCCCAAGAAGAAGAAAGTGAAATTCCGGATTTTTCGGAATAAGAATGAAAAGGGGGCAATGCTTGTGGAGGATGTCCGAGCCAAGAAAAGTGTTTTGGTGGAGAGGGCACCTAAGAGTAGAAAAGCTTTCCAATGGTTAGAGTGCTGTTTCCGACCTCCATGAGTTTTTGAGGTATCGTCGAGCTCTAGACGTTAAATTAAGCACTTGTTGGGAGGTAACCCAACCTTTTTCTTTGTTTTGTTTTCCTTTCGTTTAGTTTCTTTTTGTTTTCTTTTGTTTCTTTGTTTCTTCGTTTTGGGGTTTTAGTGCAGTGTTGAGCTTGGAAGATGCGGGAACTCGCGCCTTGTCCATACTACCACCTTGGAGCATGTTTTTTCTGTGAGTAGTGACATACATATCATCATCCCTCCAAACTTATTTTCAAACTTATGTTCTGTAATAAGTTTGGGGGAGGGGGGTGAGAATAGATATGTGTATCACTTTTATCTTTTTGGTTGGCTTTATTGTGTTTATCCTGTTTGGTTGGTGGTGTGTGATTGTTTTTGAGTTGTTTATTGCTCCATTAGATTTTTTTGGTGAGATGCCAATGATGATTTCTGTGAAAAAAAAAAATATTGAATTTGATTTTCTTTGATGATTTGAGCATAATTGGAACTAATTTGCATAATTCTAGAGTGATTTTGACCTTGACTTTTGGACGTTGAATAAACCTGTGAGGATTTGAGCTATAACTGTTTATCATGCACAGTTTATTCTTTGTTGTGAGTTTTGTCATTGCATGTGGTGATCTTCTAGAACTTGCCATGGTTTCTGTGTCGAGGTTGCTGTTGTGCCCAGGATTAGGAGATGATTTTAGGCCATTTTTTGTTAGCCACAATTTTTCCCAAACACTATCCTTGAAAAAAAAAAATTATCCTTTGTTATCCTCTTTGAGCCTATTTAGCTTTTATTCTTTAGCCGGATGATAGGGGGTGATAAGATATATGGGGATCTTCGTGTGGTGAATATTCATAGTGGGTTGTGAAAAAGAAGGGATGATATTGAGCTACTATTTACTCTTATAAGCTCTAGAAAAGTTGTGAAAAAAAAAAGAAAAAAAAAGGAAAAGAAAAAGAAAAAAAAAAGAGAAAAAGAAAAGAAAAGTGTGAAGTCGAGTGTATATTGAGAAATTGAGAAATTTGTTAGAAAATCGACTTCGTGTGTTGGAAATAAATGGAGAGCATAAAAGAGTGGTTAGTTCTGCATTGTGATGATTAAATCCCTTGAGTTGTGTTGATTATGGTGATATAGTTGGGTGGAAGATGGAATTTATTCCATACTTGATTTGTGATTTGTGAAGCTATAAGGTTGGTGTTCTTAAATTATTTGAGTCACTTAGCCTATATTTCCCTACCTTAACCAATGTCCCTACATTATAACCCGAATAAAAAGACCTTTTTGATCTTAGTCCTGGCACACTTTTAGCGATGGAGATTGTAGACGATTGGCAAGCCTATGGTAAGAGATCTGCATTGCATTGAATTCGATGAGAGTATACACGTCCCGTTCCATCAATTGAGAGTTAAGTGATACACATACCTTGTGAGATTCAATTGTTTGGAATGTCAAGGTTGATTTTGCTATAGGTTGTGTTTGTTGGTGAATTTTATGCTTAATTGTTGAGGATTTGAGAATTCTATCATTCTTTATTTTTCGGAGGCATCGATGATCTAGATTTCTTACCCATTCGTGTTTTTGATTGTGTTCTTCTCATTATTCGAGGACGAACAATGCCTTAAGTTTGCGGGAGTTGATAACACTCATATTTCCATGGTTTTTAATGTTCATATGATGTTAATTTTATAGGAAATTGAGAGTTGGATGATTGTTTTGTGCTTAATTTGCTTTATCTTGTGAAACATGATTCTTACTCGAACTTTGAAGGAATTTGCAGATTTATTGAGTTCGAATTTGGAACAGTATTCTGAAATAGAAGTTGTAGATCGTCTCGATACGAGTTCGTGAGCGCAAACGGTTCGTAAATCCGAGTTCGGACGAGGAAGATATGGCCAAACCAAAAAACGTCGCGCGCAGCAGTAAAAATTCGACGACCTAAACGGCGACCGCCGAAAATTGGCGTTTTCAGTTCCAAACTTTCATATTTCAGTTTTATAGCTTTAGAACTTTTTAGCTTTCCAGTTTTCAAGGCTTGGATCAAGATTGAAGATTCAAGCCGCTACAATCGTTTTAATTCGGTTTTTATACAATTTGTTTTTACAATTGCGTTCAATTTAATTATGTTTATGTTTGATTTTATTATGTCTGGCTAGTTTTTTAATCTGAACCTAGGGTTTGTATATAGCTGATTGATTATGTGTTTTTGATTTATTGATATCAATTTGCCCTCCAACTTATGATTCATGATTCCTGGTGCTTAATCTCTTGTGAATTATCTGATCAATGATTTACATGTCTAGCTGTTCAGTTTGAGTCTTGAATGCGATAATTGTTCAGCCGATTCAGGAATGCATGATATAGTGTTAGCCTTGAGTCTTGAATGCCATAGGTGAAGCTATAGGAAGCTATTCTTTATGTGCTATTGTGAGTTAATTTATTCCTTGGAGTCTTGAATGTGAAAAGGGATTAATTAATCTACGTTCATAGGTGGTCGTTAGAGACGCTTGTGGATAATATAGTGATCTTTCATCAGGGTTGGATTAAAATTGGTAATTGAATCAATAGGTTGAATGCATGTAGTTGATTGGTGAAAATACATCCCTAGGGTCAGAGTTTTCCATATTTGAATTTATCTACGTATTTTTATTAGTTTTTATTTGCGTTTTAATTTACGTCAACCAATCTCTACCTTTCGTTGCCTGAATATTACTATAGTTTAATTAGGATTACTTAGAGTAATTCGTTATAATAGTCCCTGTGGATACGATACTCGGTTACTGATTTTGTGCTGCAATTGCACCGTGTTAGTTGCGGTAATTTGTTGATAATAATTTAGTGATCAACTTTTTGGCGCCGTTGCCGGGGACTATTTAGAATTAACTTTAATATTTCTGATTAGACTTAAGCATTATTTCAGGCGTTATAAGTTTTAATTTTTTTTTTTTTTTTAGTTTTTAAATTTCTGTTTTTGTTTGTTGTCTCAGGCGTGCATGATCACGATATCCAAAGGAAAGGAACATCTAGTACCTTTGAACTTGGAAATCGAAAAACAGTACAAAAGAGACAACCGCGAAAAGAAAAAGCAAGCAATGGCAGAGAATAACATGGACCTTCAAACTCTTGTGCAAGTCGTGACAAACCTTCAGAGGCAACTAGATGAAGAAAGAGAGCGCAACCGGGCTCCTCCAACAGAGCCACCACTGAATCACATGTATCAGCCTAGGGTTGATCAATTTCAAGGAGGCAGATGGGGACCAACTGTGCAGGCTACCACGTTCGAACTGAAGCCGGGATTGATAAACATGGTGCAAGCTGAACAGTTTAGTGGAATGGCTGATGAAAATCCGCATGTCCACATCACTCAGTTTCTAGATATCTGCGACACTATTAAGCAGAATGGAGTGCCACCAGAATGAAGATGTTTGGATTCTCTCTCAGAGATAGAGCAAAGGAATGGTTCAAGTGTTTGGACAGAGGTGCTATTACTGGATGGGAGGATTTGTGTAGAGCTTTCTTGGCAAAATACTTTCCTGCCTCTAAAGCTCAGAAAATCATTGCAGAGATTTCTCATTTTTCCCAGCTAGGAGATGAGACCATTCATGATGCCTGGGAAAGATTTCGTGAGCTGCTCAGGAAATGCCCACAACATGGTTTCACAGAGGATCAGCAAATCATTCACTTTTATAATGGTTTGACTGGTCTAACAAAGAGTATGGTGGATGCTACTGCAGGTGGATGTCTTCTCCATAGAAATACAAAGGAGGCGTATCGTGTGATAGAAGAGATGGCCTCCAACAGTTACCAATGGCCGAATGACAGAAATTCCACGAGAAGAATTGCAGCTGTGAATGAGGAGAGAGATGATTTTAAGGAGAAATATGAAGCTCTTCAAAAGCAGTATGAGTTGGAGAGAAAGACACTGCTAGCTAAAATTCCTCAGCAGCCGAGTTTACCTGATGTGTCACAGTTGGAAGATGCTAATTACATCCAGCGACAGTACCAATTCAATAGACCAAACTATTAAGGACATCAGGGCGGAAATCCACCGTATCATCTAAATAATAGGAATCATCCAAATTTTTCCTATTCAAATCCCAACAATGCTTTGCAGCCTCCACCTGGATTTTCTGTTTCTAGTGGGGGAGTCATCAATGAGCCAAAGAAAGATTCAATAGAGGAAATGATGAAGCAAGTTTTGGTGAAGGTCACCGGGATGGAGACAAACTCGGCAAACTTGGGAACCAAAATGTTCAACATGGAGCAAAACTTTTCAGCACTGTCCAAACAAGTGCAAATGTTAGAGAATCAAGTTGGTCCGAATCTTGCTACCAGGAGGCAGTAAAGCCTTAGGTTGTAAGTGAGTATACAAGATAATGACAGGCCCGAATGAGCAAGGTCGTAGCTTTCGAAGCTAGACTGGTGACGAAAGGTTATGCCCAGTGTAAGGGTATAGGTTATGATGATATTTTCGCCAGTGTCATGCTCAGAACATTCGGATCATTTTACCCATAGCAGCTCACTTAAACCATCGAGGTCTGGCAAATGGATGTCATATATATTACCTTGAAAAAGGTAAGGACAACCATGTGCAACAACCTGAAGGTTACGTGAGGGAGGGAGAGAAGCATCTCGTGTCAATCGCTCTCGTGTCATCGGTGATGTGGTTTATCTTGCATTTTATGTAGATAATTGAAGGAATATTAAATTGAATTAACGTTCTGTTTGCCCAATGATCGTTTCTTGGATTATTATTAATTTATCATATAACGATTAATCTTAAACATGCACCTATGAATTTAACAGCTGCACATAGGTGTTAGGAATTACTTACTTGTGAAGCGAATGCAGAGGTCGTTGATGATCGTGTCGAAAGACTCCAGTCTTGATCTTCTGAACTGTATCCCGCTCAGCTTTCACCGTTGGATGGACAACGAGCTATGAAAGTCCCAAGCTAGAAATCTCCTACACGTTCCTGCGCCTCCTACAGCTCTCAAAACCCTAATAATTATCAGTGTGTGTTTCTTGAGAGCTGACAGTTGTATTTATAATACAGAACAAACAGGGGGCGCCAGTTTTGGTGTGTGGGGCGATTTCTAGCCCTACTTGGGCTAGGAGACAGTGGGCCAGTCCAGGGACCAGATACAAGGAATAAAGATGGGCCTCAAATAAATTAATTTATCTATGGTCAGCCCAGACCATAATTAATACTCAAACCCATCTATCAATCACATACTAAAGTTGTGAGGTTATAACACATTCTTTAACAAATATCTGATAATTCGCATAATGCTTAATGACTTCACCATGTGGTTAAATCTCTCAAGAGAACCGAATTTGGTTAAGTACATTTATCTCGGAAAAGTATTACATCTATTTACATATATAAACATATATATATACTCCATTAGCCTTTTTATGAATTACTAAGGTGTATAGTTATCACCATTAACACATGCAATTTACTAGATCAAAGTAGGTGTAATTAGTGAAAGACCATACTTGACTTCATATACTCTGTCCCAACTTCAAGTAATAAACTGCTTTACCTCGGAACTCTCCTGGGTTTGGGACTCATGTCATTTGAAACCTCTTAACGTCTAGTTTCATTTAAAAAAAAGTAGGTTGCAAAAATCTATGTGGTTTAGGAGATATGATCATTTTCCTACAGTCTACCATATTCGACAGTTTTGTGCAACTGAAAGTTTTGATTTTAGAAAAATAGTAGATCTTGTCAAAAAGACTTAAACTTTTATGGGTAGCTATCTAACATGTTCATCTTGTTCATATAAAAATATAGAAACCATAAACTCATGAAAAACTACTGGAAAAGTGATTCTAGTATCTGTTTCTTTCACACTTTCGGTAGACAGTTGCAGTTGGAGACTCATAATTTAAAAGGTTATCAGACGATGTTCAAATGATCTCAAATTTTACATGAACGTTCCTAACACTTATATATGTTCACCATAAAATTGTCAAGATTTTTGGGTATCAAAAACCCCGTCGAAAACAATCAAGTCAGTAGCTTAAAAGCTAGCCAATTAACTCATCAACTAGTCCATCCTAAACGTATAGCCAAGCATACTCTATTTTCTTGTCAACCCAATTCATCATAATCATTATCAAACATTTCTAATCATCATTTTAATCCATCAACAATCATAACTTCAATCTCATAGGCTCATTTCATACTCAAATCCTCACTCTCTTCATGAATCTTATCTTCCAATCATCACACAACCTAACACCTTTATATACCATATCTTAAAATCAAATCATGCTTTTCATTCAATGACCAACAAATAACATCTTAATAGCATGCATATACTTTCCATCTTAAAGTTAGAAGACGACAAAAATTTTAGAAGACTTCCAACCCTAGTAATCTTCGAAAATTACCAATCTTGGATTAAGAGTTGTTTTCATGCTTTGATCCTCCATTTTCATGCTCATAAAGCTTAGATATAAGTAAATTCATGTGCTTAGAAGCTTACTCTTATAATCTGTAACGAAAAGTATAATTCCACCTTCTTGATTCCTAGCTCGAACCTTCAACCCAGATTTTGTTCTATGGATATACAAGTGTTTTCAGCTAGATTTAATCGGTGGTTATGGAATACACGTAGCTTACGAAGCTTTTTACCAGCTCATCAATGGCGTTGGTAATGACAGTCGAGAGAGGAGAGAGAGGAGAGAGAGGAAAGGGACGTCTGTTATGGGGGATGAAAGAGAAAGGTGTTATACATATATATATATAACCCCATTTACTTAGCCATCAAGTATTGGATAAATAACACATGCTTAATTATCCACTTGCATAAAATATCTTATCCGATAACTATGCTTATCCACTTGCTTTGACTTCTCTCTCTCTAAAGTTAGTTCCGCACCAGAGCAGAGAAATGGTGATTTCTCTACCAATGCAGAGGAAAGGTGATTTCTCTACCAAGTAGAGGAATGGTGATTTCTCTACCAAATGATTTCTCTACCAATGCAGAGGAATGGTGATTTCTCTACCAAATGATTTCTCTACCAATGCAGAGGAATGATGATTTCTCTACCAAATGATTTCTCTACCAATGATTTCTCTACCAATGGTTTCTCTACCAATGTAGAGGAATGGTGGTTTCTCTACCAAATGATTTCTCTACCAATGCAGAGGAATGGTGATTTCTCTACCAAATGATTTCTCTACCAATGCAGAGGAATGGTGATTTCTCTACCAATGGTTTCTCTACCAATGTAGAGGAATGGTGATTTCTCTACCAAATGATTTCTCTACCAATGCAGAGGAATGGTGATTTCTCTACCAAATGATTTCTCTACCAATGCAGAGGTATGATGATTTCTCTATCAATGATTTCTCTACCAATGGTTTCTCTACCAATGTAGAGGAATGGTGATTTCTCTACCAAATGATTTCTCTACCAATGCAGAGGAATGGTGATTTCTCTACCAAATGATTTCTCTACCAATGCAGAGGAATGGTGATTTCTCTACCAATGGTTTCTCTACCAATGTAGAGGAATGGTGATTTCTCTACCAATGATTTCTCTACCAATATAGAGGAATGGAGATTTCTCTACCACATGATTTCTCTACCAATGCAGAGGAATGGTGATTTCTCTACCAATGATTTCTCTACCAATGGTTTCTCTACCAATGTAGAGGAATGGTGATTTCTCTACCAATGCAAGAAAAGAAAATTTTTAACTATATCAAAGTTCAACCCAACGTCTCTATACATCCTTACTTCCTCAAAGTATTTCATTCACTAATCCCATCATCGAAAATATAATAGCTCAACCATTAGAAATCTCATCTCATCAATAACTTATTTTTATATCTCAGTACTCTTAAAACATAAGGTACTTATAATAAGGAAAAAAATGCGGGGTGTTACAGCCAAAGTGGACGGCCCTACCGGCGGCGTGAAGAAGCCGACGGCAAAGGGAAAGTGCTTCAAGTGCGGCAAGACTGGGCATTGGAAGAAAGATTGTCCGATGCTCAAGGCAAAGGGACAAGGTACGTCACAAGTTTTAGTAACTGAGACATGTTTAGTTTCGTTTTCTACTCATTCATGGGTAGTGGATACGGGGGCAACTGATCATGTTTGTTACACCTTGCAGGGCTTCAAGCCAACAAGGCAGCTGGAAAGTGATGAGATCACCATCTCCATGGGCAATGCGTCGAAGGTCGCAGCTGTTGCTATTGGAGATTTATCTTTATGTTTCAGTGATGACATTTTAGTTTTGAGAGATATTTTATATGTGCCGGATTTTCGGCGGAACATAATTTCTGTTTCAAAATTATTTTTGGATGGATATTCTGTTACTTTTGATAGGGGTGTCTCTATCATGAAAAATAACATGACTATTTGCTCCGGAATTTTGAACAACTCTTTCTGTACTATTACATGTCCAATTAAAAATTCTGTCCATGTTGCATCTACATCACAAATCTGTCATAATCCGAATAAGAGGAAATATTATTCTCATGAACAATATACGCATGCGTGGAACCTAAGGTTAGGCCACATCAATCTAAATAGGATCCAAAGGCTCGTTTCAAATGGAATCTTGAAAGACTTTCAAAGTGTTCCATTTAGAACCTGCGAATCATGTATAGAAGGAAGGATGACGGCAAGGCCTTTTAAGGCTAAGGGGAATAGGGCCTCGCATGTGTTAGAATTGATTCACTCTGACTTGTGTGGACCGATGTCCACAAAGCTCGTGGAGGGTATGAGTATTTCGTCATTTTCATTGACGATTACTCAAGATATGGGTAAATTTACCTACTTCAACGCAAGTCTGAATGCTTTGAGAAATTCAAAGAATTCAAGGCGGAAGTGGAGAAGAGATTGGGTAAATCTATCAAGTCATTGCGGTCTGATCGCGGTGGCGAATACCTCGGAAATGAGTTTCTGCAATACTTGTCAGATTCTGGGATTACATCCCAATTGACTGCACCTGGTACTCCCCAACAGAATGGTGTAGCGCAGAGAAGAAATAGAACTATTTTGGAAATGGTGCAATCGATGATGAGTTATGCATCGTTGCCTATTCGTTTTGGGGATATGCCTTGGAAAGAGCGGCTTACATGCTGAATCTAGTACCATCCAAATCTGTGCCTAAGACTCCCATTGAACTATGGTCAGGGCGAAAATCTAGCTTGAGTCATGTGAGGATATGGGGTTGTCCTGCATACGTGCTTGACAAAGAGGCAAAGAAATTAGATCCTAGATGCGAACTAATGATGTTTGTAGGATATCCAAAAGAAACGAAAGGTGCTTATTTCTATAATCCTAAGGATAAGAAAGTGGTTGTTAGCACCAACGCATGATTCTTGGAACAGGATTATATAGATAAACACAAGTCTAAGTCCGAGATTGTCCTTCAAGAAATCGAAGGCAACGGACAGGGAATTCCATCACCCCAGCCAAGTGTGCAAGTGAATGCACCACAGGATACTGCACAAACCATTGTCACAGCTGTACCACCACCGCTTCGTTGTAGTGGAAGGGTTATAATTCAACCCGATGGATTTATGTTCTTGGGAGAGTCTTCGGATCTTCTTCCTCTTGATGAACAAAAGGATGTCGACCCTGATAACTTTAGACAAGTGATTGAAGATCTGGATGCAGATTCTTGGTACGACGCCATGGTTTCTGAAATAGAATCCATGACTGCTATGGATGTATACGAGAAAACTGAACTACCAGATGGCTTCGAAGCTATAGGTAGTAGGTGGGTATACAAGAGAAAGCGAGATTCGGATGGCGAAGTCGCAGCTTTTAAAGCTAGACTGGTGGCGAAAGGTTATACCCAGGAACATGGTATAGATTACGATGAAACCTTTTCGCCGGTTGCCATGCTTAAATCTATCCGAATACTCCTTGCCATAGCAGCCCACATGAACCTTGAGGTTTGGCAAATGGATGTCAAAACCGCTTTTCTAAACGGTTTCCTTGAAGAAGGAAGGGACATCTATATGCAGCGAAGAGCATCTTGTATGGAAACTAAAGAAGTCCATTTATGGACTTAAGCAAGCTTCAAGGTCATGGAACAAGCGTTTTGACGAGGTCATTAAATCCTATGGATTTACTCGTTGTGAAAACGAAAGTTGCGTGTACCGGTTAGATGTCAATGGTGACGTGGTTTTCCTTGCACTTTATGTAGATGATATCCTCCTCATTGGCAACAATGTTGAGCTATTATCGGACATAAAGAAGTGGTTATCCGAACAGTTTCAAGCGTCCTACATTGATACTGTGATTGCTCGTTTTAGCATGCAAACTGCCAAGAAAGGCTGGCTACCTTTCAGAACATGTGTCCTAAGACGCCTAGTGAGGTTGAGGAAATGAGGAAGGTACCTTATGCTATATCGTTGGCATGGTTGCAAGATATCAGTCGAACCCTGGACCAGGACATTGGACTGCGGTAAAGCATATTCTCAAGTACCTGAAGAGGACTCGAGATTATAGGCTAGTTTACCAATCAGACAGTCTATCTCCTTTGGGTTATACCGATTTGGATTTCCAGGTTGACCGGGATGAGAAGAGATCTACCTCTGGCTATGTGTTTACCTTGGGAGGTGGAGTCGTATCATGGCGGAGTGCAAAGCAGAAATGTATTGCAGACTCCACCATGGAAGCCGAATATGTAGCTGCTTCTGAAGTTGCTAAGGAGGCTGTATGGTTCCGGAACTACCTCTTGGATCTAAGAGTGTTGCCTAATTTGCCTAAGAGTATCATAATTTATTGTGATAACTCGGGTGCAGTGGCAAATTCTAAGGAACCCAGGAGCCACAAGGCGACCAAACACATAGAGAGAAAGTACCACATCATACGAGAAATCGTAAGGAGAGGAGTTGTGTTAGTTGAGAAGATTGATACATTGGAGAACTTAGCTGACCCTTTCACGAAGAGCTTGTCGCAAAAGGCCTACGAGAAGCATGCTCGAGGGATGGGATTGCGGTTGATGCCACCCACTTAGAGAAAAACTTTCAGTATAAGTGGAAGAAGAAGTGAAGTGTTTGTTGTAATAGCTAGTATTTAGACGCATTGTATACTAAAAGTTTTGCTTTAGTATAAGTGGGAGATTGTTGGATTTGTATACTGAAAGCAAAGAACCTTTTATGCTTGTATACATTGATTCCTATATTCACTGTTTTATCTTCTATCTGATTATGTTCATGATTGCATATGTATGTTCTTTATCTCTATATAAGTAGATTATATGGTGTGTTGTGATCACAGAAGACCGTATAATTGGAATAACCTTAAGAGATATAACATAATCACAGCCGAAATAACTCTAGGACAAGTTATTGGTTTAGGCTGCGGTATAGATGGAAGTAGTTTGTCTTGACTACTTATCTATACTGGTACGTCATAATGTATTGATAGGACCACAGTGAGATGTATTCTTCTATCTGACTTAAGTGAAGAATAGAGATCTCGGTAACTTATATGATCTTAATACTAATAAGATTTCAGATATATATGTTGATTCGTTTATCACTTTGATTTACTACGAGTGAGAGTTATATAGTAACTTGAGTACTCTGTATCTTGGGTGATAGCGGTTAACATATGATATTTGCTTATCTGTATTAGTACTCGTATCCGATAGAGGTTAATGATATCCCCTTAAATTGATGTTTGAACTAATTAACTTGCCGAATTTTGATGACGACGAGCCTGTACGTTACCCTCTACTGATGAGATGAGACGATTTCGGGTCCTGCCAAAGGCGGGATTGTGTACACGGAGGTAACCGTGAGCTGTATACCGGGTTGGCCGGTCAGAAATGACTGTGAGCCGACTGTCTGGTCGGCCGGTTACGGTGCTTGAGAAGGAGGCCTACTTCTCAGTACCATGATGATGATGATGAGTTGTAGAAGTGGTACTACATGCTAAGTATTTATGACTGCAGTCTATCTTTCATTACTTTATGATGCTTATAATTTATCAATTGCTTACACGGGTTCTTTTAAAGAAAAACCCCTGTGTGATGTATAAATGGCAAGTTAAATGTATAGCTCTAAGAGCGAGATTGTTTATTTTCGGCTTATGTCCACTGAGTATTTATACTCAGCCCTGCATGTATTTCTAAATGTGCAGGATGAGCAAGGAGAGAGATTGGGGAATCGCTGGAGGGCTGTTGTTCATAGACGACCCTTTTGAGTACCGTATTTTACTTCTATACGGTTGTGCGAATAGTTGAAGACTATGTTCTTGAAACTTAATTAGGATTGATACTCTCAGCTATATGTCTTCATACATATAGTCTGATCACGCTATGCTGTGCTACCCTGAACAATATGAATCATTGTAAATATTTAGCTATACTCCCTTTGTTTTTGTTGACTAAAACCTTGATACAATTGAATGAATGAAGCCGATAATGTTTCTATTAAGTTTGATGATATTTTATTTTAACTTGAATTATTAGTAGTTTCCGCTTGACGAGTCTTTCAGATTCCCTTGTTCTACCCTATCATTTTATTAGTCGTATCGATACCCAATCTACGCTATCACTGGCTAGATGTCGGGCTGCGACAGAGTGGTATCAGAGCAGGTCGTCTGCTCTGAGTTTCATTCTTGATTAAGTTCAAACTCCTTGCTTGAGTTAAAACTCCACGATTGAGCCAAATGTTTGGTTTCAACTATCCTTGTGGTGAGTAAATCTTTTGAACTCATTTACTCATAAGACGAAGTCCTACCTTGAGAATGAGTCTAGCCTACCTTGAATCCTTAGGCTATAGTGAAAATAAGATTGAGAGTAAGTCTAAAACAACACCTCAGCGCCCCATCTTCTCCGGCTTATCGAGGTAAGAGTTATTATTGTACTGCTTTTATGTCGAATATGAATATTGATAGTGATAAACTAATGAGATATGTAATGTTTTGATGGATGAAACTGCTTGAGGTGATGGAATATGATGTGAGCCAGTGGTTTTGGAATAAATGGAGAAATATTGAGGCTAGAATAGCCAATGCACCACCGTACCAAGCGAGATTGAGTATGTCATTGTTTGAGATATATCAAGTAAGTTCTTTATCCTTGATGTGATAGAAGTTAAAAATTTTATTTCAGGATGCAACGACATTTAGAAGAGATGATGTGTCGATGGTTCCGAGATATTAGGCCGCAGGAGGGTGACACGTTGGGTGAGTTTGTAGCACACTACCATAGACGATGGCTAGAGACTACCGCATATGGGATTGATGAAGCAACAGCTATCACCATTTTGATTCCACTGTTACCACCTGGATGGCAGGATTGGGCGGCTTCACTGGTGCCACAGTGTGTCGTTAGGGATGAGTATGGACGATTCGAGCGTGCAGATTTTAGGGGTTTTGTAGCGACGATTAGTCATCGTTACTTTGTGTTTGATGATCCCCCATCACCACCATATGATGCACCCCCTCCTCCGACAGATCCTTTCCCGATTATACCTGCACCCCCATCTGATGAGGTTCCATATATTCCGGAGCCATTTGTGCCTGATGAGGCTATTGCATTTGAGCCTATTGTCCCGGATTCTGCTGTTCCGGAGTCGGGTATTCTGCAGACTGGATCGCCATATATAGATTTTGACCCATTTCATTACTTGACGCTGATACCCTTTCCCAGTGCTGATCTGCCTCCTTGGGAGCCGGCCCCAGCGACAGCGCCATTGTTATTACCTCCTACAGAGATTATACCACCTATTCCATCTTCGATGCCTTGGACCGAGTATGTGCCTTTTGACCCTTATCCGAGGGTTACTCCTCTACCTGAGCCTGGCACCTTTGAGTTTCAGCTTTACATGCATCTTATTCTATACCCACCATCCAGAGATGCACAGGAGGGACCGTCTCGTCCGATTCCGATTGATAGTGATGATGAGGACCCAGACGAGGAGACGCCAGAGATGACAGTGGGGCATGGACAGACCCGACCACTACGGCGTCGGACCACTGTTGATGGAGTCGATGTATGGGAGCCTATTCCGGAGCCACCTGTTTGTTATCCGATGGTAGACACAGATGTTGAGGATGAGACAGAGGATGATGGTGATAGTGAGGAGACTGAGCCTATGGAGGATGAGGAGGTTGAGCCCAGTGGGGATATGACAGTAGATGATGCAGGAAGTAGAGTATCAGGAGACGGCTTTGGTGGGACTGGATGGGTTTGAGTGAGAGTAGCTACATATGATGATGGGATGGAGATGCTTATATGTAGATAGATGTATATAGATAGAGATGCATAGTATAGTGAGTATATCAGTATCTTCAGTATCTGACATATATAGATGCCTAGTACGTATGACGACCGTTTTGATGGAGCGTCATAGTATGTATTAGGGACTTTTTGCTGTATATATCCCATTTTGTAAAAATCCTCGTAAGAGGCAATTTTCATATATATATGATGATGACCCGAGGGTCTTTTATAAATAAGAGTTTTGTTTTATGTTTTCATATTATGATGATAAATACAAAAAGAGGTTTCCACTAAGAGATGTAATGTTATAGAAGTAATATGATGTTGAGTAAGAACCCTAAGATTGGTGATTTAGAAAAAAACTAGTTTTAAAAGCTGATGTATGTTTTCTTTTTAAGAATGCCGCCAAGAAGAAGATATAGAAATCAAGAAGAAGAAGAGGAGGAACAACGAGAACCTACGCCACCACCACCCCCTCCACAGCCAGAAAGAAGAATAGAAGAACTCTTTTTGAGGCAAAATCCACCTACCTTTAATGGGTCTAGAGATCCTGCGGAAACTGAAGAATGGATAAGGAGTATGGAGCGAATCTTTAGATTTCTGCGATGTGATGATCTCGAGCGTCTTATGTGTATGTCGTATCAGCTTAAAGGGTCAGCGGATTTCTGGTGGGAAGCGAAGCAGAAAACCATGACCCCAGAACAAATGGCTGCTCTAACTTGGGAGCAATTTAAGATAGCGCTGTGTGAAAAATATGTGCCGCGAAGCTATCGAAAGAAGAAGGAAACGGAATTTGTAAATCTGAGACAGGGAAACAAAATAGTCGCTGAGTACGATCGTCTGTTTTGTGATTTGGCTCGATATGCACCATATCGAGTAGATACGGACGAGAAGATGTCAGAGCTGTTTTGCTCTGGACTAAAACAAGAGATACGAGTTGTCTTGGCAAGTCAGAGTGCGCTGTCATATGCTGAAGCTTTAAATCGAGCATTGGATATGGAACTGGCAATGCAGCCAGAAAAGACGAATCAAATTCCTGTGCTTCAGTCAAACCCGAACCCTCAAAGGGGAAATCAACCTTTTTCAGGACAGGGACAGAAAGGAAAGAGGAAATGGGATGATCGAAGTCAAGAATTTTAAAAGCCATGGCAGTACCAGAATGCACCACCACAATTTCAAAACAGAGATAAGCGACCTTATGCTGGACCTCCGACAACACCACAAGGACCTCGAGGGATACCACCTTGTCCGAAATGTAACAAGCTACATTTGGGAGAATGCAAGATTGGAACGAACAACTGCTATACGTGTGGAAGGGCAGGACATTATTCTAATCAATGTCCCAATCGTCAGCAAAGTGGAGGCGGAGGGCGACCAAAACAGTTCCAGCCACAGCCTAGGGCTATGGAAGGACATCTACCGTTACCGCCGCCACAGCGCCAACAACAAGCTTACCGACCACATCAGGCGGGAAGACGACCTCTAGCCCCGCAGGCGAATCAGCGACATCACCAGAGAGTGTTTGCCATTGATCAGAAAGCAAAGGATGGGAATCAAGGAAATTTAGCAGGTATGGGTGAGTTAAAAGGAGTACCCATAGTAATATTATTTGATACTGGAGCTTCGCATTCTTTTATCTCCATTCCGTGTGTGGATACGTTAGAACTGAACGTAGAACCTGCTCCACAACATCTAAGGGTAACCACTCCCATAGGCAGAACTTTTACGGTTTCACGTGTGTGTCCTAACTTAGAATTTAAGTTGGGATCAATACAGCTTAAGGCTAGAAACCTGAGGGTAATGCCTATGTGGCATTTGGACATCATATTGGGAATGGATTGGTTAGAGGACAACCACGCGATGATACAATGCAAGGATAGACGCATATCATTTCAACCTCCCGGCCAAGAGTCTACCTCTTTTATTGGCATTGAGAGGAAATGGAAAAAGACGCCAATCATCTCAGCGCTACAAGCCAAAAAGCTTTTGGAAAGGAATGATACAACTGCTTACTTTGTATACTTAAATCAAAACAAGGAATCCAAGGCAAACATCGACGACGTATCAGTCGTGCGGGAGTACCAAGACGTTTTTCCTGAAGCCTTGCCAGGATTACCACCTGATCGACAACTCGAGTTCACGATCGACCTTGAGCACGGAGCCGCACCGATATCAAAAGCACCTTATAGAATGCACCGGCAGAGTTACAGGAGTTGAAGCTGCAATTGCAAGAATTGTTGGACATGGGTTTCATTCGACCCAGTGTTTCCCCATGGGGAGCACCAGTTCTTTTTGTCAAGAAAAAAGATGGCAGCTTGAGGTTATGCATCGATTATCGTGAGTTGAATAAGGTGACGCTGAAAAACAAGTATCCGTTGCCCCGGATAGATGACCTGTTCGACCAACTACAGGGAGCGAAAACTTTTTCAAAGATTGATTTAAGATCGGGATACCATCAATTGAAAATACGGTCAGAGGATATTCCGAAAACGGCATTTCGTACAAGATATGGACACTATGAGTTTATAGTGATGCCTTTTGGACTAACGAATGCCCCTGCCGTGTTCATGGACCTCATGAACCGTGTTTTCCACGAATACTTAGATAAGTTCGTGGTAGTCTTCATCGATGATATCTTGATTTACTCGAGAAGTAAACAGGAACATGAAGAACATCTAAGGATCGTGTTAGAAAAGTTGCGAACTGAGAAACTTTACGCCAAGTTTAGCAAATGCGAGTTTTGGCTTAAGGAAGTCAATTTTCTGGGCCATATCGTTTCTGCAAGGGGAATTGAGGTAGATCCAACAAAAGTACAAGTTGTACAAGAATGGAGATCACCAACTACGCAGCATGAAATACGCAGTTTTCTAGGGTTAGCAGGTTATTACCGAAGATTCATTGAGGGCTTTTCAAAAATAGCTAAGCCAATAACGCACCTGCTAAAGAAGGATGTCAAGTATGAGTGGACTGACACGTGTGAGCGAAGTTTCCAGGAATTGAAGAAGAGACTCACCACTGCTCCAGTGCTAGCTGTTCCAAGGGCAGATAAAGAGTACGCTGTCTACACGGATGCGTCAAAGAATGGTCTAGGATGTGTACTTATGCAAGATGGAAAAGTGATAGCTTATGCATCACGACAACTTAGACCACACGAGATGAATTATCCAACGCATGATTTAGAATTAGCAGCAGTGGTGCAGCATTAAAGATATGGAGACATCATCTTTATGGAGTACGGTGTGAAATATACACCGATCACAAGAGTCTCAAATATTTCTTCGAGCAAAAGGATCTCAATATGCGACAGAGAAGATGGCTCGAGTTAGTAAAAGACTATGATTGTGGGATAAATTATCACCCTGGGAAGGCTAATGTTGTAGCTGACGCTTTGAGTAGAAGTAATCAAGTAGAATTGGGATTTCTCCTTACCCAGGAAAAGGACTTGATCAAAGAATTTGAGAGGATGAAAATAGAAGTTATATTACCACCACAAACGACAGAGGTTGTATTGGCCACATTGAGTATTGCACCGGATTTGCGATCAAGGATTATCGCGGCGCAGCGAGAAGATGAGAAAATGGAGAAATTGCGTGTGAAGATTCGAACTGAGAAAATGGAAAGTTATCAAGAAGCGGCAGACAATGCCATCTTATACGAAAGAAGATTGTGTGTGCCTGATAAAGATGAGTTGAAGAATGAAATTTTGAGCGAAGCTCATGACACTCCCTACACCGCACACCCAGGAAGCACGAAGATGTACCAAGATCTGAAAACTCGGTTTTGGTGGGAAGGAATGAAGAGAGAGATGGCAGCTTTCGTAGAAAGATGTTTGGCATGTCAACAAGTAAAAGCACTACACCAAAGACCCTATGGCAAACTACACCCATTAGAGATTCCCGAGTGGAAGTGGGATCACATAGCTATGGATTTTGTCACTGGGTTGCCAAAGTCGAAAAGAGGTAATACAGCCATTTGGGTAGTTGTTGATAGATTGACAAAGAGTGCCCATTTTGTACCTATCTCGATTACTTATGGATCTGACAAGCTAGCTCAGATCTATGTTCGAGAGATAGTACGACTGCATGGAGTATCGTTGACGATCACATCCGACAGAGATTCCAAATTTACCTCACGGTTTTGGATAAGCATGCAGAAGGAGTTGGGTACTAAATTGAATTTTAGTACAACTTTTCATCCTCAAACAGACGGACAATCTGAAAGGACTATACAAGTTCTGGAAGATATGATCCGAACTGTCGTGCTAGACAAAGGGACCCAATGGGAACAAGTTTTGCCCTTAATTGAGTTTGCTTATAATAATAGTTTCCAGTCAACTATTAACATGGCGCCATATGAAGCCTTGTATGGGAAGAAGTGTAGATCTCCGCTCTATTGAGACGAATTAGGAGAAAGAAAGGTACTTGGACTTGAAGCAGTAGAAGAAATGATTTCTACTGTGCGACAGATTCGTCAGAGAATCAAGGAGGCCCAAGATCGTCAAAAGTCCTACGCAGATACTAGAAGAACGGAGATTCATTTCGATGTGGGAAATAAAGTTTTTCTGAAAGTTTCCCCATCTCGAGGAGTGCATCGATTCGGTGTGAAATGAAAGCTCAAACCGAGATACATAGGACCGTATGATATACTAGAGAAAGTAGGCCCCGTTGCTTACAGACCTGCGTTGCCACCACACTTCGCAAACGTCCACGACGTTTTTCATGTATCTCAACTGAGGAAGTACGTGTTTGATCCAAAACACGTCATTCACCAAGAAGAAGTATCCTTGGAACCAGACTTGAGTTATGAGGAGAGGCCAGAAGTTATTCTGGATAGAAAGATACAGCAGTTGCGAAACAAATCAATTGCTTTGGTGAAGATTCAATGGAGACACCATGGCCAAGAAGAAGCAACTTGGGAACTTGAGCAGAAGATGAAGGAGAAGTACCCCGAGCTTTTTCCCGAAGGTAAATAACGTAAATTTCGGGACGAAATTTTTTTTAAGGAGGGTAGGATGTAACACCCCGCATTTTTTTCCTTATTATAAGTACCTTCTGTTTTAAGAGTACTGAGATATAAAAATAAGTTATTGATGAGATGAGATTTCTAATGGTTGAGCTATTATATTTTCGATGATGGGATTAGTGAATGAAATACTTTGAGGAAGTAAGGATGTATAGAGACGTTGGGTTGAACTTTGATATAGTTAAAAATTTTCTTTTCTTGCATTGGTAGAGAAATCACCATTCCTCTACATTGGTAGAGAAACCATTGGTAGAGAAATCATTGGTAGAGAAATCACCATTCCTCTGCATTGGTAGAGAAATCATGTGGTAGAGAAATCACCATTCCTCTGCATTGGTAGAGAAATCATTGGTAGAGAAATCACCATTCCTCTACATTGGTAGAGAAACCATTGGTAGAGAAATCATTGGTAGAGAAATCACCATTCCTCTGCATTGGTAGAGAAATCATTTGGTAGAGAAATCACCATTCCTCTGCATTGGTAGAGAAATCATTTGGTAGAGAAATCACCATTCCTCTACATTGGTAGAGAAACCATTGGTAGAGAAATCATTGGTAGAGAAATCATCATTCCTCTGCATTGGTAGAGAAATCATTTGGTAGAGAAATCACCATTCCTCTGCATTGGTAGAGAAATCATTTGGTAGAGAAATCACCATTCCTCTACATTGGTAGAGAAACCATTGGTAGAGAAATCATTGGGTAGAGAAATCACCATTCCTCTGCATTGGTAGAGAAATCATTTGGTAGAGAAATCACCATTCCTCTGCATTGGTAGAGAAATCATTTGGTAGAGAAATCACCATTCCTCTGCTTGGTAGAGAAATCACCTTTCCTCTGCATTGGTAGAGAAATCACCATTTCTCTGCTCTGGTGCGGAACTAACTTTAGAGAGAGAGAAGTCAAAGCAAGTGGATAAGCATAGTTATCGGATAAGATATTTTATGCAAGTGGATAATTAAGCATGTGTTATTTATCCAATACTTGATGGCTAAGTAAATGGGGTTATATATATATATATATGTATAACACCTTTCTCTTTCATCCCCCATAACAGACGTCCCTTTCCTCTCTCTCCTCTCTCTCCTCTCTCGACTGTCATTACCAACGCCATTGATGAGCTGGTAAAAAGCTTCGTAAGCTACGTGTATTCCATAACCACCGATTAAATCTAGCTGAAAACACTTGTATATCCATAGAACAAAATCTGGGTTGAAGGTTCGAGCTAGGAATCAAGAAGGTGGAATTATACTTTTCGTTACAGATCATAAGAGTAAGCTTCTAAACACATGAATTTACTTATATCTAAGCTTTATGAGCATGAAAATGGAGGATCAAAGCATGAAAACAACTCTTAATCCAAGATTGGTAATTTTCGAAGATTACTAGGGTTGGAAGTCTTCTAAAATTTTTGTCGTCTTCTAACTTTAAGATGGAAAGTATATGCATGCTATTAAGATGTTATTTGTTGGTCATTGAATGAAAAGCATGATTTGATTTTAAGATATGGTATATAAAGGTGTTAGGTTGTGTGATGATTGGAAGATAAGATTCATGAAGAGAGTGAGGATTTGAGTATGAAATGAGCCTATGAGATTGAAGTTATGATTGTTGATGGATTAAAATGATGATTAGAAATTTTTGATAATGATTATGATGAATTGGGTTGACAAGAAAATAGAGTATGCTTGGCTATACGTTTAGGATGGACTAGTTGATGAGTTAATTGGCTAGCTTTTAAGCTACTGACTTGATTGTTTTCGACGGGGTTTTTGATACCCAAAAATCTTGAAAATTTTATGGTAAACATATATAAGTGTTAGGAACGTTCATGTAAAATTTAAGGTCATTTGAACATCGTCTGATAACCTTTTAAATTATGAGTCTCCAACTGCAACTGTCTACCGAAAGTGTGAAAGAAACAGATACTAGAATCACTTTTCCAGTAGTTTTTCATGAGTTTATGGTTTCTATATTTTTATATGAACAAGATGAACATGTTAGATAGCTACCCATAAAAGTTTAAGTCTTTTTGACAAGATCTACTATTTTTCTAAAATCAAAACTTTCAGTTGCACAAAACTGTCGAATATGGTAGACTGTAGGAAAATGATCATATCTCCTAAACCACATAGAGTTTTGCAACCTACTTTTTTTTAAATGAAACTAGACGTTAAGAGGTTTCAAATGACATGAGTCCCAAACCCAGGAGAGTTCCGAGGTAAAGCAGTTTATTACTTGAAGTTGGGACAGAGTATATGAAGTCAAGTATGGTCTTTCACTAATTACACCTACTTTGATCTAGTAAATTGCATGTGTTAATGGTGATAACTATACACCTTAGTAATTCATAAAAAGGCTAATGGAGTATATATATATGTTTATATATGTATATAGATGTAATACTTTTCCGAGATAAATGTACTTAACCAAATTCGGTTCTCTTGAGAGATTTAACCACATGGTGAAGTCATTAAGCATTATGCGAATTATCAGATATTTGTTAAAGAATGTGTTATAACCTCACAACTTTAGTATGTGATTGATAGATGGGTTTGAGTATTTAGGAGTCGTTCCTTAATGAACTAATTAGACTTAAAATTTGGTGATGCATTGGAAATAAAAATGATGAATATTTAGAATTTATTATAAGAGAGTTTTGTTACGAAGAGTGATTAGTTACAAGGGAGCAAAGGAAGACTACTACTTAGATAAGAATAGTAAACCTAGTGAGGATTTGTCTAATTGACGTTTATTTTATTACATGATCGTTTATGCCAACGATGATATCTGAAGACGTGAGTCAAGGGCATAAGTAGGATTTCTCCGAAGTACTAGTACCAAAGCTAAGATTTCCAGGTGGGCATTACTTTCTAATACTCCTATTACTGGTTTTTTTTTAAAATGATGATTATGATGATGTCTATAAGTTTTTAAGATGTTTTGAGATAAATTGATGTTTGAACTAATTAACTTGCCGAATTTTGATGACGACGAGCCTGTACGTTACCCTCTACTGATGAGATGAGACGATTTTGGGTCCTGCCAAAGGCGGGATTGTGTACACGGAGGTAACCGTGAGCTGTATACCGGGTTGGCCGGTCAGAAATGACTGTGAGCCGACTGTCTGGTCGGCCGGTTACGGTGCTTGAGAAGGAGGCCTACTTCTCAGTACCATGATGATGATGATGAGTTGTAGAAGTGGTACTACATGCTAAGTATTTATGACTGCAGTCTATCTTTCATTACTTTATGATGCTTATAATTTATCAATTGCTTACACGGGTTCTTTTAAAGAAAAACCCCTGTGTGATGTATAAATGGCAAGTTAAATGTATAGCTCTAAGAGCGAGATTGTTTATTTTCGGCTTATGTCCACTGAGTATTTATACTCAGCCCTGCATGTATTTCTAAATGTGCAGGATGAGCAAGGAGAGAGATTGGGGAATCGCTGGAGGGCTGTTGTTCATAGACGACCCTTTTGAGTACCGTATTTTACTTCTATACGGTTGTGCGAATAGTTGAAGACTATGTTCTTGAAACTTAATTAGGATTGATACTCTCAGCTATATGTCTTCATACATATAGTCTGATCACGCTATGCTGTGCTACCCTGAACAATATGAATCATTGTAAATATTTAGCTATACTCCCTTTGTTTTTGTTGACTAAAACCTTGATACAATTGAATGAATGAAGCCGATAATGTTTCTATTAAGTTTGATGATATTTTATTTTAACTTGAATTATTAGTAGTTTCCGCTTGACGAGTCTTTCAGATTCCCTTGTTCTACCCTATCATTTTATTAGTCGTATCGATACCCAATCTACGCTATCACTGGCTAGATGTCGGGCTGCGACATTGGCTTTGCCACTCCCACTAGCTTCTTTGTCATTCTTGCCCTTTGGACCTTTCCACTTCTTTTTCCCGCCTTTCGACGAAGAAGCAGATCCCTTGGCAGCAACAAGAACCTCTTTCTCTTTCCGCGTGCCCATGACTCCCTCCGCCGTAACTAGAGCATTCAATAACTCATTAAGAGTATAGTTGGCCTTGCTCATAACGACATTGAGACGGAAGTTCTCATAGGATTTGGGGAGAGTGTTGAGGATGATATCGACTTTGGCTTCGCCTTCGATACCCCCTCCTAGCAGATCAAGCCTGTCAAACAAATTTATCATATGCATGACATGATCGTGCACAGAACTGCCATCGCTCATCTTACATGCTAAGATTTCTCTCATTATGTTAAAGAGGGCAGATCTTTCGGACTCCCCATAAACCTCAGAGAGATTTAACATGATGCCAGCCGCGTCATCCATGACCTGATGCTGGAGTTGCAAAGTTTGCGACATAGTCATCATAATATAGCACTTGGCCATATTATTCGACTTGTGCCACCTCCTATGCGCCTCACGTTCCGCATCAGTCGACTGATCAGTTATAGTTAGTTTTATTGTTTTCTTCATATTGTAGTTTTTTCGTAATTTTTTAACAATTTCTTTTATTTTTTGTTATTTTATTTGTAGTTTGTGTACTTTAAAAATAATAATAATTAAAAAGGTTATTAAAAAATTACAATATAAAGAAAAGAATAAAACTAGCTAAATTCTATTTTATTCTGAATCAAAATTTTTAAATAAATTTATTTTTTAAAGTATTTCACATATTTTGTCCGGACAAATTTTGTCCAAATAACATTATTGTTATAAAAATGGGATAAAATCAGTGGGACAAACAAAAAAGAAATACAGGACAAGATGGAAGGAGTACATAATAAGTCAAGGCTATAAAATTTACTATGTTTTTACGAAATACGGTTGTATGTGATAATTACCACATGTTTAAATATTTGATATTGAAATTCAAAATTGATTAAGCCGCTCTTTAAGTTCTATTGTCAAGATTGTTCTCTTGCATTTATAAATTTTGTTGTCAGAATTCGTGCAAGAATTATTTTCAAAAAATCAAATATTAACTTCACGACATTATGAAAAATTAAATATAACCTGCAAAACACGCTGAAAGTTTTAGGTTGTTCACTTCAAAGATGAAATTATATATATTAGATATATATCATCGTTCCCGACGTTATGAGGTAACATAATATTAATTGGTGACAGCAAGAAGCCAAATTGAATGGTCTGAGATGAGATACATAGCAGTAATCCCCACGGAAATTAACGTTGCAGAGTAAATATATACACAGCAGTATACCGATCGATGCTCAGAATTCAATGTCAGAAAATGACACTGCACTGCAACCTTTATCAACTGCTGCCAATCCAACCCTAGCACCTTTATTTATTACTTTTATCATTGTAACATTCATTTTACCTCATACCCTAATCCTTTATCCAAAACTTACCAAATCTTCGTTTCTCACTTTACCATACAAAAAAAATCAATGAAACAGTGCTCAACAAGACTGCAAAAAGTTGAGGTAATTCTGTAAAATCTTGCCAGAGAAGAAGAAAAAAAAAAGAAGGAAAAAATGCGTACAAGTAAAATCACAGATTTATGGCCTCCGTCATGGCGGTGGAGGCAGTCTCCGCCCCAGACGGAGTTCTAGGTCGAGCTCTTCCTCGCCGGCCAAGTCCTTGGTGTTTTCACCCGGGCTACGACTGTTGTCGTTATTGTTGTTGTTGTTCTCGTCGTTGCTGTTTGATGCAGATGGTTCCGTGTTTGTGGAGTGGCAGACGGAGGAAACGACGCTGCTGGGTGCCGTTTCGGTGGGTATATTCGTGGCTAAATGTTGGATGGGAGATGAGTAATCGATGGGTAATGGATTTGGGAATATGATGGAATTAGGGTTAGGTAAAGGGTAGAGAAGGCACAATCCATTGGCGACGAATTCGTGGCCCGTTTGGATAAGTATTGGGGGCGGAGGGGAGGGGGCGAGCGGCGGCATCTCGTGCAGCCTGGCACGATCGCGGCGGTGCACGTTCATGTGGCCGCCGAGGGCTTGGGCGGAGCGGAACTCCCTCCGGCAGAATGTGCACGTGTAGGAGCGCGGCGGCCACGTGCAGCCCAGCAGGTTGCCCGTCGTGTCCTCCTCGAACGCCCGGACTTCCCAGGAGTCATCGTCGTCGTCCGGTGACTTCTGATTGTGATTGTTGTTACTGTTGTTGTTGTTGTTCCACATCATGATATGTGTTTGGGGTTGGTTTGATTTTGGGGAGGGGGTTAGGGACGTGAGTCCGAAATCGGTAGCCATGAGACAAGTAACATTTAAAGGTTAAAATAAATGCGAAGTTGATTAAAAAATTGAAAAAGAAAGAAGAGATGATATGATATGATATAATGGCCTCCAAGAAAAAGATGAAGGCAGCTGGTTAAAATAGGGGATGGGCGTAGTGGGGAAATGGGGACAAAAGTCTCGCAGCACCGAAGATATCAACAAAGTTTTTTCATGTATGCTGTTGGATTGTAGTTGTGAAGACATAGATGAACGATACATATACATAATAATAATAATAATAATAATAATAATAATAATAATAATAATAATAATAATAATAATATAAGGTTAGGATAAAATAGTTAATTTTCCTGAAAAATGAAAATAGTAAATAAGTCAATATAAATCCACAAATAAAGTGCTTATAATGCACGACTATCTATATTTAATTAATGTGGAGAAAGTTTTGCTCGTACAAGATTCAAATCCAAGTCAAATTTTTGCCTCTGCACATAAATATGAGTTATATAAGATTTGTATATATATATATATTCTTATTTCTCACCACATTAAATTATTTTCACTAGGATTATCTAGTGAGAAAATGTTATTTTTCGTGAGAATTGTTCTCATTTCTCACCGTACTTGGCCATTCTGGATCATTAATTTCTCACATAATAAATATGTATGAGAGAGAGAGAGAGATATCTTGCACACCCCACCCCAATTTGGTCATGTAGTAGTGCGTACAAAAAAGCAATACACTCTGCATTGGCTTCAACGTACGTCGATGTCGAACAATCTTTATCTTTCATCTCGTAGAGGGAAAGAGAGAGAGAGAGTAAATAATATGTAGTCCTACTTAGCATAGATTGGCTGGATTTGATTTATTTGACTTGTCACTTTACTCGTTGCTTGTAACGACAATCACGTCTTAATCAGCTAATATGGTTATACAGTTCTAAACGTATGATTATTTATATAAAAGTTTTAATTTTGAATAGTTATCTACACGGAAACATTGTAGTTATCCTTTTCTAAACAGTTCTTTTCTTTCTTTTTCTTCTTTTCTGTTTTTCTGTTTTGAGGGGATATATATAAGCAGTCTATATTTAAACCACGTCTAATGATGATATTCAAATTAATGTAATGAACTAATAATGATGTGAAAGTTGTCATGTTCTTGTCATAATGTAACTCATTTTTATCTATATATTCAAGAGCAATTAATTCTATATAACAATTAAAAAGAGACATGAATTAAATTTATTTTCAGATTTATAAATTCACAGAAATAATTTAAATTATTTTCGTAAGACAGAGAAAATGAAATCTAAGAAAGAACAAGTCAATTAATTAATTATATACATGACCTTAATTATGTTTTAATTTTGTTTCGACATGGCCTGGTTTAGGCCACATTGTGTTCAAACTCAAATCACTAAGTGTAACCAGGAGGATTTTGTCTAAGAGGTGGTCGATCGATAATTGTTAAGTTCCAACATACTAATTAATATAACTATGTGATAATTAATTGATCGAGGATCTCAGTGTATATATATAACATGAAGATTAATACGAATTAAGTAAAATATCGCTTTGAACTCGATATACTTATTTTAGTTTGAAAATCGATTTAATCCATATTTCTTACTTAATGATTCATTTTTAAAATAATAATGATTTTTAGGCATGTAATAATGACTTTTTGTGGGATATATATATATATATATATATATATATATATAATCATACTTTCATATATTAAAGCAGTCCTTTTCTATATATTAAAGTTACAGTGAAAATTTTGTTTTTTTCGTATTAATTACGAACTCTTATACTTGATCTATATATATAAAGTAAAAAGAAATACTCTATATTCTAACAAAAATCAGATAGTAAAAGAAATTCTTCCTACGGGAAAAATTATTAAAAGGGTAAATATCACTTTATATCCCAATGTATTAGCGTTTTAACGAATATGTCTCATCGTTTGAATAAGTGCAAAAAAGTACCTAAAGTATGAAAATTTTATCATTTTTGTCCCGTAAAAATTTTCCGTCGACGGAATAGTGACGTGGACAGATGGAACGGTGACATGGATTTTATGGTCCAAAAAATAACAAAAACAGAAAAATAAAATTATGGTAAATATCACTTTATATCCCAACGTATTAGTGTTTTAACGAATATGTCTCATCGTTTGGATAAATGCGAAAAAGTTCTCAATATATGAAAATTTATGAATTTTAAGTTTTTTTTTTTTGAAGTAAAATTTATTAATTTTGAGTTAAGGACTTGAATCATCAAATTTTTGGTCATTTTAAGTCCTTTTGTATATCAATTTTTCGGGTAAAATGACCAAAAATTAATTTGATGATTCAAGTCCTTAACGTAAAATTCATAAATTTTTCTTCAAAAAAAAAAAAAAAAAAAAACTTAAAATCCATTTTCATATGTTGGATACTTTTTTGCACCTATCCAAACAATGGGACATATTCGTTAAAACGCTAATAAATTGGGATATAAAGTGATATTTACCCTAATTTTTTTTATTTTCCGGGCCATAAATGCCATGTCACCGTTCCATTCGTCCACGTCACTGTTCCGTTGACGGAAATTTTTACAGGACAAAAATGATAAAATTTTTATACGTTGGGTACTTTTTTGCACCTATCCAAACGATGGGACATATTCGTTAAAACACTAATACGTTGGGATATAAAGTGATACTTACCCTTATTAAAATAGCAGTCATTGTGATCAAAATACTTTTGTATTGTGTACTACACACATTTTTTGATTTACAAGATTACACACTTTTACAATCATGTAAAATTCACAAAAAGTGTGTAACAATGTATTTTATACTGTTATACACTTTTTTCACAATTACACACTTTTGTGAAAATCATGTAACATTGTATTTCACCCAGTTACACTAATTTAATTTATAAAAAAAAATGTATCAGTCGCGATTCAGAGATAGGGTAGGAAAAGATGGAGAAGCGTATAGCGCCAAAGATGGTAAGGAAAATCAAGAAGAGTAGTGTTATTTGGACAAAATTTGTCCAGACAAAAAAAATGTTAAATACTTTAAAAATTTATTTATTTTAAAAAAATTTGGTTCAAATTTAAAAATAATTTAGTTACTTTTATTGTTTTCTCCACATTGTAATTTTTTAACAATTTTTTTATTTTTAATTTTTGTACTTTAAAAATAATAGGAATTAAAAAGGTTATTAAAAAACTACAATATATGTGAATTAAACAATAAAACTAACTAAATACTTTTTTTATTTTAAATCAAAATTTAAATAAATTTATTTTTTAAAGTATTTAACCATATTTTGTCCGGACATATTTTCTCCAAATAGCATTATTGAATAAAAAAAGATAGAGTGAGAGAGACAGAGGCAAGATAAAATGAAGAGAGACAAAAGATGGAAAAAGCTTGTAAAGGTGGCAATCGGTAGTGGTAGGGAACGGAGGCGGTGCATGCGGGGAAAATGAGGATGGCGGCGGTGGAAAGAGAGAGAACCTAGGATAGAGAAAGTGAGAGAGGAGGAGGGGGTTGAGGAGAGAGATAGACAAAGATATGCAAGCTATTAGAGACAGTGGTGACACGGGTGTAGCAGCATCGACGACATTGTAGAAATTGAGGGTGTCGGTCGGGTGGTGGTGCCAACGGCATAGATGGGGCGGGGGAGGGGAATGAGGGGCAACACCGGTGAAAAGTAAAGGGGAGCGGGATTTGGATGGGTCAGTATTAATTTTTAAAATTTTTTAAATTATTAAAGGTAAATTAATATATTTATATTTAAAAATATTAATATTTTCAGTTTTTTATTGTTGATTTGATGAATTCGGTGAGTCTATAACTTATTATAGTTAATTTATAGATTTAGTGAAATTATTTTATGAGTTTAATGCAAATAATTCCTAACTTTGTTGTACCAACTACATATATTGCCAGATGTTTGGTGGCTTTAGTACTGAAATGTGTAATTCAGGTACCTCCCAACGCGTGGGAGTCAAGGGCTCGTTTTTTTAAGGAGTCTTTAGTATCTTTAATTTTTACATTGGAAGCAAGTCAGGTGTCCTATCTCTGACTTTTCATCCCATTTATTTTGCTTTCTAATTTCCGAATTTCCTACTTCAATCTGTGAGACTTCTTTGATATCAATCATACTACTTTATTGGAAATCTCATAATAAGAAAATTATTGATAATTTCTATTGCATTTGATTGGATTATTTCTAGCAGTAGCCAAACTCAAATTAAGAACAACAAGACTCTGATATTCTAAAAACTTATTCGAACAATGTCAAAAAAAAAAAAAAAAAAAAAAAAACGAACTTGACATTTAAGGTGATTGATCATCAATAAGACATTCGTGTGTATGTTGGCCTGACCATAGGATATCATATTAATGTCCAAAACTACTTGAGGTTCTCGGTTCGAGTCCTCCATTATGCGGTCTTTAAATTTTTTTTATTTACTTAATTTATCGAAAAAATTAATAATAATAATAAGACATTCATTCACAAAACTATAATATGATGATGTATAACGTGGGTAATTGTGTGATGTGGCGCGCGCAAAGGATTGAGAAAAATATCAGTGGTAATACATATAAAAATGCCCATATTATTAAGTTAAAATTACAAATATTTAATCTTATAAAAAATTTGATCTTATGCTCAATTTTGAATAAACTTTCTAATAAACCTTTGGATGTTGACACATTGTCATTGATTTTAACTAAAAGTCTTATACTTTTATTACGTACAATTGTGTAAGAAAAATGTAAGAAAGGTGTGTAATTATAACAAATTCATTTTTTTAAGGGAAAAGGTGCAGATCCACCCTTCAAGTGGTAGCCCTTATAGCGTATGACTCAACCTAAACACCATGCTAGATTGACTCGCAATCGTAGGAGATCTATTGTAGTGTGTAAGCTAACCCAAGTCGTCTCTCAAGGAAGATTCAATAGGGCTCTTAATTGTATCACAGCGAAAACAGTAAATTTTAGGTCTGATTATTATAATTAAACTAATGTTTGGAATTGAAAACTCAACTTAAAACTAAACTTAGAGATGACAAGGCAGAAAAGAACAAAACACAAGTACGAGGCGGAAATAAACTATTAAACCCTAGGCAGAATTAAATGTGCAAAGTAAAGGCTACTAGGAACTAAAAGCTACTACGGCCCGTCATAGGAGACACTAACACTTCGGCCATTGTGCTCCCAACCGCAGTCAGGAATTACAATCTAAAGCCGAATAATTCAAGTCTTCTACCTCTGTTCCATGGGATGCCGAGTGAAGATGCCCTACAATTCATCCGTGATTTTTGCACGCAAGTTCAAACCATTCCATTGCTGAATCTCACGGAGGACCAATTAAAGCTCAAGTGCTTCCCCTATGCACTTAAAGATAGAGCAAGGACGTGGATGCTCACTCTGTCGCCCAACTCCATCACCATTTGGGGAGAAGCTTGTGAGAAGTTCATGCTAAAGTACTATCCCAGCCACAAGACTCAGGAGCTCAGATCGCAAATCATGGAATTCACCCAAGGAATGGACGAGCCTTTTCATGAGGCTTGGGAAAGATTCCAAGAACTCCTCCGCCAGTACCCGCAACATCAATTTCCCAACGTGATGTTGATGCAATTTTTCTACGATGGATTAGTGCAAACTGCCCAATTCATGGTGGACAGCACTGCAGGAGGAAACGTAGCCCAGAAGACTGTGGCAGAGCTAAAGGAAATTTTCAAAACATTAGCAGAGAGCTCTCAACAAAAGTTGGTCTGTGGAAAGGAAGTTGAGGCCAGCACTGTTACGAATCAGTTTGAGATGCAGAAATAATTGGCCTCAATTATGCGAGATGTGCAGCAAATGAAGATGGGAAGAATGGAACCGCCCCCTGCCTCTATGCAAAATGTACAGCCTTGTGGAATTTGTGGTGATTTTAACCACGGAGTTGATCAATGCAATAGAATGGGCGAATTCAAACCGGAAGGGCAAGCTGAAGTCCACTCAGCGCAAGGAGTGCAGAGCAGACCAGACGGACAGAGCAGACTGCAGTATGGGCAGAACTATAACCAAGGGCAGTAGAATTTCAATGGAGGATGGAGAGGAAAGCAGCCCTATGCACCGCAGCTAAACTACTCCCAACAATACCCAATGTACCAGCAGCAAGGGAACTTTCAGCGCACTCAACAATTCCAGAACGCACCAGATGCCACCGCAAAAACAGTCTCTGGATGATACGTTGCAGGCTTTTATTGTCGCAGCCCGCCCTAGCTAGGGATAGCTAGGCCGAGTGATCCACGACTAGGGATGGGGTTAAAGAAGAAGGGAAAGAAAGGGGCGTCATTTAACCGTAACATTTACTCATTTTAATAAGACTCGTCATTATTACTCAATAATACTCAATTGAAAACATTACTCAAGGAAGACGTAAAACTTAATTAATACATTAATCAAGTTATTACATCGACGAAAACATCATCTAAAACTTAAAGTATGACATATCAATACTAAAAGTATTCTGCAGCGGAAAGGTAGCTAGACATATGTATGAAGACATATTCTAGTCAGGTTACATATTTATTAACAACTCTGTGACTCCGCTCAATGCAGCACCATCATCACACCGGCTCAACCTGCACATTTTTGAAAAAGATATGCAGGGCTGAGTACAAAAGTACCCAGTGAACACATGCCAAAACATCACATGCATATAACATCATACATATTGTCATTGCCATTTCATATGCAAAACATAAGGGATTTATCTAAAAGGCCTTATGTTCGCTAAACTCATTTTCATTTCTCAAAGTTGTCTGCACAGACTTTTGTCATCAAGTAAGTATCAAATCTGTTAACTCATGTACTGAGAGGGAGGCCTCCCTCTGCAGCACTGTTATCGGCCAACCTGAAAGATGACTTACGACCACCGTGTACACTAATTCTACCTCGCGTAGAACCGATATCATTTCTCATATAGATAGATAGCATACTAACACATCAAATATTTTGGCAATGCAATAACTTAAAATACATTTTCAATTCATACTTTGAAAGGAAAATAAAACATCAATGCATTTAACATCCATCTTAATCATACATCATACATCATACATCATACATCATACATCATACATCATACTTCCTACATCATACTTCATTAATCAAACGCGTAAACATCTTGATTTTAGCGTAGAAAAGCCCACCTCGTTGCGTCTCTGCAAATAAGTACATCACTCTCTCTCTCTCGAGTCGTCACTTCCCAAACGAACCTTCATCGCTATGAAGAATCGATGAGAAGTAGGGTCATCAAAAAGATAACTCACTAACTTAAACTCACATAGGTAAAATAAAACATAAAACCTTAACTCAACTGCCCTGCCAGAGCTGATCTCACGGCAGAGCTAACTCGGCAGGGCTGAATCTTACAGCCAGAGCTGACTCGCCAGCCAGAGCTAACCTCTAGAGCTGACTCAACAGCCAGAGCTGACTCGCCTACCAGAGAAATCGCCCGCCAGAGAAATCGCCTGCCAAAGAAATCGCCTGCCAGAGAAATCCGCAGGGTGCCAGAGCTGAACTCATCAGCACTTCAACTGCCAGAGCTGACTATGCTCGGCAGAGCTGGATTTCACGCAGCAAAACTCAATAAAATCAACACTCATCATGCTCTGCAACTCAAAATAAATCATACTCATGCTTCTCTCTCGATCTAACACTCCTCAAAACCTTAAACTTAACTTATCATGCTCGACTTCAACTTAGAACACAAAAATCAAGAAAACCCTAATATGCATTTCTAAGTTTCACGCACAGTACAATCATCTCTACAACCTACAACTTAACATGCTTGGTAAAAACAGATTTTAACAAAGAACCAACCTAGCATGCTTGATTTATGCTTAATTGTGCTAAATTTTGGGGTTTATATAAGCTTTATTTTAAGAGAATCTTCTGGAAATTGGTGCGTTTTATGGCTTGTTTGATGCTTCGCAGGAGGATTAGGTTTTTAGATGGAAGAATATAATTTTGGAGATTTCGGGGCTAAAGAGGGTGTTTTTAGCATAACTCTGTAGCCAGATCAGAGAAGTCGCTAGTCAGAGGAATCGAGAAGCCAGAGCAGAAGAATCACCTATTCCTCTGCCGAGAAGCGCCAGCATCAGAGAAGTAAAGTCCAGCGCTCGATAGCAGAGAACTCACCGTTCCTCTGGCGAGAGCCCCGAATTCGGCCGGAGTAGGAGTGTTCCCAGAGCGCGCATTGTAGCTGGAAGTTGCCTTATTTTGCACGATTCTATTGCCTTTAGAATTCTTCTTTGCATGGCAACTTCCATGGTGATCCATAGGGAATTGAAGTCTATAAATAGGGCCATACTTTTCATTGTAATAATCAATCTTTTGCCCTAGTTTTAGACGCCACCTTGCGATTTGTTGGCATCAAAAGCGTAGGAATTTCATTGCTTTCTTAGTTCGAGATTTTTAGTATTCTAAGTTAGATTTTAATTTCGTTTTTAGTTTAGTTCTTGGATTGTGATTGAGTGACACGATTATACGTTCAAGACAATTACGGTATTTCGTATTTAAATTCAATTTACTTTCGTTTAATCATGTTTACGTTTTTCGTTTATGCTTTCTTTTCAATTATGCAATTTAAATTATGCACTTTAGTTTCACGCCTAGATTAGAAGTCTCTAAATTTACAAGTCTTTAATTTCTTAAGTTAGGTTTAATTCGAGTTGTTTAAATTATTGCCTAGGTTAAGTTTAAGTTCAATTTACGTTTAAGTTTAAGTTACGTTTTTAAATCAAAACCTTTACTGCTTTCTTTTATTGCTTTTTTCTTACGATACTACTAAAAGCCCTTAAAGACTTTCCTTGAGAGATGACACTGGGTCAACTTACCATCGCTAGGATGTCCTTGTTCTATTGCAAGTCAACTTAGAGGTGTTTCTAGTTGAGTCAAATTTTGGCGCCGTTGCCGGGGATAGTTTTAGGCGTTTTAGTTGTGTCGTTTTTACTTGCTTTATTTAATTTCTGTTTTTAAGTTTCTTCCACTCGGTGCGTTTAATCCGTTTGTTCAGTGTTGTGCATGCAGGGACGCCGTAGTCTTAAAGGTAAATTGGTGTCTCCTTTGCATAGTACGAGCGAAGGGATTTTCAGGAAGAATAGCTGCAAGGGAGTGATCGGGAACGACAGAACAGATGGTTCGAACTCCAGTTCTGACGGAGAAACACGTGACAAAACTGAAGATTTCTTCTCTGACTCTGAACCTGAAGTTCCAGAGCAGACTGTAGAAGAAGAAGAAGCCAGCTCTGCCAAGTCCTACTCTGATTCTGAACTACCCGAGCAGAGCGCAGGAGAGGAGGAACTAGATTCGCCAGCCAGCTCTGACTCGGAGCCTTCAGAGCCGCCAACGAGAGAGGACGCCAGCTCTGCCGATACAGAGCACACGACAGCCACGGCAAAACACACTAAAGAGGAAGAGGCCAGCTCCACCAATTTTTGCATCAAGCAGAATTTAAACAAGGAAAAGAAGGAGATGGCCCAGAACACGGAATATATGGGAGACTTCACCAGGCCGGTAATTGGAGATACCAACACGTCGGTAATCGTGCTCCCCACTGCTGTGAGAAACTACAATCTCAAACCCAACGACTCGAATTTGCTGCCGGTGTTCCACGGGATGCCAAGCGAGGATGCTCTGCAATTCATCCGAGACTTTTGCACACAAGTGCAAACGATTCCTCTGCTTAGCCTCACGGAGGACCAACTCAAGCTCAAGTGTTTCCCCTATGCACTTAAAGACCGGGCCAGGACGTGAATGCTCTCTCTGCCGCCCAACTCTATCACTACGTGGGGAGATGCTTGTGAAAAATTCATGCTGAAATACTACCCAAGCCACAAAACACAGGAGCTGAGAACAAAAATAATGGAGTTCACCCAAGGAGCGGATGAGCTTTTGCATGAAGCTTGGGAGAGATATGAAGAACTCCTCCGTCAATGCCCTCAACATCAATTCACGAATGTTATGTTGATGCAGTTCTTCTACGATGGGTTAGTGCAAACTGCCCAATTTATGGTGGACAACACGGCAGGAGGAAACATAGCTCGGAAGACTGCGGCAGATCTGAAAGAGATTTTCAAGACCTTGGCCGAAAGCTCCCAACAGAAGTCAGTCCGTGGACGGAGAGTGGAGGCTAGTGCCGTGACAAATCAGTTCGAGATGCAGCAACAATTGGCTTCGATCATGCGAGAAGTTCAACAGCTCCAGATGGAAAAGATGGAAAATTCTCCAGTTCAGAGCTCAGCGCCGCCGATGACAACTCAACCGAATCCAGCTCTGCCAATGTCAACTCCGCAGAACCCAGCCATACATTATGTTGAGCCGTGTGGTATCTGTGGAGATTTCAGCCATGGAGCTAATGAGTGCCATAGAATGGGAGAGTTTACCCCGGAAGGACAAGCTGAGGTCTATGCAGCACAAGGATTCCAAACCTACAATCAAGTGCAGAACAGACCATATGGCCAGAGCATGAATCAAGGTCCACAAAATATCGTTGGAGGATGGAGGAGTCAGCCGAATGGAGGATGGGGAAATCAAAATTTTGGGGGGAATCAATTCCGTCGACCACCCCAGATGGGCTATCAACAACAACAGTATTTCCCACCACCGCAGGGGCCTTCTCAACCATACAGACCACAATACCAACAACAGCAATCCATTCCGCAACAGAATGCGCCGTCGATTCCACCACAAAAATCCACGCTCGAAGAAACACTGCAAGCCTTTATGGAGATGAGCAAACAAAGTATAGAGTCTCAAGCTTCTACGATCAAAAGGCTCGAGACTACGGTTGGACAACTTTCCGGTGCCTTGAATCAAATCCAACAACAATAGCAACCCGGGAAGTTTCATGGTCAACCTGCTCAGACGCATCAAGCTCTTGCTGTAACTGTTCTTCGCAGTGGTAAGATGGTGGATAACAAAGTAGAGGTTCCTAATTTGACCAGTGCAGAGCAGCCGAACTCTACCTTGACCAGCGCAGAGCAGCCGAGATCTTTTTTCACCAGCGCAGAGCAGCCAAGCTCTACCGTGACCAGAGCAGAGCTGCCGAGTTCTGTCCAGCCTAGACCAGAGTTGCCGAGCTTAGCGCTGACCAGCCCGACGGATGGAGAGACGGCAGACAAGCAAAAGGAAGGAGAGAAGGAGAAGGAGGTCAAGCTCCACAAAGCTACTGCACCATATCGACCACCGATTCCTTTTCCGAACATATTGAGAAACGAGAAGCAGGACCGTCAGTTTGAAGAATTCTACAACATGTTGGCCAAGGTAAATGTGAATTTTCCTCTTCTTGATGTGATCCGAAATGTGCCTGCATATGTGAAATTCTTCAAGGAATTGGCATCCAACAAAAGAAGGTTCGGTGACAATGAGAAGGTGTTGGTCTCCGAAGTTGCAAACGCAATCATGCAGAAATCTTTGCCACCCAAGCAACGCGATCCAGGTAGTTTTGTGATTAATATTGCTTTGGGAAATGGTAAGGAAGCCACGGGTATGTTGGATCTGGGGGCTGGGATTAACTTGATGCCTTACTCTATTTATCAACAATTAGAGTTAGGTAATTTAAAATCTACTCGCATGTGCCTCCAACTTGCTGATAGGTCCGTCAGGTATCCCCGTGGTATAGTAGAAGATATCCTAGTTAGAGTCGGGGGTCTGATAGTGCCCGTTGATTTTGTCGTACTGGAGATTGGGGATGTGCACGAGAATGGTAGAGATCATACTTTGCTATTAGGAAGGCCCTTTATGGCGACCACTAACACGTTGATTGATGTAAAAAATGGAACTATTAAAATGTCAGTGTTGGGGGAGTCAGTGTCTTTCTCAGTGCATGAAAATCGGGCTATGCCTTCGGACAACCTTATGAATGAATGCTCATATATAGATGCTATTAATGGCTTGGTTGAGAAGGTATTTTTACAGGAGCAGGAATGCGAGGAAGTTTGCGCTGGATCAGCAGACATGGAAGAACTAGCGCGGGAAGCTGAAGAGTTCGGCGCTGCTCTGACACGAGAGCTTCGCTGCTCTGACTTCAGCCCTGGCAGCGCTGACCTGCCCAGCAATCCTGCACTGCCCAAACCTGCATTGCCCAGCTTAGAGGAGGAACAGGTGGGGGCAAAGAAACCAGCACTCGAATTGAAGGAACTCCCAACCAATCTCAAGTATGTCTTTTTAGAAGACGGAAATGAGAAGCCAGTCATCATCTCGTCTACTCTGACTCTAGAGCAAGAAGAGGCGCTGCTCGAGGTGTTGAAGAGAAACAAAGCAGCGCTGGGATGGAGCATAGGTGACATACGTGGCATTAGTCCGGCCACATGCATGCACAGGATCAACCTAGAAGAAGGAGCTACACCCAAGCGAGATGCCCAGCGACGCTTGAACCCTATGCTGATGGAGGTTGTGCGCAAGGAAATCCTTAAGCTTCTTGCCGAAGGGATTATCTATTCAGTTGCCGATAGTGAGTGGGTGAGCCCGGTGCATGTCGTGCCAAAGAAAGGAGGAATGACGGTTGTGCGCAATGACAAGATGGAGTTGGTACCGATGCGCCCTACCACGGGATGGCGGATGTGCGTCGACTACAGGAAACTCAATGCCGTCACCAAAAAGGATCACTTTCCTCTTCCTTTTGTTGATCAAATGTTAGACCGTTTAGCAGGACATGATTTTTATTGTTTTCTAGATGGTCTGTCAGGATACTACCAAATCGCAATCGCACCGGAAGATCAAGTCAAGACTGCATTCACCACACCTTTTGGGACATTTGCATGGAACAGGATGCCGTTCGGATTGTGCAATGCGCCCGGGACGTTTCAACGATGCATGATGTCCATATTCTCTGATATGATTGGTAAATGCGTGGAGGTTTTTATGGATGATTTTTCGGTTTTTGGGCAGTCTTTTCATGATTGTTTAACTAAGATTGATGTTGTGTTGAAAAGGTGTATTGAAAGTGGCCTAACTTTGAGTTGGGAGAAGAGTCATTTCATGGTTACTCGTGGGATTGTCTTGGGTCATGTGGTGTCTAAGCATGGACTAGAGGTCGACAGAGCCAAGGTGGAGGTAATCCAAAAGTTGCCGCCCCCTATTGATGTCAAAGGGATTAGGAGTTTCTTAGGTCACGCCGGTTTTTACCAGCGTTTCATTAAAGATTTCTCTAAAATTAGCCAACCTCTATGCAAACTGCTAGCTCAGGATGTTCCTTTTAATTTCGATGACTCTTGCATGCTTGCCTTTGAAACATTGAAACTTAAGTTGAGCTCTGCCCCGGTTGTGATTGCACCCGATTGGTCATTACCCTTTGAGATCATGTGTGATGCGTTTAACTCTGCTGTAGGAGCGGTGCTAGGTCAGCGTGTGGATAGGATGTTACGTGTGATTTACTATGCTAGTTTAACTTTGAATAGCGCTCAAGTAAATTACACCACTACTGAAAAAGAGATGCTTGCTGTGGTATTTGCCTTAGATAAATTTCGAGCATACATCATTGGGTCTAAGGTCATTGCCCATAGTGACCATGCTGCACTTCGATACTTGATGACTAAACCTCAGGCTAAAGCTCGTCTCATCCGTTGGGTCTTACTGTTGCAAGAGTTTGATGTAGAGATCAGGGATAGGAAAGGGAGCGAGAATCACGTAGCTGACCACCTTTCCCGATTGGATAAAAATCTGATAGAATCGAGTCTCAATTGCATCCCTGAATCTTTTCCTTTTGAGCATACATATGCATTAACCCTTGATAAGAGCAGCACTGCCGAGATCCACTCTGCCCATGCCAGAGCAGAGGAGTCGAATACCAGAGCAGAGGAGTCGGTACCAGAGTAGAGGAGCCGACATCTCCAGCGCAGAATCGAAGCCAGCTCTACTCTGACCAGCTCTGCCGAACTCAGCGCTGTTCAGAGCAGCCCTGCGAGTGCCGAGCCCTGGTATGCAGATATTGTCAATTACTTAGTTTGTGGTATTCTACGGCCTGAGCTGACATCACAGGAAAGAAAGAGATTTTTAGCTCAATGCAGACACTATTATTGGGAGATTCCTCACCTTTTCAAGCTTGGAAAGGATGATGTCATTCGACGGTGTGTGCCGACAGAGGAGCAACAACAAGTGTTAAAAATGTGCCATGAGGATCATTGTGGTGGACACTTTGGGTGGCAGAAAACAGCACATAAAATTCTTCAATCTGGTTTGTTTTGGTCTTCCATTTTCAAAGATGCACACACCTTCACTCTTGCTTGAGATCGGTGTCAGAGAGTAGGAAATATTGGCCGCAGGAATGAGATGCCCCTCCAAAGCATTTTAATTGTCGAAATTTTCGATGTGTGGGGCATTGATTTCATGGGGCCATTTCCTACTTCGCATGGGTTTCAATATATTTTACTTGCTGTAGATTACGTGTCCAAATGGGTTGAGGCTATCCCCACGCGGACATGTGATGCTAATGTGGTGCTTAAGTTTGTGCAAGAGAACATTCTTTCTAGATTCGGATTTCTTAGAGCTATCATTAGCGATGGAGGCAAGCATTTCTGCAATAAGTTGTTTGCAAAGCTCATGAAGAAGAATGGGATCACGCACAAGGTTGCAACACCATATCATCCACAAACCTCTGGACAAGCCGAGACGAGCAATCGGCAAATCAAAGGGATTCTGGAGAAAACGGTGCAGTCCTCGCGCAAGGACTGGTCCGCAAAGTTGAATGACGCTCTCTGGGCATACCGAACTGCCTTCAAGGGCGTGCTTGGGATGAGTCCATACCGTCTAGTCTACGGCAAGGCTTGCCATCTGCCGGTGGAGATAGAGCACAAAGCTTATTGGGCGATCAAAGCTGCCAACTATGACTTGGACTCTGCCATGAAGCAGCACACACTACAAATGGAGGAGTTAGATGAGCTACGCAATGAGGCATATGAGAATGCGAGGATTTACAAGGACAAAGTGAAGCGACTCCATGACCGCCGTATCTGCCATAAGAAGCTTTGCCCTGGAATGAAAGTACTTTTGTTCAATTCTCGACTTAAGTTATTCCCGGGAAAGCTGAAATCTAGGTGGAATGGTCCGTTTTTACTTAAGGAGGTGTTTGAGCATGGTGCTGTTGAGCTACTCAATGAAAACACGAAGGAGAGTTTCAGAGTGAATGGCCATCGAGTGAAACCATACTACGAGCACCAGAGTCAGACTATGGAAGTGGAGTCTCAAGCTCTGCACAACCCTTGCTGAAGTTCAGATCTGAAGTCGGGCTGGAGACTCTAACCCTAGCGCTTGGTGGGAGGCAACCCACCGTTGGTTTATTTTTAGTTTTTGTTTTTCTTTGTTTTTAGTTGGGTGTTTCGTGTCTTTTCTAAGTTATGGTTGCTTTGCGGATACTATGATGCTTGGTGAGCATGTCTTATTTTCAGCGCTGAAATTCTCATACAGCCGCTAGCGCTGCTGCCACCACCGCTGCACTTTTCCGCACTACACTTCACCACCACTGCCCTTCTCCGCGCTGCTCTGCCAGCGCTGACCTGCTTCAGCGTAGCCACTCTTCAGTCTTCCACAGACAGCGAATTCCCCTCTTCACCACCTCGCACGATGCTTCAGTTTCTCCATGCCGATAATCAGAGACGTTTTTCTCAACTCTTCTTATTTCTTTTATGCCCTGAGGGCATGGCATGCTTTAAGTGTGGGGGGTGTCTTATTGTGCTTATGCTTTCAAATTGGGCGAGATTAATCTTTCTATGCTTAGTTTTTAGTCTCGAATCCTTTCGAGTTCTTATGAATTTGTGGAAGAGTACATGGTTTTCGATGCGAATTTCGGGTTTGTGAATGAATGGTGGTTATTCTTGTTTTACTCTTGATACATGTTTCTTGTTTGTGCAAAGAATTTGAGTTTTGTTGCAACATGATTGTAAGTTAGTAAAACGTGATTTGTCCGGTAGATGCTAGAAGAAGTGTTGTCATTGTGATTGCCTATGATCGTATCTTATCTGTGAAATGTGAAAAATGTTGGACGAATTGCCATTGCCAACTTCAAAATTGTCAGCTCTGAAACATCTGGCCTGTTCTGAAACGTGACAGCTCTGAGTCTCTGCTCCTCTAGTTCAACTATGAGCATGGGAAACCACGTGAAAAGACTTTGGATTGCATCCAAATGATCTTAGTTCATGAATTATGGCTCAGCTGTCGAAAATCTTAAGCACACAAAGTGTGAAAAATGGTGATATTGATTATAAAGGCGATCACATTAGGGAATTCACTTCTAGCGGAGAATTGGGTCTGATCGAATTACTTGCATTACTCTTTTGTTGCTTCTTAAACTTTGAATTACTTGCATGGTCGAGAAAATGTGTGTTGATTGTAAAATCTGGAATTGACTTGTGAATGTTTGGATTGGAAATTAGCATTGTTGAAATCAATCTCTTCCTATGATTCATATGGATTTTGCTTGAGGACAAGTAAAAGGCTAAGTGTGGGGGGGTTGATTTATGCTTAATTGTGCTAAATTTTGGGGTTTATATAAGCTTTATTTTAAGAGAATCTTCTGGAAATTGGTGCGTTTTATGGCTTGTTTGATGCTTCGCAGGAGGATTAGGTTTTTAGATGGAAGAATATAATTTTGGAGATTTCGGGGCTAAAGAGGGTGTTTTTAGCATAACTCTGTAGCCAGATCAGAGAAGTCGCTAGTCAGAGGAATCGAGAAGCCAGAGCAGAAGAATCACCTATTCCTCTACCGAGAAGCGCCAACATCAGAGAAGTAAAGTCCAGCGCTCGATAGCAGAGAACTCATCGTTCCTCTGGCGAGAGCCCCGAATTCGGCCGGAGTAGGAGTGTTCCCAGAGCGCGCATTGCAGCTGGAAGTTGCCTTATTTTGCACGATTCTATTGCTTTTAGAATTCTTCTTTGCATGGCAACTTCCATGGTGATCCATAGGGAATTGAAGTCTATAAATAGGGCCATACTTTTCATTGTAATAATCAATCTTTTGCCCTAGTTTTAGACGCCACCTTGCGATTTGTTGGCATCAAAAGCGTAGGAATTTCATTGCTTTCTTAGTTCGAGATTTTTAGTATTCTAAGTTAGATTTTAATTTCGTTTTTAGTTTAGTTCTTGGATTGTGATTGAGTGACACGATTATACGTTCAAGACAATTACGGTATTTCGTATTTAAATTCAATTTACTTTCGTTTAATCATGTTTACGTTTTTCGTTTATGCTTTCTTTTCAATTATGCAATTTAAATTATGCACTTTAGTTTCACGCCTAGATTAGAAGTCTCTAAATTTACAAGTCTTTAATTTCTTAAGTTAGGTTTAATTCGAGTTGTTTAAATTATTGCCTAGGTTAAGTTTAAGTTCAATTTACGTTTAAGTTTAAGTTACGTTTTTAAATCAAAACCTTTACTGCTTTCTTTTATTGCTTTTTTCTTACGATACTACTAAAAGCCCTTAAAGACTTTCCTTGAGAGATGACACTGGGTCAACTTACCATCGCTAGGATGTCCTTGTTCTATTGCAAGTCAACTTAGAGGTGTTTCTAGTTGAGTCAATGCTCCTAAAACACTAACACAAGTTACATCGATTAACAAAAATTGAAGAACAAGTGACGACGACGAAGAACCTAGCGTGCACGTAAGATTTTGAAAGTCGAGAAAAAGACGAAATAGCAGTATTTTACTATTCATCGTCAAAAAGTCTAAATTTTCAAAAACGTCTAAACGGACTCAGATTTCAATTCCGAGTTCATCGTTCTCATTCAAATAATTATCTCTAATTATTCAAATACTCAAACTCAATTACGGATATAAAATCCCACATCATTCTCACATCATCAAAAGAACATCTCAACGTCGTTAAACATAAACAAGAAAACTTTGTATAACTCATCACATCATTACACAAAGTAAAACAAACAAGGGATCTAAACCCTAATTACTTAAGTTAAGCAATTAAACACGTCATCAAAAGCCCGGGTATTACATTTATGGAGGTTACCAAGCAGAACATGGAGATGATGAAGCAGAATTTGGAATCTCAGTCTGCCACCATAAAAAGACTTGAGACCACCATGGCCGGGGCAACTATCGGGCGCTCTGGACCAGCTACAGCAGCAGCAGTCCGGGAAAACAAAGCAGGCGCTAGCTCTGGCGAGGATGACAGAGCAGACTAGGATGACAGCTCTAACACGATGGTCAGAGCAGAGAGGGCTAGCTCTGACTTGGCAGGCAGAGCAGAAGAGAAGGATGACAGAGCAGAGAGGGCCAGCTCGGACTTGGCAGCCAGACCAGAGGAGAAAGATGACAGAGCAGAGAGGGCCAGCTCTGACTTGGCTGCCAGAGCAGAGGAGAAGGATGACAGAGCAGAGAGGGCCAGCTGTGACTTGGCTGCCAGAGCAGAGGAGAAGGATGACAGAGCAGAGAGGGTCAGCTCTGACTTGGCTGCCAGAGCAGAGGAGAAGGATGACAGAGCAGAGAGGGCCAGCTCTGACTTGGCAACCAGAGCAGAGAAGAAGGGCGCCAGAGCAGAAGAGAACGACAGAGTTGATAAGGCCAGAGCAGAAACTTCACAAGGCCAGAGCAGAAACTTTACTGAAGCAAGAAGATCCAGGGAGTTTTATTATTGGTATTGGTTTGGGTCGAGCTGGAGAATTCATGGGCATGTTAGACTTAGGTGCGGCAATCAATTTGATGTCGTATGCTATTTTTCAGAAATTGGGCAGGAGGGAAGAGGAGCTTAAAAGCACGAATACAAGACTTCAATTAGCTGACGGAGCAATTAGTAGCACTCGTGGTCTTTTAGAAGATGTTGAGGTCATGGTGAGAGGAATCACGGTGCTAGCAGATTTTGTGGTGCTCGAGGCAGAGCAAGGTATTATGGGAGAGAATGGGCAACTTGTTCTACTTGGTCGGCCTTTTATGGCTACCACCCAAACGCGCATTGATGTGGTGGTGGACGTCGCTAACCACCAAATAATTCCTGCGGAATTACCAAAATAAATTAGTATAATGGTAAGCAGGGTCGATCCCACAGAGAGCAGTTAAAAATCATTCAAATCCCTAAATCTATAAAAACGGTGATGCCACCACGCCTTAATTTTGAGAAGAATTAATTAAAACTAAGAATGCAACAAATCAAATAGAAATAACTCTTGAAATAAATCAATAGAAAGGTCATTCGGCTCAAATAAATCCACACTAATTTAATCTCTGATCCTCGACGCAATAATCAATTAATCCCTATTAACCAACGAGTTATAGGATACCGTGATACGCACTGACATACCCCAATTCCTACTTACTATGTCGATAGACAGCTAGATACGCTGGTCTTGTCTATTTCCCTTATTAAAATATAACCTAGCTGGATACGCCAGTCTTAGATTTAATATTCTAATAGCATTAAGGTGAAGGAACCCCATTTATATCAATTATCCTAGATACGCTAGTAATAATTAATATACCAATTAATTCCTACTACGAACATGGTAGTTTTGTCACTAATCAACCTTATTCCAATAATTACGGATTGGAGGTGCTAATTGACTATAATCCAATTAAACCTAAGTCGATCAGACTTAAATAAAATTAGAATTATCATTGAACCTAGGAATTAATCGGAATCAATAGGAATCAATTTTAAACCAATTAGGTCTCAAAGATCATTAAATTAGAGTTTCATTATTTTCGCCGAATTAAAAGTTTAGCTACTCATGCTTAAATTAAGAACAAGCAAAGAAATAAAAGTAAACATAGAACAAGAGAATAAATTAAATTGCAAAGAAAATAAAATAACCACTCTGGAATGAAAAGAGAAATCGTCTGCACTAAAAACTAAAGCAAAAGGATGAACGTAATCAAAGTAAACTAATAAGTCTAAGTCTAAAGTTTGCGGCTGCCAAGGGAAAGATGATCTCCAGGAAAAGACGAAAATTAGGGCAAGGAATTATATCTTATGAAAGACGAAAATTAAGCCCTATTTATAGACTTCAAATCCTTCTTGATCACTATGGAAGTTGCCATGCAAAGCTGGACTCTTAAAGGAAATAGAATCGTGCAAGATAAGGCAACTCTCCAGCTGTGTCGCGTGCTGCAAGTCATCTCCATTCTGGCCGAATTCGCGGCTCTCGCCAGAGGAACGGCTTCCGCTCTGGCGCACTTGTCTGCTCTGACTCCCAGTTTCTCTGGCGATTCACTTCGCTGCTTTGACATTCGGTTCCTTTGGCTTCTTGATTTCTCTGCTCTGGCTTTTCTCCCCTCTGACTAGTGACTCCTCTGCTCTGACAAGTTGACTTCGCTGCTCTGGCTTTTCTCCCCTCTGACTAGTGACTCCTCTGCTCTGACTAGTTGACTTCGCTCCTCTGGTGATTGGTTCCGCTGCTCTGGCTTGCAGCGCTGGGTTTTAGCTCTGGCGTGGGCCTTCTCGGCTCTAACACGGGGCTTCGCTTCTCTGAATCTTGATTGCTTCTCTGCTACAGAGTTAAGAGTTTAGCTAAAAACGCCATCTTTAGCCCCGAAATCTCCAAAATTGTATTCTTCCATCTAAAAACCTAAATCTCCTGCAAAGCATCAAACAAGCCATAAAACATACCAATTTCCAGAAGATTATCTTAAAATAAAGCTCATATAAACCCTTAAAATTAGAACAATTAAGCATAAATCAACCCCCCACACTTAGCCTTTTGCTTGTCCTCAAGCAAAATCCATATGAATCCTAGGAAGAGATTGATTTCAACAATGCTAATTTCCAATCCAAACATTTACAAAGTCAATTCAAGATTTTACAATCAACACACATCTCTCGATCATGCAAGTAACTCAAAGTTTAAGAAGCAACAAAAGAGTAATGCAAGTAATTCGATCAGACCCAATTCTCCGCTAGAAGTGAATTCCCTAATGTGATCGCCTTTATAATCAATATCACCATTTTTTTACACTCTTTGTGCTTAAGATTTTCGACAGTCGACAGTTGAGCCATAATTCATGAAATAAAACCATTTGGATGTAATCCAAAGTCTTTTCACGTAGTTTCCCATGCTCATAGTTAGACTAGAGGAGTAGAGACTCAGAGCTGTCACGTTTTCAGAGCCGGCCAGATGTTTCAGAGCTGGCATTTTTAGAGTTGGCAATTCGTCCAACATTTTTCACATTTCACAGATAAGATACGATCGTAGGCAATCACAATGACAACACTCCTTCTAGCATATACCGGACAAATCACGTTTTACTTACTTACAAAAGTGTTGCAACAAAACTCATAATTCTTTGCACAATCAAGAAACATATATCGAAGGTAAAACCCCCAATTGCTACCATTCATTCACATACCTGAAAGTCACATCGAAAACCATCTCTTCTTCCACCGATTCATAAAAATTCACACGAGACAAAGACCAAAACTAAGCATAGAAAGACTAATCTCGCCCAATTGAAAATATAAGCAACAAAACACCCTCCCCCCCACACTTTGAGCATGCCATGTCCTCAGGGCATAAAAGAAATAAGGAGAGTTTAGAAAACGTCCCTGATTATCGGCAATGAAAAACTGAAGCATCGTGAGAGGCGGTGAAGAGTGGAGAGTGGCAACGCTGACAGGGCAGAGTAGAGAGTGGCAGCGTTGGCAGGGCAGAGTAGAGAGTGGCAGCGCTGGCAGGGCAGAGTAGACTAAAAACATGAACACCTCCAGAATCATAGTATCCGCATAGCAACCGAACTTAGGACTACGAACAAAACACCAACTAAAAAATAAAACAAGAACAACAAAAACAAAAACTAAAAACAAACCAACGGTGGGTTGCCTCCCACCAAGCGCTAGATTTGAAAGTCGCCAGCTCGACTGTACAAGTGCTCAAAAAGTGCTCAGAACTAACAGCGAAACAGACTCCGCTGGAACTAAAGAGGAGGCATCATAGAATTGCTTCAAACGTTGTCCATTCACGGTGAATGTCTTCGCCGTATCTAGGCTGCGTATCTCAAACGCCCCATTTGGGCAGACAGACTGAATCACGAACAGACCAACCCATTTTGTCTTCAACTTTTCGGGCATTAAACGCAGCTTCGATTGGAACAAGAGTACCTTTTGCCCGACCTTCAAGGATTTCCCTCGCAGATTCTTGTCATGCCACATCTTAGTGCGCTCTTTATACCACATGGCTGCATCATATGCTTCAAGACGAATCTCCTCCAATTCTTGAAGTTGAAACTTCCTTTCCTCCTCACACTTAGGCAACTGCTTATTTACTTCTTTCACGGCCCAATATGCGCAATGCTCTAACTCAACCGGCAGGTGGCACATCTTCCCAAAGATTAGACGATAAGGTGACATACCTATTGGGGTTTTGTAGGCAGTTCTGTACGCCCAGAGTGCGTCATCTAGCCTCAAGCTCCAATCCTTTCGAGACGGGTTCACCGTTTTCTCTAGAATTTGCTTCACTTCTCGGTTGGAAACTTCGGCTTGTCCGTTGGTTTGAGGATGGTAAGGAGTAGCCAATCGATGATGCACACCATATTTCTTCATCAATGCTTCGATGGTGTGGTTGCAGAAGTGCATCCCCTGATCGCTAATCACTGCTCGAGGTACTCCATACCTAGTAAAGATGTGGGACTTCAAAAATGCAGCAACCACCTTGGCATCATTCGTCTTTGTGGCCTTTGCTTCTACTCATTTCGACACGTAGTCAACGGCGAGCAAGATGTAGAGATTTCCGTATGAGCTTGGGAATGGTCCCATGAAATCCATCCCCCACACATCAAATATCTCATAAAAAATCATCGGGACTTGGGGCATCTCATCTCGCTTGGAGATATTTCCGGTCAGTTGACAACGATCACAACTTTTGCAAAATAGATAAGCATCTCTATGCAATGTGGTCCAAAAGAAACCGGAATCAAGTACCTTCCTTGTTGTACGTTCCGGACCAAAATGACCGCCACAAGCTAGAGAATGGCAGTGTACAAGAATTGCTCGTTGCTCTGCTTCAGGAACGCAACGTCGGATCATCTGATCAGCTCCAACCTTCCACAAATAAGGTTCATCCCATAGATAATATTTGCACTCACTTCGAAGTTTCATCCGCTGTGCCTTTTTGAACAAAGGTGGGAATATTCCAGAAGTTAAATAATTGACGATGTCGGCGAACCATGGCTCGGACCCACGTTTTTCCACGACTGAATATGCTGCTGACTCGGAGGAAAGGTCCTGTCTGGGCAAACAAATGGCTGAACATGTCTGGATATCATAAAGATGTTCTTCTGGGAAGGCTTCATTGATAGGAGTAACATCCTCATCTTTCTGGACCAACCGACTCAAATGATCAGCAACATGATTTTCAGCTCCTTTCTTGTCTCGAATCTCCCAATCGAACTCTTGCAACAAAAGAATCCACCTTATCAAGCGCGGTTTTGACTCCTTCTTTGATAGCAGAAACTTTAATGCGGCATAGTCCATGTAAATAATTATTTTTGCTCCCAAAAGATATGAGCGGAATTTTTCAAAAGCAAAAATAATTGCTAACATCTCCTTTTCGGTTGTTGCATAATTGCATTGGGCCGGATTCAACGTCTTTGAGGCATAATATATCACGTGGCTCTCCTTTCCCAGTTTCTGTCCCAGAACCGCGCCTACGGCATGGTCACTAGCATCACACATAAGCTCAAAGGGGAGCTTCCAGTCAGGCGGTTGCATGATCGGGGCCGTTGTCAACTTGGTTTTCAACAAGTCAAACGCCTGCTTGCACTCATCTGTTAGGGCAAACGGAACATCGTTCTGCAGCAGACGGGTCAACGGTTGCGCGATCTTTGCAAAATCTTTGATGAATCTCCTGTAAAATCCAGCGTGTCCGAGAAAACCTCTGATTTTCTTAACGTCCCTCGGGTATGGCAGCTTGGCTATCAACTCCACCTTGGCCTTGTCGACTTGAATCCCCTTTTCTGAGACAACATGGCCTAGAACAATACCCTCATTCACCATAAAGTGACACTTTTCAAAGTTTAAGATTAGATTTTTCTCCACACAACGAGTCAAAACCTTGTCCAAATTGTGGAGGCAGCCCTCAAATGATGTCCCATAAACTGTGAAATCATCCATGAAGATTTCTATGCACTTTTCGATCAAGTCAGAGAAGATGCTCATCATGCATCGTTGAAAAGTGTCGGGCGCATTGCACAATCCAAACGGCATTCTTTTGCATGCGAAGGTTCCAAACGGGCACGTGAAAGTAGTCTTCTCTTGATCCTCTTGGTTGACATAAATCTGAAAATACCCACTATAACCATCCAAGAAACAGAAAAATGCTTGTCCAGCTAAGCGCTCCAACATCTGATCAATAAATGGAAGCGGGAAATGATCCTTGCGAGTAGCAGCATTCAGCTTCCGGTAATCGATACACATGCGCCATCCAGTAACAAGACGCATCGGCACCAACTCATTCTTCTCATTCTCAACCACTTGCAATCCAGACTTCTTCGGAACCATGTGAATCGGGCTCACCCACTTGCTGTCAGAGATAGGATAAATAATTCCTAAAGCCAGAAGCTTTAGAACTTCCTTAAGCACAATCTCCCTCATATTCGGGTTCAACTTCCTCTACGGATCTCGAACAGGCTTAGCATCCGCCTCTAAGAGAATGTAATGTTGGCACACATTGGGACTTATACCGGTGATGTCTGCCAAAGTCCACCCTATGGCTTTCTTGTGCCTTCTGAGCACGGCAATCAACTGCTCCTCCTGAGTAGCGGTGAGCTCACTGCTGATGATCACTGGGAGAGTTTCAGACTCCCCGAGGTAGACATACTTCAAGGTTGTAGGAAGAGGCTTGAGCTCTAACTCCGGCGGCTTCTCATCGGATCTCAGTGGTCTATCTGACGGTGTCTGTTTGGGCAAACAGAACTGGCTTTCCGAACTAACCACTTCCGGTTGAGCATAAAGTGACATGATAGCCTTCTTGATCTCTGCATCGTCCATCCCTTGGGCATCAATATCTGTCCAGCTTTTCATCATAGCTAACTCCAACTTATCCTGCATGAATTCAGTCTCAAGAAATTCTTGGACGGGAGGGTTAATCATATCAATAGAATAAGCATTCTCAGCATCATTGGGAGTTTTCATGGCTTCACCAATACTAAACGTATATTTTTCCCCATGATAGTCTAGACAAATCGTGCCATTGCTAACATCTATGATTGATTTTGCAATCCTTAGGAACGGGCGACCTAAAAGGACTCCCGATGACCCCTTGGATTGCACTCCACTCATCCTCACCACATAGAAATCAGCAGGATAAACAAAGTTATTTACACTCATAATAACATTCTCAAGTAAACCCTCGGGATGCACACATGAGCTATCGGCTAACTGAATGACCACTCTGGTGTCCACCAACTCTACTCCCGATAAACTATTATAAACAGTAAGAGGCATAACATTGATAGACGCTCCTAAGTCACACATAGCATGCTCGATCCTAGTATCACCAATGTAAATAGGAAGAGAAAACATACCTGGATCCTTGCACTTAGCCGGTAATTCCTTCTTGATTGCTGCTGAAACATTTTCTCCCATCACAATCTTTCCAGTTGCCTTGGACTTTCCAGCTATGAAGTCCTTCACAAACTTCCCAAATGGAGGAATTTTCAATGCTTGAAGGAAGGGGAGATTCACTTCAAGTTTACCGAAGATCTTCACAAAATCAATGAGCTCCTCCTCCGGCTTCTTCTTCGCCAATCTTCCTGGAAAGGGAACTGATATTGCAACCTTAGGATCAGGTAGGCTCGAAGGGGTAGAGATCTTGGTCTGCTCCTCCTTGGTGGAGTCAACTGCTACTTCCTTCTGTTTCTGCTCATCTGTCGAACGTCTTCTCTGACTGTTGGCTCCTCTGCTCTGGCATTCGGCTCCTCTGTTCTGGCATTCGGCTCCTCTGCTCTGGCTATTGGCTTCTCTGCTCTGACTGTTCACTTCTCTGCTCTGTTTGGCTAAACCGGGCTGTTCTGCTGACTGAGTGAATGGATCCGTCGTACCAACAGAACGTTCGAATTCTTCCACACAAAACTCGACTCCAGAATCTACCTGCGGACCATTTTGAGAGTTCTTGGGTGTTGGTCCGTTCAACTCAGTACCACTCCTCAATGTGATTTTGTTGACATTCTCCTTGGGATTCACATGAACTTGAGATGGTAAAGCTCCATTATTTCCCTTAAGTTGATTCATGGATGTGGCGAGCTGAGACATCTGACGGGATAGTCCTTCGATTTGCACCTTCTGCTCGGCTTGAGATTGTTGAAGCTGTTGCACATTACCTTGCAGAAACTATTGGTTACCAATCAAATCCGCCATCATCTCCTCAAGTGACTTGCCTTGCTTCTCGGGAGGATGCTGCTGAGTTTGTGGAGCTTGATACCCCGTCCTTTGATGTGGAGGACGGTAGTTTTGCTGCTGCGGCGGTTGCATCGCTGGTGGCTGCTGTTGTTGCCTCTGCTCTGGATCCCTCCAACAAAAATTGGGGTGGTTTCTCCATGGCGCATTGTGATTGTTTGAGTACTGGTCCCGTTTGGGCAAAGGAGGCAGTGGCGCGTCACAACTGTAAAAATTATGGGAAGAATTCGCTTGGGCTTGATATTCTTCCTCATCTCCTGTGCATTGCAGGCTGGTGTGGCTTGGATTACCACATGCTCCACATGGCTTCTCTGATGGTTGTCCAGCCGTTGCGACCTTCTCCACCACAGTGCTCAACATTCTCTCCAATTTCCCCATCCCTGTTTCGAATTTATCCTCAAAATCCGATGAACTAGCTTGAGCAGCTTTCTTGAGCAGTTGGATGCGCGGCTCCTCATACTCCCTCGTGGCTTCCACTAAGTGTTGAATTAACCTTTTTGCTTCACTCACCGTGTTTTGGGAAAATCCTCATCCACTCGCTGAATTCACCAAATTCTTAGTGTCTATTGTCATCCCCTGATAGAAATACTGCAGAAGGTCTCATTCGGAGAATTTGTGGTTTGGACAGCTGTCCACCAATATCTGCCATAATTTTCCTTCTCCCTGGATAGCTGCCCGCCCTTCTCCCTCGACGCTAGTCGCTCGGGCGTCGAGAATCGTTGCCTTTCCCTCAATATCTGCCATAATTTTCCTCGCCGCGACGTCAACGTGCCTTCCTTACGAAGTCGCCGTCAAATGCCGCCACAGTGCCCTTCTACCGCCGCCGTCGATATTCTTTGAAGGTCAGTTTAATTATTCCCCTTCCTCGTTTAGGGTTCTTGGTTTTGTGTGACAGAGTTCATGTGGTGTAATTTTGTTCTTATGGTTCTAACAATTCGATAAGGTTAATATTCTAATTGAGGCAGAGGGCCTGATTTGTTCGGCTCCTGTAGTATTTGCCTAAACCCCCTTAGTTGCTTCAGTCCCTTTCATTCCCCCATAGACAAGAATATGGCCTTACCAAATCAAAAAGATAAAAGAGGGAGCACAATTGCATAAGCAACAGTAGCAATATAGGAAAATCCTTAGCTACGATCAGAAAATGCTCACCTTATCATCTCTTGGGCCCATGTAGCTATTGATTTCAGTTGTTTATCATTTGTCTGAAGGCACTCAGACAACAAATTTGAGCAAAATTTAGTATCTTTGAACAACATTTTTACATTCGAGCCAAGTGCATCTGCTAGGTCGTCCTGAACTGCCACTGCTGCCTTAGTCACATTAGCATCACTCTGTTCATCTTTTGCAACCAATTCCAACTGCAGGAGATGAGGGGCATGAGGCCAGCTTTGGAATATACTTTAAATCCTTGAAGAATTCTAGAATAAGCCTAAAAAATGTAGATCCTAAGATGGTTGCCATAGTCTATCATCTCCTCATCATTATAGTCCACCTGCATAATTATAGGCTTAGTTTCCTCAGCACTGCTTAATTTTTGAATAATAACCTGAAGCACGCCACACAGGGAGGTTTGTAAATCTCCTTGCTTTTCCTTGTGATCAGATGATACTATCTGAAGACATTCCTTAGTTGCTTCAGTAGCTTCTACTAAGTTGTAGTGTGGGATTTGGGGGAATCAAAGTTGGTGAGATTTAATAGAATTATGTTGATTTAGGTGTAGATAAATTATGTTGATTTAGAGTTGGTGAGATTTGTAGAACTAAAAGAAACTACAAAGCAACCGAGAGTTAGTGAGATTTGATAGAATTATGTTGGCTTTTTTAGCCTTAGCAGCATCACTTAAATTGTTTATCTTTTTTCATCAAGCTTAGTTGCATTAGTTTTCTTTTGCTATAACAGAGAACAAAAACGAGTCCTTGTCCAACATAGTGTCTCCTGGCTGGGGTGTTATGTGCTTTTTTTTTTTTTTTTTTTTTTTTCCGTTTCTAGTAAAAGCTTTATTTCAGCTTCTATACTTTCTGTCACATTACAGCTTCTCTTAAGTATAGTTTGTAGGTTTTATTAATTGGTGGTGAAAGTTTAGTTAAGTTTCTCTTAGTTGTCAAATTTGTCAAGGTACGAAAGTTTCATTACCTAAATTGTTTAGTTGCTTATTCCATTTTATTTTATCTTGTAATTGTAACTACTTTGTCTCCACTAATCTTAACTTGGCCTCACAAATCATAATGGCTTAGTGTTTTTTAAATGACTCTCGTATTTTATATTTTCTATTAGTTTTAAATTTATTATTTGATTCCTTTACTACATTGCATTTATGATTTATGATTTAGGATTTAAGGTCTAATTTTATTTTTAGTATTGGTATATACTGTGATGCAGAAACTGCGAATGAGAATATGGAATTTAGAGCATGAGAATTGTCAAAAAGGTTGATTGATACAAAAATCAATCAAATTTTCTTAGCTCCGTGTAATGTGGAGTAAGAATTCTCGCGCTATTTAAATTTTATTAATAAGCTATTTAAATTATATTATTAATTACATTTCTCTAATCTTTTGTGGCTTAAATGTAGATATCATTGGATTCTTACGGTGATTGACCCTAATAAGGGAGAGATTGCTATCTTGGATTCCCTATACAAAGGAATTCATGATAAAATTTGGAAAGAAGTCGTGGAATTGTAAGTTTTGTTTTGTATCTGTTTATATCTTATTTCTAGCATATTTTGCCAATGCATGCATTACGTTATTTTTATATATGAAGGGCCTTAAGGTTGTTCAATATGGAGAAGAGAAAGAATGGAAAGAAGAAGCCTGATTGGACAATACTGAAGGTATTTAATCAAACATAACTTGTGGAATTATAACTATTCATTATTAATGAAAAATTAATGTAGGTTCCGAAACAACCGGACTTGACTCAATGTGGTTTCTATGTGATGAAGTACATGAGAGAGATAGTGATAAATAGTCATCCTTGGACGATTGGTTCTCTACAATCTTTGGTAATAATTGTGTATGTTAAATTGTACAATCTTAATAATTATTTGCCTTAGTTTTATTTTCTGAATTATAATATGTACTTAACAGTTCAATGCTCATGAAAAGTATTCAAATGAAGAGATAGATGTAGTGCGATCAGAGTGGGCAGATTGTGTTCAAGAATATATAAAGGAGTAAAAGGTAATGTATATATTTTTCTAGATTTAATTGTCTGTGATAGTTGGGAAGAATGAGGTTATATTTTGTATGGATCTTTCTGAATATTCTTTAGAAAATGAGTTTGCGTACTATATATATATATATATATAATTGTTAATTGTTGTTGATGATCATTTTGATTGTGATTGTGTGAAGGATATGTAGTGGTGATGGCAAAGAAGACAATATTGGACGTATTGGTTGATGCATCACATTTTGAAGGAACGAAGGAGCAACAAGTGTTAACTCATTTGAATGCTAAGATTCCATTTATTTGGTAGTGGATCCACAAATCATGTTTACTCATTTTAGTTATATATAGTTTTTGTTAGAATTTAGCTTAAGTGTTAGTATTTTGTAATGGAATATGGTAGAATTGATTTGGACGAATCTTAATTGTAATGAATATTGAAATTTTATAATGATTATATTATAAATGAAAATGATTTTCTTATGCTTTTAAATAATAGTGAATTTCCAGGAAAAAAAATTCTTATAAATATATGATTTAATCGATTTTAACATTATAAAAGAGCATGGTTTTTTTGGGACCTACGACACTGCTCAAAAACTGAGGTGGTATATAAGAAATAAAATGGGTATTTTTCTACTACGACAACAGACAAAAGCTAGTGTGATATACAAAAAACACCATAGAACTCGGCACCTACGACACTACTCGAAAACCATAGTAATATTAATGATACAACAACGGACCCTATGCTCTCAAAGACAACAGCCAACGTCTATTGTCATAAATATCTATGACAACAGGCAATGCCTGTGGTCTTTAAGCACCTTTTTTCAAGCACCAATGACACTACCACTTACAACAACAGACATTTTCTCTAATAGACAATAGGCAATGTCAAATGTCTATTAGCTTTTCTGTAGTAGTGCATCATACTCCTGCTTTGCACCGCTGATCTCCTTCTTTAGCGCATTCGTTTTGGTGGGAGGGAAAAAATGCTCTAGGAATAGCCTCTTCATCTCTGCCCACGTAGTGATAGAATAAGGTGGAAGACTTGCGAACCATGAGTTCGCCTATGCTGTCATAGTGAAGGAAAAAGCAGCCAGTCTGAAGTGTTCCTCCGTTACCCCAGTAGGGCATTTCTTCACTTTGCAGATCTTGATGAATTCACTTAGGAAATTATATGGATCCTCTCCCTTCTTCCCGTAGTACTTAGGAAGAACATTAAGCTATCCAAGCTTAATCTCTATAGTAGTAGCAGCCGCCGGCATCCGGATCAGAGTTGGGGGGTCATCAGCTTCGTGGATGGAGAGATCACACAGTCTAGGATCGTCAGCCATGTCGCTCTCAGTACTTGCGACAGAAATTGAATCGGTTTCCTCTTCACAATCTGCGTCTGTCTCTGAATCGTGGTCTGTTTGGGCAAACAGAGCCTCTTCAGCAGCAGCAGCACTATGTTCCGCCTCAACGAACCCCTCAATTTGGGCGGACAAGTCAAGTTGCGAATCCAGCAGCTTCCTCGCCTTAGCCTCCTTTCTCAGTTTCCTTTCTGCTTTCTCAATCTCACTTTCGTATAGGAGTTTCGGCCTAGAAGATCTGCTCATAAACAAAAGAAAATAAAAAAAGGAAAATAGATCAAAGGGAAAAGAATTAGATTAACACCGCTCCCCGGCAACGACGCCAATGTGGTGGACGTCGCCAACCACCAAATAATTCCTGCGGAATTACCAAAATAAATTAGTATAATGGTAAGCAGGGTCGATCCCACAGAGAGCAGTTAAAAATTATTCAAATCCCTAAATCTATAAAAACGGTGATGCCACCACGCCTTAATTTTGAGAAGAATTAATTAAAACTAAGAATGCAACAAATCAAATAGAAATAACTCTTGAAATAAATCAATAGAAAGGTAATTCGGCTCAAATAAATCCACACTAATTTAATCTCTGATCCTCGGCTCAAATATATCCTAACCCTTGTTTTGATGATACCAAAATTCATAGGACTTATATGTAATAGACTAGAATCGTTTTGAACTCAAGTGTTAGAGTTCGTTTCTAGTTTAGTTGCGGTGTCGAAGACTGAAGACTGAAGACTGAAGAACGAAGACTGAAGACTGAAGACTGCAGATACCAACTGAAGTAGCAGTTGAAGAATCAGTTGAAGACTGATTATTTAATGCGAGCAATGGACTGATACTAAAGTCAAGTATCAGTTGAACATTCCTCCTAGGACTGATCTTCCAACGTTCAGAGGAATCCACGTACGCACAAGTACAGCCGCATTAAATGCAGAGATCTCAATATCTTATCTCTGCAGAGGTCATTCCTATCTGGTGGTTACTTTTCAGAGATGTCACATCTCCTGTCCATCAAAGAGAGCCGTTTCCACACAGACAAGGAACCTCAAAGATTGAAGCCTCAGCCCAAATTCGAATTGCTCTCCAACGGAAGAAATCTTGAGAACGATTTACGCCAACGGATCTATTCAAGAGTTCTCCTACAAATAGCGCTCGAGGATCACTTCAATCTTCACCGATTCAACGACATAAGCTGAAGCTCTGCCGAAATTGCTACTCAGCCTAAAGCTTAAACGCCCAAAGCTTGATTCGAAGAAGAGAATTCCAAAGCCAAAATCAGTCACTGCTGATTACATACATTCTCTTAGACCCTAGGCATATATCTGTTTACCCAGAAGCCAAAGGTCAAACTTGCTTCAAAGAACTTGTTCTTTGTAAGTATAGTTGGCACTCGTTTAAACCTCTCCCCCATAAGAGTGTTTGAGTGATTCGGAGTTCAGGAAGGTACTCTGAACTCTGAGTGAAAAGTCTGAGCACGAGGTGTGCTTAGCAGGGAAATCCTACGCGAGGTGTGTGGGTGCTGAAGAGGGGTTATCTTCAGTTTACGGTTGTGTGCACCAGGCAAGCACACGGGTACGGTTTGCAGTGCACCAGGCAAGCACTTGCGGAGTGGATTGTTGGTCTGATCAACCAGCCGTGGATGTAGGAAAGGGTTTTTCCGAACCACGTAAAAGTCTCTGTGTTATTTACAGCTTTCAGTTTTACATTCTTACTTGTGCTATTTCAATTGATAAAACTAAACACTGACTAACAGCAAAGAGAAACCTTAATCCAACAACTTGCTCCACCGAGGCTATTGCGAAACTAAGTTTAATTTCCGCTGCGTATGATATCAATCTGACTGAACTATCCTCTGATAGTAAGGAAGAGCGATATCATCTCTATCTTAGCAAACACGACTGAAGCCCTTACTTGGATCAGTTAAGTTCCAGTAACTTAACTGATAACTCTTTACTGAAGAGCTTTCAGTATCAGTCGTCAACCCTGTTGGTCAAAACTGATTTCAGTAAAACAGGAGTCTTAGTTTGCGTGTAAAGTTTCGTTTTAATCTCTGACTGAGATCCCTCTGATTGAGGTCAGTAGATAGTCAGAAAAATAGCCTATAGGTGTATTCCCCCCCCCATACACCTATTCGAGACCCCCCGGACCTAACAATTGGTATCAAAGCAGGTTGTTTGCAAGAACTATCTGTATCTGACTAGGTTCTATTTGAACTAGATCCTTTTGGGGAATCGCTGTCTTTGATCAAAAATCTTTTCTCAAGACTTCTCTTGAGATTGCTTGCTCTGTGTTCGTTTCCTGTTTCCTGTGTGCTTCTCCCTACTTTCTCTAACAATGTACAGGAACAAGAAAGATTTCTCCAGTGATTATATTCATACATATTTTCGAGGAATCAGCGGACTTGAGTTGGGATCATTGGATTCTGATGAAGAAGAAAGATTTATCTTTCCAAAAGAAAACATGAGTCCAACCCACTCATAATCAGAAAAAACGAGCAGATATGATCAGACACGACTAGAGTATCAACACCTAAGCACGAGATTTGAAAATCTCCTTAGGGAGCACAAACAGATCATCAAAGAGACTGATCTTGTGCAAGATGCTCGAAGAATCGTCATGCGCCACTTCATTACAGATGAAGACGAAGCAGACAAAAGAGATGTACAGGAGCGCAGACTGATCAACAGACTGAACTTCTTCAGTCTCAGAAACAAGAACTTCTACTACGTCTCAAGGAAGCAGAAACAGAATTCAAAATGGCGTCAGAAGTTTTTGAAAGAGTGATTCATGAGGAATCACTACAGCACAGAAGAAAGATGGAACGTGAAAGGAGCGTGCAGCAACAGCCAACGGACTCGAAATCAAAGGAGAATCAGTCATAAAACTCAGGGGGAACTTACACTTCAAACAATGATGTAACTAGTGTTAAACACTGTGTAAGTTTCTCTCAACAATTCACTTGTATCTATGACCGCTGTTCTTAATTATTTTCAGCTGTATTGTGCTAAGTCTGACGTGTCTAACTAATTACACTCTTCATTTTATGAAATAGACACGTGCACATTTATTTTAAAATGGTTGTCATACGATCACACGAACCCGCCCTTTTTACTAACAAGCGGAAGTGATCCACGTGTAACGACTCCATTTGCACGGATTTCAAACGATTATTGAAACCGCCTTTTGCACGATCTTTCACACTCTCTTCAAAAACGTTTCATCTTCGACTAAAGATTTACTCAATCTCTGAGAAATCTTAGTGTGCAAAATTTCTTGAGTGTGCATTTTTCTGCAAGACTAACAGTAAGAATCCACAGTTCTATCTCTGTGAGAATCAATCTTCAGATTTTTGCAGAAAACCTCTCAAAAAAATCCAAATGGGAAAATCAGCATCACTACAAGTTGTGTGTTACGAATTTGTTGTCATACTGGAGTCACTCCAACAGTTTGCTGATTTCAACAAGATCAGTGAGATCTTAGAACGACATGAATGGATGAAGTTCGTCCAATGCTCACCTGAATTTCTTCTCGACGAGTCGATCATCCGAGAATTCTACGACAACATCAAAACAGATGAATCAACTAGTGAACTCAAAACTGAGATTTCTGTTTTCACAAATGAAGATTTCTCAGAATCAACCAAGATGTCCATCAACATTTCTAATGCGGTGAGAGAAATGTTCAACCTTCCAAATGATGGGCCACCTCCATTCTTCACCGATGAAGAAGCCACAGAACACATGAAAGAAGCTCTGACAAGCAATGCATCTACCGATTGCGTCATCACCAATGTTCTGAGCATATCAAGAATTCAGCTTCATCTCAGACCCATTGCCAAGATGATCAAGAAATGCTGGTTTGGCACTCTTGGATCCCCTGGTCATCTTTTAAGACCACACAAACTTGTGTTGATCGCCCTGATGCAGAAAGGCCCATTCAACTGGGAGAAGGCCTACATTCAGATTCTCACTGAAGAGAAGAAGGAATCTCACTCCACAAAACATCTGCGTCAAGGAACAAGAGTCTCAGCACTCATTCTTCATAGTGCTAAGGAGACACCTTGCTTCTGGAAGAACACTACTCAAGTGTCTTCCACCATCCATCTGTTTGAAAAACATAAAAGTTCACTCAAAGGGAATATTAATATCTCGACTGAAATTCCTCTCCTCACTTCTGAGCCACGATACAAGACTCGAGGCTCAACCAAAAGAAAGTTCGAAAGCGTGTCGTCTCCAGTCAAGATCTCGCTGGACACCCCTCAGAAATCTCACAATAAGGAACATGAAGAGGATGCACCTATATCTCCTGAAGAAGTTCCAATGCCAAGCACGGGAACTCCTCAACAACAGGCTCCGTCTATTCCTCCAACAGATGAAGGAAACCAATCGACAGAGGAGACACAAGCAACCTATGACAGAGAAAAGGAATCTAAAGAACTTCCTCTCAGAGGTTTCTTCCATTACTGTCTTGAAGGGTTCAATAAGAAGGCAAAGTTTGATGAAGCTACTAACGTCAATGCCGCATCTTCATTCTCAACCTTTGTCAATCAAACTGCCCTTCTCAAAAATTTCGTGACACAACTGTTCGAACACTGTGTCACAACCCTTTTTCCCACTGTCTTAGCCTCCCTGAATCCTGAAGAGTTCCAAGGTCTTGTCAGCTATTTCTTCTTTATCTTCGTCAAAACCCTACCCAAATCCCAATACAAGGAGATTGATGAAGTTCTCACTGAAAGAGAGATGGAAGCCTTGGAGAATAGCATCTTTGAGAAGTTCAGAGTCACAAATGTTTGGGATGGCATCCACAACTGGGCACCCAACTTCTGACTGTACCTCACTTCCAGAGGTCTTCTCAAAGACGATAATGCTGAGGACTTCGAAGTCCACCATGAATCTCCACCGCACCAGACTGCTACAGCCAAAGCAACAGAAGAAGGGACGTCAGCCGAAGAACCAGAGCCTACTGAAACTACCACTGATGAAAGAGTTCAGATGTTGGAAGAGAGGCTGCTCATTCAAGAAGAAGTTTCACTGGAAATCGAGAATAAATTCAGTGAGGTCCCTGAGTCTGATGACAAGGACAAACGAGAAGATGACAGAAAAGGAAAAGGGAAGCTGACTGAAGAACCAAAAGGAAGTCCTCCAAGGAAGCCAAGCAAACAACTCCGAATCAACTAAGGACTAATAAAGATCAAGGAATGTCATCTAAACAGAAACTCGTTATTGTGATATGATGTTCTTAGATTGTATTAGTTCGTCCTTCCTTATTGAGTTCTTCCACACTTTTGTTTTGAAATATTGCTCTTTACTGAGTTTAAGCATATTCATGTTTATTCAGTCTTTGTTCCCATTGCCTAATTTACACTTGATGATTATGGGTTATCTTATTTAGGGGGAACACTGTTTAAGCTTTTTCAGTACTTGACTGTTGCCCTTACTGATTGTTTGGGAACTTGTTCGTATTCTCTACGACTAGGTCTAGTAATGGTACTAGGGGCTATGAGTGATTTTGATTAACTAATGACATTGCGTTCTGTTTTGGGTTTTCAATTTACAAAATCTCTTTTTGTGCATATCTTTTCAAATCATTGCATGCACCATACGCCGCCTATTTACGGCAAGAGATTATGACAAATATTCTATATCAGTTCATATCTCATATTTCTAGGCATCTGTCTGACGAGCATTTATTACGGACGTCAAAAATTATTGTAATTGATTTGGCGCGCAGATTTCAAACCGCCCACGTCTTTTCGATTGCCCTAGGAAACTGTTCATCTCCCACGATCACACTTTCTCCATTACTGCCATTCCTCATTCTCCATCACTTTTGCACTCTCTCTCTAACATTCAAATCCACAGCACTCTACTGTGAGATCACTACCCGCAAATTTCTCTTCAACAGATTTCTCATTCGAAATGGCTAAAACTGCCATGAAGAAAACTGACAACGAGAAGGAAGCTCCAAGAGAGAAAGATGTCCGATATGAGCAGACGGTGCACACAGAATCCTTTGAAGAAAATCCGGAATACTCAAAGGTATCAGGAATTATTCACCAGAACGGTTGGATGAAATTTATCACCAGTGAACCGAAGTATCTACTCGAAGACGCTGTTAGAGAATTCTACAGGAATCTCAAGTTCAACGATTCCGAAGAATTAATCTCTAAAGTCAGTATCATCAACGGAGCAAACTGCAGAAAAGAGACTCTCAACGTCTCTAAGATTGTCAGGGAATTGTTCAATCTTCCAAACAACGGATATCTCCTCTCGTCATTGACTGATGATGAAGCAAATGAAACTCTCAAGACTGCACTGAAGGATAAATCAGAATCAACGAAGAGTCAAGTCACTCTTTCTCATCTCCATCCAGAGTTTGCAATGTTGGGCAAAATTATCCAGAAATGCTGGATAGGTGCTACAGGGACTCCCGACAAAGCCTCTCAACCGCAGAAGAATGTCATGGCTGCTCTTATGAAGAAAGAATGCTACAACTGGGAAGAAGCTTACCTGAAGCTTTTTTACAATGAAGCTCACAACACAAGGCCGGCGACGATGGTCCGACAAGGGAACAGGGTATCCCAGATCATCATCGAGGGGACAAAGAAGCACAAATATGTGCAATGGCCTAAGATGATCAAATTCACAGACAGCCTGCGTCTCTTCAAACTGGCCAGAAGAGATCCCAAACCTTCCTCGAAGGCGAAGGTAATTGACATCTCTTCTCCTCCATCATCTGATTCTGAAGCCCTTGATTCACCTCCTTCAAATCCTCGCACGAATATGCCACTGCGTGTTCGTACCACCCTCCCCAAGAAACCATCAGTACCAACTAAGATGCCTTGGAAACTCTCTCCAAGATCCAAAGGCAAAGCAGTTGTGGAAACTGTACCAGAACCAGCTTCCACCTTTATCTTCAAAGGTACTCAAGAAGCTGTTGAACTTCAGTCTGAAGCTCAACAAATTGCCACCAATCGCCTTCGACGCATAATTGGTGATGTTAATACGTCTTTAGAAGTCTACCGGGACCTTCATAGACTTCTCACGTATACTCTTCTGAAGACAGCGCCATGTCCAAGAATCAACAGTCTTCACAGCCCTGAAGCTGAAGACTCGTTTGAGATGGAAGAGGCTTCCTTGATCAGCCTATTCCAAATTGAACATGTTTGGGACGTAATTCATAACTTTGACAGTTTTGCCATGAATTACTTGAACTCCTCCACACAATTCAGATGCCTTTTGTCACTAAACGACGATGCCGGGACATCAAAGGTGTTGGACGAGCCTCTCATCATAGAGGAAGTTACTGTTGACCCTGATCTCCTATTGATGAGACTCCACAACCGGCGGAAGCTACTGTTGACCCTGCCACCGATGTTCAACCAATGACTGACTCAAACAGTCAACCGGAGCTAACATCTGCTCATCCAACATTTCCTGCTGAAGCAGACCAGACTAGCATCACTGTAGCTGATGCTCCTTCTTCAGTAGAAGAAGAGAGATCAGCAGACAACGTTGATCGACCAATTTCTGAAGAACGAGTTGACAACATCCTCCAGTCTCCTCCGACTTCATCAACACTCTTGAACACTGATGTCAGTCAAGAGCAAGAAATTCCACAATCTGTCGAAGAAAGAACAGATCGCCCTGATCCAACCAGTCAAGCAGAGGCCTCCACATCCAAAACTAATGAAGAGCATCAGCAAGAGCAGAATTATCCTGACGAATCAGATGTTCCAACAGAACACGTCGAGCTTCCTCGCGCAGAAGGACCTGTTCTATTTGATTCGGATGCGGAAACTGATGAGCGCCTCACCGTCTGGAAACATAATCGGCCGCGTAGACATCTACTACGAATCTCTGAAAATGAAGAAAGACCAATGGATGTACTGCTGAACCAGCTTGTTGATCAAAAGTTTGAAATTGACTCACTTAAGTACGAGCTCGAACTACAGCAAATCTATGGTAAAAAGTTCGTGAAGAAGCTCAAAGAAGTCGAGAAACAGGCAACAGCAGACATGGTCTATCATGCCGGCTTGATTAATGGACTCAAACTGCGGATGAAGGCACAGAAAAAGGCTCTGATCGATTATAAGATTGAAATGCTTGATCCAAAGACTGGTATCACCAAAATTTGGAAGGATCACACGGAACTGCACACCCTCTTTCTTGAATCAGAGATTGAAAGGAAGACACAGTACGTTGGTCTAACTACAAAGATTCAGCAATTGGAACTTGAGTTCCTAAAGACGTTGATGCCGAGAACCGAGGTCAAGGAACTCATTGCAACGACTGTACAGCCTATCATGGACCGACTGGCACAGGTGGAAAGGTAACTCCAACAAACCAAAGAATCTCCTGACTCCGCTCTCGTTCAGAAGATGCTTACTGATCTTCAAGAGTTACAAAGCCGACTTCCTCCAGCTAATGCCAAAAAGGGGGAAGAGGATATATTGAGGCGTATGCAAAGAGAAGCAGAAATGATCCCCTCTGTTTTCAACAGGCTGAAGAAATCACTGCAAGGGTTGCCCCCACTTTCGCCTCAGTTGAAGCTAGCAGAAAGAGAAGCAGAGAAAGCCCTTCAAGTGAATCAGAACTGAAGAAGAAGAAAACTGTCGACTTCATTTCAACTCTAAAAGAAAGTCAAAAGCTTGAACATTTTCTCAAGAGTGGATTGATTGTATCTTATCTGGAAAAGTTTGAGCGACCAGATAAATGGATATCGTCAGAGTTGAATGATTGGTGGGAACAATTCAAGGAACGTTACACCAAATGGATGGTGTTTGCAAGTATCCAAGGCGACAAGGAGCGCAGGTATGAAGCCTGGAAATACTTCCTAATGCATTTGCAAGAACGAGAGCTTGTTAGTCAAATGTTGGAAGCTCAGAAGATTTATGGACAAGGCATACCTGACCCTCAGAAGAAAGTAGTGACTCCACCAAGGTTCAGGAATGATGTCGACAGAGAAAAGATCAAGAAAGAAGTCAGAACTGTTTGCAGGATTTGGAACTTTCATCCAGACTCCGATAATGCCAGAAAGGTATGGGAAGCAGTCTTCAAACTCTACAATCAGAAACCCTGAGTCTGTTGAAGGTCCTCTGTAATGTTCTTTTTCTACTTTCAAGTTGTAATTCAGACTGATGTTTTATCAGTCTTTCCTCAATAAAAAGAGCTACTTCTTTTTTATCTCAACCTGAAGACAATGACTCTTTGTCCAGGCTCTGATTATGGTTTTTCTGTCTTCTTTTTAGTTCTGTTTTTAGAACTGTTTTCGTTCTTGCTCTAAGTACAGGTTGTTTAGGTTCTATTGTTAAGGGGGAACTGTTTTCACCCCTTGTTTAGAACTTGTACTGTGAGTTCAGTCTTTTTGTTGTCTAGAACTGCTGTGTGGTTTTGGCATCATCAAAAAGGGGGAAATTGTTGGGAACCTTGTGGAATATCCTAACCCTTGTTTTGATGATACCAAAATTCATAGGACTTATATGTAATAGACTAGAATTGTTTTGAACTCAAGTGTTAGAGTTCGTTTCTAGTTTAGTTGCGGTGTCGAAGACTGAAGACTGAAGACTGAAGAACGAAGACTGAAGACTGAAGACTGCAGATACCAACTGAAGTATCAGTTGAAGAATCAGTTGAAGACTGATTATTTAATGCGAGCAATGGACTGATACTAAAGTCAAGTATCAGTTGAACATTCCTCCTAGGACTGATCTTCCAACGTTCAGAGGAATCCACGTACGCACAAGTACAGCCGCATTAAATGCAGAGATCTCAATATCTTATCTCTGCAGAGGTCATTCCTATCTGGTGGTTACTTTTCAGAGATGTCACATCTCCTGTCCATCAAAGAGAGCCGTTTCCACACAGACAAGGAACCTCGAAGATTGAAGCCTCAGCCTAAATTCAAATTGCTCTCCAACGGAAAAAATCTCGAGGACGATTTACGCCAACAGATCTATTCAAGAGTTCTCCTACAAATAGCGCTCGAGGATCACTTCAATCTTCACCGATTCAACGACATAAGCTGAAGCTCTGCCGAAATTGCTACTCAGCCTAAAGCTTAAACGCCCAAAGCTTGAATCGAAGAAGAGAATTCCAAAGCCAAAATCAGTCACTGCTGATTACATACATTCTCTTAGACCCTAGGCATATATCTGTTTACCCAGAAGCCAAAGGTCAAACTTGCTTCAAAGAACTTGTTCTTTGTAAGTATAGTTGGCACTCGTTTAAACCTCTCTCCCATAAGAGTGTTTGAGTGATTCGGAGTTCAGGAAGGTACTCTGAACTCTGAGTGAAAAGTCTGAGCACGAGGTGTGCTTAGCAGGGAAATCCTACGCGAGGTGTGTGGGTGCTGAAGAGGGGTTATCTTCAGTTTACGGTTGTGTGCACCAGGCAAGCACACGGGTACGGTTTGCAGTGCACCAGGCAAGCACTTGCGGAGTGGATTGTTGGTCTGATCAACCAGCCGTGGATGTAGGAAAGGGTTTTTCCGAACCACGTAAAAGTCTCTGTGTTATTTACAGCTTTCAGTTTTACATTCTTACTTGTGCTATTTCAATTGATAAAACTGAACACTGACTAACAGCAAAGAGAAACCTTAATCCAACAACTTGCTCCACCGAGGCTATTGCGAAACTAAGTTTAATTTCCGCTGCGTATGATATCAATATGACTGAACTATTCTCTGATAGTAAGGAAGAGCGATATCATCTCTATCTTAGCAAACACGACTGAAGCCCTTACTTGGATCAGTTAAGTTCCAGTAACTTAACTGATAACTCTTTACAGAAGAGCTTTCAGTATCAGTCGTCAACCCTGTTGGTCAAAACTGATTTCAGTAAAACAGGAGTCTTAGTTTGCGTGTAAAGTTTCGTTTCAATCTCTGATTGAGATCCCTCTGATTGAGGTCAGTAGATAGTCAGAAAAATAGCCTATAGGCGTATTCCCCCCCCCCCCCCATACACCTATTCGAGACCCCCCGGACCTAACATCAATTAATCCCTATTAACCAACGAGTTATAGGATACCGTGATACGCACTGACATACCCCAATTCCTACTTACTATGTCGATAGACGGCTAGATATGCTAGTCTTGTCTATTTCCCTTATTAAAATATAACCTAGCTGGATACGCCAGTCTTAGATTTAATATTCCACTAGCATTAAGGTGAAGGAACCCCATTTATATCAATTATCCTAGATACGCTAGTAATAATTAATATACCAATTAATTCCTACTACGAACATGGTAGTTTTGTCACTAGTCAGCCCTATTCCAACAATTACGGATTGGAGGTGCTAATTGACTATAATCCAATTAAACCTAAGTCGATCAGGCTTAAATAAAAGAGTTAATATATAAATATGGCCACTTTCATATAGAAAAATTAAAATTTGGCCTATGAAATAAAAATATTAAAAATTGGCCAGTTTTTATGTAAAAGTACAAAATTACCCCGTACTTTAAAATATAAAAAATTAGCCACCCATAATCTTCTCACCCCTAAACTTCTCTCTATCAAAAACGCTCCCCTCTCTCTCTCTCTCTCTCTCTCTCTCTCTCTCTCTCTCCAGAGTAGCTACGCGGCGGTGGCGGCGCCGGAGCTGACAACGGCTCGCGGTCCTAGGCTTCGGCGGGAGATGGCGTTGTCGGCGACGCTGACCTTGGCGGTGGCTGCTGCTGCAATTTCCCGTGCTTCAGATCCGAGAATTGGGAGCGGATTCCGCCGTCGGCCGGAGAGGGCGAGGCGATTGGCTGGAAGGAAGCGGCGGTGGCGATGGTGTGGCAGCTGCGGCAAGGAGACGAGATAGAGAGATCTAGGGGAAGGCAGGTTGGGCGCTGATCGTCGTCGCGTCACCTCTTCTGCCTGCAGATCTGTTTGAATCTGGGGACGACGATCCCTCTGCCGCGGGATGGATGATGCCGGCAGTGAGATGCCGTGCAGATCTGCAGATCTCGTCGACAATGATCGACAGATCTGGACATTTTGGAGCTCGATTTTGCGTCGGACGATCGGCAAATGGTCTTGGCAGAGGCTCCGCACCAAATTCTGAATCCTCTCTCTCTCTTTGTTGCGCCGCCTCCTCCAACTTCGAATCGTCGTAGCGCCACCTCCTCCGACGATAGAGCTGCTCGAACTCTCTCTCCCTCTACGCTGCAACAGTCGCCGCCAGCTTCCTTCGATTTCAGCTAACACCGCTGTGGCTTCAGCCTCCGCCCGCGGCGAGGTCACCGGCGGAGCTGTTGCTGCTCCGCACCAACCGCAGACAAAACTTGTAAATATTGAACTATTTAAAACCACATATTGCTTCACAATGTTTGATTTTAAGGTTTAACCTTTTGAATTAGAAACCAGCACCGTGTGGTTTGGAGCCTGGAGGTGTGTGCTTCACAATGTTTGATTTTGAGGATTAAAATTTTGAATTAAAAATCAGTAACGTCTGGTTCAGAGATTTGCTATATAATGTTTGATTTTGAGTTTAGAATTTTGAATTAGAAACCTGCAACATGTGGTCTGGAGGTTTTGAATTTTGAATCATTTAAAATCACAACAATTTGATGGTATTTTGCAACAGTTTGGAGGTTTAGAGGAATTGATGTATTTTGATGGTAAATTGAGTTGTTGTATTTTGGTGTTGTACAACAATTTGATTGATCTGTATAATTATATAATTATTTTTTTAACGTTCTTAAATTCACAACCAAATTTATGAATTCACAACAGCTTAATGTTTTTGAATTCACGACCACATCTATGAATTCACAACTTAATATTCTTGAATTCACAACCAGATCTATTAATTCACAACTAAAACTAGAATTCACAATCAAAATAAATTATATTTTTATTGTGAATTCAAACTTTAAAAACTCAAATTCACAACTACTTGAATTCACAACCAAAATAAATTCTAGTTGTGAATTAAATTCAGGTTGTGAATTCGACTGATTGTGAATTCACAACCAACATAAATCTGGTTGTGAATTAAATTTTGGTTGTGAATTCGTTTGTTGTGAATTCACAACCAAAAAATTCTAATTATGAATTAAAATTTGGTTGTGAATTCGACTAGTTGTGAATTAAATTTTGACTGTCAATTCGACTAGTTGTGAATTCACAAACAAAAAAATCTGGTTGTGAATTCGACTGGTTGTGAATTCTCAATTCACAACCAGTGTGAATTCACAACCAAAAAATTTTGGTTGTGAATTCATACTGGCTGTGAATTGCGGGATTTTTTAAAGGGGTGATGTAAAGTGGATATTTTTTTAATTTTTAATGTGGAAGGGTATTTTGGCAACAGTGGCCATTTTTTAATATTTTTATCTTAGTGGACAATTTTTAGTTTTACAATATGAAAGTGGCCATTTTAAAAATCCACTCTAAATAAAATTAGAATTATCATTGAACCTAGGAATTAATCGGAATCAATAGGAATCAATTTTAAATCAATTAGGTCTCACAGATCATTAAATTAGAGTTTCATTATTCTCGCCGAATTAAAAGTTTAGCTACTCATGCTTAAATTAAGAACAAGCAACGAAATAATAGTAAACATAGAACAAGAGAATAAATTAAATTGCAAAGAAAATAAAATAACCACTCTGGAATGAAAAGAGAAATCGTCTGCACTAAAAACTAAAGCAAAAGGATGAACGTAATAACAGTAAACTAATAAGTCTAAGTCTAAAGTTTGCGGCTGCCAAGGGAAAGATGATCTCCAGGAAAAGACGAAAATTAGGGCAAGGAATTATATCTTATGCAAGATGAAAATTAAGCCCTATTTATAGACTTCAAATCCTTCTTGATCACTATGGAAGTTGCCATGCAAAGCTGGACTCTGAAAGGAAATAGAATCGTGCAAGATAAGGCAACTCTCCAGCTGTGTCGCGTGCTGCAAGTCATCTCCATTCTGGCCGAATTCGCGGCTCTCGCCAGAGGAACGGCTTCCGCTCTGGCGCACTTGTCTGCTCTGACTCCCAGTTTCTCTGGCGATTCACTTCGCTACTTTGACATTCGGTTCCTCTGGCTTCTTGATTTCTCTGCTCTGGCTTTTCTCCCCTCTGACTAGTGACTCCTCTGCTCTGACTAGTTGACTTCGCTGCTCTGGCTTTTCTCCCCTCTGACTAGTGACTCCTCTGCTCTGACTAGTTGACTTCGCTGCTCTGGTGATTGGTTCCGCTGCTCTGGCTTGCAGCGCGGGGTTTTAGCTCTGGCGCGGGCCTTCTCGGCTCTGACACGGGGCTTCGCTTCTCTGAATCTTTATTGCTTCTCTGCTCTAAAGGAAATAGAATCGTGCATTCAAAGGTAAGTCCAACTGTATCGTGCTCTGCAAGTTATCTCAACTCTGGCGAGAATTGTCTACTCTGGCATCATAAGCGAACTCTGGAAATTCGGTTCTACAAAGGTATGACAGAGCTGAGAGTCAGTTCTGGCATTAGCGAGCAAAGTTCAGCTCTGAATATGTTGACTCTGGAGAAATATGTTGACTCTGTCGATCTTTAGCTCTGGTCTGTCGAGTTTGTTCTGCTCTGACAAGTTTGTTATGCTATGGAGATTTCAGCTCTGATAGGGAAGTTCAGCTCTGGAGATTTCAGCTCTGACTCTGCAAGTCAGCTCTGCTCTGGCATTTACGCTCTGCTCTGGCGAGCCTCTCTGCTATGCTCTGCACGCGGGCTTTTCAGGTCTGGTGCGGGCTTTTGGAATTGATTGCGCTGAATGTTCCCTTGCTGCTGATACCTTGGAGGGTATTGTTGGGAGTAGTTTGGCTGCGGTGCATAGGGCTGTTGTCCTCTCCATCCACCATTAAAATTCTGTTGCCCTTGATTATAGCTCTGCCCATACTGCAGTCTGCTCTGTCCGTCTGGTCTGCTCTGGAATCCTTGTGCAGAGTGTACTTCAGCTTGCCCTTCCGACGTGAACTCGCCCATTCTGTGACACTGATCCACTCCGTGGTTAAAATCACCACAAATCCCACAAGGCTGTACATTTTGCATAGGGGCAAGGGGCGGTTCCATTGATTTATGCTTAATTTACTCTATTTTTGAGGGTTTATACGTGCGTGTTTAAAGATAATCTTCTGGAATTTGGTGCGTTTATGGTGTATTTTATGCTTTGCAGGAGATTTAGGCTCTCGAGATGGAAGAATGCAGTTTTGGATGAATTTGGATGAATCTGGCGTTTTCCAGAGGAACCGACATCTCCAGAGCAGAGAAATCACCAGGAATCGCCAGAGAAATCAACATGTCAGAGAAGTCGCTAGTCAGAGAAGTCAAGTCCTCAATTTCAGAGGAGTCACCATTCCTCTGAAGAAGGCCAGAGCTGAAGAAGACCAGAGCGGAAGACATTCCGCTGGTGACCCATTTCGCTGACGAAATACCAGAGATATCACCCATTCCTCTGGCGAATGCCAGAGAGATCATCATTCCGCTGGCAAACCACTTCTCTGGCGAGGTCAGAGAAATCATCTAATCCTCTGGCGTGACCAGTTACTCTGGTGACATCCATTCCTCTGGCGAGAACTGCGAATTTAGCACGAGTGGGAGTATTTTCCAGAAGCGCACATCCAGCTGGAGAGTTGACTTATTTCACACGATTCTATTACCTTTAGAATTCTACTTTGCATGGCAACTTCCATGTTGATCCGAAGGGAATCTGAAAACTATAAATAGGTCCTCTTTTGACCTATTGAGAGGATATCCGAGAACCCTAGCATTTATACTTTAGTTTTTAGCTTTAGAATTTTATTCCTTTCTAGTTTTAAGGCTTGGATCAAGATTGAAGATTCAAGCCGCTACTTCAGTTTTTATTCGGTTTTTATACAATTCAGTTTTTACAATTGCGTTCAATTTAATTATGCTTTTGTTTTATTTTGCTATGTCTGGCTAGTTTCTTTTAGCTGATTCTAGGGTTTGTAAATAGTTGATTGAATTTATGTGATTTATTTGTTAATATCTTTGTGCCTTCCAGTTTATGATTCATAATTCCTGGTGCTTATTTTCTTGTGAATTATCTGATCAATAGTTTGCATGTTTAGCTATTCGGTTTGAGACCTAGCGGAGATAACTGTTTAGCGGATTCAGGAATGTATGATATAATTTTAACCTTGAGACCTAGCGGAGATAGGTGGATCATAGGGAGCTATTCTTAGGAACTTTTGGGAGTTAGTAGATTTTCTTGAGACCTAACGGAGATAGATAATTTACTAATCTACTATCGTTGCTGCTCTAGCGAGAGTAATTGATTAATTAAGTGATCTTTCATCATAACTGGATTAAATTGGTACATAGGATTAATAGATTTATTGCGTAGCTTTAATTGATGAATTTACTACCCTAGGATCAGTTGTCTTTTAATACTTGATTTTTCCTACGTGTTTAGATTTATCGTTATTTGCGTTTTAGTTTAAATCAATCTTTACTTTCGTTGCCTGAATATTACTAGAGTTTAATTAGGATTATTTGGAGTGATTCGTTATAATAGTCCATGTGGATACGATACTCGGTTACTTTTACTTGCTACAATTGCCTGTGTTAGATGCGGTATTTGTTGCTAAGAAATTAGTGATCATCCATTCTTCCCATCTTCATTTGCTACACATCTCGCATAATTGAGGCCAATTGTTTCTGCATCTCAAACTAGTTCGTCACAACTGATTTACATGTATTTTCACTCCTTTATCGTGTTATTCTTTAGCGTTTTGGGCGTTTCTTGCTGAGTTGTTGAGTTGTCTATGGTTTAGATTGCATACTTTGTGGAATAGACTACTCATCCGTGCTCGTGCTGTTTTTACAGGTTATTGGACTCGATTTGTGAAGTTATGGATGAAGTATAGTGAAGTACGTGAAGAGACGAGTTCATAGGCGCGAACGGGGCTCAAATCGGGCATCGAATGAGCAAGAATAAGCGTCGGGAAGTTCGCGGGTCGGAGCGCACGCGCTGGAAGTCGCGCGGTCCGGGCATGCGGCCGCATGCCACGGCCGCGCGACGGAGCAGAAGTTGCTGGAGGGCCGCGCGGGCCAGCCACGCGAGCTCGCGCGGTCTGGCCATGCGGCCGCGCGACGTAGCCGCGCGAGGCGCCGAGTTTCCGCCCAATTTTTGGATTTTTAGCTTTGTACGCGATTTTGGGTTATTTTTTAGTCCTACTTGACCTAGGGCATATAAATACTCCCCAAGAACTTATTCTCCATAGCTCTTATCAATCTTTTATCATTTTCTACATCTTTTGGAGAGCTGTGCGAGACGGAGCAAGAGCAAGATTGAAGATTCTCAACTTCACTACGGTTTTTCATTGTTGAATGTTTATTTGTGTTTTGAGATATTGTTTTTCTAGTCATATGTCAATGTGTGGCTAGAATCCTTTTTCCCAGGGTTTAGGGAGTAGACATGATTCGAATTACTGACTGTTTGATTCAATTAATTGAGTTTGTTATTCCTTTTTATGTTCTTGTTATAATTGTTTGCTTTATTGCTTGATCACCAATTTAACATAATCATAGGTTTTAATTTGAGATCGGGAGATAATAATTATTACCTGAACTAAGAACATAAAACACATTTATTTTAATTCTAAAGGGAATTGATAATTGTGAGGGCGTCAATCCTAGGAACTTTTAGGAGTTACATGTTAGAAGTGTGATCCAGGGATGGTAACCTTGCATGTAATCAACGGTTTATATGCCACGGGAGTGTGTATGAACTATCTTAGAGATTGCTTTAGGAATCATCTTATTAATTGAATTAAACATGTTAGTGAGGAGAATCTGTTGAAACCTTTGCCTTGGGAAATTCTCTCTTTTCTGTTACTCCGCATTCTTATAGCTTGATTTCTTTTCTTTTCAATTTTTATTTATTTAATTTGTTTTCAAAATCAAAATGTTAATTTTCATTTTTCCAGATAGGGTAAAGTAATTTAGGATAGGAATTGATAATAATTAGTCTCTGTGGATTCGACCTTGTAACTGCTATACGCAATTGCACCCTTACACTTGCGGCGTGTTAATAAAATAGTGAACAAGTTTTTGGCGCCGTTGCCGGGGACTGATTTTTATCAGTACTATCTGTTGATTGTTTGAGACTAATCTGGATTTTTATTTCTGTTTATTTAAATTTTGTTCTTTGTTTTTCTGTGGTTCTAATTCTTGTGTTTGGAGCTTTCCAGGTAGTGAATGAACACACGATCTCAGAATCTTCCTCTTGAAGATTTTGATCCTGAGATTGAAGCTACGCTCCGCCTTAACAACAGCAAGAAATCTCAAGCTACACTCATTACTATGGCCACCGCAGAAGAACTTCGTGCCTTGAAAGAACAGCTGCAGAGTCTGATGGATGCTCAGAAAACTTTGGAAAATCAGAAGCAGTCGTCGATCAATGAGGTATTTACTCCGCAATATCAGTTTATGAGCCTCCAAGAGTCAACGCAAATAATTTTGAGCTCAAGACTGGTTTGATCACGATGGTGCAGCAAAACCAGTATGGAGGTAAAGCCGTGGAGGACCCAAATGCGCATCTAGCGCAATTCCTGGAGTTGTGCAGCACTGTTCAGATGAACGGAGTCCACGATGATATTATACGACTCCACCTTTTTCCATTCTCACTCCGGGATAAGGCAAAGTCATGGTATCAAACTCTGCAGCTGGGAGCTAATCCAGTATGGGGGGATGTGGCGGATCTTTTCCTACGGAAGTTCCATCCTCCCGGGCTTACATTGAAGTTAAAGATGGATATTTTCCAATTCCAACAGTTCGATGGAGAGACACTAGCAGAGACATGGGAGAGATACCAGAAGAAGCTGAGGAAGTGCCCGTCCCATGGCTTTGATGAGGGGACTCTGGTGGTCATATTTTATAACGCTTGTCGAGAGCGCACCAGGATGTTCACGGATACAGCTGCCGGGGGTTCCTTGCTTAAGAAGGGGAGTTCTGCAGCAATGGAGATCATTGAGAGCATGGCCACCACGAGCTATCAATGGCCATCCGAGAGAGTTCACTTGAAGAAAGTCGCAGCTACCTCCAGTTCGGACCCTATGGCGTTGATTGCTACTCAGCTGGCAGAGCTGACTTCAAAAATTACAGCTTTGACTATTGGAAATCCTGAGTCGACTGTAGAGACCCCGACAAGCGTAGAAGACGTCAACTACATTAATGGCAGAAACTACGGGAACTTTCAGTATGAGCAACAGGACGGATGCAATAGTGGACAACAGTTTCATCATGGAGGGCGTCCACACCCAAATTTGGCGTATGGGAATCCCAACAATGCAATTCAACCTCCACCAGGCTTCTCGGTAACCAATGGAATGATAAATGAAGAGAAAAAGCCGAATATAGAGGAGTTACTGATGAAGTTCGTGTCCAAATCCGACGAGAGGATGGAAAAGCTAGAGTCCAATGCCATTGTTGTGGGGACTCAAATGAAGATATTCGAGACCCAATTGGGTCAAATAGCCACCGCCGTCAACAAACTCCAACAGTCGGGTAATCTCATAAACAATGCCAAAGTGAATCCAAAGGAGCAGTGCATGGCCATTGGATTGAAGAATGAAGCCACCTCTGAAGGTAGCCATGGATCTCGTGAGATGGAGAGAGGAGAGCTATCGTGGAGAGTCCATGAGGAAGGCCGACGACTTCCACCTCATCTGCGTCCTCCTGGGTGGATGCCGTTTTCCCAGCGTCATTTTAAGATGGTTGATCTGCCGAGCGGGACTACACAGGAAGGGGCCATGACGGAAAAAGATAAGAGTGCACAACAGATTGAAGAAAGAGCTGAGGAGGTCACTGCTGAGGTTTCTGGCAGAAAGAAGGATGAAAAGCAAAAAGCTACTTCGCCAGCAACTGTGACTACACCTCTCCCTCAGCGCCATAAGAAAGAGAGGGGGCAAGATCAGTTCTCCAAGTTCTTAGAGATCTTCAGGAAAGTACATATTAATATTCCATTGGTGGAAGCACTGCAGGAGATGCCGCAGTATGCTAGATTCCTGAAAGACATTATCTCGAGGAAGAGAAGGCTGGGAGAGTTTGAGACAGTGAATCTCGATGAAGAATGCAGCGCAATCTTGTAGAGAAAGCTGCCGGCGAAGGTCAAAGATCCGGGCAGCTTCACACTTTCCTGCATTATTGGAGGCCAGCATTTCGGAAAGTCACTCTGCGACCTGGGGGCGAGCATAAATCTCATGCCTCTATCTGTTTTTCAGCAGCTGGCGATTGGAGAGTTGAAGCCGACATCTATGAGGCTGCAGATGGCGGACAAGTCAGTCACCTATCCTCATGGAGTTGTGGAGAATGTGCTCGTGAAGGTAGGGGATTTTATTTTCCCTGCAGATTTTGTGGTCTTAGACATTGAGGACGAGAACAAAATTTCGCTGATTTTGGGGCGCCCGTTCCTTGCAAAGAGAAGAGCTTTAATTGATGTGGAGAAAGGAGAGCTCATGTTGAGAGTTCAGGAGGAAAGCCAAACGTTCCATGTCTATGTACCATGCCACATCTACAAAGACGAAGTGCCCAAGAAAGCAAAGGATCCGGGCAATGTAAGTGTTGATATATTTAATACATTTGATGAGGATCAGTTTTCTTGGCAGGACCTAGGTGATAAGAAGTCGCAGGAATGGAGCATGGCTGGCAAGAGTGGAGCATGGAGCAGCCGGTCACAACACTGCTTGTACTAGCCTCCTTGAAGAATTTGTTGTTCTGTCGAGCTAACGATGCTAAAAATAGCGCTTATTGGGAGGCAACCCAATTTTTGGTTAGTTTGTTCCTTTTCGTTTGTTTGTTTGATTTTGTGCCCCACAAATTCTTTTCAAACTTATTCTCCTTGGTGGTGAATAAGTTTGGGGGGATGTGTCTTTGTGGGCGCACTTTTCTTTTTGGTTGTTTTTGTTCTGTTGTTGAGTTTGTTTAGTCTTGCGTTGGCGGTTTTTTCGGTGATGTTACCTTGATGATGATGTGAGTACTGTAGAGATTTGTTGGATAACTGGCTCATGATGATTTCTATTTAAGATTTTGAATTTGCATGCGTTTGTGTCGATATTGTTGAGATTGAGCATGAATGATGAATGATAAGCATGGTCTCTATGTATTTGCAATCAAAGAAATAAGCTGCGAGATTTGAGCTTTGACTGTCACCATTTTTACAGTCATATTTCTTATTCTTGAGTGATTGTTCAAGCATGCATGTTTCTCGCTAGAACTTGTCTTGGTTTCTCCCTCGAGGTCACATAGTGTGCTTAATAACTCTGAGATGATAGAAGGCCATCTTTGCTAGCCTATTTATCCCTTGTTTGTCATATTACTATATACGATCCTAGTTCGCCCCTTTGAGCCTTTTATTTTCCATTTTATTTGGTTTAGCCGTGGGTGGGAGCTTGGAGATTGTTGTTATGGGGTAGTTGGTTTGTGGAGATGCGTGATTATGGTTTATGAACTTTGATCTTGATTGAAAAATCCTAGTACCCTACAAGTCGTTGAAAAAGAAAAAAAAAGTGAGAAAATTGGAAAAAATGGGTACATAGGATGTATTAGAAAGTCATAATGTCATGAGAAATGTTTGTTGTGTTGTGGTGGATTATGTATTGAAAACTTTTGTTTTGTGGAAGGTGGAGGATAGAATTGAGTAAGAATGTTATAAGGTTGGTGATTATGCTACATTAAGTTGTATCTTTTAGTCACTTAGCCAAATATATCCTACCTTGCCAAAGAGCCTACATAACAACCCTCAACAAAGACCTTTTTGATCTTGGTTATAGGAGCACACATTTAGTAGTGGAGAGGTCAGACGATTGACAAGCTTATGGATGAGTACTTGTTTAGCTTGAACTGAGCGTATACACGTCCTTTTTGATTGATAAACTTGAGAGTTGAGAGTTCATATATTCTTTATCTTTTTGGTGAGGATTGCAATTCATTGAGACCATAATTTGAGTTTGTCATGAGTGTGATATCTTGATGATAGGAGATACAAATGCATGTCATTATTTTTGATGAAAAATCTGAAGCCACAATGTTATCCACGTTCCTCTACGCTCTTGTTGATTCATTCTTGGTTCATCTTTGTCTTGTCCGAGGACGGACAATAGTTCGAGTTTGGGGGGTTTGATTTACATGCAATTTTCACTCCTTTATCGCGTTATTCTTTAGCGTTTTGTGCGTTTCTTGTTGAGTTGTTGAGTTGTCTATTGTAACACCCCGTACTTTTCCTTATGTTGTGAGATAGTGTCTTAACACTATTGAGAGTACTGAGATGTCGAGATGCGACACTATTTTTTTTTTATGACCAGATAAGACAAATTGTCTTTTAAATAGAGATACGAGTGACTAAACCGATGATAGAGTTAGAGTGATGAGATTCGAGAAATGAGTTGAGCTAGAGATGCTGATTGAATTGAGTTGAGATTTTATTTTATTTCCGACTACCGGAAATAGAATTACCAGATACCGAGTTATCAGAGATTTACTGACCTATTAAGAAAATAGGAACAATGAGTTTGACATAGAGTCGAGGAAGAAAGAGTGAGAACCTTGATGAAAAGAGTCGGTCTGAGAGACGCCTAGTTTGTTTGTGTTTGCCGACTGCTTTGACGTGATATTATGTGAATTTACGTGACTGATTGATTATGTGATTTTGGAGACGTGTGTCATTATGACCAAGTTATTATGATTTTATTTGAGACTTTGGCATTTGGAATTTTGATTAAGTTTCCAATGCAAGTGCGGTTTATTTTTACTGAAAAATCGAATGATGCCGGTTTATGAAAATTTTTCCAAGCATAATATTTTTAAATGATTTTTCCTACGAAGGGGAATATTATAATTGAGTGAGTGCACTAATATTAGTGCTATAATTATTTTATTTTGGTCACATGGATAATTATGTTATGGTATTTTATTAATGAGTAATATTTCCATAATTATTGTGATTAATATTTAATCACCCTTCTCACACTATTATTTTAATTTCCCTACCATGTGACTAAAAACCACAAATTGCCAAGTGTAGAGATTAGAGAGAGAGTGTAGAGATTAGAGAGAGAGAGATCAAGGCATTAAATGCCCAATATTTCATAAGATCTTCAAATCTCCCCAAAGATTAGCAAGATCAATTCATAACTCACAAAATATTTTCTCTCTCCCTCACTCACCATTTTCGACCAACACCTCCTCCCTCTTTCTCTCACTTTCCTCCATTTTCCTCCATTGAAGAAGACCTTCGGAGCTTCCAAAAATATTACCAATCACCTCAATCCACTCTTAAATCTTCCATAAACACATTCTAGCTACTTATATTCAAGAGAATCCTTGAAGAAGAGCTTCAAAGCTAGAGTGAGAAAGTGTGAATCTTGGTAAGAAACTTGGGTAAGTGACCTTGTATTCCATAAATCTTGCTTGAATGATGTTGTATGTGAGTATTCTTGAAAGATTGAAGCAAGAAAATCACCCCCTCCATTTTTCCTAAATTTTCGAAAAAGTGGGTCTTCACCCCTTCAAAAAAATTTCTTTTTCTTTTCTTGATTTGGGGTGAAAAATGAGATTTATATGATGTTTGTTGATGATTGATGTGTGTTGTGAAGTATGTGCCTTGAGATGTGAAAGTTCGATGGAGTTTAGTTTACCCAAAATTGGGAACTTTTGAGTCAATGATTAAAATGATAAATTGATGATGAAGATGAGTCCATGAGATGTATATGATGATGATTGATGGAGTAATTTGAGTATATGAGGTCAATTGATGATTTTGATATGAGTTAGTTTAATAAAATTAGGGATATGTGTATTTATGCTCTAATTTGTAATTGATGGTTTATATGTGAGATAAATTGGTTAAGAATGATAGATCTATGAATGGGTTAAAGATTCATATGTGTCTATAAGATTTTCAAAGAGTTTTGTTTAATAAAAATTAGGACTTTTTGGTCTATGTGTTATTTAAGTGATTTGGCTTAAGATATACTCCCTCCGTCCGCCAAAAGTATTCCACAATTACTATATTTGGCGTCCGCGAAAAGTATTCCACTTTCCTTTTTAAGCCATGGTCCCACCATCCACCTTTATATTTTATCCTTACAAACACTCTTTATTTACAAAAAACCCACCCCAAATTCAATCTCAACCACACATCTCATAAAGTGGTGGGACCCTTTCTCCACTACATCAACATCATCACACATCTTATTAAACTCCGTGCCCGGCCAAAGTGGAATACTTTTGGCGGACGGAGGGAGTATGTTTTAAGCATGATAGTAGTGTCTTTGTATCTTTGATTAAGTCTTTTATTGGCTAAGTAAAATTTTGACTTAGTTTAGTTTATATGAGTTTTTGAGTTCTTGTATGATGTGAGGTTGATGCTTGGTAAAATGAAGTCTAATTGCTCTATGACCATTTTGTGAACATTTGTCATGTTTTATTAAGAGATTTATGTTAATACATGAGTTTTCACTAGAGTTTAGTTTACATGATAAAAAGAGAATAAATATGTGTATAATGAGTTATATGGTGTAAAAAATCATGTTTGAGTATTTGAGTAATTTCGAGCATGAAAATGAAAAGAGAATTTGTTGATGCGTTCGTTGAAACGTTTTCCATGAGATTTGAGTTTATGATGAAAGAAAAGAGTCGAGATTGAGTATTATGAGTATTATGTTGTACTTGAATATTTTTGAGTTCTATAAGTGCTTAAAATGAGCTTTGATGAGTTTGTTTTGAAGAAATATTGAGTTGAGCATGTTTGCTTCTGTGTATGTTTCGGAGTCATTTTTCATGACGCACTGACCTACTGTTTTAGAGGGGATTTTGATACCCAAACACGATGAAACTTTTATGGTAAGTATATTTGAGAGTTTTGAGCACACCGGTAAAATTTCAAGTCATTTGGACTTTGTTTACTATTTGTATAAAATGTAAAACCAAAACTGCTACGTTCTGCCGAATTGTTCGGTGAGTAGCCAATACGATCACCTTTTCCAGTATCTTTCCTTAGCGTTATGGAGCCACAATTTTTATGGTTAAGACCTGAGTGTCTTAGATAAGTACCCACCAAATTTAAGACCTTTTTGACAACGTTTACTTATTTTCAAAAATCAAACTTTTCGGTTGCTAAAAACTGCCGAATATGGTAGACTGTAGTAAAACAGTCATATCTCCTAAAATACTTGGATTATTTTATCCTACTTTTTTTTAAATGAAACTAGACTCAAAGAGGTTTCTTTTGGTATAAGGTACGACTCTATAGGAGTTCGGTACAGAGTCTGGTGAGGTTTTAAATTTGAGTCAGTGCAGAGTGAAGTTTGTTTTTAACTTGTCGATGTGATGATGACATATGAAGGCTCGAGCGAGACGAAGAAGTAAGTTGCCTGATTTCTTTCCAGGATTAGCGAAGGACTTCAGCTGGGCAATATTTTGAGTATAAATATATTATCCGAGCTTTCTAAAATGATTTGATGATATAATGAGTTGATCAAATGCTTTGAGATAAATGATATTTGAGAACTGTTTGACTTGCCAATTTTTGATGTTGAGCTTGTGTGTTACGCTCTACTGATGAGACGAATTCGGTCCTGCCACAAGCGGGATTTTGTGCACAGAGGTGACTGCGAGCCGTCTTCGGGTCGGCCGGTCACGGTACTTGAGAGGGAGGCCTACTTCTCAGTACCTTTGATGATGATGAGTTGTAGATGTGGTACATACATGTTAAGATCTTTGACTGCAGTCGTTTACTTATGATATCATGATTATGAAAACTGCATGCACAGATTCATTTACGCTAACTTCATTTCTGTGTATTGCTGAGATGTGGCAAGCTTCAAACCTATAGCTCTAAGAGCACTTTTCTTGTTTTTTTTTCGGCTTTTGCCCACTGAGTATTATGTACTCACACCCTGCATATATTTCTAAATGTGTAGGCTAAGCAAGGAGCGAGATTGGTCTGGTGCTGGTGGGGGAGAGTTTCAATCGATGTATTTTGAATTTCTATTTTGCCTTTATGATAATAGAGTCTTGATGTGTGAGATACTTAGTTTTCTTCTGAAATCAAGCAATACACTCACGGTTATGTGTCTTCATACATATAATCGGTTCGCCTTTTGCTGCGATACTCTGCATTTTATGCTTCCTTATGAAAAATGAGCTATACCCGCTTTGTTTTTGTTCGTGAAATTTCTGATAATTAAAAAGTTATAACGACGTTGACAATTTTACCCTTGGGTTCTTTTATGATGATTTCCTTAACACCTTTTGATGCGAGCTTCCGCTTGATGCTTGGCCTATACATCTTATCTTTTATTCTTTAAAAATAGTCGTATCGATACTCGTACCCCGCTATTACCAGCGTCGGGTTTTCGGGCTGCGACATGGTGGTATCAGAGCGGGTCATCTGCTCTGAGTCTATTGCTTGACTATGTTGAACCTTTGATTGCTTCTACTCTTTTAAATTGAGTACTAGTCTAATTTGAATTCTTATGCTAGTTTGAGAGAGTCAGTTTGAAACGAAACCCCAGCACCCCATCTCCTCCAGCTTAATGAGGTAAGAGGTTGATGTTGTTTCTTGTTGCTTTCCTGTTGAGAGCTGAGTATGATTTACTAATGAGTTATCGCGAACCACTCAGATGCAAGCGGACGTGGAACAACTAATCGACCCGACGAACTACTCGCAATCGTTTCCCGATTTGTTCCGAACGGTGTGTTGGAGTGTCATTCTGTGGTTTGCGATGGCATTACACTGGAGCAAAAGCTTATTCAGTAGTTGGGTGGATGTGGCAGAATTGTGGGGACAATTTTCCGACTTCAGCCTTGAGCACAAGGCTGCTTCATCGCCGGGAGCAATTGATGGAGCAGCGCCGGGTGGATTAAAGATGTATACCCGGCGCCGCTTTAAGAAGGCAGCAGCATAGCAGAACGCATGAGCTATGATTTCTTTTAATTATTCAGTTTTTATTTAGTTTTGGGCTGTACGGGCTTTATGTCTTATGCATGGGCCTTAGTAGGAATTAAGTATTTATTTGTCCGCTTCTCAGTAAATTAGGGTATCCAGATATTATTGTAGTTAGCGTTTGACGCTGTGACAGAGATTAATCTCTGCGGCCTCTTTTGAGGATTATCATTCAATTCAGTTCTTATTCTCATAATTCCGTCTTCACTCTATCAAATTTGGTGGGTACTTAGCTAAGACACTCATGTCTTAACCATAAAAATTTGGGCTCCAAAAAGTTAGGGAAAGATACTGGAAAAGGTGACTCTATTGGCTACTCACCGAACATTTCGGCAGAACGTAGCAGTTTTGGTTTTCCATTTAATAAAAATAGTAAACGAAGTCCAAATGAATTGAAATTTTACCAGTATGTTCAAGACTCTTGTATAAACGTATCACAAAATTTTCAAGGTGTTTGGGTAACAAAAACCTTTCGAAATCAGTAGGTCAGTGCGTCTCGAAAATAACTCCCAACTCAAACTCACAAGCAAACATGTTCAACTCTACACTTCTTCAATAAAAACTTCCCAAAACTCATCTTAAACACTTATAGCACTCAAAAACATTCAACCACAACATATTACTCATCACAACTCAAACTTGACTCTTCTCTTACATCTCAAACTCAAATCTCAAAGAAAACGTTTCAAAGAACGCATCGTTTCAATTCTCATCTCATTTTCATGCTCAAAATTACTCAATTATTCATATATGACCTCATACATCACATAACTCATTACACATACATAGATTCTCTTATATCATGCGAACTAAACTCGAAGAAAAACTCACGTATCAACGTAGACTCTTAATTAAAGCATGACAAACGTTCACATAATGATCGTATAGCAATTAGACCTCATTATACCAATCATCGACCTCTCAATATATGAGAACTCAAAAACTTATATAAACTAAACTAAGTCAAAATTTTATATAACTAACAATTGACCTAACCAAATATAATTAGACACTAATACCATGCTCAATTTCAATTATCCTAAGTCAATTCACTTAATTAACACATAGGCATGAAAGTCCTAATTTTTATTAAACTAAACTTTTTGAAATTCCACAAACACACATGAAACTTTAATCCAATCATAGATCTATCAATTTTAACCATTTAATCTCATATATAAACCATCAATTAACAATTTAGGGCATAGATACACATATCCCTAATTTTATCAAACTAACTCACATCAAAGTCATCAATTAACATCATATCCTCAATCTACTCCATCAATAATCATCTTAGACATCTCATAATCTCATTCTCATCATCAATTCATCATTTAAGACATCAACTCAAAATTTCCCAATTTTAGGTAAACTAAACTCAATCAAACTTCGCATCTCAAGACATAGCTTTTCAAAACACACGTCAATCATCACTAATCATCACATAGACCACATTTCTCACCCCAATTCAAGGAGAGAAAAAGAAATTTTTTTGAAGGGTATAACCCTCAAATTTTCAAAATTTCAAAACAAAGGGAAGGGGTGATTTCTTGCTTCAATCTTCCATATAAGCTCACATAGAACATCATAGAAGCTAGATCTATGAAATTAAAGATCACTTATCCAAGCTTACACCAAGAATCAAACTTTCTCTTTCTAACTCCAAGACTAAACTTCCATGGATCTCTTGAATTCTAGGAGATAGAAGGTGTTTAAGCTAGATTTAGAGGTGGATTTGAGCTCTTGGTATGAATCTATGAAGCTTTTGTGGTCTTCATCAATGGTGGTTATGGAGGAAAGAGAGAGATGAGGGAGAAAGAGGGAGTGGCGAAATGAGGGTGAAGGAGTCAGAGAGAATTTTGCAAGATTGAATTTGATTTGGATGATCTTTGAGAAGTTTTGCAAATCTTAGAAGAGATTTGGCATTTAATGCCTTGATCCCCTAATCTCTAGACTCTTAAATCCACTTGGCAATTTTTGGTATTTAAGCACATGCTTAAGGGGAATAAAATAATAATGTGAGAGAGTGTAGTAAATAAATAATAACAATAATTATGAAATGTTACACATTAGTGAAATGCCATAGTATAATTATTCATGTGACCAAAATAAAAATAAATATAGCACTAATATTAGTGCACTCACTCAATTATAATATTCCTCATCATGGGAAAAATAATTTGAAAATATTTTGTTTGGAGAAAATTCTATAGACCGGCATTCTTTGATTTCTCGGTAAAAATAAGCCGCACTTGCTTTGGAAACTTAATTAACATTCCAAGTGCTAAAGTTCTCAAATAAAAATCATAATAACTTGCTCATAAAAGCACACGTAACGAAAATCACATAATCAATCAGTCACATAAATTCACATAACATCACATCAAAGCAATCGGCAAAACACGGACGAACTAAACGTCTCTCAGACCGACTCTTTTCATCAAGCGTTCTCACTCTTTCTTTCTCGACTCTATTTCCAACTCATTATTCCTATTTTCTTAATAGGACAGTCAATCTCTCAGATAACTCGGTATCCGGTAACTCTATTCCCGGTAGTCAAAATTAAAATAAAATCTCAACTCAATTCAATCAGCATCTCTAACTCAACTCATTTCTCAAATCTCTTCACTCTAACTCTATCATTGGTTTGTCCGCTCATATCTCTATTTAAAAGACAATCTGTCTTATCTGGTCATAAAAAAAATAATCTCACATCTCGACATCTCAGTACTCTCTATAGTGTTAAGACACTTATTTCTCAATAAGGAAAAGTACGGGGTGCTACACGAGTAAACTTAGCACCACGTTATGTACATGCCTCAGTTTCTAGTCCAACTGACTAGCTGACAAACTATTATGGTTGCTAACTGACTCAACCTAGAACACCTCTAGTTTGACTTGCAATAGAACAAGGACATCCTAGTGATGGTAAATTGACCCAGTGTCATCTCTCAAGGAAAGTCTTAAAGGGATTCTAATTGTATCGCAGGAAAAACAGTAAAGAAAGCAGTAAAGAGTTTGATTTTAAAAACTAAAACTTAAACTTAAACTTAAACTTAAACTTAAATTAAACTTGACTTGAATTTAAACTTAACCTAGGCAAGAATTTAAGCAACTCAAATTAAACCTAACTTAAGAAATTAAATACTTGTAAATTAAAAACCAACTAATCTAGGCGTGAAACTAAAGTGCATAATTTAAATTGCATAATTAAAAAGAAAGCATAAACATGAACGAAAAACGTAAACATGATTAAACAAAATAAATTGAATTGAAATACGAAATACCGTAAACGTCTTGAACGTGTAATTGTGTCACGCAATCACAATCCAAGAATAAAAACTAAACAAGACTGAATTGAAACTAACTAAAAAAAACAATAAAATTCGAAACTATGAAAGCACTAAGAAAGCAATTAAAATCCTAATTTTTCGGCTGCCAAGGGAAGATCTCAAAGATGGCGTCTAAAACTAGGGCAAGGGATATATTTTTACAATGAAAAGTATGGCCCTATTTATAGACTTCAAATACCTCTAGATCACCATGGAAGTTGCCATGCAAAGTAGAATTCTAAAGGCAATAGAATCGTGCAAGATAAGGCAACTCTCCAGCTGTGACGCGCGCTGCAAGTCATCTCCATTCTGGCCGAATTCGCGGCTCTCGTCAGAGAAACGGCTTTCGCTCTGGCGCACTTGTCCGCTCTGACTCCCGATTTCTCTGGCATCTTGATTTCTCTGCTCTGGCATTCGGTTCCTCTGGCTTCTTGATTTCTCTGCTCTGGCATTCGGTTCCTTTGGCTTCTTGATTTCTCTGGCTTTTTGATTTCTCTGGCTAGTGATTCCTCTGCTCTGACTAGTTGACTTCGCTGCTTTGGGCTTTGATTTCTCTGGCGAGTGCATCTGCTCTGCTCTGGAGATGTCGGCTCCGCTCCTCTGGCATTCCGCGGATTTCTCTGCTCTGCAGCGACAAAGCGCATTTCTCTGCTCTGACTTGGTTCCGCTGCTCTGGATTGGTTCCGCTACTCTGGCTCTGGAGCATTTCTCTGGCTTCCCATTTCGCTGCTCTGGCATGCGGGGCTTCGCTTCTCTGACATGCCAGAGTATGCACAAAAATGTAATTCTTAGCCCAAACTCTCCTAAATTTGCACTCTTCATCTCGAAAACCTAAATCTCCTGCAAAGCATAAAATACACCATAAAACGCACCAATTTCCAGAAGATTATCTTAAAATAAAGCGCATGCAAGCCCCTAAAAGTAGAACAATTAAGCATAAATCAACCCCCCCACACTTAGCCTTTTGCTTGTCCTCAAGCAAAATCCATATGAATCCTAGGAAGAGATTGATTTCAACAATGCTAATTTCCATCCAAACATTCACAAAGTCAATTCAAAATTTTACAATCAACACACATCTCTCGATCATGCAAGTAACTCAAAGTTTAAGAAGCAACAAAATAGTAATGTAAACAATTCGATCAGACCCAATTCTCCGCTAGAAGTGAATTCCCTAATGTGATCGCCTTTATAATCAATATCACCATTTTTCACACTTTGTGTGCTTGAGATTTCGACAGTTGAGCCATAATTCGTGAAATAAAAACCATTTGGATGTACTCCAAAGTCTTTTCACGTGGTTTCTCATGCTCATAGTTAGACTAGAGGAGCAGAGACTCAGAGCTGTCACGTTTTCAGAACAGGCCAGATGTTTCAGAGCTGGCAATTTTAAAGTTGGCAATTCGTCCAATATTTTCACATATAAGATACGATCGTAGGCAATCACAATGACAACACTCCTTCTAGCATCTACCGGACAAAACTCAAATTCTTTGCACAATCAAGAAACACATATCAACAGTAAAACAAGAATAACCACCAAACGAACACAAACCCGAAACGCGCATCGGATACCATCTACTCTTCCACAAATTCATAAAAATTAGCAAGATTCGAGACCAAAACCTAAGCATAGAAAGACTAATCTCGCCCAATTGAAAGCATAAACACAATAAAACACCGCCCCCACACTTAAAGCATGCCATGTCCTCAGGGCACAAAAGCAATAAGAAGAGTTGAGAAAACGTCCCTGATTATCGGCATGGGAAAACTGAAGCATCGTGAGAGGCGGTGAAGAGTGGAGTTTGTGGTCGATGCAGAGTAGAAAGTGGCCACGCTGAATCAGGTCAGCGCTGGCAGAGCAGCGCGGAGAAGTGCAGCGCGGAGAAGTATAGCGCTGGCAGAGAAGCGCGGAGAAGTGCAGCGCTGGCGTGCAGTAGCGGTGGTGGCAGCAGCGCTGGCGGCATATTGAGAATTACAGCGCTGAAAACAAGACATGCACACCAAGCATCATAGTATCCGCAAAGCAACCGAAACTTAGGAATAAACACGAAACAAACAACAAAAAATAAGGAAAGAACAAGAAAAACATAAACAAACCAACGGTGGGTTGCCTCCCACCAAGCGCTAGATTTAGAGTCGCCAGCCCGACTTCAGTTTTGATTCATCAATGAGGATCGTGCAGGGCTTGAGACTCCACCTCCATCGGAGTACTCCGCCCATAGTAGGATTTCATGCGAGGACTTTTGACTTTGAAACTCTCCTTCGCATTCTCCATGTACAACTCAACTGCAGCAGGGTCAAACACATCCGTTTGCACCGCACCTTCTTGCTCTCGAGACAGCTCTGCCGATCGAAACACAAACTTTTCCTTTCCTTCTTCCGGGCATCTACTCATCAATTTCTCCTTAATAAAATTCTGGCAAGTGCTCATCATAACAGGCTGGATGGGCAGCGCTGGGCCCGTCCGAGCTGGGGAAAGAAGTGTAGGGCTGCAGGGCAGTGCAGGGCTGAGGGGTGCAGAACCGGCAAGTGCAGCGCTGAACTCTTCAGCTTCCCAAGCTAGTTCTTCCATGTCTGCCGATCCTGCAAAAATATCCACACACTCTTGTTCCTGCACAAATACCGTCTCGACCAAGCCATCAATAGGATCTATAAATGAGCATTCGTTGATAAAGTTTGCAGACGGCATTGCACGACTATCATGCACAGAGAAAGACACTGACTCCCCTAACACGGTCATTTTAATATTTCCATCCTTAACGTCAATCAAGGTGTTAGTGGTTGCCATAAACGGTCTTCATAACAGTAGTGTGTGCTCTACACCATTTTCATGCACCTCCCCAATTTCAAGAACCACAAAATCAACGGGAATAATCAAGCCCCCAACATTCACCAACACATCCTCTACTATCCCACGGGGGTATCTAACGGACCTATCGGCTAGCTGCAAACACATGCGGGTGGGTTTCAAATCACCTAACTCTAATTGTTTAAAAATAGAGTAAGGCATCAACTTAATTCCGGCACCCAAATCTAACATACCAGAGGCTTCCTTACCATTTCCTAAAGCAATTTTAATCACAAAGGTACCTGGGTCGCGCTGCTTTGGTGGCAAGGGTTGCTGTATGATAGAGTTTGCAATTTTCGAGACTAGAATCTTCTCATTGTCCCCGAACTTCCGCTTGTTGGAGACTAACTCCTTGAAAAACTTCACATACGCCGGGACTTTTCTAATCACATCAAGGAGAAGAAGATTCACGTTCACCTTGGCGAGCATGTTGTAGAAGTCGGCGAACTGTTTATCAAGCTTTTCATTCTTCAATCTGTTCGGAAAAGGGATCGGAGGTCGATAAGGTGTGGAAGACTTATGAAGTTTATTCTCATTTCCTTTCTCCATCTCTCCATCTTTTTGCTGGTCTGCCTTATCTCCATCAGTCGGGCCGGTTAGAGCTGAGCTTGGCAGAGCTGGTTTGGACTGGGCAGAACTCGGCAGCTCTGGTCTGGTGAAGGTAGAGCTCGGCATAATGGAAGTCGGCAGAGCTGGAATTTGTGTAGAGGAATATGGCAGAGCTGAAGTCTGCATAGCTGGGTCAGGCAGCGCTGAACTCGGTTCTTCCCTCCTGTACGGACTGAACTGAACTGAGCTGTCCAGAGCTGAATTGGTCTGCGCTGGCACATCCACTTTGTTATCCACCATCTTACCATTGCGAATAACAGTGACAGCTTGAGCCTGGTGAGTTTGCAGGGGTTGGCCATGAAATTTCCCGGGCTGCTGCTGCTGTTGAATTTGGTTCAAAGTGCCCGATAATTACCCACGGTAGTCTCAAGTCTTTTTATTGTGGCGGATTGAGACTCAAAATTTTGCTTAGTCATCTCCATGTTCTGCTTGCTGATCTCCATGAAGGACTGCATAGTCTCCTCCAAAGACGGCCTCTGCTGTGGAACTTGCTTTTGAAACTGTTGCGCGTTCTGCAATTGTTGAGGTTGAAAGTTCCCTTGCTGCATTGGGGACGATTGATACTGTTGTGGGTATTGTTGTGGAACGCTCGACTGCGGTGGGAAATATTGTTGCTGCTGTTGATATCCCATATGGGATGGTCGGCGGAATTGACTCCCTCCAGAGTTTTGATTTACCCATCCAGAGCTCGGCTGATTTCTCCATCCTCCAATAACATTTTGTTGGCCTTGATTCATGTTCTGCCCATAAGGTCTGCTTGGCCCTTGATTGTAGCCTTGAAATCCATGTGCCGTATAGACCTCAGCTTGTCCTTCCGGAGTAAACTCTCCCATTCTATGGCACTCATTAGCTCCATGGCTGAAATCTCCACAAATACCACAGGGCTCAACGTACTGTAGGGCTGGGTACGGCGAGGCTGACATCGGCAGAACTGGATTTGGCTGAGTTGTCATCGGCGGCGCTGAGCTCTGAACTGGAGAATTATCCATTTTTTCCATCTTGAGCTGTTGGACTTCTCGCATGATCGAGGCCAATTGTTGCTGCATCTCGAACTGATTTGTCACGGCACTAGCCTCTACTCTCCGTCCTCGGACTGACTTTTGTTGGGAACTCTCGGCCAAGGTTTTGAAAATCTCTTTCAGATCTGCCGCAGTTTTCCGAGCTATGTTACCTCCTCCCGTACTATCCACCATAAATTGGGCAGTTTGAACTAACCCATCGTAGAAGAACTGCATCAACATAACATTAGTGAATTGATGTTGAGGGCATTGACGGATGAGTTCTTCATATCTCTCCCAGGCTTCATGCAAAGGCTAGTCCGCTCCTTGGGTGAACTCCATTATTTTCGTTCTCAGCTCCTGTGTCTTGTGACTTGGGTAGTATTTCAGCATGAATTTTTCACAAGCATCTCCCCACGTAGTGATAGAGTTGGGCGGCAGAGAAAGCATCCACGTCCTTGCCCGGTCTTTAAGTGCATAGGGGAAGCACTTGAGCTTGAGTTGGTCCTCCGTGAGAGTAAGCAAAGGAATTGTTTGCACTTGTGTGCAAAAAACTCGGATGAATTGCAGAGCATCCTCGCTTGGCATCCCGTGGAACACCGGCAGCAAATTCGAGTCATTGGGTTTGAGATTGTAGTTTCTCACAGCAGTGGGGAGTACAATTGCCGACGTGTTGGTATCTCCGATCACCGGCCTGGTGAAGTCTCCCATGTATTCCATATTCTGCACCATGACTTCTTTCTCCTCGTATGTATTCTGCTCTGCTTGGTCAGATTCAGAGCTGGCGGCTTCCTCCTTCTTTTCTACTTTGTGCTCTGCCGTGTCTGTATTCTGCTCTGTATCGGCAGAGCTGGCCTAGTCTGCGCTGGAATTGGCAGAGCTGGCCTTCTCTACTACGGTCTACTCTGGAATGTCAGAATCAGAGTCACAGCTGGAGTTGGCAGGGCTGGCAGCGCTGTCCTCAGCGAACACTCCTTTGCAGCAATTCTTCCTGAAAATCCCTTCGCTCGTATTATGCAACGGGGACACAAGTTTGCCTTTAAGACTACGGCGTCCCTGCATGCACAACACTAAATAAACGGATTAAACGCACCGAGTGGAAGAAACAGATAAAAACAAAAATAACAGGAATTTAAATAAAGCTAGTAAAAACGACACAACTAGAACGCCTAAAACCTTCCCCGGCAACGGCGCCAAAATTTGACTCAACCTAGAACACCTCTAATTTGACTTGCAATAGAACAAGGACATCTTAGTGATGGTAAATTGACCCAGTGTCATCTCTCAAGGAAAGTCTTAAAGGGCTTCTAATTGTATCGCGGGAAAAACAGTAAAGAAAGCAGTAAAGAGTTTGATTTTAAAAACTTAAACTTAAACTTAAACTTAAACTTAAACTTAAACTTAAATTAAACTTGACTTGAATTTAAACTTAACCAAGGCAAGAATTTAAGCAACTCAAATTAAACCTAACTTAAGAAATTAAATACTTGTTAATTAAAAACCAACTAATCTAGGCGTGAAACTAAAGTGCATAATTTAAATTGCATAATTAAAAAGAAAGCATAAACATGAACGAAAAACGTAAACATGATTAAACAAAATAAATTGAATTGAAATACGAAATACCGTAAACGTCTTGAACGTGTAATTGTGTCACGCAATCACAATCCAAGAATAAAAACTAAACAAGACTGAATTGAAACTAACTAAAAAAAACAATAAAATTCGAAACTATGAAAGCACTAAGAAAGCAAGTAAAATCCTAAGTTTTCGGCTGCCAAGGGAAGATCTCAAAGATGGCGTCTAAAACTAGGGCAAGGGGTATATTTTTCCAATGAAAAGTATGGCCCTATTTATAGACTTCAAATCCCTCTAGATCACCATGGAAGTTGACATGCAAAGTAGAATTCTAAAGGCAATAGAATCGTGCAAGATAAAGCAACTCTCCAGCTGTGACGCGCACTGCAAGTCATCTCCATTCTGGCCGAATTCGTGGCTCTCGCCAGAGAAACGGCTTCCGCTCTGGCGCACTTGTCCGCTCTGACTCCCGGTTTCTCTGGCTTCTTGATTTCTCTGCTCTGGCATTCGGTTCCTCTGGCTTCTTGATTTCTCTGGCTTTTTGATTTCTCTGGCTAGTGATTCCTCTGCTCTAACTAGTTGACTTCGCTGCTCTGGGCTTTGATTTCTCTGGCGAGTGCATCTGCTCTGCTCTGGAGATGTCGGCTCCGCTCCTCTGGTATTCCGCGGATTTCTCTGCTCTGCAGCGACAAAGCGCATTTCTCTGCTCTGACTTGGTTCCGCTGCTCTGGATTGGTTCCGCTGCTCTGGCTCTGGAGCATTTCTCTGGCTTCCCATTTCGCTGCTCTGGCATGCGGGGCTTCGCTTCTCTGACATGCCAGAGTATGCACAAAAACGTACTCCCTCCGTCCACTAATTCAAGGCCTACTTTCCTTTTTGATCCGTCCACCAACTCAAGGCCTATCTATTTTTAGTAAGTTTTTATTAATATTTTAATTGGTGGGTCCCAATAATCAATACACTTTTTCTCCACTCAACTAATAAATAATATACTTTGTGGGTCCCTTTCTCCACTCAATTAATAAACAATACATTTTGTGGGTCCCTCTCTCCACTCAATTAATAAAAATACATTTTTTTCTTAAAACCCGTGTTTTTTCATGTAGGCCTTGAATTAGTGGACGGAGGGAGTAATTCTTAGCCCAAACTCTCCAAAATTTGCACTCTTCATCTCGAAAACCTAAATCTCCTGCAAAGCATAAAATACACCATAAAACGCACCAATTTCCAGAAGATTAAACATCACTAACTAATCACTATGTTATGCAGGATTTATTTGAACATCAATCAACTAATATCAATTTGTTGATCTGTGTCAGTCACCTGACTAATTATCAGTTGGTCCGCCATAGAACACTCAAGTTGAAAAACAAGCATGTTGGGTCCCGGAGGGTCACTGAACTGGTGTATGGAGGGGAGAATACACCAGTAGGCTATTTTAAAATTCTTACGTGAAAACTGAAGTAAGTATCTCAACTGATACTGAAGTTTGGTGACTGATGTGATTAGTGAAAAGCAAGATCAGTTAAGAAGAGGGTAATGATTGATACTGATAGTATTTCAGTATTTTAACTTCAGTATGAAGAACGTGTTGATAATCAGTTAGACTGATAACACTTCAGTATTTTAACTTCTAAGAAATAACCTTTTAGTGACTCACGTTATCAGTTTTAGGATTTCTCTCTTGAACTTATCAGTTTCAGTATAAGTAGGGTTGTGCACAGGTTGATAAAGTAAATACTGAAAGCAATAAAGAACACAGAGAATTTTACATGGTTAGGAAAACAAGTTCCTACGTCCACGGTCAGTTGATCACACTGACAATCACTGGGCTTGTGCTTGCGGTGCACAACAAACCTTAGATCTGAAACACTCGTTTCAGAGCCAACACACTGGGTTGGACTTCTCATTCTTAACTCGCAGTTGCTAAGACAACACTCGTCTAGCTTGCGGAGGCTAAGAAACTCTGAGTTCAGACAACTGTCTCGAACTCTCTCTATTTCAAACACTCTTTTCACTCGTTTAGAAAAGGGATTCAAACTCCAACTAAGATTACTGAGAACAGGCTCTCAAGTAATCGAGGTCTAGGCTTAGGATGGAAGAATATTTGCCTAGATGCACTATGAAAATGTTTATATATCAGATAGACCGATATTTACAATAATGGGTATTCTCTTCTTCGATTTAAATATTTGGCTAAGGAAAGGCTGAGTCTTGAATTTGGCAGAACTTCAGCTTATGTATTTGAATCGATGAAGATTGAAGTTGATCTTGGGGCCCTTTATATAGGCAGCGTCTGAATAGATCCGTTGGAGGATATGGTCTTCAGAAATCTGCCATTGTGAGACAAAGTTTGAATCTGGGCTTAGGCTTCAATCTTCGATGTTCCTAATCCGAAAAGAGTTGGCATACTTTCGGCAGTAGGAGTAAGGTGCTACAGATAAAAGTAGCATGGAAAGGGAAACTCTATCTTCAGAAGGACGATCTTCATATCTGAGCAATCAATGCGGCTGTACTGGTATCCTTTCCATGTGACTTCCTTAAATATGGAGTTTCAGTCTGCGACAATGAGAATAACTCAGAGAATTCCACTAATACTTGAATTTAGTATCAGTCTACTAAACTTAACGTGGCATGTATTAGTAATTGCCTATTACTGATACTTCAGTACACTTGTCTTTTAGAAAAATACTTTAGTGTTGATCATCAGTTAAGACTGATACTCGATTTTTAGCTCTTGGTCTTCAGTCCTTCGGTCTTCAGTCCTATTACTAGAATGGACTAAAACACTTTAGTCCAGTAAAACCTTAGCTTACAAAGAAATATCTAAGGATTTTGGGATCATCAAAACCAGGGAGGGATATTTCATTTATTTCCCAACATAGCAAAATTGTCTACTAGTGTATTCCCCCCATACACCAGTACATACTCACCTCGAGACCAACACAAGAAAATATTGGTTTCATGCTTCTTACTCGAAAATGGAAAAATCTAAGGATAAATTTCGTCTATCATCTATAACATTTTGTGTTTTTATTGTTTCAGTTTCTCTATTTCGCTTATTATTCACTTCTTTTAAATGAAACAATTTTTTGTGTTTGGCTTAGTGAATAGTGGAATTAATTGCCTATTTTCAGCTTAAAAATGCTTATGTTTTTATAGTTAAATTATGGATTGTTAAATTTAAGTTGATTCACAGTGTGAAAGTTGCAAAAACTTGTTGAGAAAAAGTAATATCTTCAATTGTTAGTCGCTAAAAGCAAAGACGAGTCTAACCGCATGCTTCGTGACAAAGCAATGGAGTGCATCAGTTTGGTTGGGATGGCTGTTGGAAAGGATATATACAAGAAGTATGCTAAGAAGTTGAAGAACCAATGACTTAGTTCTAGCATTTTTTTATTTTTTTAGGTGTTGCTTTACTTCATTCATATATTTCCTTGTTTCTATATTTGACCATTCTCTCATCCATTCATCATGATCCATCGAACGGTCATTAATTAAGAATATCTTGTGTCTGAATTTTAAAGGACATATCAATAATGTGATGAACATGTCAATAATTTTTTATGAACGGACGTATTTGTTGAAAATCTCACACTCTAGGATTCGATCCCCAAACATTCAATAAAATTATTAGTATGTTCATAAAAAATTATTGACATGTTCAATGTTTCTAAATTTCGTAAAAAATTAATTTCTCCATAGAAACTAACCCTATATATATCTATATATAACTATATATAAGCATATGTTTGTTTACTATTTCTTGCTATTGCTATGTACTAATGGATTAACACTCTAGACTTATCCTCCTTAATTTTATCCTTTTCACTTAGCTTCATTCTTAATTAAACTCTTTTTCTATATTCCAGCATGGAAAACATGACCCTCGACGATAAAAGAATAGGAATTAAATCAAGTGTCCTCAAAGAGAAGGCCACTACTTGCAATATGATGTCTTTCCCATGAAATTTCATTTCCGTTTCTTTAACTTACGGATGGAAGATTCCAATGGTATTTCGGTGATAAAATCGCCATCTTCCACGACGAACACCGGTCGCGAAACAACAGTCATTCATCACCAATTATCTTTGTGACCACCATTTTTAAAAATTTGTTTGTGATTAATTTACTAGCATGTATCTTAGCTGTCTGTTTTATGTCGGTTGGAATCTCAATTTACTGACAGAATTTTGGGGTTTACTAACGAAAAATTTCGAAATAGTATAGTGAACTCCACGATCTCATGTTCTGTTGGAAATTGAAAGAAATATCCATTCTAGTTTTGATGATACTAAAACCCATAGTTTAACATCTCAACTGAAGATTACAAGAGAAAGAAGCAACTGAAGTAACCTCAACTGAAGAAAGATTGAAACTCAACTGAAGACTGAACAACTGAAGGAAGAGACTGAGATCACAACTAGTCGACTGAATCAAGTCAACGACTGGTCAAGAAAAGGACGGAAGCATACTCGTCTACATTAAATGCTTCTGCAACAGCATTTAATGTATCAACTTAGAAGATATCCTTGTACCTGAGCCAGAAAAGAGACGTTATCTTCCAACGGTAGGATTTGACGAAGAAGATCTCCACCAATGGATCTATTCCTCACAGACACCTATAAATAGCTCAGAAGAACTCTCAAGAAAGAGAAAGGAGGGAGAAGAGAAGATTTCGATTCAATCCTCAATGCCGAAGCTACATCAGAATATCAAATAGAGCTTAAAATTCCATAAGCATTGAATCGATGTAGAGAGGATCTAAATGTTGTTAAATCAGTTTTACTGATTACCTAAACTCTCTTGTTGTAACTAGGATTTTCACTTAGATAAATCATTAGCCTAGTTACTGATTACTTGAGATTTTGTATTCAGTAATCCTAGTTGGTATATTACAATACCCATTTTCAAATAAGCGAGAAGAGTATTTGTAATCGAGCTTGAGACTTAGACCAAGCTCAGTGGTTGTTTAGTACCAGTAAACTAAGCAGTTAGGTTCCTTAGCACCTGCAAGCTAAGTGTGTAAATCCAACTCTAGGAGTTGGTTGCTTTAAGGAGTTTCCTTTCAGTATATGTTGCTTTGCACCCGTAAGTAAGGATGGCAATTTACCCGCGGGTAATGGATACCCGCGAAAATCCGAACCTATTAGGGTGGGTTTGAGAGGCATTTGATATCCACGGATAGTTTCGTGGTTGCAATTCACTATCCATTTGGTTCGTGGGTATGAGTTTGGATACTTACTATCCATGCCCGCGAAACCCGTTTAGCTGCGAAAAATATTCGCAAAAATACCCGTCAATTACCCGTTAAATTTGTTATAAATCTATAATTAAATTTTATTTCGTGGGTATTCAATGGATAGTGGATGACGGGTATCCGGTGGATAGTGGGTGGCGGGTATCCGACGGATAGCGGGTGGCGGGTATTCGACGGATAGCGGGTGGCGAATACCCGACGGGTAGTGGGTTCGTGGATACCCGACGGGTAGCGGGTATCCGCGGGCGGCGAATTTGGATACCATTTGATATCCATGGATAGTTTCGTGATTAAAAACCACTATCCATTTAGTTCGTGGGTATGGGTATGGATAGTCACTATCTGTACCCGTCGTACTCGATCGTCATCCCTACTCGTAAGCATTGCAAATAGGTTTGTGTTGCACCCGTACGCATCGTGGTTAGGTTTGATGTGCACCCTTAAGCACTAGCGAGTGATTGTCAAACTAATCATCTGGTCGTGGATATAGGAACGTTGTTTTCCAAACCACATAAAAATCCCTTATGTTCTTACTTGCTTTATATTCAGTACTTGCGCATAACTCTGTTTCTCTAATACTGATTAACTGAAAAGAATAACTAAGGGATTCTCTGTGAAGAAAATCTTTCAAGCCTATTTCACTAAGTTTAATATTCCGCTGCTAGAGTTATAGGTTTAACTGATCAATCTTTTTATAGTCAGTTAAACAAGTAATTCTACTCTGTTTTACTTACGACTGAAGCCTTACTTAGACTGAAGTTAATTGACCAGATCAATTAACTGAAGTCACCTACTGAACCTTCATTTCAGCATCAGTCGCCACCCCTTGTCATCTGAAGTGTGCATTTTCAAATCAGTCAAACTGTCTTTCAGAACAAAGGTGTTGGTTTTAAGTAACTAATTTTCAAAAATTGCCTACAGGTAGGGCTGCCACCGGTTCCGGGCCCGAACCAGCGGCTCAGGTTTTAAAATTTCATGAACCTGAACCGGCCCGCCTAAAAGTTGAAGAGCCGTTTTTGAATCCTAAACCGGCGGTTCCGGGCCGGGCCGAAAACCGACGGTTCCCGAGCTTTTTTCCATTTTTAAAATTTTTTTTGTATTCTTTTTTATGAAATTAAATGATTTGTGATGAAATTTCAAAATTTTTATCCAACATATAAACATGTGTTGAAATTGAAAATATAAAGTAATATTTTTTATGTCATATTTTAAAATTAAATGACTTGTGTTGAAAATTTATAAACATGACAATTAATATATTTTTTAAATAATATTTTTTCATCTTAATTCTTAAGTAATACTTGTGTCATCTTAATTAATATCATGTCATTTTTTTAAATTTATAACAAGTTATAAACTTATAAAGTTGACAATCAAAATATTTTTTTAAATTAAATGACTTGTGTTGAAAATTGAAATACAATAAAAGAAAAATAATTCTAACACATAGACAATCAAAATAATGCATAAAAATTGATATCTTTATTGAATTTATTCTATGTACCAAAAAATATTACAAGGATACAAATTACAATCTTCAAAATAGAATAAGTAAACTAACTAGTACTAATTAAATAACTAATTCATTATAATAATTCCGACAGAGAGTTGTCTAAAAGGGGGAAAAATAATAATAATTAGGGGCTTGAGCTCAATTTAATATAAATATTAAAATTGAGTGGCTTACGCGCCCGAATAGCCGGTTCAGGGTCGAACCGCCGGTTCGGACCGACTGTTCAGGGTCGACAAATGCTTGAACCTAAACCGGCCCTTAACTACCGGCGGTTCGGCCCTGAATCGGCCCGGTGGTCAACGGTTCCGGCCCGAACCGTTGACCACCGGGCCGATTCAGGGTCGAACCGCCGATTCCGGTTGGCCCTTGGTAGCCCTACCTACAGGTGTATTCTCCCCCCATACACCTGTCCTTTCAACCCTCGAGGGACCCAACAATTGGTATCAGAGCATATTGTTCGAAAGAATAATTTATTTTGATCAAGTTCTACCGAACTAGATCCTATTCAAAATATCAAAAGATTTCAAAAGTTTTTCAAAAACTTTTTACAAAACTCTTCTTATGTGCTATGTGCTCTTATTTGTCTACAATCTGTGCTCATGTCAGTCACTATTACTCTCTTTCACCTCTCTCTCTCCGAGATCGACTCAACGACTAAGGTCAAGAAGAAAGTCGACTCACACTGATGACCGGATCAGTCATCAGAGAAAAAATATGTGCTTTAAAAATTTTTGTTATCAAATGGATTTCTCGTATTATTGACATCTAGATAAGATTGTTCTAACGCCTTGAAATGATGATCAATAATCAAGTTCAGGCAAAGGAATGAGGAAGCTAATTGCTCCAAGTTCTGTCACTCTCATTCAGCCGAAAGACGTAGCTCCATCAGAAGTCAAGCTTCATCAAAACTGAAGAAAAAAGAGCTGGTCCATAATTACTTTAAAAGACATCAGAAGTGCAACTGGGTTCAGAAACAAAAGACAAATCTACCAGCTGCATCTTTTCAGTCAGCTAAAGGAGTTCATCAATTGGGAGAGTGTTTCAGTCACTGCAACTGAACACTCATAAGTCAAAATCACCCTGTCATCGGTTAAGGGGGAACTAGACGAAGTCACCTAGGAATTCATAAGAGGTATCGACTGATTACAACATCCAGTCGACGAGTAAGTATTTCAATTTCAAATTTCCTAAGTGTTGTTACTAAGTTGAAAGATTTATTTTTCAACTAAAAGGTGCGAATTATATAATAATATTTTCAAATCCGCCCTTTTTGCAACTTATCGGATAAAAAGATTTTCAAAATCTTTCCACTGTTCACCCACGTCAGCACGTATTAACTAGCTCCACCTTTTTAGACTCACGTATTAGACGGTTATTTAATGTGGACGCAAAAATTTTCTTAAATCGGATTTAATAGTCAAATCAGAAACGCCCTATCAAATCAGAACTGTCATCAGTTAATGTGTGAAACAGTTGAAATTTTCCTTAATAAATAATTGTTCATCCGATACTCTTGCGATTGATACATGTGAATTTTTTTTTTCGTGCTTCTTATATTGTTGGAATTTGGAAGAAAGTACCTTATTTAAATGACTCTTCCTCTGAACAAATCACATGACCCTGCAAAAAGATCTCTTTGATCTGACTAGGAATGGAGATTATGCTTTTAATTCTTTTATTTCCATCAATATCTCCAGTAACGGCGGATGTGAGAAGGGATTAAATTTTTCAAGGCACAAAAACCAATTTGTTCTCATGTTTTTTATTTCTATAAATTGGCACATGGCCTTGATATTTCTTTACCATCTCTACTAACCTTCTTCCACAGACTTCTTTGTGAGATAATCTCTCTTTACAGAATCTCTCTCTCATGAGTTATCTAAGAAAGAAAATGGCACTTGCGGCCTTGATCTTCCTTGGATCATTCAAATGGAATGAAGTCCTTCTTCAAACTCTGATAAAAAATCAAAGTAAAGCTCATTTCTTTTCTCACTTGTATCCAGAGATCAAAGTGTCTTCCATCATAATGTCTGGCACAAAGAAACTTTTAAGCTTCAGGAGGATAAAAGTTGAAGTAGCAAATCTCAATAGTTACTTCAACTGGTTATCAAGCTTATCTCGTGTATCTTGCACACCTTCCATAAAGAAAACAACAACGAGCCCTCACTTGTTGTTCGCCGGCATCACTCGCCGCACACGATCTTCTCAACAAAGACCTAAGACAGGCAAATCGACAGTGTTAGTCCTCACGACTGTCACTGATTCGATATTCTCCTCTCACACCCATCCCATGCTTGGAGACGTCGAAGGCAACTGATCATGAGACTCCTCCAAGTCCGTATGCTATGCCACGATTTACCTTACTTCTTTCCCCAAAGGCTTAGCATACCCACCCACATACTCTCCCTCTTCCTGCCTCTTAGACCCTCTTCCCACCCTAAGGTTCGTATGCATAGCCACTCTTTCATAGTTCTTTTCTCAAGAGCTCTGCATACGCACCGATATCCCCTACCTTCACCTCCACAAACACTCATCTTCCATTTTCTCCCTTATCATCTCCCTCACTCACTGGCGCCTCCTTCTTCTAAGTCCTATCTGCTCAAACTCTCCTCGAATCTTCTCACGAGCTTTTGAGAAATAGAGTTGGGTATCGACTGATCACTACTTCCAACATCAATCATCCTTCCTTTTTGATGTTGCCAAAAAGGGGAAAAGAAGGCAAAGAAAAACCTTCAGAGACTGAAGCTAGTAAAGCAAAAGGATCACTAGAAGATCAGGAGCAAGAACAGCCAGATGACATCAGATTAACAGAGAACAAGTGTGAAAGAGTGAGCTCATCAACAAGAAGATGGAGATGAAGACCAACACCAGTAGATTGATGGAAAGCAGAACAGCTCTTTCACGTTGTAACTTTTCTGTATTTACCTTATGATGTATCTTTCAATATTTCAAGGTTATACAAGAAAAGAATTGCTTCATCCGTTTGTCTGTCTGTTTGTGTTGTATGTTGTTCAATTACGTAAGTTATGTTGACTGATGGTTGTAGGAATATTGTGTTCAAGGGGAACTGTTTTAACTCCCTTAGAAACTAACTTCAGTCTCTTGCTCTTTGTTTTTCCTGTGAGGTTTTGGCATCATCAAAAAAGGGGAAATTGTTGGAAATTGGAAGATCTAGTTTTGATGATACCAAAATCCGTAGCTTAACATCTCAACTGAAGATTACAGAAGAAAGAAGCAACTGAAGTAACCACAACTGAAGCTCAATTGAAGAAAGACTGAAACTCAACTGAAGACTGAACAACTGAAGGAAGAGACTGAGATCACAACTAGTCGACTGAATCAAGTCAACGACTGGTCAAGAAAATGGCGGAAGCATACTCGTCTACATTCAATGCTTCTGCAACATCATTTAATGTACCAACTTAGAAGATGTCCTTGTACCTGGCTGTGAGCCAGAAAAAAGAGACGTTATCTTCCAACGATAAGATTTGAAGAAGAAAATCTCAACCAACGGATCTATTCCTGAGAGACGCCTATTTATAGCTCAGAAGAACACTCAAGAAAGAGAGAGGAGTGAGAAGAGAAGATCCTGATTCAATCCTCAATGCCGAAGCTACATCAGAATATCAAATAGAGCTTAAAAATCCATAAGCATTGAATCAATGAAGAGAGAATCTAAATGTTGTGAAATCAGTTTTACTGATTACCTAAACTCTCTTGTTGTAACTATGATTTTCACTTAGATAAATCATTAGCCTTATTACTGATTACTTGAGATTCTGTACTCAGTAATCCTAGTTGGTATATTACATTACCCCTTTTCAAATGAGCGAGAAAAGTGTTTGTAATCGAGCTTGAGACTTAGACCAAGTTTAGTGGTTGTTTGGTAACAGTAAACTAAATAGTTAGGTTCATTAGCACCCGCAAGCTAAGTGTGTAAATCCAACTCTAGGAGTTGGTTACTGTAAGGAGTTTCCTTTCAGTATAGGTTGTTTTGCACCCGTAAGCATTGCATATAGGTTTGCATTGCACCCGTAAGCATCGTGGTTAGGTTTGTTGTGCACCCGTAAGCACTAGCGAGTGATTGTCAAACTAATCATCTGGCCGTGGATGTAGGAACGTTGTTTTCCGAACCACGTAAAAATCTCTAGTGTTCTTACTTGCTTTATATTCAGTACTTGCGCATAACTCTGTTTCTATAATACTGATTAACTGAAAAGAGTAACTAAGGAATTCTCTGTGAAGAAAATCTTTCAAGACTATTTCACTAAGTTTAATATTCCGTTGCTAGAATTATAGGTTTAACTGATCAATCTTTTGATAGTCTGTTAAACAAGTAATTCTACTCTGTTTTACTTACGACTGAAGCCTTACTTGGACTGAAGTTAATTGACCAAATCAATTAACTGAAGTCACCCACTGAACCTCCGTTTCAGTATCAATCACCACGCCTTGTCATCTGAAGTGTGCATATTCAAATCAGTCAAACTATCTTTCAGAACAAAGGTGTTGATTTTAAGTAACCTTGTTTTTTAAAATAGCCTACAGGTGTATTCCCCCCCCTCCTCCCCTCCCCTCCCCTCCCCGGCCATACACCTGTCCTTTCAACCCTCAAAGGACCAAACATGTTCATGTGCATTAATTTGCACAATGTGATCATCTACAATGAAGCGGAATATGTTATGGAATGGGAAAATAATGACAACAATGGAAGAGTTGAGCAACACTCATGAAGCTACGCAAGAAGTTTTGCACGAATTCTGATCGCATTTGACTCATAATCATGCACATCAAAATGAATCCACCTTAGACTTATACAAGTTTTGATTGAATATATTTAGACACAATTCAATCATATCGAGCTGTAAATGCAATCTATATAATTATCAATTTCTAATGTAATTTTCTATTTTAATTATTTATAATTATCAAATTTAAATTTAATGACATTTTCAATTTTAAAATTTGATTTTTAAAAATGAGATAAATAATCTATAGAATCACCGTATAAAGTTCCATGCTATGAGGGTGTTGCTATATGCGGAGTGGCTCTCCAAAGTGTCACGTTAATGAAACACTTGCAAGTATCACATTAAGAGGCGTTTAATTTGAATAATTAGTGTTAATAGATAAAAATAGTAAGGTTGTTCTTTTATTCACTTTGATGAATCGAAACTTTGAAATATTCTAAAGTCCTTTGATTATTTCTGTAATTCAAACTAGTTTTATTTGATTCATATTCCATTCAAACGGTGGGGTTGGAGAAATCCTACTCTTATTAATCATGCAAAATAAAAGCTACTTAAATTATTTGAGTAGTTTGCCCCGGAAAATGCCAATGTGGAAGATCTCCTCAAAATAATAACCCTGAATTGTAACGAAACACACCCCCAATAACTCAGAGCCTGAAGCAGGAAAAATAAAAAGAACCATAAACCTAAATCCATACATTAAAGGGCTAATTGCCTGTAAATTCCTAACGTTTACACAGAATTGGTTTTTGCACCTATTTTTATTTTTCTACTTTTAAATACCTAACCTTTTTTTTTGTCTCAAATTTATCCGGCGATCGGTTTTTACTTACGCCGGCGCCGGAAAAGCCACTGTGGCAACCGGAATCGACGAGCTGGCAGCCGGAATTGACACCTCAACATATATTTTACATGTGGCAAAAAAATAAAAATAAAAAATACAAATAAATTCCAAATCATCATCATCTTCCTCAAACCCTTATCCCCTCTCCCCCAACCCGGCGGCCCCGCCGCCGCCTCACCCTGCCAACACCACCGGCGCCGCTCCTTCGCCGCCTCACCCTGCCAACACCACCGGCGCTGCCCCCTTCCCTCTCCCAATCCACCGCAGCCTCCCCCCTGCCACCACCACCACCACCATTCGCAGAATTCCACCACCATCAAATCAATCCAACAACCACCACAATCCCATCCTCCTTCACCTCCACCAAGATCCTCAACAACCAACCGCCGCTTCCAAATTCGAACAGAGATGACCTCGCCGAAGGTCAAACCAGCACGACCTTCCGTCGGCCCTCCGCCGTAGCCCAGCGCGACCTCGAATTCCCCTAAATCACTGGGGAAAACCTTCCTTCCACCGGCCTGCTTGGAACCACTGTGGTTGACGCGCAGGGACCAGGTGGAATATTCGGTTGTCTTCCAGGCAAGGGAGTCGGGAGATGGAGTTGCGCTGGGGTGCAGCGGAGGGTGGGGAAAAGGGAGAGAGCAGCGGTGGGTGGGGGAATTATCAAGCTCGAGATCGGCTTTGGAGTGGAGCTTCTCGATCTGGAGCTTGGTGAGGCAGAGGACGGCCGCGGCAATCGGCTTCCTCTGCTGCTCTAGGCGGTGGAGCGTTGGTGGTGGCGGTGGGTGGCGGCACCGGCGGTGGTGGAGGCGGCAGAGGGCGGCGCTGGGTGGGGGAGGGAGAGTTAGGGTTTGGAAAGGGGGAAAGGACGATTTGGGGGGGAGTGATTTTCTTTTTATTTTTTTATTCTTTTTCCACATGTATTTTTATTTCAATTTTTTTTAGATTTTTTTGCCACATGTCAAAAATGAGCCAAGTGGAGAATTCCGGCTACCAACTCATCAATTCCGGCAGCCACAGTGGCATTTTCGGCGCCGACGTAAGAAAAAACCGGTCGCCGGACAAATTTGAGACAAAAACTAAAGGTTAGGTATTTAAAAGAAGAAAAATAAAAATAGGTGCAAAAACCAATTCCGTATAAACGTTAGGGATTTACAGGCAATTACCCCTACATTAAACATTTATATATACAACCTAGAAGGGGGACCCGTGTCTACGTAGCAACGACATGTTGTCGATATACTTCATTCATTTGGAATCTCATCTTACTATTTTCAATTATATTGCGAGAGCTATCAAATCAAATCCCATAGATCATTCACTATTCTGTCATACCCAAACCCATTATCCATTCAACAACAACCCGCACAATTGATGCTCATATAAACTAAAAGAATTTCTCGAAACCAATTTAACAATGTGCAGTGCTGAATTTGATGGTAAATTTTTAGTTTCAGTTACGGAATTTAGTTTTCTTTCTTTTTTTTTTTTTTTTTTTGAAGAACGGAATTTAGTTTTCTAAAAACTACTAAAAATAATACATAATACTATGATGTACAAATTCATACATTCCATTAGCCTATATATAGTCCCTTTTCAAATTCCGATGCAAAACAACAGTGGTACCACATTTACCAATCGAATAAGAATAAAATAGATGAAAAAGGAAGAGCATTGATTGATGTAGACCGCCTCAAATTCTCCAATTTCATTTGCTCCAATCGCCAATATTACAATTACAAATGTTCTTCCAATGTTTTTCCACTTTGGAAGAAGTAGTTTTGAAGCGCCAATTATTCCACCAAAGATCAAAATTCACACAACAATCAAAGAACAAAAGAAACAGATGGATGGAACTAGTTTTTTCAAACAAAAACCCCCAATATTAAGTCCCTTTTCTTACACTTTTTTTCATCTTTATTTCCAGATTTGGAATTGCAGAAATTGTGTGCAAATCAAGCGTAGATAGCTACTGCAGTCGTGCATATCACATGACTTAGGGCATCTACAAAGGACAGAATAGGAATTTAATTTACCTGTAAAATTCAATCGATGGTTGCCCTAGCTTCGGCGACGGAGGCGAGCTTCTGGAGGTTGAGCTTCACGACGGTGTCGGCGAAGAGGCGCGTGTCCTCCTCCGTGTTCCCCTCCGGCACGTCCACCGCGTACGATTCCAGCACGATGGTGGAGATCCCGCCGCCGCCGCCGCCGGGGAGCTCGTGCACGGAAGTCACCGAGCGGTAGTTCCGCAGGCGGTGGTCCCCGCCGATGATGCTGAAGCCGGTCACGCGCCGCTCGTCGTCGAGGATGTCGAGCCGCTCGGTGCTGGTGGCGGCCGGCAGCCCCGATATGACGCTGACGTCGCGCAGCTCGCCGACGCGCACGCTGAAGCCCTCCCGCACACTGCAGCTCTTGATGAAGTGCTTGTACGTCTGCGGCTTGTCGAAGTGGCGGACGATGGACCAGACGTCCTGTGGCGGCGCGTGCACGCGCTGCGCCAGTATGGAGGAGCATTGGCCGGCGTTGACCCTGTAATTATGGAATTCCGCCACCGCCGGTTTGAGATCTTCGAACTCCTCCGGTGTCAGCCCTGGCGGAACTAGTGTGTGGTGAGCGCTAGGCGGCTCCGCTGTAGATGATTCTGATGTTCCCGTTGTTGGAATCGCATCTTCAACTTGCTCCATGGGAGAGAGAGAGAGATACAGAGTCGTCTTTGCTTTTGTTAATTAATAAGTATTTGATAATAGAGAGGTGAAGGAGAAAAGGGTTGAAATTGAGGAGTGCGATTTTCTCCTTTTCTTTTTGTAAAGTTTATAAATAATTAATGGTGGGAGATCGAGGGTAAAATGGGAATTCGAATATGGTGAATTATTGTGATTTTTATAATTGCAAATTGGCAATAATGGAGGCCCAGTGGGTGGGAACATAAAAAATACTATCGAGTTACTTTAAACTGCATGTTTACTATGGACATCCTCTTTTTGGGGTTAGGCATCAGATTTTTATCTTTTCTGTGCAGTCGAAATTTATATTGACGAATTAATACATCAAAATATTTATTTAATTGTCACAAAGATAAAAAGATATCTACAAAAAAATATTAAAAAAAGATTAAAAAAATCCCCTTTTAAGCTTAATTCTTTAGCCATGTGAATTAGCCTTAACTTACACTCCCTCTCTCTTGCGAAAATTGAGCAATTTCTTTTTAGGGTTAATTGTCCCTAAATACATCACCTTTCATCGAATTCTACAATTGCACATCACCTATAAAATCTGCCCCAAAATGCATCATCTTTACTTTTTTTCTAATTTTGCACATGACCAAAAAATATTCCTCAATCAAGAAAATGACTTGGTAGTCGGAAAATAACACGTAATCACGTCGGAAAAGCATTTAAATGACGTGGCTGACAGATTAGCAAAACTGTGTCATTTTGGTTAATTTTTCAAAATCCTAAAATCTGAAAGCCCTAAATCAAATTACAATCAAATTTGAAACAGACTAACTCACGCATAACTCACGGGCTTCTTCAAACGCGGAGGCTTTGCTCACGACGGGGCGGCGGACCAGGGTGCCATTGCGCCGGCTGCAGGGTGTCGATTTCGGGCGAGCGACAGAAGACTTGGGTTCGTGGGATTCAGGCCAGCGACGGCTAGAACACGCGAGCCCTCCGCGTTTGGCACCCTGGTCCGAAATCGACACCTTGTGGGTGGCGCGATGGCACCCTGGTCCGCCGCGTCGTCGTGAGCAAAGCCTCCGCGTTTGAAGAAGGTCGTGAGTTATGCGTGAGTTAGTCTGTTTCAGATTTGATTGTAATTTGATTTAGGGCTTTCAGATTTTAGGATTTTGAAAAAATAACCAAAACGACACAGTTTTGCCAATCTGTCAGCCACGTCATTTAAATACTTTTCCGACATGATTACGTGTTATTTTCCGACTGCCAAGTCATTTTTTCGATTGAGGATTTTTTGGTCATGTGCAAAATCAGAAAAAAGGTAAAGGTGATGTATTTTGGGGCTAATTTTATAGGTGATGTGCAATTGTAGAATTCGATGAAAGTTGGTGTATTTAGGGGCAATTAACCCTTCTTTTTATACGAATTTTAATGAATTAATATTTTGTGTGTTAAGTGTTAGGTGAAAAAATGAAAAGATAAATAAAAGAAAAAAAAATTGTCATATAAAAAAAGTGCTCAAATTTCGCGGGACAACTAAAAAAGAAATATTGTTCAAATTTCGTGGGACGAAGGGAGTAATCGAAGAAATGTTGTGGTTGAAAGTTATAGGTAAAATATTATCAATCTATTAATATGAAGTGGAATATTGGTTAATTTGTGCATCATATAGTGAAACATGTGTTGATGGGACTGCTATGTGACTTAGTAACAACTACACGAACAAAAATAAAAAGCAGCAAAAACAACACAAGACCTTGGTAATTCAGCTCGTTGATAACACACCTACGCTTGGAGGGCCACGCTCTAAAAAAACAATCAATACCTGAAATTAAGGTACAAAAGACATACATAGTAAGACTCCACTTTATTACGTCAAGTAACTTCCCAAAATTCCACCAACAATAGACTGCTAGATATGTAAGAACTTGGTAATTCAGCTCGGTGATAACACACCTACGTTTGGATTTCTTATTTTATAATTGCAAGTCAGTTGATTCTGCTAGTTCCGTTAACTTGATTTACAGGTTCCGCGCCCGTGACCGTTAAAGCAGTTTACTCGGTTGCGTCCGACTTCACTTTCAGTTTTCAGACTACTCACTTGTAGCTTACTTGGCGAACTCCTTATAACTCTAATATCTAACTTTTAGAAAGGGTGTAGGGGTTCGAAATCGATTTCCAACTATTTGAACACACTGTTACAATGAAATACAAAACAGTATTTCAGTGTGTTCAAAGTCTAGGTTTAGGATATTACAATGAGAAATGTCTAGGTAGAAACTAAGTATTGATTCACAAGTATGAACTTTGAATATTATACTTTAGAAAGAGCTCATCTTCAATATGTCGTTGTTGTCTTGAGTGATAGCTTAATAGCTTGAGAAATTAAATGCACGGCAATTCTTGTGAATTTGATTATGATCTTTCGTAATATATATAGGCAGATTTTTAAATACTGTCATTGCAGAGAGTCTTTTTCAATTTTGGGATATTGATAGTTGAAATATTTCCGTTGGACTACCTTATATGTTGTTATTGTTGATAAGAATGGTATATAAAAATTTTGATATATTTTTCCAACCCCAGTATTAACTAACATCTATTACTCCCTTCGTCCTCGAGGATGATGGAGATGAAGCGCGCTAGTGTATTTGGAGAAGTTCAATCATCTTCCAGCTTTAAAAATCATGAAACGTTGATAAACATGCATTTTTACCTCTTGGTGTGTCATTTTTGATGCTTAGTTGTGAGGATTTTGTGTGTTCGATGGTCTATTTGAGCTTATATTCGTTTATGGTCAAGAACTTGTTACTTGCTTGTGTTTGAACGAATTTTCAGAAATAATGAAGCAGAATTTAGAAGAATTGGCTGAAATACAAGTTGTAGCTTGTCTCGATAGGAGTTCGTGAGAGCAAACGGATCATAAATCGGAGTTCGGACAAGGAAGAACGAGCCAAAACAAAATCTCTGCGCAAAGCTGTCAGGAGTTATGTTTCGTCACGCGGGCCACCCATGCGGCCGCGCGAGTCGCCGTATTTCCGCCCAAAATTCATTTTTTTTAGAGATTTTGGGTATTTTTGAGAGCTACAAGACCTAGGGCATATAAATACCATCCAATAACTTATTCCCCAATGATCTTTTATCATATTTTACTTTTCCTGAGAGCTGAGAGAGACGGAGAACGGAGCGAGAGCAAGAACTGAAGATTCTCAATTCTACTACGGTTTTTCTTGTGGATGTTTATTTGTTTCATTGAGAATTGTATTCTAGTTCATATGTCTATGTGTGGCTATAATCCCTTTTTTTCCCAGGGTTTAGGGAGTAGACATGATTTGAATTTCTGACTGTTTGATTCGATTAATTGGATTGTTATTCCTTTCTATGTTCTTGTTTTAATTGTTTGCTTTATTGATTGGCCACCAATTTAGCATAATCATAGGTTTTAATTTGAGACCGGGAGATGATAATTATTACCTGAACTAAGAACATAGAACACATTTATTTTAATTCTAAAGGGAATTGATAACTGTGAGGGCGTTAATCCTAGGAACTTTTAGGAGCTACATGTTAGAAGTGCGATCCAGGGATGGTAGCCTTGCATGTAATCAACGGTTTGTATGCCACGGGAGTGGGTATGGACTAGCTTAGAGATTGCCTTAGGAATCGTTTTATTAATTGAATTGAACATGTTAGTTAGGAGAATCTGTTGAAACCTTTGCCTTGGGAAATCTTGTCTTATCTGTTTCTCTGTTTCACTGCTTGATTTATTTTCTTTCCAGTGTTTATTTATTTATTTAGTTTAAAAACAAAATTCTCAATTTCGTTTGTCCAGATAGAGTAGAATAATTTAGGATAGGAATTGATAATAATTAGTCTCTGTGGAATACGACCTTGCTTGCTACTGTACACAATTGCACCCGTACACTTGCGGCGTGTTAAAATAAAATAGCGAACAAGTTTTTGACGCCGTTGCCGGGGACTGATTTTTATCAATACTATCTTTTAATTGTTTGAGACTAATCTGGATTTTATTTCTGTTATTTTTTTTTCTGTTCTTTGTTTTTCCTGTGGTCCTAATTCTTGTATTTGGAGCTTTCCAGGTAGTGAATGAACACACGATCTCAGAATCTTCCTCTTGAAGATTTTGATCCAGAGATTGAAGCCACGCTCCACCTCAACAGCAAGAAAAGAGAAGCCACACTAGACACGATGGCTGCCACTGCAGAAGAAGTCCGGGCGTTGAGAGAACAGCTGCAGGCGTTGTTGGATGCTCAGAAAGATGCTGGCGCGCAGAAACAGGCCCCAATCAATGAGGCGTTCACCCCGCAATACTATTTTCACGAGCCTCCAAGAGTCAACGCAAACAATTTTGAGCTCAAGACTGGTTTAATCACGATGGTGCAGCAAAACCAGTATGGAGGCAAAGCTGTGGAAGATCCCAATGCGCATCTGGCGCAATTCCTGGAGCTGTGCAGCACTGTTAAGATGAATGGAGTCCCTGATGACATTATACAACTCCGTCTTTTCCCGTTCTCACTCAGGGATAAGGCAAAGTCGTGGTATCAAACTCTACAGCTAGGAGCCAATCCAGTATGGGGGGACCTGGCAGATCTTTTCCTACGGAAGTTTCATCCTCCTGGGCTTAGTTTGAAGTTGAAGATGGACATTCTTCAATTTCAGCAATTTGATGGAGAGACTTTGGCTGAAACATGGGAAAGATACCAGGAGAAGCTGAGGAAGTGCCCGTCCCATGGCTTTGATGAGGGGACTCTGGTGGTCATGTTTTACAATGCGTGTGGTGAGCGTGCGAGAATGTTTATGGATACAGCTGCAGGGGGCTCATTGCTCAAGAAGGGGAGTTCTGAAGCTATGGAGATCATTGAGAGCATGGCCACCACGAGCTATCAATGGCCATCCGAGAGAGTTCACTTGAAGAAAGTTGCTGCTACATCCAGTTCGGACCCTATGGCGTTGATTTTGACTCAGTTGGCAGAGATGAACTCGAAGATCAATGTTATGACTGTTGGCAATCCTGAGCCGGCTGTGGAGATCCCAACAGGCGTAGAAGACACCAATTACATCAATGGCAGAAACTATGAGAACTTTCAGCATGGGCAACAGGGTGGATACAATAGTGGACAACAGTTTCATCATGGAGGGGGTCCACATCCCAATTTGGCTTATGGGAATCTGAATAACGCGCTTCAGGCTCCACCAGGCTTCTCCGTCACCAATGGAGTCATCAATGGGAGAAGAAGCCTAATTTGGAAGAGCTGCTGATGAAATTTATCTCCAAGTCCGATGAGATGATGGAAAAGCTAGAGTCCAATGCCGTTGCTGTGGGGACTCAAATGAAGATGTTCGAGACCCAATTGGGTCAAATAGCCACCGCCGTTAACAAACTCCAACAGTTGGGCAATCTCATAAACAATGCCAAGGTGAATGCCAAGAAGCAGTGCATGGCCATCAGATTGAAGAATGAAGCCACCTCTGAAGGTAGCCATGGATATCGTGAGATGGAGAGAGGAGAGCTATCGTGGAGAGTCCATGAGGAAGGCCGACGACTTCCACCTCATCTGCGTCCTCCTGGGTGGATGCCGTTTCCCCAGCGTCATTTTAAGATGGTTGATCTGCCGAGCGGGACTACACAGGAAGGGGCCATGACGGCAAAAGATGAGAGTGCACAACTGATTGAAGAAAGAGCTGAGGAGGTCACTGTTGAGGTTTCTGGCAGAAAGAAGGATGAAAAGTAAAAAGCTTCTTCGCCAGCAACTGTGACTACACCTCTCCCTCAGCGCCAGAAGAAAGAGAGGGGGCAAGAGCAGTTCTCCAAATTCTTAGAGATCTTCAGGAAAGTACATATTAACATTCCATTGGTGGAGATGTTACTAGAGATGCCGCAGTATGCCAAATTCCTCAAGGACATAGTCTCGCGAAAGAAGAAGTTGGGAGAGTTTGAGACGGTGAATCTCAATGAAGAATGCAGCGCAATCTTGCAGAGGAAGCTGCCGACGAAGGTCAAAGATCCGGGCAGCTTCACACTTTCCTGCATTATTGGAGGCCAGCATTTCAGAAGGTCACTCTGTGACCTGGAGGCGAGCATCAATCTTATGTCGTTATCTATTTTCAAGCAGCTGGCGATTGAGGAGTTGAAGCCAACATCCATGAGGCTGCAGATGGCGGACAGGTCGGTCACCTATCCTCGTGGAATTGTGAAGAATGTGCTTGTGAAGGTGGGGGATTTTATTTTCCCTGCAGATTTTGTGGTTTTAGACATTGAGGACGACAACAAAATTCCACTGATTTTGGGGCGCCCGTTCCTTGCAACGGGAAGAGCTTTGATTGACGTGGAGAAAGGAGAGCTCACGTTGAGAGTTCATGAGGAAAGTTAAACGTTCTTTGTCTATGAACCATGTCGCATCCACAAGGACGAAGTGCCCAAGAAAGTTAAAGATCCGGGCAAGGTACGTGTTGATGTTTTTAAATTTTTTGATGAGGATCAGTTTTCTTGGCAGGACCCAGGTGATCAGAATTCGCAGAAAGAGAGAATGGCTAGCAATAGTGGAGCAGGGAGCAGCTGGTCGCAGCACTGCTTGTACCGGCCACCTTGAAGAGTTTGCTGTTCTGTCGAGCTAACGACGTTAAAAATAACGCTTATTGGGAGGCAACCCAATTTTTGGTTAGTTTGTTCCTTTTTTTTGTTTTTTGTTTCCGTGCCCCACAAATCCTTTTCAAACTTATTCTCCTTAGTGGTGAATAAGTTTGGGGGGATGTGTCTTTGTGGGTGCACTTTTTGTTTTGATTGTTTTTGTTTTGTCGTTGAGTTTGTTTTAGTCTTGCTTTGGTAGTTTCTCTGTGATGTTACCTTGATGATGATATGAGTAGTGTAGAGATTGGTTGGATAACTGGTTCATGATGATTTCTGTTTAAAACTTGTGAAATTGCATGCGTTTGTGTTGATATTGTTGGATTTGTATACTGAAAGCAAGAACCTTTTATGCTTGTATACAATGATTCCTATGTTCACTGTTTTAATCTCCTATCTGTTTGTGTTCATGATTGCATATGTATGTTCTCTATCTCTATATAAGTAGATTATATGGTGTGTTGTAGATCACAGAAGACCATATAATTGGAATAACCTTAAGAGATATAATATGATCACAGCCGAGATGACCTTAGGACGAGTCATCGGTTTAGGCTGCAGTATAGATGGAAGTAGTTTGTCTTGACTACTTGTCTATACTGGTACGTCATAACGTATTGATAGGACCACAGTGAGATGTATTCTTCTATCCGACTTAAGTGAAAAATCAAGATCTCAGTGACTTAATAAAATCTTAATACTAATAAGATTTCAGATATATATGTTAATTCGTGTATCACTTTGATTTACTATGAGTGAGGGTTATATAGTAACTTGAGTACTCTGTATCTTGGGTGATAGCGGTTAATATATGATATTTGATTATCTGTATTAGTACTCGTATCCGATATAGGATAATGACATCCCCTTAAGGAGCTCAATAATGTTTATTGCGCTAAGCCCTGCAGGTTGATTAAGTTCAGGCGCAATAATAAGGTTTGAGTGGTACTGCTTAAGGATTACAAAGAGATTAATTAATTTAAGCTGTCAGAGCTCTAATTAATTAATGGATGTCGGATATTTTAAATACGGGGATTTAATAAGTCTAAATACAAGCTCCGACTCATCACCGGCAATAAAGGGGTAAGTCAATATTGGTTCTCTAGTGGAATGAACTAATATTTATAAATTAATTATGGTCTGGCTGACCTTGGATAATTAATTTATTTGAGGCCCATCTTTATTCCTTGTATCTGGTCCCTGGACTGGCCCAAAGTCTCCTAGCTCTAGAAGGAGTAGAAATCGTTCCTACACCTAATCTGCGCCCCCTACACGTATTTAATTATTTAAATACAGCTGTCAGCTCTCAGGAAAACACACTGATAAAATATGAGGGTTTTGGAGAGCTATGGGGCGCAAGAAACGTGAGGAGCATTATTTCTCTCTTGGGACTTTGATAGTTCGTTGTCCATCCAACGGTGAAAGCTGAGTGGGATACAGTTCAGAAGATCTGAGCTGGAGTCAGATTTTCGCAGGAAATCAAGTTCTGTCAGATTCGGGAGAACGGCCATAACTTCCTCCACAGAACTCCGATTCAGGCGAAACAGGCGGCCACGGAAAGCTCTCTCGAAGACGAAGAAGTCGTATTTCTAGGCAGAATACGATTTGAGGACGTTTGAGGCTTCAAACGAAGGCTTGAAGCTGACTGGTCTGTTCAGCTGCGAGTTTGACGAATTCTTCTGAATTCTTCAGGTATTTCTGAACTCCAACGTGCAGCACTTAAATTCATAGGAGCATGTTAGGGATTAATCGTTGTATGATAAATTAATAATATTCTAAGAAACGATCATCGGGCAATTAGAGTATTAATTCAGTTTAATATTCCTTCAATTGGTATTAGAGCCCAGGATTAATTTCTTGGCTCTATTATTAATTTATGTACGATTAATAATATGCGTTGTTTTTACTGCTGCTGTTCTTCGTGGTCTGTTGATTCGTGCGGTACGTCGTTTTGACGTTGTAATCGTTTTTCACCACGAGAAAATCCGTGGTTAGATTAGGATTTCAATTTGTACTTGTTTTTCCTTTCTAATCTGTAAAATTGAGGAACGAGATGAAGACGACGATGAATCAACAACGGATGAACGGTGTGAGGAGGACGCGCTGGGTGCGGAGCGGGCAAGGCTGCCGGCGCCGAGGGCAGCGCGCGCACGAGCACTTGCGCGCTGTGCGCCGCACGCCTAGTCAGGCTGCCGAGCACGCCGTTGCTGCTCTCGTCGAGGGTGCTGTGCGGGGCTGCTCCACACGATGCCGGAGGCGTGCGGGGAGGCAGCCGGCAGGGGCTGTGCGCGCCCGGGGCTGCGCCTGCGCGCTTTGCGCGCTGCGCGCCCAGCGAGCGACGCGCTGCCGCTGCTGCTGCTCGCACCGGGGGCCTGCCGCTGCTGCTGTATGTTGCTGTCGCCGGTGCGCTGCTGCTGCTGTGCGCCGGATGCCGCGCCAAGGCAGCTGCTGCCGCTGCTGCACGCCGAGGAGGCCGAGCCAGCGCCGGGCCGCTGCGCGCGCCGGGCTGCTGCGGCGCCAGGCGGCTGCTGTGTGGCGGAAGGGGGCTACCAAGGGAGGCGGCGGCGCCTAGGGCTTCCAAACCATAGGGGGCCCAAACCCTAATTTTTTCAAAGACGGGCCAGTTTGAAGTTTTTCGGGCTGATTTTAAGTTTTTGAGTTTCTTTTTATTTCTTTTCTGTTCTTTGTAATAGACTAGAAATATGGGGTTCCACGAATGGGTCACGAAGAACTTTATTTTATTTTTTAAATTCTGTTCTTTGCATGTCGTGGTGTTTATCCCTTATGCTCTTTGCATGTTGTTTTTGTCTCTGCTTGTTAATATGTGTTTATTAACTGCGCTTAGACAAGCATGCTAGGTTTATCGTTTTCTTAAACATGTTTTAGAATTCTGTGAGCATGTTTTACATGTTGCGTTCTAGATGAGCATGTTTAGGATTATGTGTTGAGCATGATCAAACCTTTTGAAAGAAAAAAGACTAAGCTTATAATATTATAGATGATTTAAAATTATTTAGATTTCCACAAGCAGCCTCTAGACAAAGTGATTTACAATGTGAGTAAACGTCCACACAACGTGGCTTACTTCATGTTTATTCTTTCATAAATTTGTCAGATGAGGTTTCTATAAAAATATTTGAATCCATTAAAGTAGTGGGAGTTATGCAGTAAACGTCCACACAGCGTGGCTTACTCGTATAATTTTTCACGAGTACTTTAGAGGATGGATTTAAATAAGATAACTAAGAAATTAAATTGAATACGGCATGGTCCGAGTGAGTATGTCAAAATTCAAGAATTTAATTTCAAAGTTAAATTGTGGTTATTTCTAATTAATTTTATTCTTAAAATTATGTAGACCTCCACATGCGGTCTCTAGACAAAATGATTGACAATGTGAGTAAACGTCCACACAACGTGGCTTACTTCATGTTGGTTCTTTCATAAGTTTGTCAGATGAGGTTTCTATAAAAATATTTAAATCCATTAAAGTAGTTGGAGTTATGCAGTAAACGTCCACACAACGTGGCTTACTTGTGTAACTTTCACAAGTACTTTGGAGAATGGAATTAAATAAGATAACCAAGAAAATTAAATTGAAAGCGCCATGGTCCGAGTGAGTATGTCAATTTCGAGAATTTAATTTTCAAGGTTAAAATGTGGTCATTGCTTAGATATCATATCAAATACAATGTACAACTCCCAAAGGAGTCCCTTCTTGATGATGATATGGTCTAGTTAAGGTGCCAACTATTAATTTCCTTTGTCAAAAGGTTATTAGCAACAAAAATACCGCAACTAACACGGTGTAATCGTAGCACAGAAATAGCAAGCAGAGTATCGTATCCACAGAGACTGTAAGACGAAATCACTCTATCTATTCCCTAAACAGACCCTCACAGTATGCAGGTAAACGATTATGAAGAAGATTTAATTAACTAAAACTAAAACGCAATAAATCTAAACACGTAAGAAATATCAAATAATAAAGACAACTGATCCTAGGGTAGTAAATTCATTAACTAAATCCACATAATAAATCTATTAATCCTATGTACCAGTTTAATCCAGTTATGATGAGAGATCACTTAATTAATCAATTACTCTCGCTAGAGCAGCAACGATCGTAGATTAGTAAATTATCTATCTCCGTTAGGTCTCAAGAAAATCTACTAACTCCCAATAGCTCCTAAGAATAGCTCCCTATGATCCACCTATCTCCGCTAGGTCTCAAGGTTAAAATCATATCATACATTCCTGAATCCGCTAAACAGTTATCTCCGCTAGCTAGGTCTCAAACCGAATAGCTAAACATGCAAACTATTGGCCAAATAATTCACAAGAAAATAAGCACCAGGAATTATGAATCATAAACTGGAAGGCACAAAGGTATTAACAAATAAATCACATAAATTCAATCAACTATTTACAAACCCTAGAATCAGCTAAAGGAAACTAGCCAGACATGCTAAAATATAACATAAGCATAATTAAATAGAATGCAATTATAAAAACTAAATTGTATAAAAACTGATTAAGAACGATTGTAGCGGCTTGAATCTTCAGTCTTGATCCAAGCCTTGAAAACTAGAAAGCAATGAAATTCTGAAAGCTAGAAAACTGAAAAATAAAATCTGGGAACCCTGAATAGGTGTAAGGAAGACCTATATATAGTACCAGGGTAAAACTACAGAGTTTGAGCTCGAAAAGGACTTTAAAAACGAATAAAAACGCAAAATAACGGACAGGCGGCGACCCCTCGGCGGGCATCCGGCGGTCGCCGGTTTCTTCACTATTTTTCCACTGCGCGCGAACGCCCGGCGGGCGCCGCTCGATCGCCAGCCACGCCGATTTCTCGGCGGGCTGCGCGGCGGGCGCCGGCTGGGTCGCCGGATGCTGCTCAAATTTCCTTCACGAGCCGGCGGTCGCCGGCTGGGTCGCCGGTTGATCGCCGGCAGCTCCGTTTCTTCATTTTCTCGAGCTCTTCAAGCTCGTTTCGTCGATTTTCGCATCCGGAACACTTGTAACTTGATATTTGGATCTTCAACATCCATATGTAGCTTTCAAAACACTCAAACCTATAGCAAAATGACCAAAACCATACCCAAAAGTAATATTACAAAAGAATATGAAACTTAAACCAAATGATATCACCACCAAGCATAATTCTAGTACTTTGAACACTTAAACACTCCTAAAAATAATGCAAAATGAGTGTTTATCAACTCCCCCAAACTTACATCATTGTTCGTCCTCGAATAATGGAAAGAATAAACTCAATAAACACGAATGGGCAGAAATTTGGATCACAGAGGCCTCAGAAAAACATAGAAAGTTAGAATTCTCAAATCTCCAACAAGTAAACACAAAGTTCACCAATTAAACACAACTTAAAGCAAAATCAACCTTGAATTTCAAACAATTGAATCTCACTATGTATGTGTATCGCTCAACTCTCAATGTGTATGATGGGACGTGTATACTCTCATCGAATTCAATGCAATGCAGATCACTTACCATAGGCTTGCCAATCGTCTACAATCTCCATCGCTAAAAGTGTGCCAAAACTAAGATCAAATAGGTCTTTATTTTTGGGTTATAATGTAGGGACATTGGTTCAGGTAGGGAAATATAGGCTAAGTGACTCAAATAGATCAAGAACACCAACCTTATAGCTTCACAAATCAAGCATGGAATAAATTCCATCTTCCACCCAACTATGTCACCATAATCAACAAAACTCAAGGGATTTAATCATCACAAAACAGAACTAAACACTCTTTTATGCTCTCAACTTCTTTCCAACACACAAAGTCGACTTTCAAACAAATATCTCAATATACTCTCGACTTCACACTTTTTTTTTCTTTTTCTTTTCTATTTTTTTTTCAATTTTTTTTTTCTTCACAACTTTCTAGAGCTTATAAGAGTAAATAGTATCACAAAATCATCCCTTCTTTTTCACACCCCACTATGAATATTCACCACAAAAAGATCCCCATATACTACATCACCCCCTATCATCCAGCTAAAGAATAAAAGCTAAATAGGCTCAAAGTGGATAACAAAGGATAATTTTTCGTTAAGGACAGTGTTTGGGGAAAAATGTGGCTAACAAAAGATGGCCTAAAATCATCTCCTAATCCTGAGCACAACAGCAACCTCGACACAGAAACCATGACAAGTTCTAGAAGATCACCACATGCAATGACAAAACTCACAACAAAGAATAAACTGTGTATAATAAACAGTTATAGCTCAAATCCTCACAGGTTTATTCAACGTCCCAAAATCAAGGTCCAAAATCACCCTAAACTATGCAAATTAGTTCAAATTATGCTCAACTTGTCAAAGAAGATTGAATTCTACCAAATTTTATCAAAGAAATCATCATAAGCCTCTCACCAAAAATCTAATGGAGTAATAACCAACTCAAAAGCATTGCAGCAAAGCACGAACCAACTAGAACATAAAAAAAACAAGCAAGTAAAGAACACACCAGACTCCAACATGCTACGAAAACAGACCAAACACAAGCAAAACAGACTAAGCTAAACGAATAAAAGCAAGAAAAAGCATGAAAAATAATGCAAAACATAACCAATCTCCATCCCCCTCCCCCAAACTTATTAAGGAGCAAAAGCTCGAAAATAAATTTGGAGGGAAGAATAGATAAAGGTTATGTGATGCATACTCACAGAAACGCAATCAGGAGGCCGATGGATCACGAAACCGCCGGTACTCGCGTAAAAGCTCCTCCTGCATAGCCATCTGTCGCTCTATCTCACCTCGCTGATACTCCTCAAACTGCTGCTGGCGACTAAACTGCTCACGTGCATAAGCCTCAAACTCTGCTTGGCGTCGGTCGGCCTCTTGCTGCGCCATTCTCACAGCCATCATGTTGCCACGAACGACGGTAAACTGGGCATCCAAGCTACCCATCCTCTCGGTCAAAGCTGCCATATCATAGTGATCTCCTACACCGGCAGCAACGCCCTGATGTGCATGGGGAGGAGACACCGCCTGTTCCTCCTCATCTACCTCAATCTCGGGTTGCGCCTGCATCCCGTGGCCACCTCTTCCTGGGCCTGCCAGTGCGCGATGAGCAGGAGTGTCCAACTTCCAATTGTTCATGTCATAGCGACCATTGACCGTAGTGAGCGCAGTGTTGGGCAGGGGAAAGTGATCCCCATCCCTCTGAATAAACGTGAAAGGCGGATGGACTCGGGAAATCACTCGCATATCAAACATCCGGCGAGCATGTAGTAGCGTCTCACCCCTCATAGCCTGCCAATCTCTCACCTCGCGACAGTAGTGTAAAGCAATGGGAGTGAGCATCCCTCCAATCGTAATAATGCCCTTGGGGGCCTTGGTGACTCTGTAAAATTGCTGCACCAAAATGTCGGCGAGGCTGATGTGAGTTCTAGTAAGCATAGCATAGATTATGTAGAGGTCCAACTGACTAACATTACTGTTCTCCTTACGAGCGAGAACAGTATGGGCGATGATGCGCTGGACTGCCCGAAAGACCGGGTTTCTGATGCTAGCTGCCTTGGAATTGCCCGACGCGTATACACCACCTTCGGGTTGCACCAAATCCCTCCACAGCTCCTTCGGTCTAAAGCCGGCAAGGTGTGTGAAAGCACAATCAGTAGGGCACTCAAAGATGCTGTTAATAGTGCTCATATCCACATCATGCTCCCAATTGTTGTTGAGCTGGAAGGCCATCGAGTCGGGATACGTCGCCGCCATCACTCTCTCATCAAACGTGCTCATCATCTCGAGCACAACTCTCTCTATCGTGGGCCATCCTCCTTCAAGAATACGGATCCACCCAATGTTGGCGAACAACTGCTGGACATCTCCATAAATCCCCATATCTTGGAGTACAGCCGGGTCGGCATATCGTGTGGGCTCTATCTTTCGATGCCACAATGCCGAAAACTTTGGTCGATCAAGATCCAACATGAGTACCACGCCGTGATACTCGGGCTGATCGGGTGTCAATGGAGTGTTTCTCGACCCCGATGCTCCAGCGCTCCCCTTTCTCTTCTTTGGTGCCATTGTGCCTACAAAAATTTTTCAATCAATTCCATAGCACCATCTATAACCAACAAACCAACAAAGATAAAGCAATGAAGCTCCTAACTTTGGTTAAAACATCCATGAAAAACCATCCCCCTACTCCACAACTCAATCCTTAAATCTCACAATTCCAAGCTAACTCTACTCATATGAATAAGCAAAACAAAATATATCATGAGCAAAGCCTACTTCCCAATCACAAAATCAAGCTAAATTCTCCAACAAAATAACATGCTAGCATTACTACAACTCATAAGTAAGATGAACAAGTAAACCACTAGTGACTAGCATGCTTCAATTCACAACTTAACTTCACAAAATAAAGAACTACACTAACTACTCCAATATCATAAAATCAAGCCAAATTACCAAGCTAAGCTAGAACAATAGCAAAAATCTTAGTAAAACTAGCAAGAATAACAATAAAAGCAAAGGATAGAAGTGAGTTACCTTGAATCTTTAGCAAAAATAGGTGAAGATCTACAAACCCAACACAAAAACCTCTAAACTTGAATGTGGGTGATTAAGTGGAAGAACACTCAAATTATTCGGATGGAATGGAAGATTATGAAGTGGGTAAGAGATGTGTGGAAGGAATTTGGTGGATTTGAAGTGAGTTGGGAGTAATTTGATGAAGAAAAATGTGAATTTTCGTGGGTTTTGGGAGTGGGAGAGTTAGAGATGTGAAAGAATGAGAAAAAGGGGAGAAAACCACTTTAAAATACCTCCAGCCGCACGTCCGGCGACCGCGCGGCGACCCGGCGGCGGTCGGGCGGCGGTCGCCGGATCCCGTGTAAAAATAAGCCTTCACCCGGAGGTCGCCGGCCCCTGCGAATTTTTTATTTTTTATTTTTTATTTTTTTTTATATATATAAATTAAAGAACAGAAAAAACGGTAAAAAAAAAAACTACTAGGAAAAACGAAAAAGAACTATTAAACTAAAGAAAAACAAGCTAAAAGAAAGCAATAAAAATTTGGGTTACCTCCCAAAAAGTGCTAAAATTAACGTCTATAGCTTGACGGTACCTCAAACTCATGGATCATTGAATTTGACTACTTCAAGACCACGATCCACGTTCGACTTGAAATACGGTTTGAGACGATGACCATTGACAGTGAAAGTAGTGCCATCAGCAGCGAACAACTCATACGTCTCATTCCAATTGCTCTTATGCACCACATATGGCCCTGTCCATCTTGATTGCAGCTTGCCAGGAAACAAACGCAATTTAGAATTGTATAAAAGTACCTCATCTCCTGGCTTGAGTTCCTTGGTGCGAATGTTCAAATCATGGAATTTCTTGGCTCTCTCTTTGTAGATGCGGGAACTCTCATAGGCTTCATTCATCCATTCATCTAACTCCGTCAACAAATCACGCCTTGTATGACCAGCCTCCTTGAACTCCAAATTGATTCTCCTCGTCGCCCAATATGCGTTGTGCTCAATCTCAACAGGCAAATGACATGACTTGCCAAAGACAAGTTGATAGGGAGACATACCAATCGGAGTTTTGTAAGCAGTGCGATATGCCCAAAGAGCATCATCTAGGTGCTTCGCCCAATCCTTCTTGTTGGCCACACTTTTCTCCAAAATTTGCTTGATCTCTCGATTAGCCAATTCCGCCTGCCCATTAGCTTGAGGATGATATGGAGTTATCACCTTGTGCTTTACTCCATACTTTGCCAAAGCGCTTGCTAGCAATTTATTGTTGAAGTGCGACCCCCATCACTAAGCAATGCTCTCGGTGCTCCGAACCGAGTCAAAATATTCTTTTGCAAGAATTTAATGACTACTTTGGAATCGTTGGTGGCAGTGGGAATCGCCTCCACCCATCTAGAGACATATTCCACAGCAAGCAAAATATAGGAAAAACCACAGGAGGCAGGGAAAGGACCCATGAAGTCAATCCCCCAAACATCAAACAGCTCCACCTCAACAATGATATTCTGCGGCATCTCATCCTTCTTGGTGATATTGCCCATGCGTTGACAACGATCACAAGACTTCACGAAAGCATGGCAATCTGCAAAAATTGAAGGCCAATAGAATCCACTATGATTTACCTTCATGGCAGTGCGGTTGGCAGCAAAGTGACCTCCACTAGGTGAGCTATGACACTCCTCAATGATCTTCGGCCATTCATGCTCCCTAACACATCGCCGAATAAAGCCATCGGCGCATCTCCGGTATAGGTAAGGATCCTCCCAATAACAAAACTTGACATCATGGAGGAACTTCTTCTTTTGATAGTGCGACAACCCCTCGGGAAGAGCTCCAATAACCAAGTAGTTGCTATAAACGGCATACCAAGGATCCTTAAATAGCATAGCCCAAATCTGCTCATCGGGAAAAGACTCATTAATGGCCATCTTCGGATCATCCCCCTCGATCGGATTTTCCAGACGAGACAAGTGATCGGCTACCACGTTCTCACATCCCTTTCGATCGCGGATCTCCATATCAAACTCTTGCAGCAATAAAATCCAACGAATCAAGCGGGGCTTGGAGTCCTTCTTCGTGAACAAATAGCGGATGGCGGCATGATCAGTGTAGACAATTGAATGAGTTCCAATCAAATAAGAACGGAACTTATCAAAGGCATACACCACAGCTAGCAGCTCCTTCTCCGTGGTAGTGTAGTTCATCTGCGCAGAATCCAAGGTTTTACTAGTGTAGTAAATTACCTTGAACAACTTATCTCTCTTTTGCCCCAACACAGCTCCCACGGCCCAATCGCTAGCATCACACATCAACTCAAACGGAGCATTCCAATCCGGCGTGATCAAAACTGGCGTAGTGGTCAGTGCAGCTTTCAACTTCTCAAAGGAGACGAGGCACTCATCGGTGAAGACAAACTTCACATCCTTCTCTAGCAAAGCACAAAGTGGCTTGGACAGCTTGGAGAAATCTTTGATGAAGCGTCTATAAAATCCTGCATGCCCAAGAAAACTCCGCACAGACTTCACAGATGTAGGAGGAGGCAAGTTCTCAATGGCTACGATCTTGGCTCGATCTACTTCCAACCCTTGGGCAGAAACTTTATGCCCTAAAACAATGCCCTCACGAACCATGAAGTGGCACTTCTCCCAATTAAGCACTAGAGATATCTCTTCACAACGCTGCAATACTTGAGACAAATTTTCCAAGCAATTATCAAAAGAAGATCCAAAGACAGAAAAATCGTCCATAAATACCTCCATGATATTTTCAATCAACCCATGGAAAATCGCCATCATACAGCGCTGGAAAGTGGCAGGAGCATTGCAAAGACCAAAAGAAATCCTCCTAAAAGCAAAGATGCCATAGGGACAAGTAAACACGGTCTTATGCTGATCCTCCGGGGCTATCATGATTTGATTGTAGCCTGAGTACCCATCCAAAAAACAGTAGTACTCAAATCCTGCCAATCGGTCTAGCATCTGATCAATAAAGGGCAAAGGAAAGTGATCCTTACGTGTGGCTGCATTCAAAGCTCTATAATCAATGCACACGCGCCATCCTGTGACTAGTCTTGTAGCTATGAGCTCATCTCTTTCATCCTTTACCACAGTCATGCCTCCTTTCTTAGAGACTACTTGAGTCGGACTCACCCACTCACTATCAGAGATGGCATATATGATTCCTGCATCCAACCACTTAAGCACCTCCTTTCTCACAACTTCTTGCATGGCTGGATTCAAACGTCGCTGCGGCTGCACCTTAGGTTTGTATTCCTGCTCTAATAAAATACGATGCATGCAAATAGAAGGACTAATTCCTTTGATGTCAGAAATAGACCATCCTATAGCAGACTTGTATTTCCTCAAAACTCGCATCAACTTCTCCAACTCCAACGGAGATAAATAAGTAGACACGATAACAGGAAACGTTTCATTCTCACCCAAAAATTGGTACCTCAAGTGCTCAGGAAGCGGTTTCAGCTCAAGTTTGGGTGCAGCTGCAGCTGCAGCTGGCGCAGGTAATTCTTTTTCTTTTTCCACTGCCTTGTTTCCTCCATCAACAGGTTTGTTAATATCTAGGAACGGAATAGGCTCAATAGGATAACTCTCTACAGCCTCCAGCTCAGCAATGTACTCCAAAATCTCATCACACGCCTCATCAAGATCGGAATAAGGATATAATGACTATGTGATGCACTCCTCCAAAGGATCCTCTACAGCTGCAGGAAAATCAACCACAGTATCAATTAAATTGCAATCCTCAACTTGTGGCTCAGCTGGCTTCTTCATCGCATGATAGATAGACAACGTCATCTTCTCATCATTGACACGGAAAGTAAGATCTCCCTCTTGGAAGTCTATCAATGCACGGCCCGTAGCTAGAAACGGACGCCCCAAGATCAATGGAGTATTTTTGTCCTCCGGCATGTCCAACACTACGAAATCTGCAGGAAAAATAAATCGCTCCACCTGCACTAGGACATCCTCCACAATTCCCTTGGGATATGTGATGGAACGATCTGCCATCTGCAATGCAATAGAGGTAGACTTGATATCTCCAATCTCCAACCGATTGAAAATAGAGAGAGGCATCAAATTGATGCTTGCCCCTAAATCACAAAGAACGCGGGAGAAATTCTGCCCTCCAATCACACAAGCTATAGTAAAGCTGTCAGGATCCTTTTGCTTCAAAGGTAGCTTTCTTTGTAGCACAGCACTGCATTCCTCGGAAAGATTTATCGTCTCATATTTCCCCAACTTCTTCTTGTTGGAGACTGCGTCCTTGAGAAACTTGGCATAGCCTGGCATATCTCTCAAAGCATCAAGTAAAGGAATGTTGATGTGAAGCTTTGAAAACATCTCCATGAACTTGGCTAACTTCTTATCCATCTTCGGCTTTGCCAGGCTATTCGGAAAAGGCGCTATAAGTTTGTACTCTGGCCTGGGAAACGTAGGAGTAGGATTGGGCTCCTTCACAGCAGAAGAGCTCGAATCCTTCTTAGGGGGAGGCGGCTGTTTCGCTGCAAGCTCCTCCAAGTCATCATCATCGTCCTCCACTACTTTGCTTTTTCCCTTGTCATTTTGCAGCTCTGGAAAATTCTGGTACTCAGTCCCGCTTCGAAGATGGATCGCATTACACTGATTTTTGGGATTAATTTCAGTGTTGCTGGGAAATTTTCCTGGTGTGTGTTGTGCAGCTGCTTGGTTGGCAATCTGACCAACTTGAGTCTCCAAAATCTGCACTTGTTTGGACAGTGATGAAACATGATTTCCTATTTGACTCACTTGGGTCTCCATGTTGGTCTTCCACGCACCTACATTCGTTTCCAAATCACCTATCTTTCCCAACACCTGCTTCATCATGTCTTCCATCGAATCTTTCTTTGGCTCATTGATAACTCCTCCGCTAGATACAGAAAATCCAGGTGGAGGCTGCAAAGTATTGTTCGGATTGCCGTAAGAAAGGTTAGGATGCGGGCGTGCTCCTGGCTGGAACTGCTGATGACCCTGCTGAAATTGTTGACTTCTGCCATACATTCCTGGCTGTCCTCGCTGGAAATTTCCATAATTTCTGCCATTCACAAAATTTACATCTTCCATGACTGACGGATCTATCACAGCTTGCTCAGGACGTCCAACATTCCACTCACCAAGTTTTGTAGTCAACTCTGCCAGCTGTGTAGCCATTGCTGTCTGCTGCGTAGCCATCGCTGCTTGTTGAGTAACCATTGCTGCAATAGGATCAGAACTGGAAGCAGCTGCAACCTTCTTCAATTGTATTCGCTCAGATGGCCATTGGTAGCTTGTAGAAGCCATACTATCAATAATGTTCCATGCATCAGAACTGCTCTTCTGAAGTAGAGAGCCACCTGCAGCTGTATCCATGTGCATCCTTGTACGCTCCCCGCAGGCATTGTAGAACATTATCACTAGCGTGCCTTCATCAAATCCATGGCTTGGGCACTTTCTGAGCTTCTCCTGATACCGCTCCCAAGTCTCCGCTAGCTTTTCTCCATCGTACTGTTGAAATTGCACGATGTCCATCTTCAACTTCAATGTAAGGCCAGGCGGATGGAACTTGCATAGGAATGCATGAGCCAAATCCTCCCACACGATATTATTTCCCAGCTGCAACGTATGATACCACGACTTCGCCTTATCCCGCAGTGAAAAGGGAAAAAGACGAAGACGGATAATGTCATCAGGGACACCATTCATCTTCACCGTGCTACACAGCTCCAGGAAATGCGCCAGGTGCGCATTAGGGTCTTCGATCACCTGTCCACCATATTGGCTCTGTTGGATCATCGTGATCAAACCCGTTTTCAGCTCAAAGTTGTTGACGTTCACTCGTGGGGGCTCCTGGTACACATATTCTGGTATGAACGCTTCATTGATGGCTGGTTGTTTCTGAGCCTCTCTCGTCTCCTGTGCATCAAGCAGCTTCTTCAACTGCTCTTGCAGAGCTCGAATTTGGATTTGCTCTGGAGTAGCCATCGTTTCTGTCTCAACTTGATCGTTCTGCTTCTTTAGATTGCGCAAGGTCTTGTTGATTTCAGGGTCTAACTCAAAGAGAGGATTCCCGTGAGATCTTGTGTTCATATGCAACCTACAGAAACACAACAAATAAAAGTTAGAAAAGAAAAATAAAAACAAAAAAACTTGCAATACTATAAAGTCCTATTGGAAATATTAAAGCAAAATCTAAACAGTCCCCGGCAACGGCGCCAAAAAGTTGATCACTATTTTATTAGCAACAAAAATACCGCAACTAACACGGTGTAATCGTAGCACAGAAATAGCAAGCAGAGTATCGTATCCACAGAGACTGTTAGACGAAATCACTCTATCTATTCCCTAAACAGACCCTCACAGTATGCAGGTAAACGATTATGAAGAAGATTTAATTAACTAAAACTAAAACGCAATAAATCTAAACATGTAAGAAATATTAAATAATAAAGACAACTGATCCTAGGGTAGTAAATTCATTAACTAAATCCACATAATAAATCTATTAATCCTATGTACCAGTTTAATCCAGTTATGATGAGAGATCACTTAATTAATCAATTACTCTCGCTAGAGCAGCAACGATCGTAGATTAGTAAATTATCTATCTCCGTTAGGTCTCAAGAAAATCTACTAACTCCCAATAGCTCCTAAGAATAGCTCCCTATGATCCACCTATCTCCGCTAGGTCTCAAGGTTAAAATCATATCATACATTCCTCAATCCGCTAAACAGTTATCTCCGCTAGGTCTCAAACCGAATAGCTAAACATGCAAACTATTGGCCAAATAATTCACAAGAAAATAAGCACCAGGAATTATGAATCATAAACTGTAAGGCACAAAGGTATTAACAAATAAATCACATAAATTCAATCAACTATTTACAAACCCTAGAATCAGCTAAAGGAAACTAGCCAGACATGCTAAAATATAACATAAGCATAATTAAATAGAATGCAATTATAAAAACTAAATTGTATAAAAACTGATTAAGAACGATTGTAGCGGCTTGAATCTTCAGTCTTGATCCAAGCCTTGAAAACTAGAAAGCAATGAAATTCTGAAAGCTAGAAAACTGAAAAATAAAATCTGGGAACCCTGAATAGGTGTAAGGAAGACCTATATATAGTACCAGGGTAAAACTACAGAGTTTGAGCTCGAAAAGGACTTTAAAAACGAATAAAAATGCAAAATAACGGACAGGCGGCGACCCCTCGGCGGGCATCCGGCGGTCACCAGTTTCTTCACTATTTTTCCACTGCGCGCGGCGGGCGCCCGGCGGGCGCCGCTCGATCGCCAGCCACGCCGATTTCTCGGCGGGCTGCGCGGCGGGCGCCGACTGGGTCGCCGGATGCTGCTCAAATTTCCTTCACGAGCCGGCGGTCGCCGGCTGGGTCGCCGGTTGATCGCCGGCAGCTCCGTTTCTTCATTTTCTCGAGCTCTTCAAGCTCGTTTCGTCGATTTTCGCATCCGAAACACTTGTAACTTGATATTTGGATCTTCAACATCCATATGTAGCTTTCAAAACACTCAAACCTATAGCAAAATGACCAAAACCATACCCAAAAGTAATATTACAAAAGAATATGAAACTTAAACCAAATGATATCACCACCAAGCATAATTCTAGTACTTTGAACACTTAAACACTCCTAAAAATAATGCAAAATGAGTGTTTATCAGGCTATATGCTATATTATGAGTATAATGTCACAAACCTTATAGCTCCAACATCAGGGCATGGACGATGCTATTGGCATCATGCTGAATCTCAAGAAAGTGTTCGGAGAGTCAGACTGAATTGCTTATTTAAATTTGATGAGAGTAATCTTATTATTTTTATGAGTGAGCACAGCTCAGTGCACGAGCATGTCATGCAAATTTTGACGGACTTGACTTGCTCAGCGGGAGTATCGACGGTGAGGCAAAAGTTGATATTATCCTGAACTCTCTTCCCAAGTCTTTTAATTAAGAACTTCAGCTTCAATGCTGTTATGAGCAAGAAAGATAATACTTCTTTTGAGTTGTTGAATGCTCTAGTTACGGCTAAGGAAGTTGTGGGAAAGAGATGTGCAAGCACTTGTTATTGCCAAAGGAGATCCATCTTCTTCGTCGAATGACGGGAAGAAGAAGGGTCCAAGGGGCAAGAAAGATAAGGTAAATAGTGGGAGTAGTGGTGTGATAAGATTGAGTATTGGAGATTTTTTCTTTCAATACTCAAGGCAAATGGTTAAGGTACTTCACTTGCTATAGTAACTGAGACATATCAGCTCATTTTCTACTCAGTTGTGAGTAGTGGATAACGAGAGAAACTGATAATGATTGTTACACCTTGCATGGATTTTTATAAGATGACAAGGAAGCTGAGAAGTGATGAGATGATTGTCTTCGTAGGCAACATGACTAGAGTCGCAGTTGTTGCAATTGAAGACTTGTCTTTAAGTCCTAAAGACATAGTTTAGTTTTTTTTAGAGTTCCTTATCATGTTCCAAAATTTTGAATAGATGGATCTTATGTCATTTTTGATAGTGGTGTTTCTATCATAAGAAATGACAAAATTGTCTATTCTGGTATTTTGAACATCTCTCTTCATACTATAACTTGTCTACAAAATACCTTTATATAGCATTTACATCATCGAACAAAAGAAAGAGAAAAATTAAAGCTAATCTCTCATGAGGATCTTACACATATATTGATACCCTAGATTAGGTCACATCTATCTTAACAAGATCCAAAGGCTCGTGTCTAAATAGTACATTGGATTCAATCCAGGTTGTACCATTTGGAACCTGCGAATCCTGTATAGAGGAAAAGATGGAGACCGGGTCATTCATGGCAAAGGGGATAAAGGGCCAATAATGTGTTAGGAATGATTTTTTCTGATTCATTGTCAGTGTTTGGGATTCCAACCCAGTTTACTACATCGTGTAATCCCTATATAAGATGGTGTGGTGGAGAGAAGAAATAGGTCACTCTTGGAAAATATGTTCGATGATGAGTTATGCATCTTTGCAATTAAACCTAAAGAATCAGAAGATGGTTATTAGCAATGACACACGATTCTTAGAAGTGGACTATGGGAATAATCACTAATCCAAGTCAGATAGTGTGCTTCAAGAAATTGAAGACATTAGACAGGCGATTCCATCACCCAAGCCAAGTGTGCAAGAGTTTTGTACCACAAGACACTGCACGCACTGTTGACACTCATGTGCCACCACAGATCCATTGTAGTGGGAGGGTTGTGGGACAACCCGATCGATTTATGTTCTTGGGAAGATCTTTGGATTCAGTCCCTGGTAGTGAATATAAGAGAATCGACCCAAATATCTACTTGGAATTAGTGGAAGACGAGAATGTCGATTCCTGGCACGCCTCAATGGAGCAATCCATTAAGAATATGAGTGTATACTAGAAAATTTTGCTACCAGGAGGCAGTAAAGCCTTAGGTTGTAAGTAAGTATACAAGATAATGACAAGCCCGAATGAGCAAGGTCGTAGCTTTCGAAGCTAGACTGGTGGCGAAAGGTTATGCCCAGCGTAAGGTTATGATGATATTTTCGCCAGTGCCATGCTCAGAACATTTAGATCATTTTACCCATAGCAGCTCACTTAAACCATCGAGGTCTGGCAAATGGATGTCATATTTATTACCTTGTCAAAAGGTAAGGACATCCATGTGCAACAACCTGAAGGTTACGTGAGGGAGGGAGAGAAACATCTCGTGTCAATCGCTCTCGTGTCATTGGTGATGTGGTTTATCTTGCATTTTATGTAGATAATATCCTCCTAATTGGCGACAATATGGAGCTATTGCCAAGACATAAAGTAATGGTTATCCGAACAGCCTCAAATGAAAGACTAAGGAGGTACAGTATACGTCTCTGTGATCAAGGTTATAAGGGATCACTAGAAAAGGATGTTGGGCTTATCTCGAGTGTCCTACATTGATACTGTGAATGCTCGTTTTAGTATGAATACCACCAAGAAAGGATTGCTACCTTTTAGATATGGCGTTTCTTTATCTAAAGACTATGTCTTAAGATGCCTGTTGAGGTTGAGGAAATGAAGGCAATATTCTACGTTTTCGCAGTAGATAGCTTCATGTATGGATTACTATGTACGAGATTTTATATTTGCTATGCAGTTAGCATGGTTGTAAGATATCAGTATAGTCCTAGTTAAGGACACTGAACTCTGGTAAATTATATTCTCAAGTCCATGACTAGAGAATAAGGATAGCTTACCAGTTAGACAGTTCAGTTCCTTTTTGGATTATACGATTTCGGATTTCCAGGCTGACCAGAACAAAGAATAATTACCTCGAGCTATATATTTTCCTTGGGAGGTAAAACCTTTTGGTTTGACCACTACCTCTAGGATCTAAGGATGATTCCTAGTTTGCGTGAGAGCATCACCTTAGTGATACCTCAAGTGCAGTTGCAAACTCTAAGGAATCCAAGAACCACAAGGGGTCAAACACATGGAGAGTAAGTACCAAGTTATACGATTATTCGTAAATCAAGGTTTTGTGCTCATAGAATAAATTCTCACATATTGGAGAAACCTACTAATCTTTTCACAAAAGGCTTATCGCAAATGGTCATTGAAAGATGGGAATGCGGTTGATGCCACCCACTTAGGAAACTTTAAGTATAAGTGGGAGAAGTGTTAGGTGATTGGTAAATAGACACATTGTATACTAAAAGTTTGCTTTAGTATAAGTGGGAGATTGTTGGATTTGTATACTGAAAGCAAGAACCTTTTATGCTTGTATACAATGATTCCTATGTTCACTGTTTTAATCTCCTATCTGTTTGTGTTCATGATTGCATATGTATGTTCTCTATCTCTATATAAGTAGATTATATGGTGTGTTGTAGATCACAGAAGACCATATAATTGGAATAACCTTAAGAGATATAATATGATCACAGCCGAGATGACCTTAGGACGAGTCATCGGTTTAGGCTGCGGTATAGATGGAAGTAGTTTGTCTTGACTACTTGTCTATACTGGTACGTCATAACGTATTGATAGGACCACAGTGAGATGTATTCTTCTATCTGACTTAAGTGAAGAATCAAGATCTCAGTGACTTAATAAAATCTTAATACTAATAAGATTTCAGATATATATGTTAATTCGTGTATCACTTTGATTTACTATGAGTGAGAGTTATATAGTAACTTGAGTACTCTGTATCTTGGGTGATAGCGGTTAATATATGATATTAGATTATCTGTATTAGTACTCGTATCCGATATAGGATAATGACATCCCCTTAAGGAGCTCAATAATGTTTATTGCGCTAAGCCCTGCAGGTTGATTAAGTTCAGGCGCAATAATAAGGTTTGAGTGGTACTGCTTAAGGATTACAAAGAGATTAATTAATTTAAGATGTCAGAGCTCTAATTAATTAATGGATGTCGGATATTTTAAATACGGGGATTTAATAAGTCTAAATACAAGCCCCGACTCATCACCGGCAATAAAGGGGTAAGTCAATATTGGTTCTCTAGTGGAATGAACTAATATTTATAAATTAATTATGGTCTGGGCTGACCATGGATAATTAATTTATTTGAGGCCCATCTTTATTCCTTGTATCTGGTCCCTGGACTGGCCCAAAGTCTCCTAGCCCTAGAAGGAGTAGAAATCGTTCCTACACCTAATCTGCGCCCCCTACACGTATTTAATTATTTAAATACAGCTGTCAGCTCTCAGGAAAACACACTGATAAAATATTAGGGTTTTGGAGAGCTATGGGGCGCAGGAAACGTGAAGAGCATTATTTCTCTTTTGGGACTTTCATAGTTCGTTGTCCATCCAACGGTGAAAGCTGAGCGGGATACAGTTCAGAAGATCTGAGCTGGAGTCAGATTTTCGCAGGAAATCAAGTTCTGGCAGATTCGGGAGAACGACCATAACTTCCTCCACAGAACTCTGATTCAGGCGAAACAGGCGGCCACGGAAAGCTCTCTCGAAGTGGAAGAAGTCGTAATTCTGGGCAGAATACGATTTGAGGACGTTTGAGGCTTCAAATGAAGGCTTGAAGCTGACTGGTCTGTTCAGCTGCGAGTTTGACGAATTCTTCTGAATTCTTCAGGTATTTCTGAACTCCAACGTGCAGCACTTAAATTCATAGGAGCATGTTAGGGATTAATCGTTGTATGATAAATTAATAATATTCCAAGAAACGATCATCGGGCAATAAGAGTATTAATTCAGTTTAATATTCCTTCAGATATCGTTGTGATTGAGCATGAATGATGAATGATAAGCATGGTCTCTATGTGTTTGCAATCAATGAAATAAGCTGTGAGGATTTGAGCCTTGACTGTCATTATTTTACAGTCTTATTTCCTATTCTTGAGTGATTGTTCGAGCATGCATGTTTCTCACTAGAACTTGTCTTGGTTTCTCTCTCGAGGTCACATAGTGTGCTTAATAACTGTGAGATGATAGAAGACCATCTTTGCTAGCCTATTTATCCCTTATTTGTCCTATATCTTTATATGATCCTAGTTCACCCTCTTTGAGCCTTTTATTTTCCATTCTATTTGGTTTAGCAGTGGGTGGGAGCTTGGAGATTGTTGTTATGGGGTAGTTGGTTTGTGGAGATGTGTGTTTATGGATTATGTACTTTGATCTTGATTGAAAAAATCCTAGTATCCTACAAGTCATTGAAAAAAAAAGAAAAAAAAAGGAAAAGAAAGAGAGTAAAAAAAAAGAAAAGAAAAGAGAGAAAAGAATTGAAAAAAATGGGTACATAGGATGCTTTAGAAAGTCATAATATCATGAGAATTAATTATTGTGTTGTGATGGATTTTGTATTGGAAATTTGGTTTTTGTGATAGATGGATGATTGTTGAGTTAGAATGTTATAAGGTTGGTGATTGTGCTACATTGAGTATTTATTAGTCACTTAGCCAAATATATCATACCCTACCAAGAGCCTACATTACAACCCTCAATAAAGACCTTTTTGATTTTGGTTATAGGAGCACGCATTTAGCGGTGGAGAGGTGAGACGATTGACAAGCTTATGGATGAGTACTTGTTTAGCTTGAACTGAGCGTATACACGTCCTTTTTGATTGATACACTTGAGAGTTGTGAGTTCTTATATTCTTATTCTTTTTGGTGAGGATTGCAATTCATTGAGACCATAATTTGAGTTTGTCATGAGTGTGATATCTTGATGATAAGAGATACAAATGCATATCGTTATTTTTGTTGACAAATCTGAAGCCACAATGTTATCCACTTTTCTCTGCGCTCTTGTTGATTCATTCTTGGTTCATCTTTGTTTTGTCCGAGGATGGATAATAGTTCAAGTTTGGGGGGTTGATAAACATGCATTTTTATCTCTTGGTGTGTCATTTTTGATGCTTAGTTGTGAGGATTTTGTGTGTTTGATGGTCTATTTGAGCTTATATTCGTTTATGATCAAGAACTTGTTACTTGCTTGTGTTTGAACGAATTTTCAGAAATAACGAAGCAGAATTTGGAAGAATTGGCTGAAATACAAGTTGTAGTTCGTCTCGATAGGAGTTCTTGAGCGCAAACGGATCATAAATCGGAGTTCGGACGAGGGAGAATGAGCCAAAACAAAATCTCCGCGCAAAGCTGTCAGGAGTTCTATTTCGTCACGCGGGCCAGCCATGCGGCCGCGCGACGTGGCCGCGCGAGTCGCCATATTTCCGCCCAAAATTTGTTTTTTTTAGCGATTTTGGGTATTTTTGAGAGCTACAAGACCTAGGGCATATAAATACCATTCAATAACTTATTCCCCAATGATCTTTTATCATATTTTACTTTTCTTAAGAGCTGAGAGAGACGGAGAACGGAGCGAGAGCAAGAACTGAAGATTCTCAATTCTACTACGGTTTTTCTTGTGGATGTTTATTTGTTTTATTGAGAATTGTATTCTAGTTCATATGTCTATGTGTGGCTATAATCCCTTTTTTTTCCAGGGTTTAGGGAATAGACATTATTTGAATTTCTGACTGTTTGATTCGATTAATTGGATTGTTTTTCCTTTCTATGTTCTTGTTTTAATTGTTTGCTTTATTGATTGACCACCAATTTAGCATAATCATAGGTTTTAATTTGAGATCGGGAGATGATAATTATTACCTGAACTAAGAACATAGAACACATTTATTTTAATTCTAAAGGGAATTGATAATTGTGAGGGCGTTAATCCTAGGAACTTTTAGGAGTTACATGTTAGAAGTGCGATCCAGTGATGGTAGCCTTGCATGTAATCAACGGTTTGTATACCACGGGAGTGGGTATGGATTAGCTTAGAGATTGCCTTAGGAATCGTCTTATTAATTGAATTGAACATGTTAGTTAGGAGAATCTGTTGAAACATTTGCCTTGAGAAATCTTGTCTTATCTGTTTCTCTGTTTCACAGCTTGATTTATTTTCTTTTCAGTGTTTATTTATTTATTTAGTTTAAAAACAAAATTCTCAATTTCGTTTGTCCAGATAGAGTAGAATAATTTAGGATAGGAATTGATAATAATTAGTCTCTGTGGAATACGACCTTGCTTGCTACTGTACACAATTGCACCCGTACACTTGCGGTGTGTTAAAATAAAATAGCGAACAAACGTTAATAAGATTTAATAGCTCAAGTCTTTTGATATTCATTGTATGTTTAGTTTTTATTTGGGGGCTGCTTTCTTGCGGTGGGGTAACGGTTTTTGTCTTTGAAATATATTTTGTCACTCTTTCCGGTATTCTGAGAATCAACGGAACTGAGTTGTGTTCTTTGTTTAGAGTTTCTGCTGCGTCAGTTGGTATTCAGAGACCAGACTACTTTCCTCCATGCCGCCTCACCGACCTGATCATGTGCAGGAACTGGCCCTTATACGGTAACAAATTGATGCATTAACGGAGGCGATGGCTGCGATGCGCACACAACATGCGGCTGAAATTGATCACCTCCACGCTCCATTATCGCACCACAATCGCCATTCCCCTCCGCCCCGTCACGCCCACCACTACGAGGATCGGGGTCGTTCTCCTTTGTCTGAGTTGAGCTCTGATGATGACGATGCCGCTTCCTTGGAAAATCTTTTTGCGCCACGGGATGCTCGTGATGATCGTCGTGACAATAGCTCTCATCGTTGGGAGACGGGTTTCAAGTTGGATCTTCCGAATTTCAATGGAGGGTTAGAGGCTGCTATGTATTTAGATTGTATTGCATCTATGGAAGAATTATTGGAATTCAAAGAAGTTCCTAACTCCCGTCGGGTGGCTCTTGTAGCTACCCATTTTCGAGGGCGTGCATCTGCGTGGTGGCAACAATTGAAATCTACACGATCCCGCCACAGCAAACCAAAAATTACTCAGTGGTCAAAGTTTCGAAAACATATGGATCATAAGTTCTTACCTTTTAATTACATGCGCACCTTATATCACCAACTTCAGAATTTGCGATAGGGGCCTCGTTCCATTGATGATTATTCTGCATAATTTTATCTCTTGATCACGCGAACTGATATTCGTGAAACTCCTGAGCAGCTCGTGTCTCGTTATATAGGTGGTCTTCGCCTTCCTTTTCAAGATACATTGAATATGTTTACACCATCCACAGTATCTGAAGCGCACCAACGCGCACTATTGCTTTAATGCCAATTGCAACGCCGCCCGCCAAATTCTGTTGGTACGCGTTCCACCCAACCCCCGGCTCTACCTCCAAGTTCACCACCCTTCACTACAGCCTTTCGTTCGCCTGCCCCTCAGCGTGCGGCGACCAACTCTGGTTGTTTTTCTTGTGGTGCACAGGATTATCGACGTGCGAATTGCCCCAAGTCTTCCATCAATCGTTCTTTTTTTACAGATGATTCCGGCCCCACATCGTATGATGAACCCCCACGCTATGATGAGGACGTGACTGAGGAACCACTTGAAGAACACTTGTTGGGCGATACTGGTCCAGCCCTTGTTCTTCGCTGTGTGTGTCTTGCTCCGGTAGTCGAGGCTTTCGACCCCCAACGCACCAATATCTTCTCATCAACTTGTACTGTTAATGGCAAAGTGTGCAAGTTTATTATTGATTCTGGTGTTTGTGAGAATGTTATTGTTGCTACAGCTGTCCAAAAATTATCACTTTCCCCCGAACACCATCCTAACCCGTATTCTTTAGCGTGGCTTCAAATGGGGAATATTATTACTGTGGATCATCGTGTTTTGCTTACTTTCAGCATTGGTCTTCACTATACAGATTCGATGTGGTGTGATATTGTTCCTATGGATGCTTGTCACTTATTATTGGGTCGCCCATGACAATACGATCGGGCTGTTCTACATGATGGGAAAGCGAATACTTACCGATTTCTATTTAGTGGCACGACGATTGTCTTACATCCCTCCATCCCGAAAATTTCTCCGCCAACGCCACCTAGCGTGTTCTTGCTTTCTCGTGCTGATTTTGAGGCAGATATGATGCAGACAGATGTTATATATGTGTTGTTGGGTCATGAATTTTCTTTGTCTTCCTCTGTTCCTGAGTCTTTGCGTCCTCTTTTGTCTGAATTTGTTGACTTATTTCTCGAGGACTTACCTACCGGCCTACCTCCTTTACATGAGATCCAACACCATATTGATTTGATTCACGGGGCTGCCATTCCTAATCGTCCTCACTACTGCATAAGCCCAAAAGAACATGAGGAGTTGCGCCGTCAAGTTGAGGACTTGTTATCACGGGGTTTAGTGCGTGCTAGCCTTAGCCCGTGCACTGTTCCTACTCTCCTTATCCCCAAGAAAGATAGCACATGGCGCATGTGTGTGGATAGTAGAGCTATCAATAAAATTACGGTACACTATCGTTTTCCAATTCCTCGATTAGATGATTTATTGGATCAGTTGAGTGGTGCTGTTATTTTTAGTAAATTGGATCTACGTAGTGGCTATCATCAAATTCGGATCCGGCCAGGGGACGAGTGGAAGACGGTATTTAAGATCAGGGAATGTTTGTTCGAATGGCTCGTTATGCCATTTGGTTTATCGAATGCTCCAAGTACATTCATGCGCGTCGTGAACCAAGCCTTACGAGCACTTATTGGAAAATATGTGGTGGTTTATTTTGATGATATCCTTGTATACAGTCGTTCCAAAGTGGATTATTTGGAGCACCTTCGTGCCGTATTCTTGATACTCCGTTCAGAAAACTTTTATGCCGCTCCTCAAAAGTGTATTTTTGTTGTGGATCGTGTCCTTTTTCTGGGGTACCTCATCACCTCAAATGGCATTGGCGTCGATGAAACCAAGATTGCTGCTATTTCCTCCTGGCCATCTCCCACCACTATGACCGAAGCAAGGAGTTTCCATGCGCTTGCTTCCTTTTATCGTAGATTCATCCCTCATTTTAGTTCCATCATGGCACCAATCATTGATTGTATGAGAGGCAAGATGTTTGTGTGGACCTCTGATGCGGAAGCAACCTTTCATACTATTAAGCAAAAGTTGACCTCTGCTCCACTTTTAATCTTGTCCGACTTTTCTGTTCCATTTGAATTATCTTGTGATGGCTCCAAGGTGGAAATCAGGGCTGTTTTAAGTCAGCAAGGCCGCCCTGTGGCTTATTATAGTGAAAAGTTAACTGGCCCTCGCACACGTTACAACACTTATGATGTTGAATTCTACGCCATCGTGTGTGCCGTGCGTTATTGGCGTCATTATCTTTTTCACCGTGACTTTATCTTGTTCACAGACCATGATACTTTAAAGCACCTTCACTCTCAAGACTCAATCTCTTCTCGTCACGCCTCTTGGGCAGCTTATTTACAACAATTCTCATTTGTCATCAAACATTGCTCCGGAGCCTCTAATCGTGTGGCCGATGCTCTTAGTCGCCGCCATTTATTACTTTCGGATATGCGTCTCAGCGTGCAGGGCTTTGATGTTTTTCATGATCTTTATTCATCAGATCCTTTCTTCGGTGGTGTGTTGTCCCGTCTCCAAGATGGCTCTTCGGGCGATTATTTGTTGTGGATGGTTTTCTCTTCAAAGGTGTTTGACTTTGTGTACCAGCCTCTAGCTTACGTCTGCAATTAATCCGTGAGTTGCATGGTGTGGGGCATGTAGGAAGCAACCGTTCGGTGGAACTTGTTCGTCGTCGCTTTTTTTGGCCATCTCTTCGTAGGGATGTGTCGCGTTTTGTTGCCCGTGGTCGTATCTGCTATGTTTCTAAAGGGATTGCTATCAATGTTGGTTTATACCGTCCTCTGCCCGTGCCTTCACACCCTTGGTCTGCCATCAGCATGGACTTCGATTTGGGTTTACCTCGTACTCAGCGGGGTCACGATTCTATATTCGTTGTGGTGGATAGGTTCTCCAAGATGGTCCATTTCATCCCTTGTAAGCGCACTACTGATGTTGTGCACGTTGCTCAGTTGTTCTTTCGGGATATCTATCGCCTTCATGGTTTGCCCTCATCTATCGTTTCAGATCGAGATACACATTTTTTGAGTCATTTCTGGCGCAGCTTGTGGCGCATGGCTAACACACAATTGGATTTTAGTAGCGCTTACCACCCATAAACCGATGGTCAAACGGAAGTGGTGAATCGTTCTCTTGGGAACTTGCTACGTTGTCTTGTGGGGGATCAACCCAAATCTTGGGATAACAAGCTCAGCCAGGCCGAATTTGCTCATAACTCGGCTGTTAATCGTAGCACCGGATATTACCCTTTTCAAGTCATTTATTCGGTGATTCCCAGTGGCCTAGTCGATCTCTTAGTTGTGCCCTCTCGAGTTCACTCTGATGTTCGTGCTGCTGATCTTATCTCTGAGTTGCAACAACTTCATACTTCTACTCGTGCTCGTCTTCTTGAAGCCAATGGTCGATACAAGTCTGCTGCTGATGCGCATCGTCGAGCCGTTGAGTTTGCGGTTGGCGATTTTGTTTGGGCAGTCTTGACAAAGGATCGCTACCCGGCTCATGAGTATTCTAAACTTTCAGCTCGAAAAGTTGGTCCTCTCGAGATTCTTGCAAAGATCAATCCCAATGCCTACCGTTTGAAGCTCCCTAGCCACATGCACACTTCTAATATATTCAACGTCAAGAATTTCATTCCTTATTTGGGGGAGAACTCCTCTGGAGATGAAGCGCCGGCTGATTCGAGGGCGAATCATTTCTCACCCGGGGAGGATGATGGAGATGAAGCGCGCTAGTGTATTTGGAGAAGTTCAATCATCTTCCAGCTTTAAAAATCATGAAACATTAATAAGATTTAATAGCTCAAGTCTTTTGATATTCATTGTATGTTTAGTTTTTATTTGGGGGCTGCTTTCTTGCGGTGGGGGAACGGTTTTTGTCTTTGAAATATATTTTCAGAATTTGAGGAGTTCACCTTCTCTTCATTTCGTCACTCTTTCCGGTATTCTGAGAATCAACGGAACTGAGTTGTGTTCTTTGTTTAGAGTTTATGTTGCGTCAGAGGGAGACACGAATTTTTTAATAAAATTTATGTTGTTTATTTAGTTAGTGGAGAAAGAGGCCCATAAATGAAGAAAATAGAAAAAATTAATTAACTTAGTAAGTGAAAAATGGAGCCCACATGTTAATGAGTGGAAAAAAGGATTCACAAATTTATTAAAAATAGATTTGGACAATTTTTTGTGGACGTACCAAAATGATAAATTATGACAACATTTTATGGACGGAGGGAGTATTTTTTTTTTTTGAATGTACTAGTAGTTTACATTTTTTTTTTTGATAAATTGCAAAAGTAAATAAAGAAATTTTTAAAGACCGCGTGACGGAGGACTTGAACTAAGTGTATTAATTTTATGTTAAGATTTGAAATGTAATTATATTTTAGTTGAGTGTATTTAAGCACAATTTAAAATGCTTACTGTTTTGAATGCTTATGTTACGTTTTTTATTTCGTTATAAATTTATTATTAATCTGAAATAGTATTTTTTTTTCTCTTTTTAAATTTCATTTTTTCTTACGTTTTATAAACATGGGTTTCACTCTTTCTTTTTCATCATTAACCCTCTGAGAGAGCTAATATTATCATGAGAATTAATTTGATAATATTATTTTTCAGGATATCATGGCTCGTCGTGACATGTTGACTGTTGGTGACTTCTGCTAGTTTATTTTTGATTATTAGTTTATTCAGGGCGATGGTCAAGCCGGAACTCTGCAAAGTCCTTTGCGATCTCTTGCCGTTATATTGGGACAACAAGGTTGGACGACAGTGAGTTTGGAGCTCAGTCGATGTTGTCTTTTTTTTTCTTTTTTTTTTTGGGTTTTTTTTTATTAGACGAGTACTCTTTTCTCTCTTTAAGATTTTTTCCTTTGAATTTTTCTTAAAGAAATTTTAACGAGGCTTGGCTTGAGTCTGCTTCTCTTTATTTTTAAGGGTTATCTAGATTTTTTTGTCTTTTCTTAATAAAGCTTTCATTCAATAATATAATAAATTTTGAATGGATAGAAATGTACCCAGTTTGTAGCTCTAATTTCGAACCTTTTATCATTAATTTACATTTAATGGGTTACCGTCCCTTCTACTGCATAAGAACCTGTCATGCTCTTCCGATTAAGAAGAAATAGGAGGGAATTTATTTAAGTTTATGATCAATTACCTACCAAATCTTTAACGGCAACACATGTGCATGCGTCTTAGACATCACGATCCATATCCAACCATAATGATTCAATTTAAGTTAAAATTAAGTAAAAGGCAACTTGTAATAATGAATGGTCAAGTTGCATTGTGGAGATTGAAGACGACGGGCCCACTTGTGCTTAAAAATGTCTAAGATGGATCTCAAATTTCAGTCGAACATCGCAAAAGTCTCAATTTCTCTTCCTCTTTGCCAGCCTCGATGGCAGTAATGCAATTAATTAGAATTTGTAATGTAATTGATTAAAAATGTCAATCGTACCACCTCACATGATTTTTGGCTAGTTTATTTAGTATTAATTATTCTTAACTTAATCTTAATCCTAATTTTTTTTTTCGAGCTTGTTTATATATATATATAATACTCTTTCCGTCCCATCGAAAATGATATAAATTCTTTTTTGATTTGTCCCAACGAAAATAAGTCATTTCCTTTTTTAGAAATAATAAGGACAATTAAGTGCTTAATTAACCTAATTAATTAAGCTCTTGATTTTCCTTTAATTTTCGATTAATGGGAAATAATAAGGACAATTAAGTGCTTAATTAACCTAATTAATTAAGTTCTTGATTTTCCTTTAATTTTTTATTAATGAGCAATGATGAGCTCATTTTTTGTGCTCTTTCTGTGCGTCATTTACACCTAGATCGATTCTTCTTTTTGTGTGTTTTGTGTCTTTTATGTCTGGGAGGACAATTTTGAGCAATAGTACAGGTGGACTGGATATTGGGCAAAACAGACTGCATTTTGCAAAATAATTGAGGACTTGAGAGTGAGATCATTAATGGGCACAACACTCGTACACATTTTGCCTAGACCAAGTACCATGCGGAATCAAGTTGTGTTCAAGGCCAAAGCGACGAGCCAAACTTCGAGCAGAAATTGAGCATAGAGATGATGCATACTTTGAGCCAAAAGTTGATGTTCAAGGGCAAAGCATTGAGACATGAGCAAAAACTGGTACCAAGGACAAAGCGGGGAGTCAGACCTCGAGCAAAAACTGAGCAGAGATATGATGCTGACTTTGAGCAAAACTTGGCGTATAATAGCAAAGCGTGCACCCATCAATCAGATTGGGGAGGTTAATATAGGAAGTTACTTTCTTTTTTTTCAAGAATTAAGGGTGCACCATCAACATCCATGTCCTCATATCCACATCCGAAATGGCAAAGCTAAGAGAAAACATAAACATATAGTAGTTGTAGGACTTACATGACTGAGTCAAGCTTCTTTTCCTCTAGAATACTTGGTGGCATGCTTTTACGATAGCCACATATCTCATAAATAGACTGCCCTCTCCATCTCTATATATGCAGTCCCCATACTGAGTTCTCTATGGAAAATTACCTACTTACTCTCTTATTCATGTATTTGGTTGTGCATGCTTTCCTTATTCGAGACCCTATAACTCTCATAAGCTAGAATTTCGATCCAACAAATGCATCTTTTTAGTATATAGTTCCAATCATAACGACTACAAATGTTTAAACTCTAATGGCAAACTCTACATTGCTGATACTGTTACATTTAACGAATGTGAGTTTCCTTATTCAGCTATGTTTCCCACAACTTCTAATATAGTCTCTAACTATGTTACTCTTCCATCTCTCCCCTCACTTCCTACTCCTGCCGCATTCCCACCCCCACAATCTCCATTGATGAGTTCGTTTATTACACTTGTTAATTTAGAATAGGATCGTTCACCTGTAGTGCGTAAGATAGCGGTGGGTTTGAATAAAGTAATGAAAGCAATGAAGAGAGTATTGTATTTCTGATAGTGTGTCTACAATGACAAGTGAACTACATATTTATAGAGATTTACTGTCGCAGCCCGAAAACCCGACACTAGTAATAGCGGGGTACGAGTATCGATACGACTATTTTTGAAGAATAAAAGATAAGAAGAACTAGGTGAACGTCATGCGGAAGCTCACGTAAAAGCATGCTAAGGAAAAACTTATAAAATTAGCACAAGGGTAAAATCGTCAACGTCGTTATAACTTTTTAATTATCAGGAATTTCACGAACAAAAACAAAACGGGTATAGCTCATTTTTCATAAGGAATCATAAAATGCAGAGTATCGCATAAAAAGGAGAATCAATTACATGTATGAAGACACATAACCGTGAGTAAATTGCTTGATTTCAAAAGAAAACAAAGTATCTCAATCCTCAAGACTCTATTAACATGAAGGCAATACGAAAACATAATTACATCGATTGAAACGTTTCCCCCACTAGCACCAGACCAATCTCGCTCCTCGCTTAGCCTGCATATTTAGAAATACATGCAGGGCATGAGTACATAATACTCAGTGAGCAAACGCCGAAAAACAAGAAATGTGCTCTTAGAGCTATAGGTTTGAAACTTGCCCCATCTCAGCAATACACAGGAATAAATTTAGCGTAAATGAACCTGTGTAAGCAGTTTTAATAATCATGATATCATAAAGAAACGACTGCAGTCAAAGATCTCAACATGTATGCACCACATCTACAACTCGTTATTATCAAAGGTACTGAGAAGTAGGCCTCCCTCTCAAGTACCGTGACCGGCCGACCCGAAGACGGCTCACAGTCACCTCTGTGCACAAAATCCCGCTTGTGGCAGGACCGAATTCGTCTCAGTAGAGGGTAACACACAAGTCATTATCAACAAAAATCGGCAAGTCAAACAGTTCTCAAATATCATTTATCTCAAAGCATTTGATAAATTCATAACATCATCAAAACAGTTTCGAAAGCTCGTATGATATATGTATACTCAAAATATTGCCCACCTGAAGACCTTACTCAAACACTCCCGTCAAAGCGGAGTTACTTACTTCCTTGCTCTGCTCGTGTCTTCAGGGATCATCGTCATCATCGAAGGTTCATGTCATAAAATGAATCTCGATTAGAACTCAACGACAAAAACTCATGCCTTAACTCATGCTCTATCTTATATTCTATCTCTTGATCGACTCTACATAAACTTCTTCACTCATTTCAAATCCTTAAGTCCAAGGATAGGTTTCAAGAAAATCATGGTTCTAAGTCTCGATTTATCTCTCATATAAGACTCGTCTAATCTCATTAAAACACTTAAGCAACATAAACACATAAGGCACATAAGAAAATACAATCAAACATCAACAAATCATGTTCTGTTTTCCCACTGACTCAACTTCAAAATTTAACACGTTTTGACTCCGACATCTTCTGGACTCCAGACTCATACCAAAAGAAAGGTATTTGAGTCTAGTTTCATTCAAAAAAACGTAGAGTCAGAAACTCCAAGTGGTTTGGGAGATATGGCGTTTTTACCACGGTCTACCATATTCGGCAGTTTTGAGCAATCGGAAACATTGATTTTTGAAAAATAGTAAACGTTGTCAAACTGAGCTCAAATTTGGTGGATATCTAGACCATACAGTAAGGTTGATACCATAAAAATTGGGAAAGCTAGATCACACAGGAAGCTACTGAAATGAATGACTTTGTCCCCTGTTCTCTGAAATTCCCGGTAGAAATGTGCAGATTTGGTTTTGCATTTTTTAAAAATAGTAAATCAAGTGCAAATGACTTGAAATTTTACCCGTATGCTCAAGACTCATGTAGGGACATGCTGTAAACTTTTCAAAGCCATAAGACATCGACAACCCGTCGATCACAGTAGGTCAGTAGCCTACGAAAAAACCACCAAAACTCATCTCAAACTCTTAAATGCTCAATTCAACATTTCTTCAAAGAAAACCAATCAAAGTTCATTTTAAACACATATAACACTAAAAAACATTCAAAACATTTAAAATACTCATCATACTCAAATTAACTCTCCTCTTTTACATCTTAACTCAAATTTCAAGGAAAACGTTTCTACAAACATATCAAGTCAATCCTCTTCTCAATTTCATGCTTAAAAACACTCAATCATTCAAAATGACCTCATACTTCATATAACTCATTTTATACACATAAATCCCCTTTAATCATACCAACCAAACTTTAATAAAAACTCATATATTCACATAAACTCTCAACAAAACATGACAACTTCACAAAATGGTCATAAAGCAAATTAGACCTCATTTTATCAATTATTGACTTCTCAAAATATGAAAACTCAAAAACTCTCATAAACTAACTCAAGTCAAAATTTTACTTAGCTTCCAAAAGACTTAATCAAACATATTAAAACACCAACATCATGCTCAATTACACATATCTTAAGCCAAATCATTTATTAAACACATAGACAAGAAAGTCCCAATTTTTATTAAACTAAACTCTTTGAAATTTTATGAACTCACATGGATCTTTAATCTCATCATATATCTATTAATCTTAACCCATTTAACTCACATATAAACCATCAATTTACAAATTAGAGCATAGATACACATAGCCCTTATTTTAGTAAACTAACTCATATCAAAATCATCATTTGACATCATATACTCAATTTACTCAATTTGCACGAAGGGGAGTAGAACGAGATTCTTGCTGCCGACTTGAACAAGTTTGCACCTCGACGCTCGAAAAAAAAAGCGAGAGAGAAACCATCGTTCTTTACCCGACCAAAGCACGCGAGATATCAAGGTAACCTTCAACCTCTGTTGCTACTCCAATCGACATGCATCACGCTAGCAGAAATCATGTTTTATGGGCTGTAAACGAATGAACAAAAAGCATGTTAAGTCACGTTTTAGTGGAACCTACAACTTGAACCTTGATGAACGACGAGAACTTTAGCTTTAAACGTAGACGAACGTGAATAATCACAGCATGCTCACATAGGTAGAGATTAAGGTCTGTATACGAGTGAGAATCGAGGCGAGATAAGGACGAATCCAGCGGGGACGAGTCCAGCGGGGACGAGTCCAGCGGGGACGAGTCCAGCGGGGACGAGGCTAGCGGGGCCGAGTCGTCCAGTCCAGCGGAATCACCTCGCCAGAGGAATCACCTCGCCAGAGGAATGGCCAGAGGAATCACCTCGCCAGAGGAATGGCCAGAGGAATCACCTCGCCAGAGGAATGGCCAGATGAATCACCTCGCCAGAGGAATCACTTCGCCACAGAGCTAACTCAGCCAGAGATGACTTAGAGGCCAGAGCTGACCTCCAGAGTAGAAAGCGAAGAAGCAGAGCAGACCGCGAGAGAGAGAGAGAGAGAGAAGAGAACTTAGGGTGTTTAAATCTTTATTATTTCCTTTCCCTTGCTCACGAAGGGTGACTATTATGTTTTACTGACAGTTTAGAACACCCTATGAGAACGAATCAATGTAGTTAATTACTTGACTTCATGGGACGGAACCTAGTTGGGTTAATTGATTAATAAAAAGGAATATGAGCCATGCATAATTACATTACGCATCCTCATTTATTTTAGAATTTCCTCAGACTAAGACCTTACGTTATTTCTTTTTCGAATCAAGGTTGAACGCAAGAGTTTAAGGCTTAGTCGTGAGTCTCCACTACCAGGTGGGCATTACTTTTACTATACGTATATGGAGATCCCCTGCGTGTCGTAGGCCTCTTATACGAATGAATGCATGAGATGATTTAACTGCTAATTTCTGTTTTATATACCTATCAAACGAGTTTAATGCTACATTTGAACAAGTTATTTCGTTACAAAATCTTTGAACAAAAAAATATTACAACTGTTGTCTTGCCATAAAATGTTTAAATTTTAGTATGATATCTATCTGATGTGGCTTTGCCAGTTATGTAATCGAATTCGGGTCCTGGGCAGTTGATAGCTATCCTGCCAGGACTAGTGTACACCAGTGACCGTGAGTCATCTAGTGGGTTGGCCGGTCAAGGGTCCGTGAGAGGTGGCCACCTCTCCGGCACAACGTTCCAGATATGATAGATTACAAGAGAACTTAGTCTGCAGACGAACTTTAAGTATCACAAAAGAATTTAGTAAGCTTAGGCTTATTTCACGAAAACTCCCTTGCTGTACTGTTTATGAGGGCATGACAATTTACAGTTTCATGAAGCATGTTTATATTTATACTTAGGCATACGTGCCCACTGAGTACTCTCGTACTCAGCCCTGCATATATTTCTAAATGTGCAGGTTGAGCAGTGGCTGATGAAGATGAAGTGACGAGTGGAGCTTTTGTCATAAGTTTATTTAATGAACTCTTGGATACATGTCTCCATACATGTAGTTCAGATATTGTTAATCCGCTGCGTACTCTCGGGTATTATGTCTTTTAAGTCAAGTCGGATTCATCCGAGTGTACAAGTTATTCGAGTCCTTATGATTAAACAACAATTATTTATAAATTTCCTTTATTAACAATGAGTTGAGTCCGATCCTTCATTAATTATTCACTCCCTTTCTAACCCCGCTTCTAATCTCCCTCCCTTAGTCACGGTTTCCCGGCTTGGTTATCCTTAATTAGGTCCGGTCGTGACAGAGTGGTATCAGAGCAGTTCGTTTGCTCTGAACCCAAGAGTTATCTATTAGCCTTAGTTTGGATATTTTTATAAAAGTGTCAGTCGACAAAAGCTCAGCACTTCATCACATCGTCACGCTCAACAAGAAAGAAAGAGGTAATAATTTTCAAACGTTGAAAGTTCACGTTTCATGCGAATGTACTGATGCTTACATTTCAAGTTTTATGCTCTATTAATTGATTTGATATCTCAATGAACTTAGATGCGTTAAGAAGGCATGATCATTGTTACAAGAAGAACAATAGAATCTAGAAACTCAGTTATCTTTCACTATAGCCATAGTGAAGAGCCAAGAAAGAGGAAGAAAATCAAATGTCACTTGAAGAGACACGATAATCCAATGAGAAGATATGCAATGAGATGAAAAGAAGAGTGTCACACACGAGTAAGTGACACGGGCATAGTTCCTTATTTGGGCTGTTCACACGTGACAGAATACCGAACTAACTATTGCCTTACCCGACCAGAACTTAGTTGAGACATTGCTCATAGCGATGAGAGTGACTTATGCTATTAGCTAGTGGTTGTGTGATGAGCTAATACTCGTTTCTAACCTTCAATTATCACCAACTACGGCATGAAGAGAACCTTCATGATTTATGTTCGAATTTCAGAGCTAGGCTCACGTGGGGTTATAACGCTTTGTATATGATTCTTTAATATTGCGATTAGAACTATTAGCTTACAGTTTTAGATATTCGAAACCTTTCTGATTAAAGTTACCTATTACATTACACGTGAGCATAAGTTAGAACCCCTATTAATTACGATCACCTACTACGAATCGGAAAGATGAGATGTGACATGGGTAACTAGAAGTTACCAACCTTTATCATCGACTAGAAAATCTACGCAAGTGCATAAGATGGGAGGAGTTCCCGAAAATGATTCAGAGGTAAATAGAGCTAGGGGCGTCGATAGCGGTTTGACGCATACATTAAGGGATTAAGACCCTAATGAGACTCTAAGGGTATACTCAGGAAAAGTATACATACTTTAGCCTATCAGAGACATCGCCCTTGTTAGAACATTTTGGATTAGACGTTTAGTTTAGTAAGAAGAATGAAAGTGTTGACTAAGATCATTACATGCCTTAGTACTATGTGAGGTGACCCATATCCTATAAGATGCTCAGAGAAGCAAAATCCATTTTTGTGGGAGATTGATGATTCAAAAGGTCCCTCGCAAGGGCACAAGTACACTTCAAATTACATGGTTGCATCCAAGCGCTATATGAATGAACGCTAAATACTGGAAGTACCATACCATGAACATTTAGAAGAAGATTGTTGAGTAAGTTTGAGTATGGTCGACATGTCTTGTTTTGCTACTAGAAACTTTTAAGAAAAGATGTTGATTTTAGATGTTAAGAAGAAAGTAGAGACTTTATACCAAAAGAACTTTTTGCAGCCAATGATCAAGACCTACCAAGTTCGGAAAAGTATTTCCATGTGACTGAGAAGTAATTGTGTTGGACCTGGCCAGTCCACATGACTAAAATCTCAGTAGTCGTCATATATGGGTCTCTACACCTATATATGTAAAACTTTCATCTGAAAAGCTAAACGAGTTAAGATTATTAGGTCATTTCATTTCGACCTTTTAGTCAATTCATTTCTACCCCATGGTTATTCCTTTGCAATTGTTTGGCAATTATTGAAGCACTTTGCCTAATTGCCATTTGTGGTTTATTAGTCGTCGGTAGATTTTCTTTGACCTAAAGACAAACAAGTATTCACTAGATTAATCAGTCAGACACTTATATCTCGACCCAATGGTAGAACACATGATGCATCTAGACCATCTCGTATGTATTTAGTGGGACGTTATTTGTGTATTTCAGAAACGATGATTGTTCCGATGCTTTTGTATGCCCCTATGTTGGCTTAGTTGTTTTGACTGGTACTAAAACACTGGTCCACCGGACGTAACGTGACTAAGTTCTTTTGTGATGATTTTGCTAGACCGCCAGTCCATCACGTGTAGTACCTGGATAGATAAGTAGATCCAGATTCGAATGTTGTTGTAAAAGTCCTCATCAATGCAATTTTCCATAACTATTTAGTGACCTTGTCGATCTTTTGCGGTAAGCCACTTCCGCCACGTTTTACTCATATGTTAGCATGAGAAAAAGTATGAGCGGGTTTTGAGAACCAAGAAACGGGTTGCAGATTTGATGATATGCGTCTGAACGTTTTTCATAATGTAGTAACGACTATATGTCAACTCATCGGAATGCCACCAAGACGAGGGCATCCGAGAAGAGGGAGAGGAATTCCCCGAGATGATTAAAGAGGTCCAGTACCAGGGCCAGAACAAAATATAGCCCCACCATCCATACAACTGAAGGAATATTAAATTGAATTAATACTCGATTGCCCGATGATCGTTTCTTGGATTATTATTAATTCATCATACAACGATTAATTCCTAACATGCTCCTATGAATTTAACAGCTGCACTTAGGTGTTAGGAAATACTTACTTGAGAATTGGATGCACAGATGATTGATGATCGCGTCGAATGATTCAGACTCCAGCTCTGATCTTCTCGACTGTATCCCGCTCAATTCCCAACGTTGGATGGACAACGAGCTATGAGAACTCCCAAGACAGAAAGGCCAATCACGTTCCTGCGCCTCCCTCTGCTCTCAAAACCCTAATATTTTATCAGTATATTTTCCTGAGAGCTGACAGCTGTATTAATAATACAGAAAAGAGGGAGGAGGCGCCAATTACAGTGCTAGGGCCGAAAATCTGTCTTCTTGGGCTAGGAGACATTGGGCCAGCCCAGGGACCAGATACAAGGAATAAAGATGGGCCTCAAATAAATTAATTTATCCATGGTCAGCCCAGACCATAATTAATTTATAAATATCAGTTCATTCCACTAGAGAACCGATACTGACTTACCCCTTTATTGCCGGTGATGAGTCGGGGCTTGTATTTAGACTTATTAAATCTCCGTATTTAAAATATCCGACATCCATTAATTAATTAGAGCTCTGACAGCTTAAATTAATTAATCTCTTAATAATTCCTTAAGCAGTACCACTCAATCTTTATTATTACGCCTGAACTTAATCAACCTGCAGGGTTTAGCGTAATAAACCTTATTGAGCTCCTTAAGGGGATGTCATTATCCTATACCGGATACGGGTACTAATACAGATAATCAAATATCATATATTAACCGCTATCACCCAAGATACAGAGTACTCGAGTTAGTATTTAACTCTCGCCCATAGTAAGTCAAAGTGATATACGAATTAACATATATATCTGAATACTTATTAGTATTAAGATTTATGAGTCACCGAGATCTTGATTCTTCACTTAAGTCAGATAGAAGAATACATCTCAACTGTTGGTCCTATCAATACGTAATGACGTACCAGTATAGACAAGTAGCCAAGACAAACTACTTCCATCTATACTGCAGCCTAAACCAATAACTTGTCCTAGAGTTATTTCGGCTGTGATCATATTATATCTCTTAAGGTTATTCCAATTATATGGTCTTCTGTGATCTACAACACACCATATAATCTACTTATACAGAGATAAAGAACATACATATGCAATCATGAACACAATCAGATAGGAGATAAGAATAGTGAATAACAGGAATCATTGTATACAAGCATAAAGTTCTTGCTTTCAGTATACAAATCCAACAATCTCCCACTTATACTAAAGCAAAACTTTTAGTATACAATGTGTCTAAATACTAGCTATTACAAGACTTCACTTCATCTCTCCCACTTATACTGAAAGTTTTTCTCTAAGTGGGTGGCATCAACCGCAATCCCATCCCTCGAGCATGCTTCTCATAGGTCTTTTGCGGTAAGCTTTTCGTGAAAGGATCAGCTAGGTTCTCCAATGTATCAATCTTTTCTACTAGCACATCTCCTCTGTTTACGATTTCTCGTATGATGTGGTACTTTCTCTCTATGTGTTTTGACGCCTTGTGGCTCCTGGGTTCCTTAGAATTTGCCACTGCACCCGAGTTATCACAATAAATTATGATACTCTTAGGCAAATTAGGGACCACTCCTAGATCCAAGAGGTAGTTCCGGAACCATACAGCCTCCTTAGCAGCTTCCGAAGCAGCTACATACTCGGCTTCCATGGTGGAGTCTGCAATGCACTTCTGCTTTGCACTCCGCCACGATACGGCTCCACCTCCCAAGGTAAACACATAACCAGAGGTAGATCTCTTCTCATCCCGGTCAGCCTGGAAATCCGAATCGGTGTAACCCAAAGGAAATAGACTGTCTGACTGGTAAACTAACCTATAATCTCGAGTCCGTTTCAGGTACTTGAGAATATGCTTTACCGCAGTCCAGTGTCCTGGTCCAGGGTTCGACTGATATCTTGCAACCATGCCAACGACATAGCAAATATCAGGTCTCGTGCATAGCATCGCATACATGAGGCTACCTACGGCGGAAGCATAGGGTATCTTCCTCATCTCCTCAACCTCACTAGGCGTCTTAGGACACATGTCCTTAGACAGAGGAATGCCATGTCTAAAAGGTAGCAAGCCTTTCTTGGCATTTTGCATGCTAAAACGAGCAATCACAGTATCAATGTAAGACGCTTGAGATAAGCTCAACATCCTTTTCTGGCGATCACGAACGACCTTGATCCCCAGGATGTACGCTGCATCTCCTAAGTCTTTCATTTGAAACTGTTCGGATAACCACTTCTTTATGTCCGATAATAGCTCAACATTGTTGCCAATGAGGAGGATATCATCTACATAAAGTGCAAGGAAAACCACGTCACCATTGGCATCTAAACGGTACACGCAACTTTCGTTCTCACAACGAGTAAATCCGTAGGATTTAATGACCTCGTCAAAACGTTTATTCCATGACCTCGAAGCTTGCTTAAGTCCATAAATGGACTTCTTAAGCTTCCACACAAGATGCTCTTCGCCCTTCTTCACAAACCCTTCAGGTTGCTGCATATAGATGTCCCTTCCTTCTTCAAGGAAACCGTTTAGGAAAGCGGTCTTGACATCCATTTGCCAAATCTCAAGGTTCATGTGGGCTGCTATGGCAAGGAGTATTCGGATAGACTTGAGCATGGCAACCGGCGAGAAGGTCTCATCATAATCTATACCCTGTTCCTGGGTATAACCTTTCGCCACCAGTCTAGCTTTAAAAGCTGCGACTTCGCCATCCGAATCTCTCTTTCTCTTGTATACCCACCTACTACCTATAGCTAAGAAGCCATCTGGTAGTTCGGTCTTCTCGTATACATCCATAGCACCCATGGATTCTATTTCAGAAACCATGGCCTCGTACCAAGAATCTGCATCTTGATCTTTCATCGCTTGTCCAAAGTTGTCAGGGTCGATATCCTCTTGTTCATCAACAGGGAGAAGATTCGAAGATTCTCCCAAGAACATAAATCGATCGGGTTGAACTACAACCCTCCCACTACGACGAAGCGGTGGTGGTACAGTTGTGACAATGGTTTGTGCAGTGTCTTGTGGTGCATTCACTTGCACACTTGGCTGGGGTGATGGAATCGCCTGTCCATTGCCTTCGATTTCTTGAAGGACAATCTCGGACTTAGACTTGTGATTACTTTCATAATCGTGTTCCAAGAATCGTGCGTTGGTGCTAACAACCACTTTCTGATCCTTTGGATTATAAAAGTAACCACCTTTCGTTTCCTTAGGGTATCCTATAAACAGCATTAGTTCGCATCTCGGTTCCAATTTCCTCGCTTCCTTGTCTAGCACGTATGCAGGACAACCCCATATCTTTATATGATTCAAGCTGGGCTTACGCCCTGACCATAACTCAATAGGAGTTTTAGGAACCGATTTGGACGGTACCCGATTCAGCAAATAAACCGCTGTTTCCAAGGCATATCCCCAAAACGAAATAGGCAATGATGCATAGCTCATCATAGATCGTACCATTTCCATAAGAGTCCTGTTTCTTCTCTCTGCTACACCGTTCTGTTGGGGAGTACCCGGTGCAGTCAATTGGGATGTAATCCCAAGATCTGACAAGTATTGCAGAAACTCGTTCCCGAGGTATTCGCCACCGCGATCAGACCGCAATGACTTGATAGATTTACCCGTTCTCTTCTCCACTTCCGCCTTGAATTCTTTGAATTTCTCAAAGCATTCAGACTTGCGTTGAAGTAGGTAAATATACCCATATCTTGAGTAATCGTCAATGAAAGTAACGAAGTACTCATACCCTCCACGAGCTCTAGTGGACATTGGTCCACACAAGTCAGAGTGAACCAATTCTAACACATCCGAGGCCCTATTCCCCTTTGCCTTAAAAGGCCTTGCCGTCATCTTTCCCTCTATACAGGATTCGCAGGTTCTAAATGGCACAGCTTGAAAATCTTTCAAGATTCCATTTGAAACGAGCCTTTGGATCCTATTTAGATTGATGTGGCCTAATCTTAGGTGCCAAGTATGTGTATATTGTTCATGAGAATAATATTTTCTCTTATTTGGATTTGGAAGAATTTGTGATGTAGATGCAACATGGACAGAGTTATTCATTGGACATGTAATAGTATAGAGAGAGTTGTTCAAAATTCCAGAACAAATAATCTTGTTATCTCTCATGATAGAGACACCCCCATCAAAAGTAACAGAATATCCATTCAAAAACAACTTTGAAACAGAAATTATGTTCCGCCGAAACTCCGGCACATATAAAATATCTCTCAAAACTAAAATGTCATCACCAAAACATAAAGATAAATCTCCAATAGCAACAGCTGCGACCTTCGACGCATTGCCCATGGAGATGGTGATCTCATCACTTGCCAGCTCCCTTGTTGGGTTGAACCCCTGCAAGGTGTAACAAACATGGTCAGTTGCCCCCGTATCCACTACCCACGAATGAGTAGAAAACGAAGCTAAACATGTTTCTGTTACTAAAACTTGTGACGTACCTTGTCCCTTTGCCTTGAGCACTGGACAATCTTTCTTCCAATGCCCAACCTTGCCGCACTTGAAGCACTTTCCCTTGGCTGTCGGCTTGTTCACGCCGCCGCTAGGGCCATCAACTTTGGCTTTACCGCTCCCACTAGCCTCATGGTCATGCTTGCCCTTTGGACCTTTCCACTTCTTTTTCCCGCCTTTCGACGAAGAAGTAGATCCCTTGGCAGCAACAAGGACCTCTTTCCCATTGCGCGTGCCCATGACCCCCTCTGCCGAAACTAGAGCATTCAATAACTCATTAAGAGTATAGTTGGCCTTGCTCATAACGACATTGAGACGGAAATGCTCAAAAGTCTTGGGGAGAGTATTGAGGATGATATCGACCTTGGCTTCGCCTTCGATACCCCCTCCTAGCAGATCAAGCCTGTCAAACAGATTTGTCATATGCATGACATGATCGTGCACCGAGCTGCCCTCGCTCATTTTACAAGATAAGATTTCTCTCATCAAGTTAAAACGAGCAGACCTCTCGGACTCCCCATAAACCTCGCTGAGGTTTAACATGATGGTCGCTGCGTCATCCATGACCTGATGCTGGAGTTGCAAATTTTGCGACATAGTCATCATAATATAGCACTTGGCCATATTATTCGACTTGTGCCACCTTTTATGCGCCTCACGTTCCGCATCAGTCGACTCATCAGTTAAGGCCGCGGGACGTGGAGTGGTAAGCACAAAACTGTGCTCATCAGCGTCAAGAATATACATAATATGGCGTTTCCATTCGGTGTAATTTGGACCGGTGAGAGGATTGTTTGCTAGAATGTTAATAATCGGAGACATAGACATATCTAAAAGTAAACAAATAAACATGTAAGAACATGAAAAAACATATAGTTCGTAACAGTAATATTGTAACCTTTTGATAAAACAATATTAATGAAACCTCCAACGGCTCAAAGAATCCCATGTGCAAGCCACGTTGGGTGGACGTTTACACATGAACTCCTCAACCAGACTATTTACCTAGTCATTTAATTTCCATCCATGTCAACTTAACCTTTCGACAAAGGAAATTAATAGTTGGCACCTTAACTAGACCATATCATCATCAAGAAGGGACTCCTTTGGGAGTTGTACATTGTACTTGATATGATATCTAAGCAATGACCACATTTTAACCTTGAAAATTAAATTCTCGAAATTAGCATACTCACTAGGACCATGCCGCTTTCAATTTAATTTTCTTGGTTATCTTATTTAATTCCATTCTCCAAAGTACTTGTGAAAATTACACAAGTAAGCCACGTTGGGTGGACGTTTACTGCATAACTCCCACTACTTTAATGGTTTAAATATTTTTTATAGAAACCTCTTCTGACAAACTTATGAAAAACAAATATGAAGTAAGCCACGTTGGGTGGACGTTTACTCATATTGCTAATCACTTTGTCTAGAGACCGCATGTGGAGGTCTAAAATAATTTTTAATTACTATAAAAATTATTAAACTGCTTAGTCTTTTTCTTTCAAAAGGTTTGTTATGCTCAAGCACATAAACCTAAACATGCTTCTCTAGAACGCAACATGTAAATCATGCTCGCAGAATTCTAAAACATGCTTAAGAAAATGGCAAACCTACTAACATGCTCGTCTAAGCGCAATTAATAAACAAATATTAACAAGCAAAGACGTGCAAAAAAAGGCAGGTAAAGAGCATAAGGGATTAACAACCACGACATGCAAAGAACAGTAATAAAAGAATTAAAATTCTTCGTGACCCATTCGTGGAAACCCAACATCTATTCTATTACAAAATAAAATAGAAAAACAAGCCCAAAAACTGAAAATAAAACTCGGCCCGAACACATGGGCCCGTCAAGCTAGGGTTTGGGCCCCCTAGGGTTTGAAACGCAGCCACCTAGGGTTTGGAACCCTAGGCGCCGCCGCCTCTCTGCACAGCCGCCCCGGCGCGCACGGCAGACCGGCGTATGCCGCACCAGCAGCCCGGCGAGCGAGCAGCCCAGCGGCAGCAGCCTCTGCGCGGCACCGGGCGAACAGAAACAGTTGGCAGCAGCCTCCGCGCGCCTCCAGCGCGCGCACAGCGGCAGCAGCATCAGGCCCTCGGCGATCTCGGCGGCAGCTGCTCCAGCGGACGTCAACAGCAGCGGCAGCAGCGGCAGCGCGCCGCCCGCCGGGCGCGCAGCGCGCAGAGCGCGCAGACGCAGCCCCGGGCGCACACCGCCCCTGCCCGCTGCTTCCAGCCGTTCGCCCAGCCCTAGCCGAGCCCGCCTCGGTCTGCCTCGCCTCGCCACGCCTCGCACGCAACAGCAGCAGCAGCAACCGCCCTCGGCATCTGCGGCACCCGGCGCTGCTCGGCAGCCCGACCAGGCACGCGCGGCACAGCGCGCAAGCGCTCGTGCGCGCGCCGCCCTCGGCGCCGGCAGCCCGTGTCGCGCCGTGTAGTCCCGCCCTCCTTACACCTTCCTCGTCGTTGATTCGTCGTCATCCTCGTTTCGTTCCTCGGTTTTACAGATTTACAACGGAAAAAACAAATACAATTGAAATCCTAATCTAACCACGGATTTTCTCGTGGTGAAAAACGATTACAACGTCAAAACGACGTATTCCACGAATCAACGAATCACGAAGAACAACAGCAGTTAAAAACAACGCACATTATTAATCGTACACAAATTAATAATAGAGCCAAGAAATTAATCCTGGGCTCTGATACCAATTGAAGGAATATTAAATTGAATTAATACTCGATTGCCCGATGATCGTTTCTTGGATTATTATTAATTCATCATACAACGATTAATTCCTAACATGCTCCTATGAATTTAACAGCTGCACTTAGGTGTTAGGAAATACTTACTTGAGAATTGGATGCACAGATGATTGATGATCGCGTCGAATGATTCAGACTCCAGCTCTGATCTTCTCGACTGTATCCCGCTCAATTCCCAACGTTGGATGGACAACGAGCTATGAGAACTCCCAAGACAGAAAGGCCAATCACGTTCCTGCGCCTCCCTCTGCTCTCAAAACCCTAATATTTTATCAGTATATTTTCCTGAGAGCTGACAGCTGTATTAATAATACAGAAAAGAGGGAGAAGGCGCCAATTACAGTGCTAGGGCCGAAAATCTGTCTTCTTGGGCTAGGAGACATTGGGCCAGCCCAGGGACCAGATACAAGGAATAAAGATGGGCCTCAAATAAATTAATTTATCCATGGTCAGCCCAGACCATAATTAATTTATAAATATCAGTTCATTCCACTAGAGAACCGATACTGACTTACCCCTTTATTGCCGGTGATGAGTCGGGGCTTGTATTTAGACTTATTAAATCTCCGTATTTAAAATATCCGACATCCATTAATTAATTAGAGCTCTGACAGCTTAAATTAATTAATCTCTTAATAATTCCTTAAGCAGTACCACTCAATCTTTATTATTACGCCTGAACTTAATCAACCTGCAGGGTTTAGCGTAATAAACCTTATTGAGCTCCTTAAGGGGATGTCATTATCCTATACCGGATACGGGTACTAATACAGATAATCAAATATCATATATTAACCGCTATCACCCAAGATACAGAGTACTCGAGTTAGTATTTAACTCTCGCCCATAGTAAGTCAAAGTGATATACGTATTAACATATATATCTGAATACTTATTAGTATTAAGATTTATGAGTCACCGAGATCTTGATTCTTCACTTAAGTCAGATAGAAGAATACATCTCAACTGTTGGTCCTATCAATACGTAATGACGTACCAGTATAGACAAGTAGCCAAGACAAACTACTTCCATCTATACTGCAGCCTAAACCAATAACTTGTCCTAGAGTTATTTCGGCTGTGATCATATTATATCTCTTAAGGTTATTCCAATTATATGGTCTTCTGTGATCTACAACACACCATATAATCTACTTATACAGAGATAAAGAACATACATATGCAATCATGAACACAATCAGATAGGAGATAAGAATAGTGAATAACAGGAATCATTGTATACAAGCATAAAGTTCTTGCTTTCAGTATACAAATCCAACAACAACCCGAAGGTAGAATAGAGGAATTATTTCTACGACAAACCCCACCTATCCTCGGTAGGATATGAGGTCCAGAGGAGGCTCAGACTTGGACCTATGGTAGGAAGCACAGAGGAAAACTATGACAGCTGAACAACTGGAAAATTTTACGCGGGAACGTCTAAGACATGAATTATGACAAGGATATACCCAAGAGCTATCGCAAAAAGAAAGAAATGGAATTTTACAATCTAGAGCAGGGAAGAATGACAAGTACTCAATACAACACGATGTTCTGTGATATGTCGAGATATGCGCCAGAGCAAGTAGACACGGAATAAAAGATGGCTGAAAATTTTTGTGCCGGTCAAAGGCACGAGATCTGGATGGCTTTGGCAAGCCATTGGGGATCATCTTACACGGAATCGCATAGCAGAGCAATGGACATTGAGGCAACAAGGCCGAGAGAAAGACCAGTACCAATGCCTATGCCAACATCTCCACATGACTAAGATCTTAGTGGTTGCCAATCGAGATTTGTAATCTTGAAGAAGAGCGGTATCCCAATAGATAGACTCGCACCATAAGATCTTGTCTTATCACGATAAACATAGTGACGACTAGGATGACTCAGTTTGTCATTAGTTATCAACCACTAGGAAGTGATACTTTTACAATTAGAAGGATACACTAAGCGTCAAACTATCTTTTGACCTTGGATCGGTAGAAACAAAGCTGCTTCTGGAGTCTCGAACGGAGAGCCGGAACAATTACTGTGTATGATGAAGTTTTCAATCGAATGTCAAGGCATGTTCCACGATGGTGGACACCATTGAAAAACGCATGAAGAAGTTTGGAAACGAATTGTGTCATGAGATATTAAATTTCCCTAACAAGCCAAACAGATTTTACGCAGGAGTAAGAAATGAGTGAGACCCTCATATTTAGTCACTACTATCCATTAGTAAAGGAAAACCCACGCACAGTCAAGGTATAGACTACCTTAAGATGGTCGTAAAGAAAACAAATGGGACAACAGTAACAATTGCCAAGCGAAAAGGAAGCTATGGCAGTGGCAATCATCCCAACAACAGGGCTAAGAAAACTAGGTTACTCCTAAACAGATAGGGGATGACCAACAGAGGGTCCTGGCCTGCCCAAAGTGTAACAAGAACCATAGGAGATTCTGCAAGACTGTCAATGATAGCTGTTACACAGAAGCCAGAAGGGACGGGTCCAAAACCGAACCCGTCTGCTCGAGCACCGCATCTGCGAGCAATCCAAGCTCTGCCCCAACCACACCTAGGGCAGCAACCACATCAACAACAACCACGTCAACATCGACATGATAAACAGTATGGAAGACATCGTCATGCTATAAGATAAGAGCAGCCCGACTAGATATATCCATTATGATTTTATAGAGGTGTCAATCGGATTGACCAACGCACCAGCTATGTTCAAGGACCTCATGAACTGAGTATTCCATCCATACTTAGACAAGTATGTCTTATTTCCATAGATTATGTCTTGATCTACTCGAAGAACGAGAAAGACCATGAAGAACACCTGAGGATAGTCTTAGAAACGTTGAGAACAAAACATCTTTATGCCAAGTTCCGCAAGTGCGAATTTTGGCTCAACAAAGTCACGTTTCCGGGACATATTATTTCATTAGAAAGGATCAAAGTGCATCCTAAGGAAGTACAAGCTGTACATGAGTGGAGTTCGCCTACTATCCCCAATGAGATCAAAAGTTTCTTGGAATTAGCAGGATGCTATCAGAGATTCATAGGAGGATTTTCGAAATAGCAAGACCAATGACCCAATCACTCAGGAAGGGAATTAAATTTCCTTGGACAGAAGTATGTGAGAAAACATTTCAAGAAGCTCAAGGAGAAGTTAACCATAGTTGTTCCAATAACCGACAACATACGCATCACGATAGCGTTGACCACATGAATTGAACTATCCTACTCATGATCTACAATTAGCTGCAGTAGAGACACTACCTATATGGATTTAGGTGCAAGATATTCACAGACCATAAAAAGTCTGAATTACTTTTAGCAAATGGGTCTTAACATGAGACGAAGAGGATGGCTAGAACTAGTAAAGAACTATGAATGTGGTATTAACTACAACCCAGGCAAGCTGGCACATTACCACAAAGACATCGGATGATGGTTGAGGACAGATTGTATATCCCACACGATGAGGTTCTCAAAGATGAGATGATGAGCAAGGCTCATGACACGCCATATACTAGCCACCCGAGAAGTACAAAACTGACAAAGATTTGAAAGAAATTTCAATGGAGAGGTATAAGGAAAGATATATCTTCATTTGTTGAGAGATGCCTGGCAAGCCAATAAGTGAAGGCTTTGCACCAAGGACCACATAGAAAGTTACAATCATTGGAGATTTCAAAATGGAAATTGAAACACATTGAAACAAAATGGAAATGGAAGCACAACTATTTGGGTAATAGTGGAGCGACTTACAAAATGCGCTCATTTTATACCAACACCGATCACATATGAATCAGACAAGCTAGCCCAATTATATGTTCGAGAAATTGTGCGTTGCATGACGTGCCCATTTCAACCACTTTTGAGTGAGATTTGAAGTTCACATCCAGATTCTGAGATAAACTTACAGAAAAAAAAAATTAGGCACAAGGTTAAAATTCAGTACCGCCTCCCACCCACAATCAGATGGATAGTTCGACAGACCAATTCAAACTCTCTTAGACATATCTTTGAGTAGCAGTACTAGATTGAGGTGGGAGTGGGGAATCATTGTTGCCATTGATTGATTTGTATACAACAATGGTTATCAGGAAACCATCGATATGGCGCCTTATGAGGCATTACATGAAAGAAAATGCAAAGTACCACTTTACTGGAAGAGGTAGGTGGAATGGGAATTTTATGACCAAGCACGATCAGTGAAACGATTAAGATACTTCGATAGATCAGAGTAAGAATAAGAGAGACACAAGATAGGCAGAAATCTTATGTTAATACGCACCGAATTGAGTCACATTTTGAAGTAGGAGATAAGGTTTTCCTAAAGGTATTTTTCTCTAAGGGAATATCTAAGTTTGACGACAAAGAAAAGCTTAGACCCCGATTCATGGAACCATATGAGACTTTAGAAAATAGGCCCAATAGCCTATAGATAGACGTTACCGCCAAGTTATGTGAATGTCCAATGTTTTTGACATTCCTCGACTTAAGAAGTATGTTTTCGATCCGAAGAGCGTGACTCACCATAACAAAATGATTCTTAGCTCAGACTCGAGCTATGAAGGAAGACCAAAAGCCATGTTTGCTCGAGAAGACGCAATAGCTCGGGAATAAGTCTAGCAATTAGTGACAGTCCCATAGAGACACTGATCACTATTTTATTAGCAACAAAAATACCGCAACTAACACGGTGTAATCGTAGCACAGAAATAGCAAGCAGAGTATCGTATCCACAGAGACTGTAAAACGAAATTACTTTATCTATCTCCTAAACAGACTCTCACAGTATGCAGGTAAACGAAAGCAGGAAGGTTTAATTAACTTAAACTAAAACGCAAATAACAATAATTAAAAACACGTAGGAAAATTCGAATATTAAAAGACAACTGATCATAGGGTAGTAAATTCATTAACTAAATCCACATAATAAATCTATTAATCCTATGTACCAGTTTAATCCAGTTATGATGAGAGATCACTTAATTAATCAATCACTCTCGCTAGAGCAGCAACGATCGTAGATTAGTAAATTATCTATCTCCGTTAGGTCTCAAGAAAATCTACTAACTCCCAATAGCTCATAAGAATAGCTCCCTATGATCCACCGATCTCCGCTAGGTCTCAAGGTTAAAATCATATCATACATTCCTGAATCCGCTAAACAGTTATCTCCGCTAGGTCTCAAACCGAATAGTTAAACATGCAAACTATTGATCAGATAATTCACAAGAAATCAAACACCAGGAATTATGAATCATAAACTGGAAGGCACAAAGGTATTAACAAATAAATCACATAAATTCAATCAACTATTTACAAACCCTAGAATCAGCTAAAGGGAACTAGCCAGACATAATAAAAGAAAGCATAAACATAATTAAAAAGAAAACAATTGTAAAAACTAAATTATATAAAAACTAAATAAGAAAGATTGTAGCAGCTTGAATCTTCAATCTTGTGGAAATCCAATCCAAGCAATAAAAACTGGAAAGCAATAAATTCTAAAGCTATGAAATTGAAAAACTAAAGTTAGGGACTGAAAAAGAAACCCCAAAATAGGTCAAAAGAAGACCTATTTATAGTACCAGGGTAAAATACAGAGTTTGAGCTCGAAAAGGACTTGAAAAACGCCTAAAAAACGCAAAAATACGGAGGTGGCGCCGAAAACTCGGCGGGCTGCCCGGCGGTCGCCGGCCGGTCGCCGGATCCTTCCCAACAATCCTTCTTCGGGCGGCGGTCGCCGCCCGGTCGCCGCGGGGTCGCCGCCGTTTCGCTGCTGCGCGCGACTTTCTTGTTTTGGTCATAACTTTCTCGTCCGAACTCCGATTTATGATCCATTTGCGCTCACGAACTCGTATCGAGACGATCTACAACTTCTATTTCAGGTAAGTTTTCCAAATTCGAAACTCAATAAACCTGAAATTATCTTCAAAGTTGGAGTAAGAAACATGTTTCAAAAGATAAAGCAAATTTAGCATAAAACAATCATCCAACACTCAGTTTCCTATAAAATTGACATCATATGAACACTAAAACCATGGAAACATGAGTGTTATCAACTCCCCCAAACTTAAGCCATTGTTCGTCCTCGAATAATGGGAAGAATAAAATCAATAACACGAATGGGTAAGAAATCTAGTTCATCGATGCCTCCGAATAATAAAGAATAATAGAATTCTCAAATCCTCAATAAATAAGCACAAAATTCACCAATAAGCACAACCTATAGCAAAATCAACCTTGACATTCCAAACAATTGAATCTCACCAGGTATGTGTATCACTCAACTCTCAATTTGATGGAATAGGACGTGTATACTCTCAACGAAATTCAATACAATGCAGATCTCTTACCATAGGCTTGCCAATCGTCTACAATCTCCATCGCTAAGAGTGTGCCAGGACTAAGATCAAAAAGGTCTTTTTATTCGGGTTATAATGTAGGGACATTGGTTAAGGTAGAGAAATATAGGCTAAGTGACTCAAATAGATCAAGAACACCAACCTTATAGCTTCACTAATCAAGCATGGAATAAATTCCATCTTCCACCCAACTATATCACCATAATCAACACAACTCAAGGGATTTAATCATCACAAAATAGAACTAAACACTCTTTTATGCTCTCCATTTTTTTCCAACACACAAAGTCGATTTTCAAACAAATATCTCAATATACACTTGACTTTATACTTTTTTTTTCTCTTTTTTTTCTTTTCTCTCTCTTTTTTTTTTCTTTTTTTTTCTTTTTTTTTTCACAACTTTTCTAGAGCTTATAAGAGTAAATAGTATCTCAATATCATCCCTTCTTTTTCACAACCCACTATGAATATTCACCACACGAAGATCCCCATATACTTCATCACCCCCTATCATCCGGCTAAAGAATAAAAGCTAAATAGGCTCAAAGTGGATAACAAAGGATAATTTTTTTTTCAAGGATAGTGTTTGGGAAAAATTGTGGCTAACAAAAGATGGCCTAAAATCATCTCATAATCCTGGGCACAACAGCAACCTCGACACAGAAACCATGGCAAGTTCTAGAAGATCACCACATGCAATGACAAAACTCACAACAAAGAATAAACTGTGCATGATAAACAGTTATAGCTCAAATCCTCACAGGTTTATTCAACGTCCAAAAGTCAAAGTCAAAATCACTCTAGAATTATGCAAATTAGTTCCAATTATACTTAAATCATCAAAGAAAATCAAATTCCAATTTTTTTTTTCATAGAAATCATCATTGACATCTCACCAGAAATCCAATGGAGCAATAATCATCTCAAAAACAATCACACACCACCAACCAAGCAGGATAAAACAAGAAAGCTAACAAAAAGATAAAAGTGATACACATATCTACTCTCACCCCCCTCCCCCAAACTTATTACAGAACATAAGTTCGAAAATAAGTTTGGAGGGATGATGATATGTGTGTCACTACTCACAGAAAAAACATGCTCCATGGTGGTGGTATGAACCAAGCGCGAGTTTCCGCATCTTCCAAGCTCAACACTGCACTAAAACCCCAAAACGAAACAACAAAACAAAAAGAAACAAAACGAAACTAAAAGAAAGAAAAACAAAACAAAAACGGTTGGGTTACCTCCCAACAAGTGCTTAATTTAACGTCTAGAGCTCGACGATACCTCAAAAACTCATGGAGGTCGGAAACAGCACTCTAACCATTGGAAAGCTTTTCTACTCTTTGGTGCCCTCTCCACAAAAACACTTCTCTTGGCTCGGACATCCTCCACAAGCATTGCCCCCTTCTCATTCTTGTTCCGAAAAATTCGGAATTTCACTTTCTTCTTCTTGGGGGTATGGGTTTTCAAAGACCCCCCATCATGCTCCAAAAACAAACACATCTCAAAAGTCAGAACTTCTTTTGGTTTTGGAGTTTTTTTCTTGGTTTCATACTTGGGCAGCTCATTCTTCTCAACCTCTTCATTCTCCGAATTTGCTAGAAAACTGTCAGCCAAATTTATCACTTCATTCTGGGGAACTTCCTTTGGTGGAGGTTTCTTGAAAATCACAGTTTCCCCATAGGCTCCCAATGTCATCGTCCCCCTTTGCATATCTAGCTTTGGAAGATGACACTGCGGGCTGCCGAAAATACGGAGGTGGCGCCGAAAACTCGGCGGGCTGCCCGGCGGTCGCCGGACGGTCGCCGGATCCTTCCCAAAAATCCTTCTTAGGGCGGCGGTCGCCGCCCGGTCGCCGCGGGGTCGCCGCCGTTTCGCTGCTGCGCGCGACTTTCTTGTTTTGGTCATAACTTTCTTGTCCGAACTCCGATTTATGATCCGTTTGCGCTCACGAACTTGTATCGAGACGATCTACAACTTCTATTTCAGGTAAGTTTTCCAAATTCGAACTTAATAAACCTGAAATTTCCTTCAAAGTTCGAGTAAGAAACATGTTTCAAAAGATAAAGCAAATTTAGCATAAAACAATCATCCAACACTCAGTTTCCTATAAAATTGACATCATATGAACACTAAAACCATGGAAACATGAGTGTTATCAGACACCATGGATAAGAAAAAATTATGAGGGAGCTTGAAACCAAGATGAGTAAAAATGCCAGAACTTTATAGCACATAAATGCAAATTTCGGGACGAAATTTTTGTTAAGAGGGGTAGTATGTGACAACCCGCTATTTTAGCAGTATTTGATTCCAGTATTTCGTGTTTATTTATCTATCTTCCAGTAAATGAAGCACCTTTATGTTTTCAGCTATGTTTCTGAATTACGTATTTTGGAGACAGAATCACTACACTAGCAGTATGCATTTCTATTTATCTTCGTGTGTTTAAGACCGCGACGAGAATCTTTGAGTCGATGAATAATTATTATTACTCAGTTATAACCAACTTAGCAAAGTTGGGTTAATTATCAAAATGGAGTTTATTTCATGTTGTTACTTAAGTCGTGATTTATTTCCGACTTTGAAGCTAATTAAATCTACGGATTTAATTTAAGTATTAGGATGACGAACGAATTAAATCTACGGATTTAATTTAGCATGATCGATTTTAACAGAAACGCGAAACCAGTATTTCAAATACAGAGAGAGCAAAACTGAAGGATTTTAACTTAGATCTTTTCTCTTAGATCACATCACCACCCACGCCACCCTATCCGCCACCTGCCAACGCCACAAGTAAGGAAAAGAAGGAAAAAGGGAGAAAGGAAAAGGTGGAAAAAGGTGCTGCAGCAACAGCCATTGGCTGGGTAGCCGAAAGGCCTCCCACGCAAGCTGCAGCAGCAGCTCTCCTCCCATTGGCTGGGCAGCCGAAGGGCCTCCCACGCAAGCTGCAGCAGCAGCTCTCCTCCCATTGGCTGGGCAGCCGAAAGGTCTCCCATCGCCTCACCTGCTCCACCCCATCCCACGCCACGCAATCCTACAACCAATGCCCTCCCTTCGGCACTCAAGTACACATCAGCCGAGCTCCAACTATAAATTCACTCTTCAACCCTTGAGCCACCCCTTCTCCTTCCAACACTTAGAGTTTCAGCAGCAACAGCGAGGAGTTTCATCTCTCTCGACGCCTTGCACGAAGGGGAGTAGAACGAGATTCTTGCTGCCGACTTGAACAAGTTTGCACCTCGACGCTCGAAAAAAAAGCGAGAGAGAAACCATCATTCTTTACCCGACCAAAGCACGCGAGATATCAAGGTAACCTTCGACCTCTGTTGCTACTCCAATCGACATGCATCACGCTAGCAGAAATCATGTTTTATGGGCTGTAAACGAATGAACAAAAAGTATGTTAAGTCACGTTTTAGTGGAACCTACAACTTGAACCTTGATGAACGACGAGAACTTTAGCTTTAATTGTAGACGAACGTGAATAATCACAGCATGCTCACATAGGTAGAGATTAAGGTCTGTATACGAGTGAGAATCGAGGCGAGATAAGGACGAATCCAGCGGGGACGAGTCCAGCGGGGACGAGGCCAGCGGGGACGAGTCCAGAGGGGACGAGGCCAGCGGGGCCGAGGCCAGCGGGGCCGAGTCATCCAGTCCAGTGGAATCACCTCGCCAGAGGAATCACCTCGCCAGAGGAATGGCTAGAGGAATCACCTCGCCAGAGGAATGGCCAGAGGAATCACCTCGCTATAGGAATGGCCAGAGGAATCACCTCGCCAGATGAATCACCTCGCCAGAGGAATGGCCAGAGGAATCACCTCGCCAGAGGAATCATTCCTCGCCAGAGGAATCACTTCGCCACAGAGCTAACTCAGCCAGAGCTGACTTAGAGGCCAGAGCTGACCTCCAGAGCAGAAAGCGAAGAAGCAGAGCAGACCGCGAGAGAGAGAGAGAGAGAGAGAGAGAGAGAGAGAGAGAAGAGAACTTAGGGTGTTTAAATCTTTATTATTTCCTTTCCCTTGCTCACGAAGGGAGACTATTATGTTTTACTGACAGTTTAGAACACCCTATGAGAACGAATCAATGTAATTAATTACTTGACTTCATGGGACGGAACCTAGTTGGGTTAATTGATTAATAAAAAGGAATATGAGCCATGCATAATTACATTACGCATCCTCATTTATTTTAGAATTTCCTCGGACTAAGACCTTACGTTATTTCTTTTCCGAATCAAGGTTGAACGCAAGAGTTTAAGGCTTAGTCGTGAGTCTCCACTACCAGGTGGGCATTACTTTTACTATACGTATATGGAGATCCCCTGCGTGTCGTAGGCCTCTTATACGAATGAATGCATGAGATGATTTAACTGCTAATTTCAGTTTTATATACCTATCAAACGAGTTTAATGCTACATTTGAACAAGTTATTTCGTTACAAAATCTTTGAACAAAAAAATATTACAACTGTTGTCTTGCCATAAAATGTTTAAATTTTAGTATGATATCTATCTGATGTGGCTTTTCCAGTTATGTAATCGAATTCGGGTCCTGAGCAGTTGATAGCTATCCTGCCAGGACTAGTGTACACCAGTGACCGTGAGTCATCTAGCGGGTTGGCCGGTCAAGTGTCCGTGAGAGGTGGCCACCTCTCCGGCACAAAGTTCCAGATATGATAGATTACAAGAGAACTTAGTCTGCAGACGAACTTTAAGTATCACAAAAGAATTTAGTAAGCTTGGGCCTATTTCACGAAAACTCCCTTGTTATACTGTTTATGAGGGCATGACAATTTACAGTTTCATGAAGCATGTTTATATTTATACTCAGGCATACGTGCCCACTGAGTACTCTCGTACTCAGCCCTGCATATATTTCTAAATGTGCAGGTTGAGCAGTGGCTGATGAAGATGAAGTGACGAGTGGAGCTTTTGTCATAAGTTTATTTAATGAACTATTGGATACATGTCTCCATACATGTAGTTCAGATATTGTTAATCCGCTGCGTACTCTCGGGTATTATGTCTTTTAAGTCAAGTCGGATTCATCCGAGGGTACAAGTTATTCGAGTCCTTATGATTAAACAACAATTATTTATAAATTTCCTTTATTAACAATGAGTTGAGTCCGATCCTTCATTAATTATTCACTCTCTTTCTAACCCCGCTTCTAATCTCCCTCCCTTAGTCACGGTTTCCCGACTTGGTTATCCTTAATTAGGTCCGGTCGTGACAATCCCTCGCCACCCACGAGGAATTTCTCGGAAGGAACTGCTCCTTCAACTCATGCTTCAACGCCTCCCACATCAAAGTCTCCGTTTGGTCTCCACCAGCACCGACACTTTGTTGGATTTGTATACTGAAAGCAAGAACATTTTATGCTTGTATACAATAATTCCCGTGTTCACTATTTAATCTCCTATCTGATTGTGTTCATGATTGCATATGTATGTCCTTTGTCTCTATATAAGTAGATTATATGGTGTGTTGTAGAAACAGAAGACCATATAATTGGAATAACCTTAAGAGATATAAACCGATCACAACCGAGATGCCTCTAGGACGAGTTGTTGGTTTAGGTTGCAGTATAGATGGAAGGAGTTTGTCTTAACTACTTGTCTATACTGGTACGTCATAACGTATTGATAGGATCACAGTGAGATGTATTCTTCTATCTGATATAAGTGAAGAATCAAGATCTCGGCGACTTAATAAAATCTTAATACTAATAAGATTTCAAATATATATGTTGATTCGTATATCACTTTGACTTACTATGGGTGAGAGTTATATAGTAACTTGAGTACTCTGTATCTTGGGTGATAGCGGTCAATATATGATATTTGATTATCTGTATTAGTACCCGTATCCGGTATAGGATAATGACATCCCCTTAAGGAGCTCAATAAGGTTTATTGCGTTAAACCCTGCAGGTTGATTAAGTTCAGACGCAATAATAAGTTTTGAGTGGTACTAGTTAAGGATTACAAAGAGATTAATTAATTTGAGCTGTCAGAGCTCTAATTAATTGATGGATGTCGGATATTTTAAATACAGAGATTTAATAAGTCTAGATACAAGCCCCGACTTATCATCGGCAATAAACGGGTAAGTCAGTATTAATTCTCTAGTGGAATGAATTAATACTTATGAATTAATTATGATCTGGGCTGATCATAGAAATTAATTCATTAGAGTCTCATCTTTATTCCTTGTATCTGGTCCCTGGACTGGCCCAAAGTCTCCTATGCCCTGGTAGGAGTTAAATTCGCCCATCACAGTTCCTGGTGCCCTAGGACTGTATTTTGTCTATAAATACAGCTGTCTGCTCTTAGAATAAGATACACTCAATATTAGGGTTTTTCGAGAGCAGCAGAGGGGCGCCAACTTGAGAAGGCCGATTTTTCTCCTTGGGAATTCTCACAGCTCGTTGTCCATCCAACGGTGGGAGTTGAGCGGGATATAGTTCAGAAGGTCAGAACTGGAGTCTTTCAATTCAGTCATTGAGGGATTAATCGTTGTATGGTGAATTAAGATATCCGAGAAACGATCCTATTGGGGATAAAATCCTTCACACTTGGTCTCGAACGCCACCACAGCTTCGCATCGCCCATCAAGTACATGCTAGTGATCGACTCCTTCTCATCATCGGCACATGAGATGCCTTGAAATACATTTCCATGTCCCACAAAAAATTTTCTAACTCCTTCGAACTCCTAGCGCCCTCAAAAGGTTTGGGCTCTGGGACACGAACCTTAGAAACCGGCCTGCTTTGCACCACCGTTCTGAGCACTCGCTTCACAAGCCGAAACTCGTCCAACAACTCCTCGATCTTGATGTCGACCGCCTGCGTCAAGGTGCACACCTCTTTCTCACACGACACGATCCGAACTTCAACAAATCTAGGAGTGTCTTCCACCGATTTGCGTATCGCTTCAATCGACACTTTAATCACAGCAATCTGATCAAAGACGATCTCAAGTCCAGCCGACGTTGAGACCTTCGGGGTCCTCCCAAGCACCGTCTCCAACCTCAGCACCCTCTCTTCGAGAGCAGAGAATTTCCTCGCTTGCACCATCTCCACGATGGCCGCAACACGCACCAGAGCCAACCTGGCTCTGATACCAAATTGTCACAGGGTTTCTCTTGGCTAGAATTTTTTCTCCCCATGCAGCGCCGAATTCCCACAACCCGACCAGCTTCTTCCCTCACCAACACTCGTTTGACACTTAGAATGTATGAGGCTTGACTCAACTAGAAACACCTCTAAGTTGACTTGCAATAGAACAAGGACATCCTAGTGATGGTAAGTTGACCCAGTGTCATCTCTCAAGGAAAGTCTTTAAGGGCTCTTAGTAGTATCGTAGGAAAAATAGTAAAGAAAGCAATAAAGAGTTTGAATTTAAAAACTGAAACTTAAACTTGAACTTAAATTAAACTTTACTTGAATTTAAACTTATCTTAGGCAAGAATTTAAACAACTCAAATTAAACCTAACTTAAGAAATTAAATACTTGTAAATTTAAAGACTTCTAATCTAGGCGTGAAACTATAGTGCATAATTTAAATTGCATAATTAAAAAGAAAGCATGAACTTGAATGAAAAACGTAAACATGATTAAACGAAATAAATTGAATTGAAATACGAAATACCGTAAACGTCTTGAACATGTAATTGTGTCACTCAATCACAATCCAAGAATAAACTAAAAACTGAATTGAAATCTAACTTAAAACAATGAATCCGAAAACTATAAAGAACTATGAAAGCAAGTAAATCTTAAGCTTCAGCTGCCAAAGGAAGATCTCAAAGGCGTCCAAAAATTAGGGCAAGGGATGATGTTACAATGAAAAGTATGGCCCTATTTATAGACTTCAAATCCTTCTGGATCATCATGGAAGTTGCCATGCAAAGTAGAACTCTAAAGGCAATAGAATCATGAAAGATAAGGCAACTTCCAGTTGTAATGCGCGCTCTGGAAATAATCTCCACCCTGGCGGAAATCGCGGCTCTCGCCAGCGGAACGGCTTCCGCTCTGGCTCTCGGTTTCTCTGATTGGCGATTCCGCTGGCGCTTATGATTCCTCTGGCGCTTTCGATTCCTATGGCGTTTTCGATTTCGCTGCACTGGATATTGATTTCTCTGGCCTGGCTTTTGATTTCTCTGGCCTAGCTTTTGACTTCTCTGACTAGTGATTTCGCTGCTCTGGCGAATGACTTCTCTGGATCTGGAGCATTTCTCTGGCTTCCCTTTTTCGCTGCTCTGGCATGCGGGGCTTCACTTCTCTGACGTGCCAGAGCATGCACAAAAACGTAATTCTTAGCCCAAATTCTCCAAGATTTGCACTCTTCATCTCGAAATCCTAAATCTCCTGCAAAGCATAAAATACACCATAAAACGCACCTATTTCCAGAAGATTTAACTTAAAATAAGCACATGCAAACCCCAAAATTTAGAACAATTAAGCATAAATCAACCCCCCCACACTTAGCCTTTTGCTTGTCCTCAAGCAAAATCCATATGAATCCTAGGAAGAGATTGATTTCAACAATGCTAATTTCCATCCAAACATTCTCAAAGTCAATTCAAAATTTTACAATCAACACACATCTCTCGATCATGCAAGTAACTCAAAGTTTAAGAAGAAACAAAAGAGTAATGTAAGCAATTCGATCAGATCCAATTCTCCGCTAGAAGTGAATTCCCTAATGTGATCGCCTTTATAATCAATATCATCATTTTTCACACTTTGTGTGCTTAAGATTTTCGACAGTTGAGCCATAATTCATGAAATAAAAACCATTTGGATGTATTCTAAAGTCTTTTCACGTGGTTTCCCATGCTCATAGTTAGACTAGAGGAGCAGAGACTCAGAGCAATCACATTTCAGAACAGGCCAGATGTTTCAGAGCTGGCAATTCTGAAGTTGGCAATTCGTCCAACATTTTCATAGATAAGATACGATCATAGGTAATCACAATGACAACACTCCTTCTAGCATCTACCGGACACATCACGTTGTACTTACTTACAATCATGTTGCAACAAAACTCAAATTCTTTGCACAAACAAGAAACATATGTCAAGAGTAAAACAAGAATAACCACCATTCATTCACAAACCCAAAATTCGCATCGAAAACCATCTACTCTTCCACAAATTCATAAAAATTAGCAAGATTCGAGACCAAAAGCTAAGCATCGAAAGACTAATCTCGCCCAATTGAAAATATAAGCACAAGAAAACACCCCCCCCCTCACACTTAAAGTATGCCATGTCCTCAGGGCACAAAAGAAATAAGAAGAGTTAAGAAAACGTCCCTGATTATCGGCATTGAGAAACTAAAGCATCGTGCGAGGTGATGAAGAGAGGAATTTGCTGTCTGTGGCAGAGTGAAGAGTGGCCATGCTGAATCAGGTCAGCGCTGGCAGAGCAGCGCGGAGAAGTATGGCGCTGGCAGAGCAGCGCAGAGAAGTGTGGCGCTGGCAGCATATTGAGAATTGCAGCGCTGAAAACAAGACATGCACACCAAGCATCATAGTATCCGCAAAACAACCAAAACGTAGGAAAAACACAAAACACACAACTAAAAATAAAGAAAAACAAAAACTAAAAATAAACCAACGGTGGGTTGCCTCCCACCAAGCGCTAGAGTTAGAGTCTCCAGCCCGACTTCATATCTGACCCTTAGTGAGGATCGTGCAGAGTGTGAGACTCCACCACCATGGACGAGCTCTGGTGCTCGTAATATGGATTCACTCGGTGACCGTTCACTCTGAAGCTCTCATTCGTGTTTTCATTGAATAGCTCAACGGCACCATGCTCAAACACCTCCTTAAGTAAAAACGGACCGCTCCATCTAGATTTCAGCTTCCCCGGAAATAACTTAAGTCGAGAATTGAACAAGAGCACCTTCATTCCAGGGCAAAGCTTCTTGTGGAAAATACGGCGGTCATGTAGTCGCTTCACTTTATCCTTGTAGATCCTCGCATTCTCGTATGCCTCATTGCGTAGCTCATCTAACTCCTCCATTTGCAGCGTGCGCTGCTTCACAGCAGAGTCCAAATCATAGTTGGCAGCTTTGATTGCCCAATAAGCTTTGTGCTCAATCTCCACCGGCAAATGGCAGGCCTTGCCATAGACGAGACGGTATGGACTCATCCCAAGCACGCCTTTGAAGGCAGTTCTGTACGCCCAGAGAGCATCATTCAACTTTCCGGACCAATCCTTACGCGAAGGCTGCACCGTTTTCTCCAAAATTTCCTTGATCTGCCTATTGCTCGTCTCGGCTTGTCCAGAGGTCTGTGGGTGGTATGGTGTTGCAACCTTGTGCGTGATCCCATTCTTCTTCATGAGCTTTGCAAACAACTTGTTGCAGAAGTGCTTGCCTCCATTGCTAATGATAGCTCTAGGAAATCCGAATCTAGAAAGAATGTTTTCTTGCACAAACTTAAGCACCACATTAGCATCACATGTCCGCGTGGGGATAGCCTCAACCCATTTGGACACGTAATCTACAGCAAGTAAAATGTATTGAAACCCATGCGAAGTAGGAAATGGCCCCATGAAATCAATGCCCCACACATCGAAAATTTCGACAATTAAAATGCTTTGGAGGGGCATCTCATTCCTGCGGCCAATATTTCCTACTTTCTGACACCGATCGCATGCAAGAGTGAAAGTGTGTGCATCTTTGAAAATGGAAGGCCAAAACAAACCTGATTGAAGAATTTTATGTGCTGTTTTCTGCCCCCCAAAGTGTCCACCACAATGATCTTCATGGCACATTTTCAACACTTGTTGTTGCTCCTCTGCCGGCACACACCGTCGAATGACATCATGCTTTCCATGCTTGAAGAGGTGAGGAATCTCCCAATAGTAGTGCCTGCATTGAGCTAAAAATCTCTTCCTCTCCTGTGATGTCAGCTCAGGCCGTAGAATACCACAAACTAAGTAATTAACAATATCGGCATACCAGGGCTCGGCGCTCATAGAGCTGGGCCGAGCAGCGCTAAATTCGGCAAGGTCGGCAGAGGTGATCTCGGTGAAGCTGGCCAGAGCAGAGCCGACTTCGGCAGCTCTGAAGTCGACAGAGCTGACGGGGCTGCTTTGGCTTGGCAGAGATGGTTGGGCAGAATGGACACGGAAAGGGCTGAGCTCGGTAGAACTAGACTCTGCAGTACTGCACTTATCAAAGGTTAATGCATACGTATGCTCAAAAGGAAAAGATTCAGGGATGCGATTAAGACTCGACTCTATCAGATTATTATCCAAGTGGGAAAGGTGACCAGCAACATGATTCTCGCTCCCTTTCCTATCCCTGATCTCTACATCAAACTCTTGCAACAGTAAAACCCAACGGATTAGACGAGCTTTAGCTTGAGGTTTAGTCATCAAATATCAAAGCGCAGCATGGTCACTATGGACAATAACCTTAGAACCAATGATGTAGGCTCGAAATTTATCTAAGGCAAAGACCACAGCAAGCATCTCTTTTTCAGTAGTGGTGTAATTTACCTGTGCACTATTCAGAGTTAAACTAGCATAGTAAATCACACGTAACATCTTGTCCACACGCTGACCTAGCACTGCTCCTACAGCAGAGTTAGACGCATCACACATGATCTCGAAGGGTAATGACCAATCAGGCGCAATCACAGCCAGGGCAGAGCTTAACTTAAGTTTTAATGTTTCAAAGATGTGCATGCAAGAGTCATGAAAATTAAAAGGAACGTCCTGAGCTAGCAGTTTGCATAGAGGTTGGCTAATTTTAGAGAAATCTTTAATGAAACACCGGTAAAAACCGGCGTGACCTAAGAAACTCCTAATTCCCTTGACATCAATAGGGGGCAGCAACTTTTGAATTACCTCCACCTTAGCTCTGTCGACCTCTAATCCATGCTTAGACACCACATGACCCAAGACAATACCGCGAGTAACCATAAAATGACTCTTTTCCCAACTCAAGGTTAGGCCACTTTCAATACACCTTTGCAACACTACATTAATCTTAGTCAAACAATCATAATAGGACTGCCCAAAAACTCAAAAATCATCCATAAAAACCTCCACGAATTTACCAATCATATCAGAGAATATGGACATCATGCATCGTTGAAACCTCCCGGGTGCATTGCACAATCCGAACGGCATCCTCTTCCATGTAAATGTCCCAAAAGGCGTGGTGAAGGCCGTTTTGACTTGATCTTCCGGTGCGATTGCGATTTGGTAGTATCCTGACAAGCCATCAAGAAAACAATAAAAATCATGCCCTGCTAAGCGATCTAACATTTGATCAACAAAAGGGAGAGGAAAATGATCCTTTTTGGTGATGGCATTGAGTTTCCTGTAGTCGACGCACATCCGCCATCCCGTGGTAGGACGTGTCGACACCAACTCCATCTTGTCATTGCGCACAACAGTCATTCCTCCTTTCTTTGGCACGACATGCACCGGGCTCACCCACTCACTATCGGCGACAGAATAGATAATCCCTTCGGCAAGTAGCTTAAGGATTTCCTTGCGCACAACCTCCTTCAGCATAGGGTTCAAGCGTCGCTGGGCATCTCGCTTGGGTGCAGCTCCTTCCTCTAGGTTGATCCTGTGCATGCATGTGGCTGGACTAATGCCACGTATGTCACCTAGGCTCCATCCCAGCGCTGCCTTGTTTCTCTTCAACACCTCGAGTAGCGCCGCTTCTTGCTCTAAAGTCAGAGTAGCCGAGATGATCACTGGCTTCTCCTCGCCTTCTTCTAGAAAAACATACTTGAGATTGGCAGGGAGTTCCTTCAGTTCCAGCGCTGACCTCTTGGCTCTTATCTGTTCATCTAAGGGCAGCTCGGTATGGCTGGGCTGCACTGAGTTCGGCAGGGCTGGCTGGGCTGGGCTGAAGGGCAGAGACGGTTTCGGCGGCTCTGGCATCAGCAGAGCTGGCTGGGCAGCGCTGAAGGGCAGAGACGGCTTCGGCAGCTCTGGCATCAGCAGAGCTGGCTGGGCAGCGCTGAACTCTTCAGCTTCCCTAGCTAATTCCTCCATGTCGGCTGATCCAGCGCAAACTTCCACGCATTCCTGCTCCTTTAAAAATACCTTCTCAACCAAGCCATTAATAATATCTATATATGAGCATTCATTCATAAAGTTGGCAGAAGGCATAGCCCGATTTTCGTGCACCGAGAAAGACACCGATTCCCCTAACACGGTCATTTTAATAGTTCCATTTTTGACATCAATCAACGTGTTAGTGGTAGCCATAAAGGGTCTTCCTAATAGCAGAGTGTGATCTCTACCATTCTCGTGCACATCCCCAATCTCAAGGACAACAAAATCGACAGGCACTATCAAACCCCAACTCTAACTAGGATATCCTCTACTATACCACGGGGATACCTGACGGACCTATCAGCAAGTTGGAGGCACATGCGAGTAGATTTTAAATTACCTAACTCTAATTGTTGAAAAATATAGTAAGGCATCAAGTTAATCCCTGCCCCCAAATCTAACATTCACGTGGCTTCCTTACCATTTCCCAAAGCAATATTAATCACAAAACTACCTGGATCGCGCTGCTTTGGTGGCAAAGATTGCTGCATGATTGCGTTTGCAACTTCGGAGACCAACACCTTCTCATTGTCACCGAACCTTCTTTTGTTGGATGCCAATTCCTTGAAGAATTTCACATATGCAGGCACATTTCGGATCACATCAAGAAGAGGCAAATTCACATTTACCTTGGCCAACATGTTGTAGAATTCCTTGAACTGACGATCCTGCTTCTCGTTTTTCAATCTGTTCGAAAAAGGAACCGGTGGTCGATAAGGTGTAGTAGCTTTGTGGAGCTTGACCTCCTTCTCCTTTTCTCCTTCCTTTTGCTGGTCTGCCTTCTCTCCATCTGTCGGGCTGGTCAGAGATGAACTCGGTTGCTCTGCTCTGGTAAAGGCAGAGCTCGGCTGCTCTGCTCTGGTCTGTGCAGGAGCATCTACTTTGTTATCCACCATCTTACCACTGCGGAGAACAGTTACAGCTAGAGCTTGATGCGGCTGAGCAGGTTGGCCATGCAACTTCCCGGGCTGTTGTTGTTGTTGGATTTGATTCAAGGCACTGGAAAGTTGTCCAACCGTTGTTTCCAGCCTTTTGATTGTAGAAGCTTGTGACTCCATACTTTGTTTGATGATCTCCATAAAGGCTTGCAGCGTTTCTTCGAGTGTGGATTTCTGTGGTGGAATCGGCTGCGCACTCTGTTGCGGAGTGGATTGCTGCTGTTGGTATTGTGGTCTGTATGGTTGAGAAGGCCCCTGCTGTGGTGGGAAATACTGTTGTTGTTGTTGATAGCCCATTTGGGGTGGTCGACGGAATTGATTCCCCCCAAAATTTTGATTTCCCCATCCAACATTCGGCTGACCTCTCCATCCTCCAACGATATTCTGTGGACTTTGATTCATATTCTGGCCGTATGGTCTGCTCTGCACTTGATTGTAGCTTTGGAATCCTTGTGCCGCATAGACTTCAGCTTGTCCTTCCGGAGTAAACTCTCCTATTCGATGACACTCATTGGCTCCATGGCTGAAATCTCCACAAATACCACAAGGCTCAACGTACTGCAGGGCTTGATTTGGCGTGGCTGACATCGGCAGAACTGGATTTGGCTGAGCTGGCATCGGTGGCGGTGTCATCGGTAGAGCTGAATTCTGCACCGGAGCTGAATTTTCCATCTTGCCCATCTTCAACTGTTGTACTTCTCGCATGATCGAGGCCAACTGCTGTTGCATCTCGAATTGATTTGTCACCGCGCTGGCTTCAACTCTTCTTCCACGGACGGACTTCTGTTGGGAGCTCTCGGCCAAGGTCTTGAAAATCTCTTTCAGATCTGCAGCGGTCTTCCGAGCTATGTTACCTCCTGCCGTGCTATCCACCATAAATTGGGCCGTTTGCACTAACCCATCATAGAAGAACTGCATCAACATAACATTAGTGAATTGATGTTGAGGGCATTGTCGGATGAGTTCTTCATATCTCTCCCAAGCTTCGTGCAAAGGCTCGTCCGCTCCTTGGGTGAACTCCATTATTTTCGTTCTCAGCTCCTGTGTCTTGTGACTTGGGTAGTATTTCAGCATGAATTTTTCACAAGCATCTCCCCACGTAGTGATGGAGTTGGGTGGCAGAGAAAGCATCCACGTCCTTGCCCGGTCTTTAAGTGCATAGGGGAAGCACTTGAGCTTGAGTTGGTCCTCCGTGAGGCTAAGCAGAGGAATCGTTTGCACTTGTGTGCAAAAGTCTCGGATGAATTGCAGAGCATCCTCGCTTGGCATCCCGTGGAACACCGGCAGCAAATTCGAGTCGTTGGGTTTGAGATTGTAGTTTCTCACAGCAGTGGGGAGCACGATTGCCGACGTGTTGGTATCTCCGATTACCGGCCTGGTGAAGTCTCCCATGTATTCCGTGTTCTGGGCCATCTCCTTCTTTTCCTCGTTTAAATTCTGCTTAGGGCTGAAATTGGCGGAGCTGGCCTCTTCCTCCTTAGCTTGTTTTGCCGTTTCTATCGTGTGCTCTGTATCGGCAGAGCTGGCGTCCTCCTTCGTTGGCTGCTCTGAAGGCTCAGAGTCAGAGCTGGCTGGCGAATCTTGTTCCTCCTCTCCTGCGCTCTGCTCTGGTACTTCAGAATCAGAATTGGACTTGGCAGAGCTGGCTTCCTCCTCTTCTACGGTCTGCTCTGGAACTTCAGGTTCAGAGTCAGAGCTGGAATTGGCGGAGCTGGCTTCCTCCTCGTCTTTGCAGCTATACTTCCTGAAAATCCCTTCGCTCGTACTATGCAACGGGGACACAAGTTTGCCTTTAAGACTACGGCGTCCCTACATGCACAACACTAAACAAACGGATTAAACGCACCGAGTGGAAGAATCGTAAAAACAAATACGAGAAAAAAAACTGGAAATTAAATAAAGCAAGTAAAAACGACACAACTAAAACGCTTAAAACTATCCCCGACAACGGCGCCAAAGTTTGACTCAAATAGAACAAGGACATCATAGTGATGGTAAGTTGACCCAGTGTCATCTCTCAAGGAAAGTCTTTAAGGGCTCTTAGTAGTATCGTAGGAAAAACAGTAAAGAAAGCAATAAAGAGTTTGAATTTAAAAACTGAAACTTAAACTTGAACTTAAATTAAACTTTACTTGAATTTAAACTTATCCTAGGCAAGAATTTAAACAACTCAAATTAAACCTAACTTAAGAAATTAAATACTTGTAAATTTAAAGACTTCTAATCTAGGCGTGAAACTATAGTGCATAATTTAAATTGCATAATTAAAAAGAAAGCATGAACTTGAATGAAAAACGTAAACATGATTAAACGAAATAAATTGAATTGAAATACGAAATACCGTAAACGTCTTGAACATGTAATTGTGTCACTCAATCACAATCCAAGAATAAACTAAAAACTGAATTGAAATCTAACTTAAAACAATGAATCCGAAAACTATAAAAAACTATGAAAGCAAGTAAATCTTAAGCTTCGGCTGCAAAAGGAAGATCTCAAAGGCGTCCAAAAATTAGGGCAAGGGATGATGTTACAATGAAAAGTATGGCCCTATTTATAGACTTCAAATCCTTCTGGATCATCATGGAAGTTGCCATGCAAAGTAGAACTCTAAAGGCAATAGAATCATGAAAGATAAGGCAACTTCCCAGTTGTAATGCGCGCTCTGGAAATAATCTCCACCCTAGCGGAAATCGCGGCTCTCGCCAGCGGAACGGCTTTCGCTCTGGCTCTCGGTTTCTCTGACTGGCGATTCCGCTGGCGCTTATGATTCCTCTGGCGCTTTCGATTCCTATGGCGTTTTCGATTTCGCTGCACTGGATATTGATTTCTCTGGCCTGGCTTTTGATTTCTCTGGCCTAGCTTTTGACTTCTTTGACTAGTGATTTCGCTGCTCTGGCGAATGACTTCTCTGGATCTGGAGCATTTCTCTGGCTTCCCTTTTTCGCTGCTCTGGCATGCGGGGCTTCACTTCTCTGACATGCCAGAGCATGCCCAAAAACGTAATTCTTAGCCCAAATTCTCCAAGATTTGCACTCTTCATCTCGAAATCCTAAATCTCCTGCAAAGCATAAAATACACCATAAAACGCACCTATTTCCAGAAGATTTAACTTAAAATAAGCACATGCAAACCCCAAAATTTAGAACAATTAAGCATAAATCAAGGCTCACAAATGTTATGCACGAATCAAAGTTCACACGCAGCGGACATAATCATGAATATACTCAAGCAACACACAACAATTACGGGGACACCAAGCCCCAACCTTTAATTTTATTCCCCCAATAAAACTACAAGGACCTATCTATGCTCAAGGCTCGCGCACAACATCCTCTGCACCTTCACGGCCAATTACATATATAAATGTGATGGACACCCCCCCATCACTAGGCAAAACCGTCGGGATAGCCAATCAGGAGCATCCACGTCGTGGGCAGTTATCCCAGTCAAAACTGCCCACTAACTCCAGCCTTCAGCCCACAAACCGCCTCATAACCGACATCTCCAGAGCTGATCTCCAGGGCTGACCATTATGCCGAGCTGCTCTGCTCTGGCCTCCCGAGCTGCTCTGCTCTGACCTCCCTAGTTGGTCTGCTCTGACCTCCCGATCTTGTCAGCTCTGACCTCCCGAGCTGGTCATTATGCCGAGGCGTGCCTCTAACTCAGCACGTCTCAGCGCCAACCATCAAGGGGCTAACAGTAGTCGTGGGCAATAAGAATTTATGAACTTATTGTCAAACATGTGCTAAACTACAGCTGCGCTAATGTTTAGTTACAACTTATATTTGATGATTTTGTATATTTTATAAATTAAATCATTCGGATAGTTAATTAATGAGCAAAGACTTGCAAAATTAGCAAAGCTATTTATAATTGAGTTAATATATGGAAGGATGCCGCCATGCGCACCATTGACTTATAATCATATCTAGTTCTGAATATAATCAGATTTCCGCCGCCGCCCCTCAACTTCTCGGAGCAATCTCCGGCGCGCAAGAGATCGGTGCAGCATCGGTGGGATTCACATCGCTGCTTCTGGGGATCTCCTTGTCCCAGATGTTGTGTGGATCGGTGACTTTTTTATTGGGTTGGTTTTGATGCCTTAGCTTCTAGGTTTGGTGATGTTTCTCTACTTCGTGGGAGTGGTTTCCAGCATTTCGATGATTGGGAGAAGTATTTTATGTTGTGCCGACCAGGAAAGATGCTGCTCGTAAGAATTTCGAATTTCGATTGAAATGATCGGAACAAGCTTGGAGGTATTGTGGAATGGATAAAAATGGGTTTATTGCAATCGTCTTTGTATTCCTATATGTTTCTACCACTTGCAATGCCTCTTTAGTTTTTCATCTACATAAATTGATTGCTACTGAGGAGAATAACGCCTTTGCACCCTCTTTGATGAAACAAAATTGAAGATTGGAGTAATTGAGAATTTAATAATGGGGTTTGTCTTATTAATGTTCTTCAATTCACAACAAAATCTATTAATTCACAATTAAAACTATAATTCACAATCAGCTCGATGAATTCAGAACCGTGAATTTGAGTTTAAAAGCTCGAATTCACAACTAGTTGTTTTGGTTGTGAATTCGAATTTTAAAACTATAATTCACAATCGTAATTTGATGAATTCACAGCTAAATTCACAACTAGAAATAATGTTAGTTGTGAATTTAAGTTTTAAAGCTTGAATTCTGTTCGCTATTTTATTTAACACACCGCAAGTGTACGGGTGCAATTGTGTACAGTAGCAAGCAAGGTCGTATTCCACAGAGACTAATTATTATAAATGCCTATCCTAAATTATTCTACTCAATCTGGACAAACGAAATTGTGAGTTTTTGTTGTAAAGAACAAAATGAATAAATAACAGAAAACAAATAAATCAAGTTGGGAAACAAAGAAACAGATAAGAGAAGAATTCCCAAGGTAAAGGTTTCAACAGATTCTCCTAATTAACATGTTCAATTCAATTAATAAGACGATTCCTAAGGCAATCTCAAAACTAGTCTATACCCACTCTCGTGGCATACAAACCGTTGATTACATGCAAGGCTACCGTCCCCGGATCGCACTTCTAACATGCAACTCCTAAAAGCTCATAGGATTAACGCCCTCACAAATATCAATTCTCTTTAGAATTAAATATATGTGTTCTATGTTCTTAATTCAGGTAATAATTATCATCTCCCGATATCAAATTAAAACCTATGATTATGCTAAATTGGTGGCCAATCAATAAAGCAAACAATTGTAACAAGAACATAAAAAGGGAAAACAGTCTCAAATAATTGAATCAAACAGTTAGAAATTTAAATCATGTCTACTCCCTAAACCCTGGGAAAAAGAATTCTAGCCACACATAGACATATGACTAGAAATCAATATCTCAAAAATACAAATAAGCATTCAACAATGAAAAACCGTAGTAAAGTTGAAGATCTTCAATCTTGTTCTTGCTCCGTCTCTCATAGCTCTCAGGAAAAGTAAAAAATGATAGGTGGTGATAAAAGCTCCTTTCATTATGTTTCTGGGGAGTATTTATATGCCCTAGGTCTCAAAATATAGGTCAAAACCGTGTAGGATCGAAAAATAGCTGAAATAATAGAAAAATCGCGCAAAATCTGTGCTGTCACGCGGCCTGAGGCGCGGCCGCGCGCCCAGCCCGCATGAGGCGCCACGAGGTTCTGACAGCTTTGCGCAGCAATTTTGTTTTTGCTCAATCTCTCTCGTCTGAACTCCGATTTACGATCCGTTTGCGCTCGCAAACTCCCCTTGAGACGAACTACAACTTGTATTTCAGCCAATTCTTCCAAATTCGGCTTCATCATTTCTGAAAATTCGTTCAAACGACAAGCAAGTGACAAGTTCTTGACCACAAACCAATATAAGCTCAAATAAACCATCACACACACAAAATCCTCATAACTAAACATCAAATATGACTCACCAAGAGGTAAAAATACATGTTTATCAACCCCCCAAACTTGAACTATTGTCCGTCTTCGGACAAAACAAAGATGAACCAAGAATGAATCAACAAGAGCGCAGAGAAAAGTGGATAACATTGTGGCTTCAGATTTGTCAACAAAAAACCAACATGCATTTGTATCTCCTATCATCAAGATATCACACTCATGACGAACTTCAAATTATGGTCTCGGTGACTTGCAATCCTCACCAAAAGATAAAGAATTGAAGAACTCTCAACTCTCAAGTGTATCAATCAAGATCATGGACGTGTATACGCTCAGTTCAAGCAAGACAAGTGCTCAACCATAGGCTTGTCGATCGTCTCACCTCTCCACCACTACACGTGTGCTCCTATAACTAAGATCAAAAAGGTCTTTATTGAAGGTTGTAACGTAGGCTCTTTGGTAGGGTAGGATATATTTGGCTAAGTGACTAAAAGATAATTCTCAATGTAGCACAATCACCAACCTTATAACACTCTAACTTAACAATCATCCACCTATCACAAAAACCAAATTTCCAATACAAAATCCATAACAACACAATAATTAATTCCCATGATATTATGACTTTCTAAAGCATCCTATGTACCCATTTTTTTCAATTCTTTTCTCTCTTTTCTTTTCTTTCTTTTCTCTCTTTCTTTTCCTTTTTTTTTTCTTTTTTTTTCAACGACTTGTAGGGTACTAGGATTTTTTCAATCAAGATCAAAGTACATAATCCATAAACACACATCTCCACAAACCAACTACCCCATAACAACAATCTCCAAGCTTCCACCCATGGCTAAACCAAATAAAATGGAAAATAAAAGGCTCAAAGGGGTGAACTAGGATCATATATAGTAATAGGACAAATATGGGATATATAGGCTAGCAAAGATGGCCTTCTATCATCTCAAAGTTATTAAGCACACTATGTGGCCTCGAGGGAGAAACCAAGACAAGTTCTAGTGAGACACATGCAAGCTCGAACAATCACTTAAGAAACAGAAATAAGACTATAAAAATAATGACATTCAAGGTTCAAATCCTCACAGTTTATTTCATTGATTGCAAACAGATAGAGACCACGCTTATCATTCATCAATCATGCTCAATCACAACAATATCAACACAAATGCATGCAATTTCACAATTTTAAAGCAGAAATCATCATAAGCCAATTATCTAACAAAACTCTACAAAACTCACATCATCATCAAGGTACATCAGAAAGAAACCACCAAAGCAAGACTAAGAAAACTCAACGACAAAACAAACAAGAACAACTAAAACAAAAAGTGCACCCACGAAGACACATCCCCCCAAACTTATTCACCATCAAGGAGAATAAGTTTGAAAAGGATTTATGGGGCACAAAAACAAACTAACAAACAAAAAGAAACGAACTAACCAAGATTGGGTTGCCTCCCAATAAGCACTATTTTTAACGTCGTTAGCTCGACGATCCAACAGGTGTAGGTGGTGGCCACTTTTCATCAAATTTGAGTACATCATCTGTTGCGAACCAATGATAAGGTGGTTTTCCAACCTTCAAAATTTCTTGAAAACTATGGCCATCCTGTGAACAATCAAAAGTACTACCACACTCCAAAAAGTGTTCATCAGATGAATCAAAATTAAAATCAAAAGATGGAGTTAGATAAAAGCTAAAGAGACAAGCCTTCAATGATTTCCCTTGGTCGATGCAAGTGTCGACTATATTTAGGACATTGCGCTCTTCAATACTTTTAAAATATTCATCCTTCAAGCTCATCTCAACTTTCAGAACTTCTTGCTCTTCTTCCATCGCTTGAGGCTCTTCATATGATGTATCACTTTCGAGCTCAATGGTCATACACTGCTCTTTTGGACTCACCACGGTATTGCTTGAGAATTGGCCCGACTGATATAGATTGGTAATAGCAGTGGTCATTTGAGTCATCTGAGTCTCAAATACCTTCATCTGAGTTCCTAAAGCAGCAGTGGTAGACTCAAGTTTCTCCATCCTCTCATCCGACTTGGAGATAAATTTCATCAGCAGCTCTTCCAAATTAGGCTTCTTCTCCCCATTGATGACTCCATTGGTGACAGAGAAGCCTGGTGGAGCCTGAAGCGCGTTGCCAACTCTGATTGTTTCCCTGTTGTCCTCTTTGAAATGCACCCTGCTGAAAATTCCTAAAATTCCAATTGCTGACAAAATTTGCGTCTTCCAACATTATTGGATTTTTCACAGCTGACTCCATCTTAGCAATAATCAAAGAATTTATCTTGGAAGTCAATGCAGCGATTTGAGTGGCTAACAAAGTAACCGAATCAGAACATGTGGTGGCAGCAACATTATTCAAATATACCCTCTCGGCTGGCCATTGATAGCATGTAGTGCCCATGCTATCAAAAATCTCCATAACTGCTCATGCACTACCTAGAAAAACTTCAGAACCAAAAATAAGAACCAAAAAAAAAAATAAAGAACATAAATAAAAATAACAAAAAAAAATCCAGATTAGTCTCAAACAATCTACAGATAGTACTGATAAAAATCAGTCCCCGGCAACGGCGCCAAAAACTTGTTCACTATTTTATTTAACACGCCGCAAGTGTACGGGTGCAATTGTGTACAGTAACAAGTAAGGTTGTATTCCACAGAGACTAATTATTATCAATGCCTATCCTAAATTATTTTACTCTATCTGGACAAACGAAATTGAGAGTTTTTGTTGTAAAGAACAAAATAAATAAATAACAGAAAACAAATAAATCAAGCTGGGAAACAAAGAAACAGATAAGAGAAGAATTCCCAAGGTAAAGGTTTCAACAAATTCTCCTAATTAACATGTTCAATTCAATTAATAAGACGATTCCTAAGGCAATCTCAAAACTAGTCTATACCCACTCCCGTGGCATACAAACCGTTGATTACATGCAAGGCTACCGTCCCCGGATCGCACTTCTAACATGCAACTCCTAAAAGCTCATAGGATTAACGCCCTCACAAATATCAATTCTCTTTAGAATTAAATATATGTGTTCTATGTTCTTAATTCAGGTAATAATTATCATCTCCCGATATCAAATTAAAACCTATGATTATGCTAAATTGGTGGCCAATCAATAAAGCAAACAATTGTAACAAGAACATAAAAAGGGAAAACAACCTCAAATAATTGAATCAAACAGTTAGAAATTTAAATCATGTCTACTCCCTAAACCCTGGGAAAAAGAATTCTAGCCACACATAGACATATGACTAGAAATCAATATCTCAAAAATACAAATAAGCATTCAACAATGAAAAACCGTAGTAAAGTTGAAGATCTTCAATCTTGTTCTTGCTCCCAGGAAAAGTAAAAAATGATAGATGGTGATAAAAGCTCCTTTCAATATGTTTCTGGGGAGTATTTATATGCCCTAGGTCTCAAAATATAGGTCAAAACCGTGTAGGATCGAAAAATAGCTGAAATAATAGAAAAATCGCGCAAAATCTGTGTTGTCACGCGGCCCGAGGCGCGGCGGCGCGCCCAGCCCGCATGAGGCGCCACGAGGTTCTGACAGCTTTGCGCAGCAATTTTGTTTTTGCTCGTTCACTCTCGTCCGAACTTCGATTTACGATCCGTTTGCGCTCACGAACTCCTCTTGAGACGAACCACAACTTGTATTTCAGTCAATTCTTCCAAATTCTGCTTCATCATTTCTTAAAATTCGTTCAAACAACAAGCAAGTGACAAGTTCTTGACCATAAACCAATATAAGCTCAAATAAACCATCAAACACACAAAATCCTCATAACTAAACATCAAATATGACACACCAAGAGGTAAAAATGCATGTTTATCAAATTAACGACTAACAATATTTTTAGTTGTGAATTCATTTAAAATTCGAATTCACGACTAATACTATTTATAGTTGTGAATTCACGCGAATTCACGACCACCAGTATTTCTAGTTGTGAATTCACGCGAATTCACGACTAACAATATTTGTAGTTGTGAATTTATTTAAAACTTCAATTCACAACTTAATGTTCTTGAATTCACGACCAGAGCTATGAATTCACAACTTAATGTTCTTGAATTTACAACCACATCTACGAATTCACAACTTAATATTCTTGAAATCACAACCAGATTTATGAATTCACAACTAAAACTAGAATTCACAACCAGCTCGATGAACTCACAATTGAATCGTTCGTTAGTGTTGGTTGTGAATTGGAGTTTTAAAGCTCGAATTCACAACTACTTGTTTTGGTTGTGAATTCAAACTTTAAAATTGAAATTCATGACTACTTGAATTCACAACCAAAATAAATCCTGGTTGTGAATTCGAGTTTTAAAGCTCTAATTCACAACTAGTTGTTTTGGTTAGGAATTCAGACTTTAAAATACAAATTCACGACTACTCGAATTCACAACCTGTGAAATGCACTAATTTTTTAAGGGGGGGGAGGGTAGTGTTTAAATTTTTATATACACGGGTAAAATGGTAAGTGTGAGTATTTTTTTAAGTTTACTAAAAGAAATAGACTATTTTCAAAATCCAGTCTTTATTATTTCTAATTTAGAACAAATATAAATACATAAATTATGCACAATTCGAATTTTAAAAAGAGTTAATTGCTTATAAATACACGAATCATACTCAAATTTTGATTTTTATCCTCTTTTGTAAAAAAATATACGAACTTTTACTTATTTGAAATTTGACTTCAGATCAAAAATTCGTTGCCCAATAACTTAATTGTCTGCAGTCTAATGAGCAATCGGAAGGTACCGTGAGAAAGCTCTTGACATTATCTTTCTAATGATGTTTATTTAATTAAATTTAGTTAAAAACTGAATTTTGAATATAACTAGTACGCCCGCCCGTGCGATGCACGACAAACATAACTTTGCATCAAAATTAAATGATGTATTAAATAAATAATATTAAAATCTAGCCAGAATATAAGTAATTGAAAATTATTTTTTCTTGTAAAATACAAAATCTAATATTTACTTATTTTTCGTGTAAAAAAATATAAGTAAATGAAAATATAGAAAAATAAATAAATTTAAGGGTTAATTGTATATAATAATATTGAACTTTCAAAAAAACAAAAATTATTCCACGCACCACTATAAAAATTTGTATTAAAATTACTCAATTATTAAGTTTTTCTAATTTCACATACTCATCGGATTAGAGTGTGGTGACATGATATAAAAATCCTAGCTTGACATAAATATGACTGTGTGAAAAAATAGGTATAACGTCAGTTGGATGAAAACAACGTCCTTTCTTGCTGCTAGACAATTAGAAATCCTAATATTCTTTTTATTCCTATGTCATTTTCTCCTAAACTTTATATCTAATCAAATTTGTTGCAGTGAGTTTCTATCGATTACTTTGATTTCTTGAATTACTATTTATCGTTTTTCTCATCTCGCTTTCTCTTACCAGCTTGATAAACATGTATTTTTACCTCTTGATGTGTCATTTTTTATGTTAGTTGTGAGGATTTTGTGTGTTTGATGGTCTATTTGAGCTTATATTCGTTTATGGTCAAGAACTTGATACTTGCTTGTGTTTGAACGAATTTTCAGAAATAATGAAGTAGAATTTGGAAGAATCGGCTGAAATACAAGTTGGAGTTCGTCTCGATAGGTATTCGTGAGAACAAACGGTTCGTAAATCGGAGTTCGGACGAGGGAGAACGAGCCAAAACAAAATCACTGCGCAAGGCCGCGCGAGGTCGCGCAGTCCAGGCGCGCGGCAGCGCGACCCGGCCGCGCGACGATGGCAGAAGTTGCTGGACTGCTCACGCGGGCACGGCGCGCGGGCGCGCGAGCTCGCGCGGTCCAGCCATGCGGCCGCGCGACCCGGCCGCGCGAGACGCCGTTTTCTCGCCCAATTTCCGGATTTTTCACTTAAAGTGCGATTTTGGAGTATTTTTGGAGCTTGAAGACCTAGGGCATATAAATACCATCCAATAATTTATTCCCCAATCACCTTTTATCATTTTTTACATCTTTTGGAGAGCTGTGAGAGAACAGAGCCAGAGCAAGATTGAAGATTCTCAACTTACTACGGTTTTATTGTTGAATGTTTTATAGTTTTATTGAGATATTGATTTTTAGTCATATGTCTATGTGTGGCTAGAATCTTTTTTTCCCAGGGTTTAGGGAGTAGACATGATTTGAATTTCTGACTGTTTGATTCAATTAATTGAGATTGTTATTCTTTTTTATGTTCTTGTTATAATTGTTTGCTTTATTGCTTGATCACCAATTTAGCATAATCATATGTTTTAATTTGAGATCGGGAGATGATGATTATTACCTGAACTAAGAATATAGAACACATTTATTTTAATTCTAAAGGGAATTGATAATTGTGAGAGCATTAATCCTAGGAACTTTTGGAGTTACATGTTAGAAGTGTGATCCAGGGATGGTAGCCTTGCATGTAATCAACGGTTTGTATGCCACGGGAGTGGGTATGAACTAGCTTAGAGATTGCCTTAGCAATCATCTTATTAATTGAATTGAACATGTTAGTTAGGAGAATCTGTTGAAACCTTTGCCTTGGGAAATCTTCTCTTATCCGTTTCTCTGTTTCGCAGCTTGATTTATTTTCATTCCAGTGTTTATTTATTTTATTTAGTTTTAGAATCAAAACTCTTAATTTTCGTTTGTCCAGATAGAGTAGAATAATTTAAGGTAGGAATTGATAATAATTAGTCTCTATGGAATACAACCTTGCTTGCTACTGTACACAATTGCACCCGTACACTTGCGGCGTGTTAAACAAAATAGCGAACACAGCTTCATTCGTCTAACTTTCTCACAATTTAATGCATTGATTCTTAATTTATTTAGTTAGATGTTAATTTCAAACATAAACGACGTTGTTTTAATATGACCAATTGACACTGTATTGGTAATTGACAAATTTGGATACATATTCATATGGTATTTTAGCATAAAGTTAGACCAAAACATGATCGAGTATACAAAATAAAAAAATAAAAAATTAGATAATTTTAATATATATTTCAAAATTAATGTGCAAAGTGATAATTTGTTGAAAGACCATTAAATTTATATGCACTAGGAAAACAAAGAAGAAAAGTAAACGTTTATTTAGCATTAAAGAAAGGAGATATTTTCAAAAAAAGAATTAAAAATATTTTTATTTTACGCTTAATAAAATAATCCAACACAAATATAATGTTTCATTATTATTTATTTTTTCATCAAAAGAGAAGATAATATAGATAAATTGTGTAGTCGAGAAGGAGTGAGAAAAAAAAGATAATAATAACAAACAACCCTATAACAACCGTGTAAATAAGAAAAGAGAAAAAACATGAAAAATGGAGAAAAAAGAAGAGGATAGAGAAAAATAATCACCTTAAAATTTTACTAAATTATATAATTTATTTGTTTCAAATTCATATTTTGATGTTTTTTACGTCAAATTTAATATTTTTGTCATTATCTTTAATTTAAGATACACATCGATCGAATATTTTTTCATAAATCGAATATGATTTTTTTAAGAAAATCACAAAAATATGTGTTGTAATGTCATGAATTTCCTGCTTCGCATTTCGGGGGTCGAAGCCCTCTTTCCTGGGATCCGGGGGGGGGGGAAGGAGGGGGGGGGGGGCGCAGAGACGCCCCTGGCCCAACGGTATGCAGTTTTAGGCTTTTAGCCCAATTTGGTGTTTTATCTCATTACTATATATACTTGAGATCTGTAATCTATAACCCTAGCCTCATAATAAAATATGTTCTCATCTCTACCCGTGGATATAACCAAATTGGTGAACCACGTAAATCTGTGTCTTCTCTACATTTTCTATTTGGTTGTGTTCTTTAATAATTTCCGACACAACAAACTGGTATCTAGAGCTTGGTCGTTTCGATCAGGAGTTTTTTCCGCACTGTTAGGGTTTTCTGGAGTCGATCAAGAAGCTCTGCTTTCAACGTAAAGGTTTCCTGGAGCTGTGCAGCACTGTTAAGATGAATGGAGTCCCTGATGACATTATACGACTCCGCCTTTTCCCATTCTCACTCAGGGATAAGGCAAAGTCGTGGTATCAAACTCTACAGCTGGGAGCCAATCCAACATGGGGGGACGTGGCAGATATTTTCTTACGGAAGTTCCATCCTCCTGGACTTACATTGAAGTTGAAGATGGATATTCTTCAATTTCAACAATTTGATGGAGAGACTTTGGCTGAAACATGGGAAAGATACCAGGAGAAATTGATGAAGTGCCCGTCTCATGGCTTTGATGAGAGGACTCTGGTGGTCATGTTTTATAACGCTTGTGGAGAGCGCACCAGGATGTTCATGGATACAGCTGCAGGGGGTTCCTTGCTTAAGAAGGGGAGTTCTGAAGCAATGGAGATCATTGAGAGCATGGCCACCACGAGCTATCAATGGCCATCCGAGAGAGTTCAATTGAAGAAAGTCGCAGCTACCTCCAGTTGGGACCCTATGGCGTTGTTTGTTACTCAGCTGGCAGAGCTGAATTCGAAAATTACAGCTTTGACTATTGGAAATCCTGAGCCGGCTGTAGAGATCCCGATAGGCGTAGAAGACGTCAACTACATCAATGGCAGAAACTACGGGAACTTTCAGCATGTGCAACATGGCGGATACAATAGTGGACAACAATTTCATCATGGAGGGCGTCTGACTCATCCAAAAACACCTAGTGGATGGACTCGAATTTATACGAGGTCGTCCTAGGGCGGTAAGGTGACTCAAGTCGTCTCTCAAGGAAGGCTTAGTAGGGCTTCAATCGTGCTACTCACATGAAACAGGAAATAAACCTAAACACTCTAATCGGGTAGTTGGGTCTGACACTCTCTCTTTAAATCTAGGCGTAATTAAATAAAGCTTGTAAAATTATCTAATGCAGAATCAACAGAAAGCATATAAATCTATCTAGGCGAAAAATAGGAAGCAGATTAAGAACGCAGGAAACTAATAAACCTAGGGTTCTAACTAGCAATCTAGAAAGCATTAGCTAATTCAACAATCATAAACAACGATTATCTAGGCAAGATAAAAGAATAAACATTTAATCAATTGAATACTAAGCATCAATAATCTAAGCAATGGAAATAAACTAGCATTCATTCATATAGAAAACATAAACTGAGTTCTTACATAAGCGTACGATCTGGAAATCCAATCCAACGGAATGCAAAATAACAATAACTTTAATCCAACGAATCAAAAGATGTTTATGATGTTTCTAACTACTCTAAAACTAAGGGAAAACAAGTGGAAATCGCCTAGGAGGCTGCTGGGGTCGAGAATGGTGTGAAAGAACCCTAAAACTCGGCTTTATAAGGCAGGAAACGTAACTGCCGAAACGCCCGGGACGGCGGCCGCCGTAGAACGGCGGCGCCGTGGACGGCGGCCGCCGTGGGACGGCGCCGCCATGAGGGGCCTTCGCAGAATCTCCAAGAAAAAGCACGGCGCGCGGTGTGGAGGCGGGCGGCCGGTGTCAGGACGGCGGCGCCGTGGACGGCGGCCGCCGTGACACGGCGGCGCCGTAGGCGGCCTTCGCTGATTTCACCAGAAATTGCTCCCAACGATGCCAAAACGCTCGGTATCTCCCGATTCCTGCACACGACAGTAGCACACCCAAATAACATCGAGCAAGTGAAGGATAGATCAAAAAGACACGAATCATGCTCGAATGCACAACAAAAAGACCCGTAAAATCATCACAAAATAGGGCTAAACAACCCCCCCACACTTAAATCCTTGCTTGTCCTCAAGCAACAATCACAACATCGAAAGGAAATCCACAAGCGATTCTTCTCACCAAGCAAACACAAACCAATCCAAGTCCTTCAAGATATCACTGCCCCCCAATCAAGTGTTCAAAGCTAAGATTTAAAGTGCAACAACAAGGTGATACAACTCAATCCGATCAGACCCAATTCTCCGCTAAGGGTGAATTTCCTAATGTAATTTCCTTTACAATCATATCTCATTCCTTTTCATATTCTTTCACTTTTTCACAATACACTTCTCATTTTTTTTTTGGGGTCAAGTTATTTTCGCTCTTAATAGATGGGCCATAATTCACGAGATTGCACTTTTGGAGGTGATCCAAAATGTTCTCGTGTGGTTTCCCATGCTCATAATGAAAACATTAGAGGAGCAGAGACCCAGACTATCAGAAACTCAACAACCAACCAAACAATTCAAAACAGAGACAGATATTAGGAAATTGCACTGAAAACACTCCCCTTAGCATCTACCGGACAAATCACGTCAAGAGTTGCTCATCAGGGTGTTGCACCAAAACCTTAAACTAATTACACTTCATTGGGAACAAATCAATCAAGAAAACAAGGACAACAAACCACACAGACACAAACCAGAATCGCCAGTGAACTACCATCAATCATGCGATGTACTTAAAAATAGGCAAGAAAACAAGAGAAGGGGACCATTCGCCCCAACACAATAAAGCCCAATAACACAACAAGAAGACACCCACAGGATTTACAACTACCAACAAACACCCCCCCACACTTAAAATCTGGCACTGTCCTCAGTGCAAACAAAAAGAGGGGTGAAAGAGGAAATTTCCCTAAATACCGATCCAGTGGTGAGTCTGTAGTGTCCCACGATGTCTGCCCAACTCGCATCCCTAGAACAGGCAGTCTCCAACGCAACAACCTGCACCAAACAACAGAAACAAAAGAACTTAAACACAAGCAAAAACGAAAGATAAACGAAAACAAGAAAAAGTAAGAAACATGGGTTGCCTCCCATGCAGCGCTAGTTTTAAAGTCGCCAGCCCGACTAGGAGAACCGCTTAACCAAAATCCGATTGAAGCTCTAGCTGCCTTAACGCCCTTGTAAACATAACTTCTTGAATTGCAGCTGCGGGTCCTCCAAATGAGCGTTCCATGCTCATATCATGAGATGGTCCTCTATCCACCCATCCCAGGAGATCGAGTGACACAACCTCATCAAGCTTCTCTTCCAGTAGCAAGGCAGACAGGAAGCCTTGCTCTATGTGAAAGAATATTAAATTGAATTAACGTTCCGTTTGCCCGATGATCGTTTCTTGGATTATTATTAATTCATCATACAACGATTAAATCCTAACATGCTCCTATGAATTTAACAGCTGCACATAGGTGTTAGGAAAACTTACTTGAGAATCGGATGCACAAGTTGTTGATGATCGTGTCGAAAGAATCTGACTCCAGCTCTGATCTTCTCGACTGTATCCCGCTCAATTCCCAACGTTGGATGGACAACGAGCTATGGAAATTCCCAAGACAGAAATCACCTCACGCTTTCCTGCGCCTCTCTCTGCTCTCAAAACCCTAATTTTATCAGTGTATTTTCCTGAGAGCTGACAGTTGTATTTAATAATACAGAAAACTGAGAGGGGGCGCCAGTTTCTATGTGAGGGCCGAAAATCTGCCCTACTTGGGCTAGGAGACATTGGGCCAGCCCAGGGACCAGATACAAGGAATAAAGATGGGCCTCAAATAAATTAATTTATCTATGGCCAGCCCAGACCATAATTAATTTATAAATATCAGTTCATTCCACTAGAGAACCGATACTGACTTACCCCTTTATTGCCGGTGATGAGTCGGGGCTTGTATTTAGACTTATTAAATCTCCGTATTTAAAATATCCGACATCCATTAATTAATTAGAGCTCTGACAGCTTAAATTAATTAATCTCTTAATAATTCCTTAAGCAGTACCACTCAAACTTTATTATTACGCCTGAACTTAATCAACCTGCAGGGTTTAGCGTAATAAACCTTATTGAGCTCCTTAAGGGGATGTCATTATCCTATACCGGATACGGGTACTAATACAGATAATCAAACATCATATATTAACCGCTATCACCCAAGATACAGAGTACTCGAGTTAGTATATAACTTTCACCCATAGTAAGTCAAAGTGATATACGAATTAATATATATATCTGAATACTTATTAGTATTAAGATCTTATAAGTCACCGAGATCTTGATTCTTCACTTAAGTCAGATAGAAGAATACATCTCAAACTGTGGTCCTATCAATACGTAATGACGTACCAGTATAGACAAGTAGCCAAAACAAACTACTTCCATCTATACTGCAGCCTAAACCAATAACTTGTCCTAGAGTTATTTCGGCTGTGATCATATTATATCTCTTAAGGTTATTCCAATTATATGGTCTTCTGTGATCTACAACACACCATATAATCTACTTATACAGAGATAAAGAACATACATATGCAATCATGAACGAAATCAGATAGGAGATAAGAATAGTGAAAACAGGAATCATTGTATACAAGCATAAAGTTCTTGCTTTCAGTATACAAATCCAACACTATGTCATCTTCCTCGTGCAGCTTATCCAGAGATTCCTGCTCAATGTCAGCCTCATCCTGCAAGTTGGCAAGGAATTTCTCCTCAATCTCGTCCTCCTCCTGTAACTTATTAAGGAATTCCTGCACAATACAATCCTCATCCAAAGCATCAAATGTTTCAACATAAGAGCAGATTTGAATTAAGGAAGTGGGGGTAGTAGGTTTTTTTTATCAAAAACAGAGAATGTTACCGCTCTTCCCGCCCCTACCATACTTACAGTTCCCGTACCCACATCGATGCGAGTACGGGTGGTAGCCATAAAGGGTCGGCCAAGTAGCACGAGATGCCCATTCTCGCCTCTAATCCCTTTTCCCACATCCAGGACAACAAAATCAGCCAAGACTCTAATCCCCCTCACAACCACCTCAACATCCTCAACAAGGCCTTGTGGGCTGCTAATGGAGCCGTTAGCTAGCTCTATCTTAATGTTCGTGCATTTCAGCTCTTTATTTCCCAATTCCTCAAAAATATCAAGCGGCATCAAATTGACTGCCGCGCCCAAATCAAGCATTCCTAAAGCCTTTTCAACCCCACCTAAGCTAATATCAAAAATAAAACTACCTGGATCTCCTTGCTTGGGTGGTGGTTGTTCTGGTGCAACAGTGACAGGTGGCAGTGGCTCATTGGGGCATTGGGTATCCTTGATTGCTTGCACGGCTTTGCTTCTCCATTTCCCCGTGGTTATTGGGGCATTCTCCTTGATTACCGCCACGGCATGAGCTTAATGCGGCTGTTGGTCCTGGTTTGGGAACTTCCCAGTTGGCTGTTCTTGCTGCAACTGATTCAAGGCTCCTGTTAGTTGCCCAACTGTAGTCTCGAGGCGCTTGATGGTAGCACTCTGAGCCTCCATCGCCTGTTTGCTAGCTTGCATCTGATCTTCAAATAAGGGGCCTGGAGGTTGGTGCTGCTGAGGTGGGTAGAGTTGCTGCGGTGGTTGTTGTTGCTGATATGGTTGAGGGTAATGCTGCTGCTGAGGGAATGAGGGCTATTGTTGAGATGGGTAGAACTGCTGCTGGTTCTGATACCCCATTTGTTGTGAAGGTCGGGGGAACTGATTGCCTTGGTTTGATCCCGACCCTTGGCCAGGAGCTTGGTTCCTCCATCCTGAATTCTGCTCATTTCTCCAACCCGAGTTGGAGCCTTGTTGCCCTTGATTAAAGCTGGGCCTCTGTTCAAATTGAGGCCTCCCCGGATAGCCCTGAGCAGCATAGACTTCTGCTTGTCCTTCAGGTGGGAATTCGCCCATTCGATGGCACGCGTTAATTCCATGGCCAAATTCGCCACATATGCACAACCTTCTGCTGATGGTGCGCGAACGGGTGGAGCCTCAACCTGGTTCATCGTGAGGTGTTGTACTTGCCTCATCAGGTCCGCTACCTGCTTCTGAAGCTCATTGTTTGGAGCTACTGCATTGGCTTCAACCCTCCTTCCTCTAACTGATTTCTGTTGAGAACTCGCGGCAAGTGTTTCGAAGATCTCGTTGAGCTCATCAGCTGTCTTCCGGGCAATGTTGCCCCCTGCTGTACTGTCCACCATAAACTGTGCCGTCTGAATTAATCCGTCATAGAAGAACTGCATCAACATGACGGGTGCTAACTGGTGCTGCGGGCACTGGCGGAGGAGCTCTTGGAATCTCTCCCAAGCTTCGTGGAGAGGCTCGTCGGCTCCTTGCATGAAGTTCATTATTTGAGTCCTAATCTCCTGTGTCTTGTGATTAGGGTAAAATTTGAGCATGAACTTCTCACATGCCTCGCTCCACGTGGTTATGGAGTTTGGCGGCAGGGACAACAACCACGTCCTCGCCCGGTCTTTGAGTGCATAGGGTAAGCACTTGAGTCTCAACTGATCCTCGGTGAGCTGCAACAGTGGGAAGGTCTGTACTTGCGTGCAGAAGTCCCAGATGAATTGTAGAGCATCCTCACTCGGCATCCCATAAAAAAGCGGCAGCAGGCTTGAGTCGTTCGGCTTCAGATTATAATTTCGGACTGCCGTGGGAAGCACTATCGCCGACGTGCTAGTGTTCCCGATAACAGGCCTGGAAAATCCCCCATATACTGTACATTCTGCTCCGCCATGACTTCTTGGTCGAGACTGGGATAATCCTCTTCACAATCTTCCTCTGGATACTGCGATTCCACAAAGTTTCTCGAACTGGACTCGGACTCCTCCTCCAGGCTAGAAAGGACCTCACGAGGTCGGTGAATGTTGTCAAAGTAAGGTACTAGCTTTCTCTTCAAGCTGCGGCGACCTTGCATACACAACACTAGCAAACCAAATCAAACGCACCGGAGGGAGAAAATAACCGAGTTAAAAGAAAGAAACAAAAATAAACACGGAAAACAATGCAACACAATCAAATGCCTAAAGCCTTCCCCGGCAACGGCGCCAAAATTTGACTCATCCAAAAACACCTAGTGGATGGACTCGAATTTATACGAGGTCGTCCTAGGGCGGTAAGGTGACTCAAGTCGTCTCTTAAGGAAGGCTTAGCAGGGCTTCGATCGTGCTACTCACAGGAAACAGGAAATAAACCTAAACACTCTAATCGGGTAGTTGGGTCTGACACTCTCTCATTAAATCTAGGCGTAATTAAATAAAGCTTGTAAAATTATCTAATGCAGAATCAACAGAAAGCATATAAATCTATCTAGGCGAAAAATAGGAAGCAGATTAAGAACGCAGGGAACTAATAAACCTAGGGTTCTAACTAGCAATCTAGAAAGCATTAGCTAATTCAAAAATCATAAACAACGATTATCTAGGCAAGATAAAAGAATAAACATTTAATCAATTGAATACTAAGCATCAATAATCTAAGCAATGGAAATAAACTAGCATTCATTCATATAGAAAACATAAACTGAGTTCTTACATAAGCGTACGATCTGGAAATCCAATCCAACGGAATGCAAAATAACAATAACTTTAATCCAACGAATCAAAAGATGTTTATGATGTTTCTAACTACTCTAAAACTAAGGGAAAACAAGTGGAAATCGCCTAGGAGGCTGCTGGGGTCGAGAATGGTGTGAAAGAACCCTAAAAATCGGCTTTATAAGGCAGGAAACGTAACTGCCGAAACGCCCGGGACGGCGGCCGCCGTGGGATGGCGCCGCCGTGAGGGGCCTTCGCAGAATCTCCAAGAAAAAGCACGGCGCGCGGTGTGGAGGCGGCGGCCGGTGTCAGGACGGCGGCCGCCATGAGACGGTGGCGCCGTGGACGGCGGCCTTCGCTGATTTCACCAGAAATTGCTCCCAACGATGCCAAAACGCTCGGTATCTCCCGATTCCTGCACACGACAGTAGCACACCCAAATAACATCGAGCAAGTGAAGGATAGATCAAAAAGACACGAAGCATGCTCGAATGCACAACAAAAAGACCCGTAAAATCATCACAAAATAGGGCTAAACAGCGTCCACAACCAAATTCGGCGTATGGGAATCCCAACAATGCAATTCAATCTCCACCAGGCTTCTTGGTAACCAATGGAATGATAAATGAAGAGAAGAAGCCGAATATAGAGGAGTTGCTGATGAAGTTCTTGTCCAAATCCGACGAGAGGATGGAAAAGCTAGAGTCTAATGTCGTTGCTGTGGGGACTCAAATGAAGATGTTCGAGACCCAATTGGGTCAAATAGCCACCGCCGTCAACAAACTCTAACAGTCAGGTAATCTCATAAACAATGCCAAGGTGAATCCAAAGGAGTAGTGCATGGCCATTAAATTGAAGAATGAAGCCACCTCTGAAGGTAGCCATGGATCTCGTGAGATGGAGAGAGAAGTGTTATCGTGGAGAGTCCATGAGGAAGGCCGACGACATCCACCTCATCTGCGTCCTCCTGGGTGGATGCCGTTTCCCCAGCGTCATTTTAAGATGGTTGATCTGCCGAGCGGGACTACACAGGAAGGGGCCATGACGGCGAAAGATGAGAGTGCACGGTTGATTGAGGAAAAAGATGAAGAGGTCACTGTTGAGGTTTCTGGCAAAAAGAAGGATGAAAAGCAGACAGCTACTTCGCCAGCAACTGTGACTATACCTTTCCCTCAGCGCCATAAGAAAGAAAGGATGAAAGAGCGGCTCTATAAGTTTTTAGAGATCTTTAAGAATGTGAACATCAATATTCCGTTGGTGGAGATGTTACTAGAGATGCCGCAATATGTCAAATTTCTCAAGGACATAGTCTCACGAAAGAAGAAGTTGGGAGAGTTTGAGACGGTGAATCTCAATGAAGAATGCAGCACAATCTTGCAGAGGAAGCTGCCGGCAAAGGTCAAAGATCCGGGTAGCTTCACACTTTCCTGCATTATTGGAGGCCAGCATTTCAGAAGGTCACTCTGCGACCTGGGGGCGAGCATCAATCTCATGCCGTTATCTGTTTTCAAGCAGCTGGCAATTGGGGAACTGAAGCCGACATCTATGAGGCTGCAGATGGCAGACAGGTCGGTCACTTATCCTCGTGGAATTATGGAGAACGTGCTCGTGAAGGTGGGGGATTTTATTCTCCCTGTCGATTTTGTGGTTCTAGACATTGAGGACAACAACAAAATTCCGCTGATTTTGGAGCGCCCGTTCCTTGCAACGGGAAGAGCTTTGATTGATGTGGAGAAAGGAGAACTCACGCTGAGAGTTCAGAATGAAAGCCAAACGTTCTATGTCTATGAACCGTGCTGCATCCACAAGAATGAAGTGCCCAAGAGAGCAAAAGATCAGGGTAAGGGTAGAGTTGATGTTCTAAATACTTTTAATGAGAATCAGTTTTCTTGGCAGGACCCAGGTGACCAGAGTTCGCAGGAAAGGAGCACGACTGGCGAGAGTGGAGCAGGGAGCAGCTGTTCGCAGCACTACTTGTACCAGCCTCCTTGATGAGTTTGCTGTTCTGTCGAGCTAACGACGTTAAAAATAACGCTTATTGGGAGGCAACCCAATTTTTGGTTACTTCGTTTCTTTTTGTTTGTTTGTTTGTTTTCGTGCCCCACAATTCCTTTTCAAACCTATTCTCCTTAGTGGTGAATAAGTTTGGGGGGATGTGTCTTTGTGGGTGCACTTTTTGCTTTAGTTGTTCGTGTTCTGTCCTTGAGTTTTCTTAATCTTGCATTGGTAGTTCTCTTTGTGATGTACCTTGATGATGATGTGAGATGTGTAGAGTTTTGTTGGATAATTGGCTTATGATGATTTCTGCTTTAAAATTGTGAAATTGCATGCATTTGTGTTGATATTGTTGTGATTGAGCATGATTGATGAATGATAAGCGTGGTCTCTATGTGTTTGCAATCAATGAAATAAGCTGTGAGATTTGAGCCTTGACTGTCATTATTTTTACAGTCTTATTTCTTATTCTTGAGTGATTGTTCGAGCTTGCATGTGTCTCACTAGAACTTGTCTTGGTTTCTCCCTCGAGGTCACATAATGTGCTTAATAACTTTGAGATGATAGAAGGCCGTCTTTGCTAGCCTATATATCCCATTTTTGTCCTATTACTATTTATGATCCTAGTTCGCCCCTTTGAGCCTTTTATTTTCCATTTCATTTGGTTTAACCGTGGGTGGGAGCTTGGAGATTATTGTGATGGGGTAGTTGGTTTGTGGAGATGCGTGATTATGGTTTATGAACTTTGATCTTGATTGGAAAAAATCCTAGTATCCTGACTTGTTTGAAAAAAAAAGGAAGAAGAAAAGAAAAATAAAGAAAAGAAAAGAAAAGAAAAGAAAAGAAAAAAAAAAAGAGATACATAGGATGCTTTAGAAAGTCATAATGTCATGTGGAATAATTGATGAGTTGTGATGATTTTGTATTGAAAATTTTGGTTTTATGGGAGGTGGAGAATTGTGCTGAGTAAGAATGATATAAGGTTGGTGATTGTGCTACATTGAGAGTATTTATTAGTCACTTAGCCAAATATATCCTACCCTACCAAAGAGCCTATATTACAACCCTTAATAAAGACCTTTTTGATCTTGGTTATAGGAGCACACATTTAGTGGTGGAGAGGTGAGACGATTGACAAGCTTATGGATGAGTACTTGTTTAGCTTGAACTGAGCGTATACACGTCCTTTTTGATTGATACACTTGAGAGTTGAGAGTTCTTATTTTCTTTATCCTTTTGGTGAGGGTTGCAATTCATTGAGACCATAATTTGAATTTGTCATGATTGTGATATCTTGATAATAGGAGATACAAATGCATGTTGATAATTTTGTTGACAAATCTGAAGCCACAATGTTATCTACTTTTCTCTACGCTCTTGTTGATTCATTCTTGGTTCATCTTTATTTTGTCCGAGGACGGACAATAGTTCAAGTTTGGGGGGTTGATAAACATGCAATTTTACCTCTTGGTGTGTCATTTTTTATGCTTAGTTGTGAGGATTTTGTGTGTTTGATGGTCTATTTGAGCTTTTATTCGTTTATGGTCAAGAACTTGTTACTTGCTTGTGTTTGAACGAATTTTCAGAAATAATGAAGTAGAATTTGTAAGAATTAGCTGAAATACAAGTTTTAGTTCGTCTCGATAGGAGTTCCTGAGCGCAAATGGTTCGTAAATCGGAGTTCGGACGAGGGAGAACGAGCCAAAACAAAATCACTGCGCAAGGTCGCGCGGTCCAGGCGCGCGGCCGCGCGACGATGGCAGAAGTTGCTGGACTGCTCACGCGGGTACGGCGCGCGGGCGCGCGGTCCAGCCATGCGGCCGCGCGACCCGGCCGCGCGAGACGCCATTTTCTCGCCCAGTTTTCCGGATTTTTCACTTAAAGTGCGATTTTGGAGTATTTTTGGTGCTTGAAGACCTAGGGCATATAAATACCATCCAATAACTTATTCCCCAATCACCTTTTATCATTTTTCTACATCTTTTGGAGAGCTGTGAGAGAACAGAGCCAGAGCAAGATTCAAGATTCTCAACTTACTACGGTTTTATTGTTGAATGTTTTATAGTTTTATTGAGATATTGATTTTTAGTCATATGTCTATGTGTGGCTAGAATCTTTTTTTCCCAGGGTTTAGGGAGTAGACATGATTTGAATTTCTGACTGTTTGATTCAATTAATTGAGATTGTTATTCTTTTTTATGTTCTTGTTATAATTGTTTGCTTTATTGCTTGATCACCAATTTAGCATAATCATATGTTTTAATTTGAGATCGGGAGATGATGATTATTACCTGAACTAAGAACATAGAACACATTTATTTTAATTCTAAGGGGAATTGATAATTGTGAGAGCATTAATCCTAGGAACTTTTTGGAGTTACATGTTAGAAGTGTGATCCAGGGATGGTAGCCTTGCATGTAATCAACGGTTTGTATGCCACGGGAGTGGGTATGAACTAGCTTAGAGATTGCCTTAGGAATCATCTTATTAATTGAATTGACCATGTTAGTTAGGAGAATCTGTTGAAACCTTTGCCTTGGGAAATCTTCTCTTATCTGTTTCTCTGTTTCGCAGCTTGATTTATTTTCTTTCCAGTGTTTATTTATTTTATTTAGTTTTAAAACCAAAACTCTTAATTTTCGTTTGTCCAGATAGAGTAGAATAATTTAGGGTAGGAATTGATAATAATTAGTCTCGGTGGAATACAACCTTGCTTGCTACTGTACACAATTGCACCCGTAGACTTGCGGCGTGTTAAACAAAATAGCGAACACAGCTTCATTCGTCTAACTTTCTCACAATTTAATGCATTGATTGTTAATTTATTTAGTTAGATGTTAATTTCAAACATAAACGACGTTGTTTTAATATGACCAATTGACTCTTTTTGGTAATTGACAAATTTGGATACATATTCATATGGTATTTTAGCATAAAGTTAGACCAAAACATGATCGAGTATACAAAATAAAAAAATAAAAAATTAGATAATTTTAATATATATTTCAAAATTAATGTGCAAAGTGATAATTTATTGAAAGACCATTAAATTTATATGCACTAGGAAAACAAAGAAGAAAAGTAAACGTTTATTTAGCATTAAAGAAAGGAGATATATTCAAAAAAAGAATTAAAAATATTTTTATTTTACGCTTAATAAAATAATCCAACACAAATATAATGTTTCATTATAATTTATTTTTTCATCAAAAGAGAAGATAATATAGATAAATTGTGTAGTAGAGAAGGAGTGAGAAAAAAAAGATAATAATAACAAACAACCCTATAACAACCGTGTAAATAAGAAAAGAGAAAAAACATGAAAAATGGAGAAAAAAAAAGAGGAGAGAGAAAAATAATCACCTTAAAATTTTACTAAATTATATAATTTATTTGTTTCAAATTCATATTTTGATGTTTTTTACGTCAAATTTAATATTTTTGCCATTATCTTTAATTTAAGATACACATCGATCGAATATTTTTTCATAAATCAAATATGATTTTTTTAAGAAAATCACAAAAATATGTGTTGTAATGTCATGAATTTCCTGCTTCGCACTTCGGGGGTCGAAGCCCTCTTTCCTGGGATCCGGGGGGGGGGGGGGGCGGAGACGCCCCTGGCCCAACGGTATGCAGTTTTAGGCTTTTAGCCCAATTTGGTGTTTTATCTCATTACTATATATACTTGAGATCTGTAATATATAACCCTAGCCTCATAATAAAATATGTTCTCCTCTCTACCCGTGGATATAACCAAATTGGTGAACCACGTAAATCTGTGTCTTCTTTACATTTTCTATTTGATTGTGTTCTTTAATCATTTCCGACACAACAAACTGGTATCTAGAGCTTGGTTGTTTCGATCAGGAGTTTTTTCCGCACTGTTAGGGTTTTCTGGAGTCGATCAAGAAGCTCTGCTTTCAACATAAAGGTTGACAAATTCACCAAGAGAAATAGTTTTGGCATATGGCAGATCAAGATGCGATCTCTGCTAAAGCAGCAGGGTTTGTGGGCGCCACTGTCTGGAAAGAAGAAATCTGATAAAGATGATGAAGAAGAGTGGAATACTCGGGAAGAAAAAGCCCACTCGACTATCATGCTTTCTCTGTCTGACGATGATACAGACTTTCTGGAAGAACTTAGAAAGTCTGTACATGACAAAGTCTCTGACCAACAAGTTGCTTCTGAATTAACGTTTGTTCCGTTTACGCATGCAGGAATGTACTCCCCTTCGAGATCATCTAGTCAAATTAAATAAAATTTTGCTGGATTTGCGTAATATTGATGTTAAAGTAGAAGATGATGATGCTGCTTTAATTCTGTTAGTATCTTTGCTCGAGTCGTATGAGAATTTTGTTGAATCGTTTATTACTGGGAAAGATACTCTGTCTCTGGAAGATGTTCAATCTGCTCTCCACAACAGAGAAGACCGTCAACAGGCCACTAGCTCGACCACAGAAAATCAGGCATCAGGGTTGTCTGTCACGGGTAAGGGACAAAAAAAATTTGGGAAGCGGGACAAGAAGAAGTCGAATCATAAAGGTTCAAAAGGTCCTAAACCTGAAGACATCTGCAATTACTGTAAAGAACCAGGGCACTGGAAGAATGATTATCCTAAGAAGAAGAGGAAGCAGGAGCAGAAAAGGGGGTGCCAGTGGTTCTGCAGCTGTGGCAGAAACTGATACGAATTCTGAAGATGATCTGACCTTGGTTGCAGATGGATAGTCGCATCGTAATGATGTGTGGATTCTAGATTCTGGCGTGTTGGGAACCTTGTGGAATATCCTAACCCTTGTTTTGATGATACCAAAATTCATATGACTTATTTGTAATAGACTAGAATCGTTTTGAACTCAAGTGTTAGAGTTCGTTTCTAGTTTAGTTGCGGTGTCGAAGACTGAAGACTGAAGAACGAAGACTGAAGACTGAAGACTGGAGATACCAACTGAAGTATCAGTTGAAGAATCAGTTGAAGAATCAGTTGAAGACTGATTATTTAATGCGCGCAATGGACTGATACTAAAGTCAAGTATCAGTTGAACATTCCTCCTAGGACTGATCTTCCAACGTTCAGAGGAAGTCACGTACGCACCAGTACAGCCGCATTAAATGCAGAGATCTCAGTATCTTATCTCTGCAGAGGTCATTCCTATCTGGTGGTTACTTTTCAGAGATCTCACATCTCCTGTCCATCAAAGAGAGCCGTTTCCACACAGACAAGGAACCTCGAAGATTGAAGCCTCAGCCCAAATTCGAATTGCTCTCCAACGGAAGAAATCTTGAGGACGATTTACGCCAACGGACCTATTCAAGAGTTCTCCTACAAATAGCGCCCGAGGATCACTTCAATCTTCACCGATTCAACGACATAAGCTGAAGCTCTGCAGAAATTGCTACTCAGCCTAAAGCTTAACCGCCCAAAGCTTGAATCGAAGAAGAGAATTCCAAAGCCAAAATCAGTCACTGCTGATTACATACATTCTCTTAGACCCTAGGCATATATCTGTTTACCCAGAAGCCAAAGGTCAAACTTGCTTCAAAGCACTTGTTCTTTGTAATTATAGTTGGCACCCGTTTAAACCTCTCCCCCATAAGAGTGTTTGAGTGATTCGGAGTTCAGGAAGGTACTCTGAACTCTGCGTGAAAAGTCTGAGCACGAGGTGTGCTTAGCAGGGAAATCCTACGCGAGGTGTGTGGGTGCTGAAGAGGGGTTATCTTCAGTTTACGGTTGTGTGCACCAGGCAAGCACACGGGTACGGTTTGCAGTGCACCAGGCAAGCACTTGCGGAGTGGATTGTTGGTCTGATCAACCAGCCGTGGATGTAGGAAAGGGTTTTTCCGAACCACGTAAAAGTCTCTGTGTTATTTACAGCTTTCAGTTTTACATTCATACTTGTGCTATTTCAATTGATAAAACTGAACACTGACTAACAGCAAAGAGAAACCTTAATCCAACAACTTGCTCCACCGAGGCTATTGCGAAACTAAGTTTAATTTCCGCTGCGTATGATATCAATCTGACTGAACTATCCTCTGATAGTAAGGAAGAGCGATATCATCTCTATCTTTGCAAACACGACTGAAGCCCTTATTTGAATCAGTTAAGTTCCAGTAACTTAACTGATAACTCATTACTGAAGAGCTTTCAGTATCAGTCGTCAACCCTGTTGTTCAAAACTGATTTCAGTAAAACAGGAGTCTTTGTTTGCGTGTAAAGTTTCGTTTTAATCTCTGACTGAGATCCCTCTGATTGAGGTCAGTAGATAGTCACAAAAATAGCCTATAGGTGTATTCCCCCCCCCATACACCTATTCGAAACCCCCCGGACCTAACAATTGGTATCAGAGCAGGTTGTTCGCAAGAACTATCTGCATCTGACTAGGTTCTATTTGAACTAGATCATTTTCCTTAAAGGTCTCGAAAAAGCTTTACTCTTTCTTTTTGTGCTTGCATTTGCTCTATCTGCCGTTATCTGTTCTCTCTTTTTTGATGGAGACTAACCACAGCAGGTTATCTTCTCTACCTATGTTTAGTATTGAAAAATACGACATATGGAAGTTTCGGCTTGAAAGCTTCCTCACCGCCCAACATTCTCGAATGTGGGAAGTCATCACCAGCGGACCGATCACCATCACCGAAACCATCAAAAGGGTACCTGCTGATCTCCGACAGGATCCTTACGATGAGGTCCAGCCCAAGTCAAAGGCAGACTTCACCACAGAAGAAAGGAAGCAAGATGAGTTAGACAACCTCGCCAAAAGCATCATCTCCGGCACCGTTCCCGACAAACATATCATGAAGATCATCAAGTGCGGAACAGCAAAGGAGATGTAGGACATTCTGGAAAGAATATGCGTAGGTTCTGAGGAAATCAAGGAGAATAAGCTATCCATAGCTTGCCAGAAGTTCGACTCCTTCCTCATGCTCAAGAATGAATCTGTCGAGGAAATGGAACAAAGATTCAATCTTATCTTGAATGAAGTTCAATCCATTTCCAAAGACAAATACACTCAACGAGAAATCAACCTGAAGATTCTTCGAGCACTGCCACGTGGAGAATGGCAGATCTACTCAATCGCTCATCAGCATAAGCCAGGATTCAGTCAGCTCCCGACAAACAAGCTTTTCTCCGACCTCATGGCAAATGAGTTCGACCTTCTGAGAAATCTTGGTATCAAGAAGGCTGGAGGATCAGACGAAGATGGTCCATCAACCTCAAGAGGAGTTGCACTGAAGGCCTCAACCAGAGAAGGTAAGAAGCAAATCAAGGAGCCAACGGAACTCAACCCAGAGGACTTCTTCAGTCAATATGCTTTGTTGACTGAAAGATTTAACAAGATGGAGTCCAAGTTCCGGAAGTACAGAAGGTTCCACAAGCAACACTACAAAGGAAAAGAAAGAGAAGGGAACTCCAGACATTCCACAGATCGAAGCGGAGAAAGAAAGTTAGCCGCCTACGACATCAAAGACTTGGAATGCTTTGGATGTAGAAAGAAAGGGCACTTTCGACATGAATGCCCTGATCTGACTCCAGCTGAGCGCAGGGAACTGAAAGCTAAGAAAGATCGTAGCTTTTCGAAGAAGAAAGCGATGGTTGCTGACGATGCTGACTATTCCAAAGACACATCAGAATCATCCGACTTCGACAGTTCCAGCTCAGATGATGAGAGCCGAGCCCTGATGGCTAATGAATCAGAAAGCGTGGCTGACAACAACTACGACAATGGAATGAATGGCTCAGAGGTAAACTCTCACTCAAAAACTCCTTATACTGATAACTTCCTGATGCTTTCAGGAGACCACTCAGAATCTGGAGATAGCTCATCCGATGAAACTGACGAGTTTGATCAGCTCTTGACTGATCACTGTTAGCTGAGGAAAATGTTCGAAGATCTCCTCAAGCAGAATCAGAAAATGGACAAGGAGATCAATGATGAATGAGCTAAGAATCAGACAATCATCTACTTTCCGGATGAAACGTGTCTTGATCAGCTAATCATGGAGAACAGTCGACTGGAAGAAGAGCTCAGAATCTCCAACTCAGAATGTGAAAGAGCATCTCATGAAATCAAGAGGCTCAATCACAAACTGGAAGAAACAGTCAAGAACTGCATGATGCAGTCTCCCATGATGAGCAACTTTCCATCGAAAGGCCTGGTCAACAGCATCGGAGGAAAGGTTGCAGCTGCCAAAGGAAAGGATATCATGATCATCTCAAAGGACGATCCTTCTGAAATCTCAGCCTCAGAAGAATCAAGAGATCATGATATGGATGAAGTTTGCAAGCGCAGAGTGATGGCTAGATCAAATGTTCCACCTCCACGAAGCTACAGACGAGCTAAGGAGGCCCCCAACCAGATCATTCTATTGAAAAGGCTGGAAAGCAGATTTCAGTCAAAGATCCAGGAAGGAACATCAGGAGTCAAGAAGAATCTTCCTCACCAATCCAGGGGGAAGAAAAGCCACATCAGTCAGAAACTGACATCCACAGTCCAGTTTCAGAAGGAACAACATCCGTGGAGACCAAGCAATGCTGAGTCCAGACAAACCAAGAGCCATCCTCAACAACAAGCTACTGGACATCAGCCAAGTCTCCAAAAGTCTGCAAAGACTCGAGTATCTCAGGGAAGATACTTCGCCAAGCAAAGAAGACCTCAACCACTCATCAGACTGAACTGCTACAAGAGTGAGGCCTTCAAAAGAATTTCTCAACAGAAGAATGCTCATGTGCCACCTGAAGCGCCAACGACATCGATCAGACATTCAACAAAGCGCAAGAGATCAGCCAGACCAATTCTGAAGCAGATATGGGTTCCAAAGGGAACTCGAGCTAACATCGAAGGACCCAAAGCTTGATTGGGTGCCTGAAGCAACTCTTCCTTGCAGGTCAATGTCAGGAAACATAAAAAGAAGGAAGAGGCCAAAGCTTCAATCAGAACGTGGTATCTGGACAGTGGCTGTTCGAAGCACATGACGGGCTACAAAGAATATCTATCTCAGTATGTTGAGAAAGCTGGATCCAAAGTTGCATTCGGAGACAACTCAATTGGAGAAACAAAAGGCTACGGTGTGCTCAACATGGGTAACGCCAGTATCAGTAATGTTAGCTTTGTTTCTGGTCTTAAACATAATTTGTTGTCTGTGAGTCAATTTTGTGACAATGGTTTCACAGTGAAGATCAAGAAGGATGAATTCACTGTTAATTAGAAACAATCAAAAGAAGGTGGTTCTGAAAGGATTCAGACAAGGAAGTCTCTACGTCGTTTCTTGGGAAGACAGCCCACCAGAAACGTGCCTCATCAGCAAGAGCAGCTCGGAGCTCAATTGGCTATGGCACAAGAGACTCAACCATCTCAACTTCAAGACGATCAACAAACTTGCTAAGCATCAGCTGGTAGAAGGTCTTCCTTCTATTGTATTCCAGAAGAAGCAAGAATGTGAAGCATGCCTCAGAGGAAAGCAAACGCGGATGTCATTCAAGTCAAAGTCAGGACACTCCTCTGAAAGGATTCTGCATCTACTTCACATGGATCTGTTTGGCTCGATCACTCCAAGAAGCTACAACGGTAGGAAGTATACCTTAGTAGTCGTTGATGATTATTCATGATATACTTGGGTTATATTTCTCTTCAAAAAGAAAGAGACACTGGAGGAACTGCCAAAGCTGCTGAGAAGACTGAGCGTTGAAAAGGAAGTCAACATCATCAGCATCAGATCAGATCGTGAGACTGAGTTCCTCAATACTGTCATTCGTAAGTATTGTGATGAACAAGGAATCAGTCATCAAACTTCTGCAGCAAGAACTCCACAGCAGAACGGAGTTGCAGAAAGAAGAAACCGGTCTCTAAAGAAAGCAGCAAGGACGATGCTAGTCGAGTCAAAACTCCCCTTGAAGTTTTAGGCCGAAGCAGTCAACAACGCATGCTACACGCAGAATCGCTCCTTCCTCACTCAGAGACATGGAAGAACTCCATACGAGTTATGGAATAACAGAAAGCCATCGATTGCCTACTTTCATGCTTTCGGTTCTAAGTGTTTCATACACAACAATGATAAGAAGAGGTTAAACACTTTCGATAGCCAGGCTGATCCAGGAGTTTTCCTTGGATACTCTAGAACAGAACGTTCAAGCAAAGCCTATCGAGTGTTTAATACTCAAACTCGTTGTGTTGAAAAAACACCTCATGTGATCTTTGATGAGTCTACAGATGGTTTCAGGGAACAAGATGCTGAAAAGTATGTTCAGATCGCTGAAGGTTCCAAAGCTGAAATCCACAACATCGAGCCCTATACTGTCTTGGAGTGGGGACCTGGCAAAGATGAAGATACTGAAATGCTTCAGTATCAGAAGATCAACCAAAGGTCTGAAGTTCAGACTGGAGCCAATACAGATGGCATCAGTCAAGGGGGAACTCCAGTTGCTGAAGTTCGAGTTGAATGTGCAGAAGCCACCCCAGCTCAACTCTCCCCTGCTCCAGAAGGTGCCCAACACCTCAGAACCATTCTGACCGAAGAAGCCCCACAATCTCCAGAAGAAATCAAGAAGTATCGAAGATGGTTTGAACTCCACTCAAAGGAGAACATCATTGGAGAACCATCAGATGGCGTCAAGACTCGGAGATCAATGTGCAACCTCGTCTTCGACATCAATCAGAACTACATCAATGAAGATAAGAATTTCAGCTGTTTCTTATCAGCTACAGAGCCCAAGGATATTGAAGAAGCTCTGAAGTCCACTGAGTGGGTCATCGCAATGCTAGAGGAACTCAATGAATTCAACCGGAATTCAGTTTGGGAGCTTGTGGATCGACCAGACGATGCAAAGGTGATTGGCTTGAAATGGATTTTCAAGAACAAGGAAGACGAAGAAGGAAACGTTGTGAGAAACAAAGCAAGGCTAGTGGCTAAAGGATACAGTCAAGAAGAAGGAATCGACTACGACGAGACGTTCGCCCCAGTTGCCAGATTGGAAGCAGTCAGACTGTTCTTAGCCTTCGCAGCTCACAAAGGTTTCAAGGTACACCAAATGGATGTCAAGTGCGCATTTCTCAATGGAGTGCTCATAGATGAAGTCTATGTAGAACAACCTCCAGGGTTTGAGGTTGCTGGACCAGAAAAGGTGTACAAGCTGAAGAAAGCGCTCTATGGGTTGAAGCAAGCACCAAGAGCGTGGTATGATACTCTCTCGGAGTATCTGGTTGAACAAGGCTTCAAAAAGGGATCCATGGATAGAACTCTGTTCACTCTCAAAGAAGGAGAAGATCTCTTGCTTGTTCAGATTTATGTCGATGACATAATCTTCGGATCCAAATCCGAACACATGTGCAAGAAGTTTGCTGACATCATGACCAACAAGTTTCAAATGTCCATGATGGGAGAAATGAATTTCTTTCTCGGATTGCAAGTCAAGCAGACCAACGAAGGAATACTGATCAGCCAGTCCAAGTATGCCAAGGAGCTGATAGCTAAGTTTGGTATTCAGCACATGAAGTCAGTCAAGATCCCGATGAACACAAACTGGAAAGTTGATCCAGGTTTAGAAGGAAAATCTGTTTCTTCGAAGAAGTACAGAGAAATCATTGGATCTTTGCTGTATTTGACTGCGAGCAGACCAGATATCGCATTTGCAGTCAGGGTATGTGCAAGATATCAATCAGAACCTAAGGAAGCTCATTTGGATGCAGCTAAGCGGGTTCTGAGATATCTCAAAGGCACGCCCAATTTAGGATTGTGGTATCCAGCAGACGACGACATCAAGCTCACCAGATATTCAGATTCAGACTTCGGTGGATGCAAGCTTGATCGCAAATCAACCTCCGGAACATGTCAATTCCTAAGCAACAAGCCCATCTCTTGGTTTTCAAAGAAGCAGACTTCAGTCGCCACCTCTACAACTGAAGCTAAATATGTTGCTGCCGGAAGCTGCTGCTCACAAATCCTGTGGTTAGTCCATCAACTAAAGGACTATGGGATCGACGAAAAGGAAGTTCCTATCTATAGCGACAGCTCCAGTGCTATTGCAATCTCCCAGAATCCAGTTCATCACACCAGAGTAAATCATATTGAGATTCGACATCACTTCATTCGTGATCATGTCGAAAAGAAGAATGTCTCTGTGGAATGGATTCCCACTGCTATTCAGAGAGCAGACCTGCTGACCAAGGCTCTTCCAGAAGAGAGGTTCAATGATCTTTGTGCAAAGATCGGCCTCATCAACCCTGAAGAGTGATGCTGTGTTTGAAGATTTTCTCAAACAGTCATGCTGACTGGTGGTCAACCAACTGCTGCTTCTACGATCGCCGATGTGGAAAGCAATGAAGTCCGAATGCTCATCTGAAGAAGAAGTCATCATGTTGAATCAACCAGGATCACGTGGTATCAACTGACTACTATGATCAGTTGATCAGTAAGTATTTTAAATGCTTACTTTTCAAAATCAGTTATTTCAGTTATGAGCTTTAAGTTTTTAGTTCAAAATCTTTTCTCTAACTGATCAGTTTCTTTTAAAAAAAACTTTAACTGATTGATGGATTTGTTGGAAAATGGAATATCCGAGAAGGACAAGATTTTTATAAAGTGAAAATCTATTTTGATTGAACTTGTCCTGATCTTTTTGCCAAAAATCCTTCCAACCTTTTTGCCTCTGCAATAAAATTTCTTGAAAAGCTCATTGACATGACAGTATGTAATGATGCCTTTCAACTTTTTAGAAAACACAGTCCCTCGCAGTGACGGCGGACGCGAATTTTCTCTTCAATTGCATTTTAGGCACAGTTTTCGAAAAACCTTTCATCTTCTACATGGTCACATCTTGTCTATTTATAGCATGTTGTCTTCACGATTTTTCTGCATCAACTAACAACTCTCCATAGCCTTCACTGTGAGAAAAAGTTTCAATTGTTTCAAAAGTTGCAGAGAAAATTTGTTCCGACTAAAGGAGAAATCTATGACTGCAAAGTCATGGAGTGGAAGAATGACGCTCACATACCTGGTCTTCACCGGACCCTTCCACTGGATCTCAACGTCTCTCCGGCGTCAAAGTTTGCTCTACCCTCACTTGTATCCAACGAAGTAAGCGTCTTCTATCCTCATGCCTGGTGCATTGGTTTGTAGTACCTATCTGAAAAAGGACAGACTTCATCGTCTTCATCAAAAGGCCTCTCACCTTTTGTGAAGCTTCAATGCGGAGTAACAATAATGAGCAGGAACTCATTGTCAACCGGCGCTATGTCAACAGTGAGACCCTCACAATCTCCACTGAATTGACAACACCTCACCTATCAAACCCTCTGCTTCTCTTCTTTTTCCTCGTCATCTGTTTCTTCTTCCTAACCTCCTTCTAAGCCTTCGCCTTCTTCATCTCCCATGACCCCAATATCTTCCTCCTGCGAACTTACCTTAGCATGGTCTTCGCTTCCTTCTTAGGTTCATCCTTCTTTTTGATGTTGCCAAAAAGGGGGAAAGTTGCACAATCTTATGAACTTAAGTCGGTCAAGCAACATGATCATCCTTCATCCGATGATCATGATGAAGATTAACCAAAGGATAAGACCTCAATTCAACGGAACACAAGTGAGAGTGGAACAAGCTTAGGAACATGAAGACACGAAGACAGAAGATGAAGATCAAGAAGTTTAAGGCGCAGCCAAGCAGACTGCTGGAGTCCATGGGTTTCCCCATGATGTTTTTGTTTTTCTTTTTACTCCAATGTAAGTCTTGCTCTGTACCTCGACTGATGGCTTATCAGTCTTTATTACTGAAATGAACTTCTTTTTGATCTCAACCTGAAGACAATGACACTTTGTCCAGGCTCTGATTATGGTTTTTCTGTCTTCTTTTTAGTTCTGTTTTTAGAACTGTTTTCGTTCTTGCTCTAAGTACAAGTTGTTTAGGCTCTATTGTTAAGGGGGAACTGTTTTCACCCCTTGTTTAGAACTTGTACTGTGAGTTCAGTCTTTTTGTTGTCTAGAACTGCTGTGTGGTTTTGGCATCATCAAAAAGGGGGAAATTGTTGGGAACCTTATGGAATATCCTAACCCTTGTTTTGATGATACCAAAATTCATAGGACTTATTTGTAATAGACTAGAATTGTTTTGAACTCAAGTGTTAGAGTTCGTTTCTAGTTTAGTTGCGGTGTCGAAGACTGAAGACTGAAGAACGAAGACTGAAGACTGAAGACTGCAGATACCAACTGAAGTATCAGTTGAAGAATCAGTTGAAGACTGATTATTTAATGCGCGCAATGGACTAATACTAAAGTCAAGTATCAGTTGAACATTCCTCCTAGGACTGATCTTCCAACGTTCAGAGGAAGCCACGTACGCACCAGTACAGCCGCATTAAATGCAGAGATCTCAATATATTATCTCTGCAGAGGTCATTCCTATCTGGTGGTTACTTTTCAGAGATGTCACATCTCCTGTCCATCAAAGAGAGCTGTTTCCACACAGACAAGGAACCTCGAAGATTGAAGCCTCAGCCCAAATTCGAATTGCTCTCCAACGGAAGAAATCTTGAGGATGATTTACGCCAACGGATCTATTCAAGAGTTCTCCTACAAATAGCGCTCGAGGATCACTTCAATCTTCACCGATTCAACGACATAAGCTGAAGCTCTGCAGAAATTGCTACTCAGCCTAAAGCTTAACCGCCCAAAGCTTGAATCGAAGAAGAGAATTCCAAAGCCAAAATCAGTCACTGCTGATTACATACATTCTCTTAGACCCTAGGCATATATCTGTTTACACAGAAGCCAAAGGTCAAACTTGCTTCAAAGAACTTGTTCTTTGAAAGTATAGTTGGCACTCGTTTAAACCTCTTCCCCATAAGAGTGTTTGAGTGATTCGGAGTTCAGGAAGGTACTCTGAACTCTGAGTGAAAAGTCTGAGCACGAGGTGTGCTTAGCAGGGAAATCCTACGCGAGGTGTGTGGGTGCTGAAGATGGGTTATCTTCAGTTTACGGTTGTGTGCACCAGACAAGCACACGGGTACGGTTTGCAGTGCACCAGGCAAGCACTTGCGGAGTGGATTGTTGGTCTGATCAACAAGCCGTGGATGTAGGAATGTCTCTGTGTTACTTACAGCTTTCAGTTTTACATTCATACTTGTGCTATTTCAATTGATAAAACTGAACACTGACTAACAGCAAAGAGAAACCTTAATCCAACAACTTGCTCCACCGAGGCTATTGCGAAACTAAGTTTAACTGATAACTCATTACTGACTGAACTATCCTCTGATAGTAAGGAAGAGCGATATCATCTCTATCTTTGCAAACACGACTGAAGCCCTTATTTGAATCAGTTAAGTTCCAGTAACTTAACTGATAACTCATTACTGAAGAGCTTTCAGTATCAGTCGTCAACCCTGTTGTTCAAAACTGATTTCAGTAAAACAGGAGTCTTTGTTTGCGTGTAAAGTTTCGTTTTAATCTCTGACTGAGATCCCTCTGATTGAGGTCAGTAGATAGTCACAAAAATAGCCTATAGATGTATTCCCCCCCCCCATACACCTATTCGAGACCCCCCAGACCTAACATGGCGCATCATACCATATTTGTCCAAATAGGGAGTTCTTCTCAACGTAAGAGCAGATAAATGGAAGCAATGTTTCCATGGCCAATAGTGCTGTCTGCAAGGTGGTTGGAATTGGCTCAATCACGATACGAACACATGACGGGGTATTCTACACCTTGAATGCAGTCAGGCATGTTCCACAGATGACGAAGAATCTGATCTCATTGAGTCTTCTTGACAACAAGGGTTTTAGTTTCAAAGGTGAAGGTGGAGCTATGTACGTCTGTCAAGGTTCAAAGGTGGTTATGACAGGCTTGAAACGTGGTACCTTATATTATCTGCGACGTTCCACGATGACAGGTTTTGCTGATGTTGCATCATCCGAGGTTCAGACCAAAGCTATGACCAGGCTGTGGCATATAAGGCTCGGTCATATGGGAGAAAGAGAGATGCAGATTCTGTCCAAGCGGGATCTTCTTTCTAGGTATCAAGTGCAGAATCTTCAATTCTGCTAACACTGTGTGTTTGGGAAGCTTCATCACAGCAAGTTCTCAAAGAAGACCGTCCATCAGACAAAGAGGACTCTTAACTACATTCATATGAATTGTTGGGGTCCGTCACGGGTTGAATCCATTGGAGGTCACATATATTTTGTGTCTATGATTGATGACTACTCAAGGATGACTTGAGTTATTATGATGAAACACAAAAGTGAAGCCTTCAAGAGTTTGAAGCAGTGGAAGGCATTGGTAGAAAATCAGACTGGAAAGAAGATCAAGCGACTGCGAAATGATAATGGTTTGGAGTTTTGTTCGTCTGAGTTCAATGAGTTCTGCAAGGATGAAGGGATTGCTCGACACCACACCATTCGACATACACCGCAACAGAATGGCATGGCAGAATGCATGAATCAGACATTACTAGAGAGAGCGAAATGCATGCTCTCAAATGTTGGTTTGGCTAGGAGGTTCTGGGCAGAAGCTGTAAACACGACGTGCTATCTAATCAATTGTGGTCCTCACACTGGCATTGATTGCAAGACACCTTACGAGGTATGGTCTAATAAACTTGCAGATTATTCGTTGTTGAAGGTTTTTGGTTGTGCTGTTTACTATCATGTTAGTGAGGGTAAACTAGAGCCAAGAGCTAAAAAGGGTATATTTTTTTATTTCGAGAATGGAGTTAAGAGATATAGAATCTGGTCACCTTCAGATGATAAAGTTATATTCAGCAGGAATGTGATTTTTGATGAGAATTCTATGCTTAACTCTGTTGTGAAGTCCGTTGGTGCAGAAAATTGTAGTAGTGTTGATAAACAGGTGGAGCTGCAAGTCATTCCTGATAAGAGTGAATCACAAAGGTGAAGAAGATCAACATACTACTGCTGAAAGTACAAGTTCAGATGTTCATCCGCAAGCTCGTCAGACAAGCATAGCAGTTGATAGAGCTAGGAAAACAGGCGTGAAGCCGCCTATGAGGTACGATTTTGAGGATATGGTGACTTATGTATTACAAGTCGCTGACTAGGTGGAAGAGGAAGAACCATCAGCAGGTGAACCATAAACATATAGAGAGGTTATTTCAGGTAGTGAGTCGGCCCAATGGCTCGCTGTAATGAGAGAAGAGACAGAATTACTTGCCAAAAATCTGACTTGGGAGCTGGTCAAACGGGCCTAAGGGGAGGAAGATTGTTACTTACAAATGGATTTTCAAGAAAAAGAAAGAGACCACACCTGGTGAGGGTGTGATATATAAAGCTCGACTAGTTGCAAGAGGGTTCACACAGAAGGAGGGGGTTGACTATAATGAGATATTCTCACTAGTGGTCAGACACACTTCCATCAGGGTGTTACTAGCGATGGTTGCATATCTGGATTTAGAACTTGAGCAGCTAGATGTGAAGACAACGATTCTACATGGAATGATCGAAGACGATATCTATATGACTCAGCCAGAGGGGTTCCATGTTCTGGGGAAGGAAGATTATGTTTGCAGGTTGAAGAGGTCCTTATATGGGCTAAAGCAGTCCCCTAGGCAGATGTATAAGAGGTTTGACAGTTACATGATCCAGTTGGGATTCAACAGGAGTTTTTATGATTGTTGTGTGTATCACAACGAAGCTGATGATGGTTCCATGATCTGCTTTGTTCTGTATGTGGACGATATGCTCATAGCTGCGAAGTCCAAGTCTGATATTTAGAAGTTGAAGGATCTGCTCAGTGCTGAGTTTGATATGAAGGATTTGGGTGCTGCCAAGAAAATTCTTAGCATGGAGATATATAGGGAAAGGGAGAAGAAGAAGCTTTTCTTATCACACAAGAGCTACATCCAGAAGATGTTGTTGAGATTTGGCATGTCTACCGCCAAGCCTATTGATACTCCAAGTGCTGCAAATATTCATTTATCCGCTGATCATGCACCAGAATCTGTAGCTGAGTAGGAGTACATGTCTCGAGTCCCATACTCTAATGCAGTAGGGAGTTTGATGTACGCTATGGTCTGCACTAGACCTGATCTTGCACATGTTGTTAGTGTTGTCAGCAGGTTCATGGGACGACCTGGAAAGGAGCATTGGCAAGCTGTGAAGAGGATTTTCTGTTATCTCAGAGGTACGTCTGATGTTGGTCTCATTTATGGAGGTGATACTCATTGTTCTGTGACTGATTATTCTGATTCCGACTATGCTGGAGATGTTGATAGTAGGAGATCTATGACTGGTTATGTCTTCACTTTTGGCGGTTTTGTTGTTAGTTGGAAGGCAGCTTTGCAGGCTACAGTTACTCTGTCTACAACTGAAGCAGAGTATATGGCATTAACAGAAGCTGCTAAAGAGGGAATTTGGTTGAAAGGACTTGTAGGTGATCTTGGTCTACATCATGATCAAGTTATTGTGTTTTGTGACAGTTAGAGTACAATTTGTTTGACCAAGGATTAAGTCCATCATCAGGACCAAGCATATTGATGTGAGGTATCATTTTCTGAGGAATGAGCAGAGAATCAAGGTGATGGAAGTAGGTACTGCTGATATGTTCACCAAGCCGGTCCCACATAACAAGTTCGAACATTGTTTGGACTTGCTAAACGTCAGAAGCTGTTAGTTGCCCAAGGAAGGGCAAATCTGAGGCGGAAAGTAGGAGTCTGTTCATCTAGCATTGTAATGATGCAGCTGTAGGGAAGATTCAAGTCAAGGTGGAGATTTGTTGTTATGTCTTGAATTTTCCGCTTCGCACTTCGGGGGTCTCCCTTGCCTGGGGGTCGAAGTCCCTCGGTATGCAGTTTTGGACTTTTAGCCCAATTTGGATGTTTTATTTCAGTACTATATATACTTGAGATCTGTAACCTAGCCGCATAATAAAATTTGTTCTCCTCTTTGCCCGTGGATGTAACCAAATTGGTGAACCACGTAAATATATGTCTTCTTTACGTTTTCTGTTTGATTGTGCTCTTTAATCCTTTCCGACACAACAATATGAAAAGATAATATAAGAGAGGTAGAGAGAGAGAGCGTGCGTAAAGAAGAGTGAAGAAACGTGTGATAGACAGAGAAGAGAGAAAAAATTACTACTAATACTAAAATGAAAGAGAAAATTTGCTGAAAAAAAAAATTGGTCTTATATATATATATATATATATATATATATATATATATATATATATAGGGAGCCGCTCCAATGAGACCCCCTAATTTTAGTGAGATCTAGGGCACGATCTGGTGCGTTTATTTTATCAATCATATGGCTGATATTATATCTGGAGGGAGTTTTTTTTCGCAGGGTTCGAATCCTGGAGGGAGCAAAATATTTTAAATTTTGTTATTCATCAGTATATACTGCATTGTTCATCAATATATACTGCCTTGTTCATCAGTATATATGTCTTATTCATTACCAATTTTTTAAATTTTGTTTTTCATCAGTTAATACATCTTGTTAGTTAGATATACGTCTTGATCATTAGTATTATATGTCTTATTCATTGTCCTCATGTTACACGAAAAATAGGGGGTCTCACTGGAGCGCGCCCCTATATATATATATATATATATATATATATATATATATATATATATATATATATAGGAAGAGGTTCTAATAAAAACCTCTGTTAAAATGAGAATTAGGAACCTAATCTTGACCTTTTAAATATTAGATCTAATGGTTATGATTTAGTCAACAAAAGAAACTGTGCATCTATTATATTTTATTGTGCACTTAAAAAATATGCAATTTATGCAATTGAAACCAACAATGCAAAATACTCAAGCAAATCGAAATTGTGCATCTATGCAATCGAAATTATGCATCTGTAGTTTAATCTCAGCCCTCTATTTTATTTAAATCAATGGATTTAAATTGGTTCCTAGTTTTCATCTTAAGAGGGGTTTTTATATTAACCCTACCCTATATATATATATATATATATATATATATATATATATATATATATATATTTATATATATAGGGTTGGTTTCTATGGAGAAGCAAAAAAAAAGTAGAGAATAGAGAAGCAGTTGAACATGTCATGAACTTTTGGTAGCTGGGGGGTTCGATGGCTGTTCATATTCAACACATATTCCCGTTGAACTTGGCGCGAATCAATCTCAACCGTTAGATTAAATAAGATCAATGGCTGAGATTGCTTTTCCTTTCTTTACAAATATTTGCTTCTCCATAGAACTCTTTCATATATATATCTATATATATATATATATATATATATATATATCTATATATATATATATATATATATATATATATATATATATATATATATATTTAGGGGAGCGCTCCAATGAGACCCCCTATTTTTAGTGAGATCTAGGGCACGATTTGGTGCATTTATTTTATCAATCTTATGGCTGATATTGTATCAGGAAGGTGAGTTTTTTTCGCAGGGTTCGAATCCTAGAAGGAGCAGAATATTTTAAATTTTGTTATTCATCGATATATACTACATTGTTCATCAGTATATATGTTTTATTCATTACCAATTTTTAAAATTTTGTTTTTCATCAGTAGATACATCTTGTTCGTTAGATATACATATTGATCATTAGTATTATATGTCTTATTCATTGTCCTCATGTTACACGAAAAATAGGGGGTCTCACTGGTGCGCGCCCCCATATATATATATATATATATATATGGGTGAGCTATAATGAGACCCTTATTTTTCGTGAGACACTGAGACCCATATTTTTCAATGAATAAGACATATATAGTGATGAACAAGGCAGTATATACTGATGAATAATGAAATTTAAAAAATTTGTAATGAATAAGACATATATACTGATGAACAAGGCAGTATATACTGATGAATAATGCAGTATATACTGATGAATGATGAAATTTAAAATATTTCACTTCCTCCAGAATTCGAACCCTGAGAAAAAAATTCATCCTCTAGGGACAATATCCGCCATAAGATTGATAAAATAAACATACGAGATCGTGTCTAAGATCTCACTAAAAATAGGAGGTCTCATTGGAGCGCTCCCCTGTATATATATATATATAGGGAGAGGATCATGTGTGAACTGATGAACAACGATGTTCATGTGCGAACCAATGAACAAATACATAAAATACATGAACAAAAACGCATGAACAACGATGTTCATATGGAGAACCATGAACAAATACATAAAATACATGAACATAAACACATGAACAACGATGTTCATGATAGTAAGTAATGAACACCGTTGTTCATGTGACGCGTGAACAGCGATGTTCATGACTTAATGTTGAACAATCGTTGTTCATGTCCAAATAAAGGGTTGTGATTGGTTCCCCATTCTCACAAAAAGAGGTAATTCTCACTTGATCTCATCCCTATATATATATATATATGTGTGTGTGTGTGTGTGTGTGTGTGTGTGTGTGTGTGTGTGTTTGGGTTCCCGTAATACCATGTCCTTAGGTAGTGACATAAGACCAAATCTTGACCACACATCTTGGACACGTGGCGCATCTAGATTGTGATACGTGGCAAGGAACTTCCAAGGCATTCAAAGGTAAAATCTGCACAGCGGTAAAATCGTAAAATCATTTTCGGATATTAAAAAAAGAAAAATCAAAAATATAATTTTTTTTTTCTATTTTTTGTTGATTTTCTGGAAAAACATGTTTTTTATGCATAAAGTTTCACATAAAAATGCATAATTGAACACACAGAATTGCATTAAATTGTACACAAAATGTATTGCACTTTTCCATAAATCTGAAATTTCACTGACCCACCCCACCCCACACCACCCCTCAAGCCCCACAATCCCCACCCCCACCCCCACCCCCAAAAATAGACATCTTTTACATGCATTTAATTTCACACAAAAATTCATAACTTAGAACATAAAAATACATTTCAGTTTTACAAATATGGTATTTTCGCCGCCCCACCTCACACCACCCCCACCCCACCCCTCCCCCCAAGACAATTTTTTTAATTTTTTTTAAATTCTTTTAATAAAAATGCCTAACTTTTCACACAAAATTGCATAATGTTTCGCACAAAAATGCATTTCATTTTGTCTTGGGGGTGGGTTGGGTGGGTCAGCGCTGAAAAATATATTTACAAAAATAATTTTTTTTTGTCTTGGGGGGGATGGGGTAGGGTGGTGTGGGGTGGGATGACGAAAATACCTAAATTGTAACAAGTGAAATGCATTTTTTGTACAATTTAATGTATTTTTATTTGAAATTTTTTGCATTTTTGTTTGACATTATATGCATGTGAAACATGTCTGTTTTTTGGGGGTGGTGTTAGGTCCGGAGGGTCTCGAATAGGTGTATGGGGGGGAATACACCTATAGGCTATTTTTACAAATCAGAGGGATCTCAAGATAGAGATCAAAATGAAACTTTACACACAAACAAAGACGCATGTTTACAGAAAAGAGTTTTGACTAAATAGGGTTGACGACTGATACTGAGATACTCTTCAGTAATGAGTTATCAGTTAAGTCATTGGAACTTAACTAATGCACGTTAATGCTTCAGTCGAGTTTGCTAAAACAGAGATGTTATAAATCTTCCTGACTATCAGATGATAGATCAGTCAGACTGATAACATACGCATCGGAAATAATTTTGTTTCGTAATAGCCTTTGTTGAGCACGTTGTTAGTCTAAGGTTTCTCTTTGTATTTAATCAGTATTCAGTTTATTAATTGAAAGAACACAAGTAGGAAAGTAAAACTGAAAGCTGTAAATAACACAGAGATTTTTACGTGGTTCAGAAAACACTTCCTACATCCACGGTCGGTTGATCAGACCAACAACTTTACTCCGCAAGTGCTTACGGGTGCACTGCAAACCTATCCGTGTGCTTAGCCGGGTGCAGACAACCGAATCAACTGAAGATCCAATCTTAAGTACCAACACTTCACTCACGTTGGATTTCTCACTCCTAGCACGAACTGGCACTAGGATCTCACGGAGTCAGAGTACCTTCCTGAACTCCTTTTCAACTCAAGCACTCGATTATATCGGTCGAAGGGAGGTTTGAAATCTTACCAACTAAACTTCAAAGAACGTGTTCTTTGGAGTTAGTTTTGACCTAGGCTCTGGATAAACAGGGGTTTGCCTAAGGTCTAAGAGAATGTATGTAATCAGCAGTGACTGATTTTTGGCTTCGGTATTCTCTTATTCGATTCAAGCTTTGGGGAGGTTAAGCTTTGGCTGAGAAATAATTTTGGCAGAGTTTCAGCTTATGTCTTTGAATCGGTGAAGATTGAAGTCATCCTCGAGCGCTATTTATAGGAGAGGTCTTGAATAGATCCGTTGGCGGAGAACGTCTTGAAGATTTCTTCCATTGGAGAGCTTTTTGAATTTGGGCTGAGCCTTCAATCTTCGAGGTTCCTTGTTTGGTGAGAACGGCTATGTTGAGGAGCAGGAGATGCGACGTCTCTCATAAAGTAGTCACCAAATAGAAATGACCTCTGCAGAGAAGGATGATCCTGAGATCTCTGCTGTTGGGAACCTTGTGGAATATCCTAACCCTTGTTTTGATGATACCAAAATTCATAGGACTTAATTGTAATAGACTAGAATTGTTTTGAACTCAAGTGTTAGAGTTCGTTTCCAGTTTAGCTTGAGGTATCGAAGACTGAAGACTGAAGAACGAAGGACTGAAGACTGAAGACTGCAGATACCAACTGAAGTATCAGTTGAAGAATCAGTTGAAGACTGATTACTTAATGCGCGCAATGGACTGATACTAAAGTCAAGTATCAGTTGAACATTCCTTCTAGGACTGATCTTCCAACGTTCAAAGGAAGCCACGTACTCACAAAGTACAGCCGCATTAAATGCAGAGATCTCAGGATATCTTTATCTCTGCAGAGGTCATTCCTATCTGGTGGTTACTTTTCAGAGACGTCACATCTCCTGTCCATCAAGAGAGCCGTTTCCACCCAGACAAGGAACCTCGAAGATTGAAGCCTCAGCCCAAATTTGAATTGCTCTCCAACGGAAGAAATCTTGATGACGTTCTACGCTAACGAATCTATTCAAGAGTTCTCCTACAAATAGCGCTCGAGGATCATTTCAACCTTCACCGATTCAACGACATAAGTTGAAGCTCTGCCGAAATCGCTACTCAGCCTAAAGCTTAATCTCCCCAAAGCTTGAATCGAAGAAGAGAATTCCAAAGCCAAAATTAGTCACTGCTGATTACACACATTCTCTTAGACCTTAGGCAAACCTCTGTTTACCCAGAAGCCAAAGGTCAAACTTGCTTCAAAGAACTTGTTCTTTGTAGTGAAGTTGGCACTCGTTCAAACCTCCCCCCCAAAAGAGTGTTTGAGTGATTCGGAGTTCAGGAAGGTACTCTGACTCTGGGTGAGAAGTCTTAGCACGGGTTGTGTTGAGCAGAGAAATCCGACGCGAGTGAAGCGTGGGTCCTTAAGAAGGGTTTTCTTTAGTGGTATGGTTGTGTGCACCCGGCAAGCACACAGTTTGGTTTGCAGTGCACCTGTTAAGCACTTGCAGAGTGGATTGTTGGTCTGATCAACCGACCGTGGATGTAGGAAAGGGTTTTTCCGAACCACATAAAAGTCTCTGTATTGTTTACAGCTTTCAGTTTTACATTCTTACTTGTGTTATTTCTATTGATAAATTGAACACTGATTAACTGCAAAGAGTAACCTAATAACCAACAACGTGCTCCACCAAGGCTATTGCGAAACTAAGTTTAATTTCCGCTGCGTATGATATCAGTCTGACTGATCTATCTTTTGATAGTCAGGAAGAGTGTTATCATCTCTGTCTTAGCAAACACGACTGAAGCCCTTACGTGCATCAGTTAAGTTCCAATAACTTAACTGATAACTCTTTACTGAAGAGCTTTCAGTATCAGTCGTCAACCCTGTTTGGTCAAAACTATTTTCAGTAAAACAGGAGTCTGTGTTTGCATGCAAAGTTTCATTTTTATCTCTGACTGAGATCCCTCTGATTGAGGATTTAAAAAAATAGCCCATAGGTGAATTCCCCCCCCCCCCATACGCCTATTCGAGACCCTCTGGACCTAACATCTGCATTTAATGCGGCTGTACTTTTGGATTACGTGGCTTCCTTTGAACGTTGGAGGTTCAGTCCGAGGAAGAATGTTTAACTGATACTTGACTTTAGTATCAGTCCGCTGAATCCACGTGGCACACATTAAGTAATCAGTTTCGGATTGATTCTTCAACTGATACTTCAGTTGGCAACTTCAGTCTTCAGTCTTCTCTAACACTTGAGTTCGAACAGTTCTAGTCTATTACAATCAAGCAAGAATGTGAAGCATGCCAAAGAGGAAAGCAGATGCGAATGTCATTCAAGTCAAAGTCAGGACACTCCTCTGAAAGAATTCTGCATCTACTTCACATGGATCTGTTTGGCCCTATCACTCCAAGAAGCTACAACGGTAGGAAGTACACCTTAGTAGTTGTGGATGACTATTCACGATATACTTGGGTCATCTTTCTCTTCAAGAATAAAGAGACGCTGGAGGAACTGCCAAAGCTGCTGAGAAGACTGAGCGTTGAAAAGGAAGTCAACATCATCAGTATTAGATCAGATCGTGGGACTGAGTTCCTCAATACTGTCATTCGTGAGTATTGTGATGAACAAGGAATCAGTCATCAAACTTCTGCAGCAAGAACTCCACAGTAGAACGGAGTTGCAGAAAGAAGAAACCGGTCTTTGAAGAAAGCAGCAAGGACGATGCTAGCCGAATCAAAACTCCCCTTGAAGTTTTGGGCTGAAGCAGTCAACAACGCATGCTACACGCAGAATCGCTCCTTCCTCACTCAAAGACATGGAAAAACTCCATACGAGCTATGGAAGAACAGAAAGCTTTCGATTGCCTACTTTCATGCTTTCAGTTCTAAGTGTTTCATCCACAACAATGAAAAGAAGAGGTTAAGCACTTTCGATAGCAGGCTGATCCAGGTGTCTTCCTTGGATACTCTGGAACAGAACGTTCAAGCAAAGCCTATCGAGTGTTTAATTCTCAAACTCTTTATGTTGAAGAAACACCTCATGTGATTTTTGATGAGTCTACAGATGATTTCAGGGAACAAGAAGCTGAAAAGTGTGTCCATAACACTGAAGGTTCCAAAGTTGAAATCCACAACACCGAGCCCTCTACTGTCTTGGTGTGGGGACCAGGCAAAGATGAAGATACTAAAATGCTTCAGTATCAAAAGATCAGTCAAAGGTCTGAAGTTCAGACTGAAGCCAATGCAGATGGCATCAGTCAAGGGGGAACTCCAGTTGCTGAAGATCGAGTTGAACGTGCAGAAGCAGCTCCAGCTCAACTCTCCCCTGCTCCAGAAAGTGCTCAACACTTCAGAACCATTCTGACCGAAAAAGCCCCACCATCTCCAGAAGAGATCAAGAAGTATCGAAGATAGTTTGAACTCCACTCAAAGGAGAACATTATCGGAGAACCATCAGATAGCGTCAAGACTCGAAGATCAATGTGCAACCTCGTCTTCGACATCAATCAGAACTGCATCAACGAAGATAAGATTTTCAGTTGTTTCTTATCATCTACAGAGCCCAAGGACGTTGAAGAAGCTCTTAAGTCTACTCAGTGGGTCATCGCAATGCTAGAAGAACTCAATGAATTCAACCAGAATTCAGTTTGGGAGCTTGTGGATCGACCAGACGATGCAAAAGTGATTGGCTTGAAATGGATTTTCAAGAACAAGAAAGATGAAGAAGGAAACGTTGTGAGAAACAAAGCAAGGCTTGTAGCAAAATGATACAGTCAAGAAGAAGGAATCGACTACGACGAGACGTTCGCTCCAGTTGCCAGATTGGAAGCAGTCAGACTCTTCTTAGCCTTCGCAGCTCACAAAGGTTTCAAGGTACACCAAATGGATGTCAAGTGTGCATTTCTCAATGGAGTGCTCACAAATGAAGTCTATGTGGAACAACCTCCAGGGTTTGAGGTTGCTGGACCAGAAAAGGTGTACAAGCTGAAGAAAGCGCTCTATGGATTGAAGCAAGCACCAAGAGCGTGGTATGATACTCTCTCGGAGTATCTTGTTGAACAAGGTTTCAAGAAAGGATCTGTGGACAGAACTCTGTTCACTCTCAAAGAAGGAGAAGATCTCTTGCTTGTTCAGATTTATGTCGATGACATAATTTTCGGATCCAAATCCGAACACATGTGCAAGAAGTTTGCTGACATCATGACCAACAAGTTTTAAATGTCCATGATGGAAGAAATAATTTCTTTCTCGGATTGCAAGTCAAGCAGACTGACGAAGGAATACTGATCAGTCAGTCCAAGTATGCCAAGGAACTGATAGCCAAGTTCGGTATTCAGCACATAAAATCAGTCAAGATCCCAATGAACACAAACTGGAAAGTTGATCCAGGTTCAGAAGGAAAATCTGTTTCTTCGACGAAGTACAGAGAAATCATTGTATCTTTGTTGTATTTGACTGCAAGCAGACCAGACATCGCATTTGCAGTCGGGGTATTGACACGCACCCGTCGTGCGGTGCGGACAAAATACCTGTGTATGCCCAGTACAGACAATACACGCTCCTACTTCTCACAACAAGAACTTAGTCTTAATGGCAAGCGTAGGGTCGAATCCCACAGGGAGTGAGGAACCACTTTGTTCTCCTACGACAAACTGAGGTGTCACAATTCTCAATCTGTATACGCTGCACAAGAAATAAACAAGATCAATAATAACAAAGGGGTGAGGTTATTCGGTTAGGTCATAACTGTTGTTAACATTCGTTTCGGTCATGGGCACACTGATGATCCGTCTATGATCCATACAATTCCAAGGCGTGGCCCAAAGACATTGGGGCGTTTCAAGGAACTGTACTTCTCATATAGGATGGTTGATCTCATTATGGTCACTTGGTCCGAAGGTCACACAATCCCCGGTCACAAGGCAGTGCTTCACTCCTCCTTAGATAGTAGCCATACCCGTTACTCACCAAGTATGGCCCTCACCAACCTTCTCTCCCGAGGTCCCCAACTTTGCGCTTTTGGTGACACATGCCTCCTGGACTCAACTATTTCCGGCTTTGTCAGCCGACCAGTCATAGACATGCTACGGCGCCGAGATTGCTTTCCTTGTTTGATAACCATGGCTTTATGCCTCGTCACAGTTGATGGATAGTCTCTAGAGAAGCCCAAGACTGAGGAAGGACAGTGTAACCCATCAATCCTTTCCCCACCTTCCGGATCTGCAACGCCTTTTGTTGACGCTGCTCAGCTACTCGGTCTTGGGCATAACGATTGTTGTATCTTGGTATACCCTGGCCTTTGCTTGACATGGACAGCGTTTTACCGAACGGAGATCACCCATTAGGCCCCTACTGCTCATGGTTTCGAACAGATCCTTCCGGAACCACGAGATTCAACCGAAAGAACAAGTGCCTCACGAATGTTTACATGTTAATAACAATTACTTCCACCCCCTAAAACCTCACCAAGGGAATTACTCACACATAACACAATTCATAAATGCAAAAGGAATTAAACACATGATAGAACGAAATGAAATGCTGAAATAGATAAAATAGTACCTAGGCTTCAAGCCTTCGAACTTGTCCAAAAGTAATAACACAACGGAAAAGGGAAAATATGGAATTGTAAATTGTTTTGGATGCCACACACGGCGAATTTAATTGAATACTGAAAGTAAAAACAAGAGTTTTTTGGGTGCCAAGAAGTTCTTCACGCTGCACATCATTAGCCTTTTATACTGCCGGATGGTAGAGGCCTAACCCTAGCTGCGCCGGTTCCAAATCTTCGCCGGGATCTTCTTTCCTTAATTAGTTCGATCTTTGATTGATCCTGATTGAAGATGGCGTCCAGCTGCAAGCTTAGTCAACCCTTCCCATTCCTTCGATCCTTCCAGTTTCTTCTTCAACCTTCCGCTTGTTCCATGAGATCTCCGAGATTGACCTTCCTTTTATGGCTCTGGCTGTCTGCTTCTTCTGGTAACGATCAGACTGACTGCTCTTATCGGTGTGGCTCATACCAGGTGGTTGCTCCAGGTTCCCATGCCCCAAGTTGGATTGGAGAGGTACTTGTTGGCCGAAGCTCCATGCTGGTAAACATGACTTAGCAATCTGGGCTCGGTAGTGCCCATTCTGATCGCATTTCTTCCGTTTCCGCTCTACTGACCTTCCTTCCTTCACAACTTCATTTTTCCCCCAGACAGACCTGAACTGACACAAATAAAGGAAAAAAGAGGGCCAAATGGCCCAAAAGTCGAAGACGCATCACACCTACACACTTAAAGCATACTTGTCCTCAAGTATGTAGGTGGATTCACAGAAGACACGGACGAAAAGGTTGAAAGAAAAGGAATAAAACTAAAAGACACGAAACTTGCACAGATTTCAGGATCAGATCATACCAACATGCATCATTCAGTTCGAACAGACCACAAACCAGAGTAATGATCATGCATAAAGTGTGATGGTAGTCTCTCTTTTCGCTCGAGCACCGGGTTAAGTGTTTACACTCATATATATGGTTCAGTGGCTAATTTCAGTATCACCCTTACTCAGTATTCACATTCAGTATGGCTACAACCAACCCTTTATTCCTCCATTTTCAATGGGGCTCATCTTTCCTTGGATTCTTTTGTGGGCAACAATTTTTATACAAAATTTTTTTTTTTGTGTGCCCAGATTTTCTTTTTCTCCTGTAATTCCTTGTCCACCATTTTATTCACTTCATAAATTCTTTCTCCTAGATATAGCATTGACAAAGCTCAAGAAAGAATGGATTCGGCTCAAGTTGGCATACAAGGGATTGTTTTTCACATTAAACATCAAAGAAAAATCTAGGGCCCTAAGTCAAAGAATCGTGCCCAAATCACACAAATCATGTACTAGCAAAAATGAGTCCTCAAACAAAGTCAAGATTTCCTAGACACAGCAAATTCTCACCATAAACATGCATTTTTCAATTTGGTCCTGATCTCACCGGTGGGGTATTCTCTGTATCCTCACAACTACCATCATGCATTTCATACTCAATCCACCAATCATACCAAAACAGAAATCAGCATGCATAATCTTTCACCATCAAACAATGCAAGTAGACTCGACATCAAAAACAGATTAAACAGACACTAAAACAAGAAAAGCGAAAGATAAAATAAATCCTACTCTACGAGTTAGGGGGAAAAACTTAATTGTTTTGGTCGGAGGATCTTGCCTCCGCATTCAGCCGGTCCATGATTGCTTTGAAGCCAGCTTCCATAGCCTCCCTCAGGGTTGTGATCTCCGCACTCAACATCAATAGCTCGTCTTTTACTTCCTTCATCTCTGCCAACAACATTACGCTCTCGCTGCTGACAAGGCGGGGTCCCTCTGGCTCCAATGGTCTCCTCGGTTCTGGTCTAGCTGCCGCTGCTCTCTCAGGATACACCAAACGGTATCTCCCGCCTTCGTCTGCTTCGACCACCCTCCAACGCACGAACCTGCCCAAGTCCAGAAAGTGACTTTTGGCCAGGGCTGCATCATCTGAGCTCTTGGTGTCGAACTTAATGAGCTTTTCTGCCAAGATGGTCACCAGTGGGCAGAGCGAGAGGTACTTGTTGGTATGGGTTACCCCATACTGAAATTGAAGCGCCACGGTGAGCCCGAAGTTCACCTTTTTCCTCTCCATCATGCACCACAACAGGAAGACTTCCTGTTGGGTGACCACATTAGAACCTTCCAGCCGGCCGTAGATGTTGTAGGCCAGCCACCTGTGGCAGATCTGCAAAGCGGGGTCCCTGATCTCATTCGATTTGCTGATGTTTTTGACATACTTGCTTCCGGTAGATAGCAGTGACCAGTAATGGTCAATCCGACTCCTCCACTCCGGTGTGGCTATGGTTTCTGCCTGCTTGTACTCCTCATCGTAGACTTCTGTGGCTTCAATCACCCCCAGGTGGATATTCAGCTCGTTGATCGAGAGCGGGAATATCCTTCCTTGCATCTGGAACCGCAAGGTACCTGGAGTCTCAATTCTGTAGTTCCCCTTGGGCTTAAACTCGACAGTTCCCATGAACTCCTCCGTCAACTTCTGGTATGCTTTAGGGTTCCACTCCAGTATCTTCTTCCAACCAATCCCTTCAAAATAACCCTCTACTTTCTCCTTGATCCCCAAATCCTCCAAAGCTTCAGTCATCAGAAAATACCAAGGGGTAATTTCTCTGTTTTGCAGGACGGCATACCTCTGACTTTCTCTCGGTATGACCACTCCGGAAGCAGTGGTGCGTAGCAGCCCCTTCTGCTTCGCAAGTTTCGGCTTTGCAGTAGTGGCTGTACTGGAGGTGGTTTTCTTTGGTGCCAAAACCTCCTCGGATTTGGAGCTATCCACAGTCTCAGTTCTCTCTGGGTCTACCTCCATTGGCTCCTCCATCTCCTTGGCCTTCCCCTTTTCGGCCGCAGTGGGTTTCCTTGGTTTCTTACTCTGCTAAGCTTTTGTTCGGGTCTTACTGCCTGCCGGTGCTGGTTTGGCCTTAACTGGTAGTGGGGGCTTGGCAACATCTAGCTTCCTTTTTACTCCGGGTCTCTTGCTCTGGGGTGTCGGGATTTCCACTTCCTTTTCCTGAACGGCCTCAACTTCCTCCGCTTCATCATCCTCTTCCTCGTCCACCTTCTCTTCTTCGCTCTTCTCCTCCTCCGCTTTCTCTTGTTCTTCCTCTTCCGTATCTTCGGAAGTTGTTCTTCCCTCTTGCACGGAGATTTCTGGAATTTGCGGTTGCGGTTGCGGTTGAGCTTGAATAGGTGGTGATGCGACAGTGGACCACGCTGGAGTTGCTCTGCTCGCCTGAGCCTTCTTTGATTTTTTCACAGGAGGGGTGAGCTCGGGCTCCCCCTCTTCCGGTTGTGTCGACTCGGCGGCTGCTCTTGCTACTTCTCGTTCCTCTTGTTGGAGGACTTCGGCACGCCCCTTGTCCTCGGGCTGGATCTCCAGCAAAGGGTCTTCGGCGATTTTAGTGGAGGTCTCCTCCGAAGCGGTCCGCCTTGTGGTACGCTTTGGAGGTGGGAGTTTGGTGCCTTTCTTCTTCGGTGGTTGGTTGCTTCCGGAACCTGCTCCTCCTTTGGTTTTGGCCATTGCGATTTGCAGAGATTAAACTACTTAGGATTTGTGCAGAAATTTCGGATTTTGTGGGGGTTTTTGGAGGTAAGGTTGGTCTTTAAGAAGGGTGATCGGTAATTATGGGAATTTAGGGTTTGAGGCGAGTGGTGATCGTGGTGTAGCAGTTTTTTTTTTCGGAGGTTAGGGTTTGTGGGAAGGAAGATCGTGGGTTGAGGCTTTGAATATGGTAAGTGTGACGGTTATGGCAGAAAAAGAATTTTTAAGGGAATAAAAACTTGGCCAAAATTTGAAATTCAAATTTCTGCAGAAACCGAAGAGTTTCAGTCACATCGCCGCCTGCCTCTGACATGCTCGCGTCATCTCCCTCCGTAAGCCCTCTTCCAGACCGTTCCAATCCCTAACTCTCCACCTACACACTTTGCAATGCAAAGTGGGCTTGGATCAACCTCTGGGCCTCTTTCCGAATTATCTCGGTCCGACTTTCCTGCATGTTAGTGCATCCAAACAAAAACAAAATAAATTTAAAGAAAAAGAAAATTCGGTACAGACCATACCGAAGTAACCACACTGGGTTGCCTCCCAGCAAGCGCTCTTGTTTCTCGTCTTGAGCTCGACCTTCCTTCACTCTTCATTCGTATTCAGGGTCGAGAAGGTGGCACTCCTCCTTCACCTTTTCTACTTCAGCAAGTTCGTGATAGGGTTTAAGGCGGTGTCCATTCACCACGAATGTGTCAATTCCATTGTGATCATATACTTCAATGCTTCCATTTGAAAAGATTTCTTTGATCACGAATGGTCCAGACCATTTTGAGCGAAGCTTTCCAGCCATCATCTTGAAGCGTGAATTAAAGAGTAGGACTTTTTGTCCCACTATGAATTCCTTCTTTCTGATCTTGGCATCATGGATCCTTCTGGTTCGCTCCTTATAGAGCACCGCATTGTCGTAGGCCTCCAACCGAAGTTCCTCCAACTCGCTCAGCTGTAGCTTTCTTGTTTCTCCAGCTAAGGTCATACTGAGGTTGATCTGCTTGATTGCCCAGTACGCCTTATGCTCGATTTCCACAGGTAGATGACATCTTTTCCCATAAAGTAGGTGGAACGGGGACATTCCAATGGGTGTCTTAAAAGCAGTTCTGTATGCCCATAACGCATCCCCCAAATGGTCACTCCAGTCCTTACGATTGGGGTGTACCACCTTTTCCAGGATGCTCTTTATTTCCCTATTGGAAATCTCGGCCTGGCCATTTGCTTGGGGGTGATATGCAGTGGTGACCTTGTGTGTCACCCCCATCTTCTTGGTTAGCGCTCTGATAATGGCATTACAGAAATGAAACCCTTGGTCACTGATTAGAACCTTGGGTACACCATATCTCCCGAACACTTGCTCCTTCAGGAAACCCGCTACGGTATGAGCATCATTGCTTGCGGTTGCCTTGGCTTCAACCCATTTCGATACGTAGTCTACTGCCACCAGAATGTATTCGTAGTTTCTTGACTTTGGGAAGGGTCCCATAAAGTCAATCCCCCATACGTCGAAAATTTCGACCGGCATGATTGGTACTTGTGGCATTTCATCCTTCGCGGTAATTCCTCCAGTCATCTGGCACTTCGGGCAGCTCTGTACCCATTTCCTTGCATCCGCAAATATGGTTGGCCAGTAGAGTCCACTCTCCAAAATTCTGTGGGCCGTGCGCTTTCCTCCAAAATGTCCGCTGTTTGCTGTTCCATGACACATATCCAAAATTTGGGCATGCTCATCCTCAGGTATGCATCTCCGTATGACTTGATCTGCTCCAGTCTTCCAGAGGTATGGGTCCTCCCAGTAATAGTATCGCGCTTGCGCCAGTAACTTCTGTTGTTCGAACCTTGTCAACCCTGATGGCAACTCTTTGGTAATCAGATAGTTAGCTATATCCGCATACCAGGGCTCCTGTCTGGTTAGGGCGTACAGTTCTTCTTCCTCTTACTAGGATGCTCATGGAGTATAGCTTCTCGTCCGAAAACGTATCGGTAATGGGCATACCGTCATCCTCTTCCAGTTGCAACCTGCTCAGATGATCTGCTACGAGGTTTGCAGCCCCTTTCTTGTCCCTTATCTCTATGTTGAACTCTTGCAATAGCAAGATCCACCTGATGAGTCGAGGTTTGGATTCCTTTTTGGCCATCAAATACTTCAATGCGGCATGATCCGTGTAGACCACCGCCTTTGTTCCCAAAAGGTAGGAACGAAACTTTTCTATGGCAAACACCACCGCCAAAAGTTCTTTCTCAGTAGTGGTATAGCTGGATTGTGCCGGATTCAGTGTTTTGGATGCGTAATAGATCACGCAACTCTCCTTGCCTTTCTTCTGTCCCAGTACTGCTCCAACTGCGTGGTTGCTGGCATCACACATGATCTCGAACGGTAAATCCCATACTGGAGGTTGAATAATGGGGGCCGACACCAGCTTGCTTCTCAGAATTGTGAAGGCCTCCTTACAATCATCATCAAACTCAAACGGCACGTCTTGTTGGAGAAGTCTGGTCATGGGCTGGGCAATCTTGGCGAAGTCCTTGATAAATCGCCGGTAGAAGCCTGCATGGCCGAGGAATGCCCGTATGTGCTTTACGGTTGTCGGGTAGGGTAATTTGGCGATGGAATCAACTTTCGCCTTGTCCACTTCAATTCCCCTTTCTGAAATCACGTGCCCGAGCACTATTCCTTCTCTTACCATAAAATGGCATTTTTCATAATTGAGGACCAAGCTCTTCTCCACACATCTTTTCAAGACGAGTTCTAGGTGTTTTAAACATGTGTCGAAAGAGCTACCATACACGGTGAAATCGTCCATGAAGACTTCAATGCAATTCTCCAATAGGTCGGAGAAGATGCTCATCATACACCGTTGAAAAGTTCTCGGTGCGTTGCAGAGTCCGAAAGGCATTCTCCGGTATGCAAATGTCCCAAATACACAGGTGAAAGTGGTTTTCTCCTGGTCCTCATGTGCCACAAAAATTTGCATGTATCCGGAGTATCCGTCTAGAAAACAGTAATAGGCATTACCGGCCAACCTTTCCAACATCTGGTCGATAAAGGGCAGTGGGAAGTGGTCCTTCCTGGTTGCATCATTCAGCTTCCTGTAATCAATGCAAACTCTCCATCCAGTTTGCAAACGGGTGGGCACAAGCTCGCCTTGATCGTTCTCTACAACCTGTATCCCTGACTTCTTCGGTACAACATGGACTGGACTCACCCATTGGCTATCGGATATGGGGTAGATGATTCCCAACTCCAACAGCTTGAGAATTTCTTTTAGCACTACCTCTTTCATGACCGGGTTCATCTTCCTTTGAGAGTCTCGAACGGGTTTGGCTCCCTCCTCAAGGTAAATGTGATGCATGCACTCCGTAGGACTGATGCCTTTTATATCAGCTAAGGTCCAACCGATGGCTTCCCTATTCTCTCGTAATACTCTGACCAACCGCTCTTGCTGCACGACAGTTAGATCAGAACTGATGATGACTGGCAGCGTCTCTTCTGGTCCCAGATAAGCATATTGTAAATGCTTAGGTAATTGCTTGAGCTCCAAAATGGGCGCTTTCTGGATGGAAGGTAGCAGCTTCTCGTTCTGCCCATACTGAGCCAACAACTACGGTTTGCTTATCTCTGCTCCCCCAGCTAAATAGACTCCCTGGATTAATTCATTGATCTTCTGGTCTACCTCCACCTCGGCTTCTAAGGTGCTTTCTCGGAGGGAGTAGAGCTCCATGATAGCTTCCTTCATTTCATCGTCCTCCATATGTTCAGCATCCCGATCAGTCAGACCATATTGAATCACCTTCTCTGTGGTATCCCTGGAACCGAAAGTAATTCCTTGTTCTTGCACCAAGGGTTCAAATACATCGACCATGTCCACCGTCTCCATTGCTTGTTTCTTCTTCATGGTCTCATAGATATTGAATTCCACTTGAACTCCGTCGAACTCACATGTCAAGATTCCGGTTTTCATATCAATCTTGGTTCCGGCGGTCATCATGAACGGCCTTCCCAATAGTATGGCATTCTCTCCAGTTTCAGGTCCGGTATCTAGAACATAGAAGTCTGCTGGGAAAATCAAATCTCCAACCTTGATCAGCACGTCTTCCACTACTCCTTCAGGGTAAGCGTTGGACCTGTCAGCCAACTGTATGACCACACGGGTGTTCCTCATCTCGCCAACATTCAATCTCTTGTACACAGCCAATGGCATTACATTAATGGAGGCCCCTAGATCCATCATTGCCTTATCCATGTTGGTTCCTCCTATGTTGCATGGAATGGTAAACATCCCTGGATCCTTTCGCTTAGTGGGAAGCTTCCGTTGGATTACTGCCGACACACTTTCTCCCATCACGTAGCGGACCTCTTCCTCCATTTTGACTTTTCTTGAACAAAGGTCTTTCAAGAATTTGGCATATTTGGGGATTTGCCTGATAGCATCGAGTAGAGGTATGCTCAACTCAACCTTTTGAAACATCTTCATCATTTCACTTGCTTCCTTCTCTCTAGCTTTCTGTTTCAGGCGTCCCGGGTAGGGTGCTTCGGTTGGATTGCTACCTCCAACTTGTTCATCAGTTGGACCCTTCCCGTTCTTATTCCAATCTCCTCGAAGCAATTCAGCCTCTGCTAGCAGTTCTTCCTCCTTTTCCTCTTCCTCTGGAAACTCGGTTAGCACCACTTGGGCATGCTCTTTGGGGTTGATTCCCATGGCTGGGAGTTTACCAGCGTTCTCCTCTAGTTTGGCCACTGCCTTAGTCAAATGGCTAATTTGCTGGTTAGTTTGGTTCATGCCGGCACGAATTTCATTGCGAAACTTCTCGCTCTCCTTAGCCATGCTTTCAATTGCTTCTTCCCAAGGTGCTCTCCGATGTGGGGGTTGGTAAGGAGGTTGTTGCTGATTCTGGTTGTGGTGTTGGGGTGGTCCTAACTGGTATTGTTGTTGATGCTGGTTCTGATTATACTGAGGACGTTGCACTGGTGCGCCCATGTTGTTCTGCTGTTGGGGCTGACCATCTTGCTTCCACCGAAAGTTGGGGTGATCTCTCCACCCAGGGTTGTAAGTATTTGCATAAGGATCGTACTTCCGTGGATTCCCATCATGTCCTCCAATGGCATTGACATCAACAATATCTTCACCAAAATTTGGACAATTTTCAGATTGGTGTCCAGTGGCATCGCAAAGGCCACACTGGCGAATCTTCTTTGGTATAGTCAAGCCCGAAAGAAGTTCCTTGAGTTCGTTCATGCTCTTCTCCATAGTTTTCTCCAGATTAGACATCCCTTCCTTCTCTTCAGCTTTCCTTGGTTTCTCCAGATTCCTTTCATGCCCTTCATCGCGTGATTCTTCTGCCATGGTGCCCAACAGTTGGAAGACTTCCAACGGGGTTTTGCTCATCAACGATCCATTACAGGCTGCTAGGACTAGACTGCGATCGTTCCTCCGCATGCCCTTTACAAAGCTCTCCACCTGGTCTTTCGGAGAGATTTGGTGATGGGGGCAATTGCTTAACATTCTCTTGAATCTCGTCCAGTATTCGTAGAAGGATTCTAGCCCATCTTGCCTTATGCTGCGGATATCCCATTGCATCCGCTCCACTCGTGCTGCTGGGAAGAATTCTTCCAAGAAGGCTTGTTGCAGTTGTGCCCATGTAGTGACACTGCCCTCGGGTAGGTCATACAGCCATCTTCTCGCATTGTCCACCAGGGTAAAAGGGAAGAGTATCAACTTGACATACTCTTGCTGTTCATCATTTGATTGGTGCATGATTGTCATCTCAAAATCTTGGAGATGAGTATGAGGGTCATCTCCTTGATATCCATTGAACTTCTGTAAGATTTGAAGCAATGAGGGCTTCATGTCATACCGACGAGGTGCGAACGGATTTGCGGGTAAGGTGATTCCGTTCGGCCTCAAGTTGAGGTTAGTTGGGTATGCCAACTGTCTGAGGGTCTGCTCCAGTACGGCATCTGCTTGTTCGGCTTCTGCCATAGCTTCGCGTCTCGCTATTCGTGCTTCTGCGCGCAGTCGTCTCTCTGTACGATCAATATCGGGGTCAAACACCAATGCTCTTACAGCTCTACGAATTCCACGCATACACCAGTAGCGGAAGATGGAATGAGGAGAGAACAAAATTGTTGCGCGTCACTCCCCGGCAACGGCGCCAATTTTGACACGCACCCGTCATGCGGTGCGGACAAAATACCTGTGTATGCCCAGTACAGACAATACACGCTCCTACTTCTCACAACAAGAACTTAGTCTTAATGGCAAGCGTAGGGTCGAATCCCACAGGGAGTGAGGAACCACTTTGTTCTCCTACGACAAACTGAGGTGTCACAATTCTCAATCTGTATACGCTGCACAAGAAATAAACAAGATCAATAATAACAAAGGGGTGAGGTTATTCGGTTAGGTCATAACTGTTGTTAACATTCGTTTCGGTCATGGGCACACTGATGATCCGTCTATGATCCATACAATTCCAAGGCGTGGCCCAAAGACATTGGGGCGTTTCAAGGAACTGTACTTCTCATATAGGATGGTTGATCTCATTATGGTCACTTGGTCCGAAGGTCACACAATCCCCGGTCACAAGGCAGTGCTTCACTCCTCCTTAGATAGTAGCCATACCCGTTACTCACCAAGTATGGCCCTCACCAACCTTCTCTCCCGAGGTCCCCAACTTTGCGCTTTTGGTGACACATGCCTCCTGGACTCAACTATTTCCAGCTTTGTCAGCCGACCAGTCATAGACATGCTACGGCGCCGAGATTGCTTTCCTCGTTTGATAACCATGGCTTTATGCCTCGTCACAGTTGATGGATAGTCTCTAGAGAAGCCCAAGACTGAGGAAGGACAGTGTATCCCATCAATCCTTTCCCCACCTTCCGGATCTGCAACGCCTTTTGTTGACGCTGCTCAGCTACTCGGTCTTGGGCATACCGATTGTTGTATCTTGGTATACCCTGGCCTTTGCTTGACATGGACAGCGTTTTACCGAACGGAGATCACCCGTTAGGCCCCTACTGCTCATGGTTTCGAACAGATCCTTCCGGAACCACGAGATTCAACCGAAAGAACAAGTGCCTCACGAATGTTTACATGTTAATAAAAATTACTTCCACCCCCTAAAACCTCACCAAGGGAATTACTCACACATAACACAATTCATAAATGCAAAAGGAATTAAACACATGATAGAACGAAATGAAATGCTGAAATAGATAAAATAGTACCTAGGCTTCAAGCCTTCGAACTTGTCCAAAAGTAATAACACAGCGGAAAAGGGAAAATACGGAATTGTAAATTGTTTTGGATGCCACACACGGCGAATTTAATTGAATACTGAAAGTAAAAACAAGAGTTTTTTGGGTGCCAAGAAGTTCTTCACGCTGCACATCATTAGCCTTTTATACTGCCGGATGGTAGAGGCCTAACCCTAGCTGCGCCGGTTCCAAATCTTCGCCGGGATCTTCTTTCCTTAATTAGTTCGATCTTTGATTGATCCTGATTGAAGATGGCGTCCAGCTGCAAGCTTAGTCAACCCTTCCCATTCCTTCGATCCTTCCAGTTTCTTCTTCAACCTTCCGCTTGTTCCATGAGATCTCCGAGATTGACCTTCCTTTTATGGCTCTGGCTGTCTGCTTCTTCTGGTAACGATCAGACTGACTGCTCTTATCGGTGTGGCTCATACCAGGTGGTTGCTCCAGGTTCCCATGCCCCAAGTTGGATTGGAGAGGTACTTGTTGGCCGAAGCTCCATGCTGGTAAACATGACTTAGCAATCTGGGCTCGGTAGTGCCCATTCTGATCGCATTTCTTCCGTTTTCGCTCTACTGACCTTCCTTCCTTCACAACTTCGTTTTTCCCCCGGACAGACCTGAACTGACACAAATAAAGGAAAAAAGAGGGCCAAATGGCCCAAAAGTCGAAGACGCATCAGGTATGTGCAAGATATCAATCAGATCCAAAAGAAGCTCATTTGGATGCAGCAAAGCGTATACTAAGATATCTCAAAGGCACACCCAATTTAGGATTGTGGTATCCAGCAGACGACGATATCAAGCTCACCGGATATTCAGACTCAGACTTCGGTGGATGCAAGCTTGATCGCAAATCAACCTCCGAAACATGTCAATTCCTAGGCAACAAGCTCATCTCATGGTTTTCAAAGAAGCAGACTTCAGTCGCCACCTCCATAACTGAAGCTAAATATGTTGCTGCCGAAAGCTGCTGCTCACAAATCATGTGGTTAGTTCATCAGTTGAAGGACTATGGGATCGACGAAAAGGAAGTCTCAATCTATTGCGACAGCTCCAGTTCTATTGCAATCTCCCATAATCCAGTTCATCACACCAGAGTTAAGCATATTGCGATTCGACATCACTTCATCCGTGATCATGTCGAAAAGAAGAATATCTCTGTGGAATGGATTCTCACTGCTGTTCAGAGAGCGGACATGTTGACCAAGGCTCTTCCAGAAGAGAGATTCAACGATCTGTGTGGAAAGATCGGTCTCATCAACCCTGAAGAGTGATGCTGTGTTTGAAAACTTTCTCAAACAGTCATGCTAACTGATGGTCAACCAACTGCTGATTCTATGATCGCCGACGTGGAAAGCAATGAAGTCAGAACGCTCATCTGAAGAAGAAGTCAACCTGATGTTTCAACCAGGATCAAGTGGTATCGACTGACTACAATGTTCAGTCGATCAGTAAGTATTTAAAAAGCTTACTTTTAATATAAGTTATTTTAGTTCAGAGTTTTGAGTTTCAGTTCAAAATCTTTCTCTAACTGGTCAGTTTCTTTTAAAAACTTTAACTGATTGTTGGAAAATGGAATATCCGAGAAGGACAAGTATTTTAAAGGGAAAATCTGTTTTGATTGAACTTGTCCTGATCTTTTACCAAAAATCTTTCCAACCCCTTTTGCCTCTGTGATAAAATTTCTTGAGAAGCTCATTGACATGACAGAATGCAATGATAACTCTTAACTTTTTGAAGTCTCAGTCCCCTGCAGTGACGGCGGACGTGAATTTTTCTTCAAATACATTTTAGGCATAGTTTTCGAAAAACTTTTCATCTTCTTACGTGGTACACATCTTGTCTATTTATACCATGTTGTCTTCACCAATTTTTCTGCATCAACTAACATCTCTCCACAGCATTCACTGTGAGAAAAACTTTCAATCTTTCCAAAAGTTGCAGAGAAAAATTGTTCCGACTAAAGGAGAAATCTATGACTGCAAAGTCATGGAGTGGAAGAATGACGCTCACATACCTGGTCTTCACCGGACCCTTCCACTGGATCTCAACGTCTCTCTGACGTCAAAGTTTGCTCTACCCTCACTTGTATCCAGCGAAGCGAGTGTCTTCCATTCTCATGCCTGGCGCCAAGAAGCTTCACAGCTTCTGGAGGAGATCTTCCTTATCGCATATATTGCACTCCTCCCTGGCTCGCAACAAACAACGAGACCTCTCTCGTTGTTGGCCGGCATCTTCAGTCGCACCAGGTCTATTCTTCAAAGACCCAGTGCCGGTGAATCGACGGTGTTAGTCTTCTCAGCTGCCACCGATTCGATTCTTCCTTCTCACGCCCATCTTTCCTTCTCTCTTTCTTTCCAATTCACCAACCCCTCATTCTCCTCATAAGGCAGCCCTCTCCTCTTTCCAAGGCAGCCTTCTTCTATCTCTCGTCTTCTAAGTTTTCTTGTCATCTTCCACTTCTCCGTCTCTCTCATCTCCTCACCTCATCACTGGCGTTCTCCTCTTCTGCATTTCTGGACTCACCCTGTTCTCGAATCTTCTCACGAGATTCTGAGACTAGGAGTTGGGTACCGTCTGATCATTGCCTCCATCGTCAGCTCTCTTTTTTATGTTGCCAAAAAGGGGGAAAAAGTTGGAAGAGAGAGAAAAACCTTCTCAAAGGTTTTTCCTCATCTTCTTTTTTGACTGAAGATGAGACTACAAAGGATCACCAGAAGTTGTAAGGATGACGTTCCAGTAAAGACCTCAAATCAACGGAAAATAAGTGAGAGTGGAACAAGCTTAGGAACATGAAGACACGAAGACAGAAAATGAAGATCAAGAAGTTCAAGGCGCAGCCAAGCAGACTGCTGGAGTCCATGGGTTATCCATGATGTTTTTTTTTTCTTTTTACTCCAATGTAAGTCTTGCTCTGTACCTCGACTGATGGCTTATCAGTCTTTTATTAATGAAAATAACTTCTTTTTTATCTCAACCTGAAGACAATGACTCTTTGTCCAGGCTCTGATTATGTTTTTCTGTCTTCTCCTTGTTCTGTTTTAGAACTGTTTTCGTTCTTAACTCTAAGTACAAGTTTTTAGATTCTATTGTTAAGGGGGAACTGTTTTCACCCCAGGTTTAGAACTTGTACTGTGAGTTCAGTCTTTTTGTTATCTAGAACTGCTGTGTGGTTTTGGCATCATCAAAAAGGGGGAAATAGTTGGGAACCTTGTGGAATATCCTAACCCTTGTTTTGATGATACCAAAATTCATAGGACTTAATTGTAATAGACTAGAATTGTTTTGAACTCAAGTGTTAGAGTTTGTTTCTAGTTTAGCTTGCGGTATCGAAGACTGAAGACTGAAGAACGAAGGACTGAAGACTGAAGACTGCAGATACCAACTGAAGTATCAGTTGAAGACTGATTACTTAATGCGCGCAATGGACTGATACTAAAGTCAAGTATCAGTTGAACATTCCTCCTAGGACTGATCTTCCAACGTTCAGAGGAAGCCACGTACTCACAAAGTACAGCCGCATTGAATGCAGTGATCTCAGGATATCTTTATCTCTGCAGAGGTCATTCCTATCTGGTGGTTACTTTTCTGAGACGTCACATCTCCTGTCCATCAAGAGAGTCGTTTCCACCCAGACAAGGAACCTCGAAGATTGAAGCCTCAGTCCAAATTCAAATTGCTCTCCAACAGAAGAAATCTTGATGACGTTCTACGCCAACGGATCTATTTAAGAGTTCTCCTACAAATAGCGCTCGAGGATCACTTCAACCTTCACCGATTCAACGACATAAGCTGAAGCTCTTCCGAAATCGCTACTCAGCCTAAAGCTTAATCTCCCCAAAGCTTGAATCGAAGAAGAGAATTCCAAAGCCAAAATCAGTCACTGCTGATTACACACATTCTCTTAGACCTTAGGCAAACCTCTGTTTACCCAGAAGCCAAAGGTCAAACTTGCTTCAAAGAACTTGTTCTTTGTAGTGAAGTTGGCACTCGTTCAAACCTCCCCCCAAAAAGAGTGTTTGAGTGATTCGGAGTTTAGGAAGGTACTCTGACTCTGAGTGAGAAGTCTTAGCACGGGTTGTGTTGAGCAGAGAAATCCGACGCGAGTGAAGCGTGGGTCCTGAAGAAGGGTTTTCTTCAGTGGTACGGTTGTGTGCACCCGGCAAGCACACGGTTTAGTTTGCAGTGCACCTATTAAGCACTTGCGGAGTGAATTGTTGGTCTGATCAAGCGACCGTGGATGTAGGAAAGGGTTTTTCCGAACCACGTAAAAGTCTCTGTGTTATTTACAGCTTTCAGTTTTACATTCTTACTTGTATTATTTCTATTGATAAACTGAACATTGATTAACTGCAAAGAGTAACCTAATAACCAACAACGTGCTCCACCAAGGCTATTGCAAAACTAAGTTTAATTTCCGCTGCGTATGATATCAGTCTGACTGATCTATCTTTTGATAGTCAGGAAGAGTGTTATCATCTCTGTCTTAGCAAACACGACTGAAGCTCTTACGTGCATCAGTTAAGTTCCAACAACTTAACTGATAACTCTTTACTGAAGAGCTTTTAGTATCAGTCGTCAACCCTGTTTGGTCAAAACTGTTTTCAGTAAAACAGGAGTTTGTGTTTGCATGCAAAGTTTCGTTTTGATCTCTGACTGAGATCCCTCTGATTGAGGATTTAAAAAAATAGCCCATAGGTGTATTCCCTCCCCCCATACACCTATTCGAGACCCTCTGGACCTAACATCTGCATTTAATGCGGCTGTACTTTTGGAGTACGTGGCTTCCTTTGAACGTTGGAGGTTCAGTCCGAGGAAGAATGTTTAACTGATACTTGACTTTAGTATCAGTCCGCTGAATCCACGTGGCACGCATTAAGTAATCAGTTTCGGACTGATTCTTCAACTGATACTTCAGTTGACAACTTTAGTCTTCAGTCTTCTCTAACACTTGAGTTCGAACAGTTCTAGTCTATTACAATCAAGGCCTATGGATTTTGGTATCATCAAAACAAGGATTAGGATATTCCATTAAGTTCCCAACAGGTGGGGATGATTGGGGGGTGGGGGATGGTGTGGGGTGGGGTGGGTCAGTGGTGAAAATTTCAAATTTCTGGAAAAGTGCAATGCATTTTTTGTACAATTTAATGCATTTATGTGTATTTTGTTATGCAATTTTGTGTGATTCTTTATGCATGAAAAACATGTTTTCCCAGAAAATCTAAAAAAAAATCGATTTTTTTAGTATCCAAAAAATATATATTTCGATTTTACCTCTGTGCAGATTTTGCCTTGGAAGTTTCTTGCCACATGTCACAATCTTAATGTGCTACGTGTCCAAAATATATGGTCGTGATTAAGTACTACATACTACCTAAGAACATGGTACTGCATTATCCTATTCCTATATATATATATATATATATATATATATATTAACTAGTTTATTACCTGTCGAAATTCGACGGGAATTAATTATTATATATAAAATTTGATAATTATACAATCTGCAGATTATGAATTTCGTTTATATACTCGTATTTGTTTTATACTCAATGAAAAATAATTTTATTATTCATTCTCATTCTAAGTTCATAATAGTAGTATCCGCTAATTATCCAAATATGCTTAAATCTACTAAATATCTAAATAATCAAATATAAGTTGTTACGATAATTAGTTATCTATCTCAATAAAAACTCATAACATTTTGAAATAAACATGAACAATAAATAATAAAAGATTAATAAATAGATAAAGTTTCACGTACGCATGTAGATAATCTTTTATTTAAATTCTACAATTAGTAAAGTTTTCCGCAAAAAATAAACGTGAATTCCTGAACATCTATATGGTTGTGTTAACAATAAATAGTACTATGAATAATAAAAACTATATAATTTATGCACTCATTTAAAACTTATATATTTTTACTCTTGTCAAGCCCGATTCAAAAGTAATTTTAATTATTTGTCCGTCCAAACTGACAAACATATGAAAAAGAGTAACTTTCTTTCCAAACATATATAATATTATCTATTAATTATTGGAACACATTTAAATTTTATAAAATATCTAAATAAACAATATAAATTGTTATAGTTATTGATTATCTAACTAAATAAAAACTTACAATCAATATGTTTGTTTATGGACATTACAAAGTATACATTCAAAGTGTTTTTACTACCAGTTTTCGTCTAAACATGTATAGCAATATCCGCTAATTTTTCTCAAACTCGTTTACGTCTATAAATATCTAAAAAGTCAAATATAAGTTGTTACAATAATTGATTATCTGTCTTATTGAGAATCAAAACATTACAAAGTAAGAATTAATAATACCTAAATAATAAAAGCGGTTGATACCTTTCTCTACAATAAATAACTACAATTAATAACCCCACAATTCAAAAGTGGTCGGTACCTTTCTCTACTCCACACACTATCAAATAAACATTTCTTAAAACTTGTCTTATCCAATTTCATAAATTAGAAAATTATATAATTTACGAAACATGTTTAGAATTTATATACTCGTACAGTTGTGCTCATCTCATATCTGATTAAAAAATAATTTTATTGTTTCTCCTCCTCCCAAACTCGTATAGAGATACTCACTTACTACCTTAACTCGTTTAAATTTATAAATATTTAAATAATGAAATATAAATTGTTACAATAATTAATTATTCATCTCAATAAAAATTTAACATTAAAAAATAAAAATTAATAAATTGTTTAAATAACACAAAAAATTAAAATGGATAAATTACGCTCTTTGTCATCTTCTAGGAAACCATTTTGTAGCATGATTCCTTATAACTGTCTTTCAGGTCGTCGTTCACCTTTCTAAAATCATTGTAACACGTTGTGCCTCAGACGTGATTCAATAGCATCTTAAGTTGATACATTTTCTTATTTGACGAAGGAACATGAAAGATGATTTTTATGACAAAATCTTTGTCTCGCTTTGTCATATAAATTTGATCTGCGCTAATTATGACGTGATTTAACTGCGCTAATTTAAATTATGACGTGATTTAACTGCGCTAATTTAAATTTGATCTATTTTTGAATTGCTATTGTAATCACAATTATAAAATTAAAAAGCTAATACGACGATTTAAAGTCATATAATAAACAAAAAGTATATAAAATCATGTTATCAAACACTCCTTATAAATACTCAATTCTGTGGACAATTGATAAAGCTATGTAATTTTGTGTTGAGAAAATTGATGGTATACAAAATTTTAATTTAAATGATTAAGAGGAAATAAATTTCGCTTTGTCCATTTAATACATGACTATAATTGGTGAAGTTTGTTAAAATTTCGATGTGGGATTTAAGATAAATAAATTGATTAAAAAGTCATAGCCATGATAATTTAGAAAAATAAGCACAAAAAATAGAGAAAAAGTCACATAGACTTGGACTCATAATCGTATTATATACAAGAAGATGTACATGATCGATTAACCCAATATCCCAAACATGTAGAATATTAATATAATGATTTTTAGATACTTAATGGTTTTTAGATATGAAAATTAATTAAAAGTTTAGAAAAAAATAAGAATGAATGAGAATTGAGAAAAATTAGAATGGAGTGATTATATGTGTTGGTAGAGAGTGTTACGCGCGTAAAATATACATATATAGAAATAGAAGGTGAAAGAAATAAAATTAATTATACACATTTTTATAGAAAAAAAAATATAAGAATAGTCACTACAAAAAAACGCGAAAATAGCGGCGAAAATTAGCTACGGCGAAGCCGCCGCTATTTACCGGCGGCACGGCGGCGGCAAAAATGGCGACCCGCCTTTTGCCTATTACCGGCGCATTACCGACGACAAAACAACCGCCGCTAAATTGCGGCGGTTGCGCCGTCGCTAATTTAAATATATGTTAATTTAAATATAAATTATTTATTACCGACGGCGTTGCCGTCGCTATTTACCGGCGGCAAGCGGCCGCCGCTAATCACCACCGCCGGTGACATTCGGCGATAGCACCACCGCTGTTCGGCCAAAATTACCGACGGCATTTTTCCGCCGCTAATTACCGACGGCAAACGCCGTCGGTAATTTTTTTTATTTTTTTTAATTTATCATCTAATAAATTGGTCAAAGATAATAATACAAAAATATTAAAATTAAATATATATTGAAATACAAGTGAAAATTTAAACATTGATTATTACTAATCTAAGATTATTACTAAGAATTCAATATTCCTAGTAAGAAACTTATAATTATAACTTAAGAATGTTAATTTGATTAGTGATCCACTCATCAATCATCACTAATCTAATATTATTACTAAGCATTCAAGGATGTCATTACTCTATTATTTCACAGTAGTGAGAATTTTAAAAAACGTACGTTGTGTCTATAGACACAAGGAAATGTGAAATCATAATCTATAGACTTCGGAACTCTTGACGATTCTGGCGTGCTTCAATTCTGGAGAATTTTCTCTCATCAACTTCAAACCACTCACCTTCTCTCATGAGCTTCATGTATTTATTCTTGATTTATATCATATAATTTTCGATATGAATGAGAGGAAGGGCGATCATACGTGTTACAGGCAATCCTTTAAGTATCAGACCCGCACGCCACCTGTTTGACAAAAGGTCCGAACCTGCAAAACAAAACGTAACAGAGTTGTTCTGCCTGCATGGATCCGCTGTCGCCGATGGACTCCGGCGGCCGCGACGTCGGTACTTTAATCAATGGTGCTGTCAACAACAACATGAAGGCTGGAGGTCTCAATCTTCAGGTTGTTTCAAATAATTTCTCCCTAAACCACGCTGCTCTTCCTGAACGTAACCCTAACTCTCTTGTTGAGTCCTCGCCCTCTCGTTTTGGCTTGTTGGACAAATCTTCAGATTCCTTCGGTAGTGTTCGACGCCAACAACACTCTGATCCTCGCGGTGAGAGTAATCATGGACCTTGCCATGGAGATTCTTCTGCTCCGAAGGCACCCGACTCAACCCTCGTTGATGTTCCGCACCAGAATCAGGGAAAGACTTATGCGGATGCCACCACGCATCGTACGCCTCGTAGGCCGGATGTTGCAGCTCATCGCTTTCATGCTCTTCGTCCTATTAAAGAAGGGGATCATTACTGCTTCAAAATGCCAAAGGATCTTCTTGTGAAACAATTGTCACAGTTTGATAATGCCTTAACGGGAAGACTCTTCCTTCGGAAGGGGGATAAACCGCGACCGGCGATGATTGTGAAAAAGGAGCTATCGGCTATTTGGGATATTACGTCGGAATGGCAGATTATACCTTTGGGAAAAGGTTACTACACCATGGTTTTCCAAAACGCTGCTGATAAAGCTCGCGCCAAAGAGAAGCAAATCTGGGACATCTTTGATGGACACATTAGGCTGCGAGAATGGTCCAAAAACTTCGATCCTTTTAAGGAACACTCATCGTTGGCCAACGTTTGGGTGCGCATTCATTACCTTCCCATCGAATATTGGCACGCGGAGGTTATCTCAGGAATTGCGAGATATATTGGGCATCCTTTAAAGATTGATGGTGCCTCAATTACAAAAGACTTCGGGCAGTTTGCTCGTATTCTTGTGGAAATAGATATGTCGAATCCTCTGCCTACTTCTTTACTTTTTGACGCTGAAGATTTTTCGTTTCACGTTGAATTTTCCTATGAATATCTGCCGTTATATTGTGCTAGGTGCAAACTCACTGGACACTCCCCGGAAAAAATGTCGTAAGGCGAGTTCTAATGCTAAAGGAGGATTGAAAGTGATTGTGAATCAACCACCACCGTTGAAGCCCCAACCCTCGGTCTTGGGGAAACAGTGGCAGCAG